>NC_086444.1:826054669-826804669 GCF_028390025.1 Pseudophryne corroboree | reverse complement strand
TCTGTGTGTGTTAGTAGCATATGTATGGTGTATCACTAGTGTCACTACTAACACACAGACAGACACTAGTGATGCACCATACATACACTACTAACACACACACACACACACACACACACACACACACACACACACACACACTAGTGATACACCATACATACACTACTAACAGAGACACTAGTGATACACCATACATACACTACTAACACACACACACACACACACACAGACACTAGTTATACACCATACATACACTACTAACACACATACAGACACTAGTGATACACCATACATACACTACTAACACACACACAGACACTGGTGATACACCATACATACACTACTAACACAGAGACACTAGTGATACACCATACATACACTACTAACACACACAGACACTAGTGATACACCATACATACACTAACACACACAGACACTAGTTATACACCATACATACACTACTAACACACAGACAGACACTAGTGATACACCATACATACACTACTGTCTGTGTGTTAGTAGTGTATGTATGGTGTATCACTAGTGTCTGTCTGTGTGTGTTAGTAGTGTATGAATGGTGTATCACTAGTGTGTATGTGTGTGTGTGTGTGTGTGTGTGTGTGTGTGTGTGTGTGTGTGTGTGTGTGTTAGTAGTGTATGTATGGTGTATCACTAGTGTCTGTCTGTGTGTGTGTTAGTAGTGTATGTATGGTGCATCACTAGGGTTTGTCTGTGGGTTAGTAGTGTATGTATGGTGTATCACTAGTGTGTGTGTGTGTGTGTGTGTGTGTGTGTGTGTGTGTGTGTGTGTGTGTGTGTGTGTGTGTGTGTGTGTGTTAGTAGTGTATGTATGGTGTATCTCTAGTGTCTGTCTGTGTTTGTTAGTAGTGTATGTTTGGTGTATCACTAGTGTCTGTGTGTGTGTGTGTGTGTGTGTGTGTGTGTGTGTGTGTGTGTGTGTGTGTGTGTGTGTGTGTGTGGTGTGTGTGTGTGTGTGTGTGTGTGTGTTAGTAGTGTATGCATGGTGTATCACTAGTGTCTGTGTGTGATAGTAGTGTATGTATGGTGTATCACTAGTGTCTGTCTGTCTGTGTTAGTAGTGTATGTATGGTGTATCACTAGTGTCTGTGTGTGTGTTAGTAGTGTATGTATGGTGTATCACTAGTGTCTGTGTGTTAGTAGTGTATGTATGGTGTATTACTAGTGTCTGTGTGTGTGTGTGTGTGTGTGTGTGTGTGTTAGTAGTGTATGTATGGTGTATCACTAGTGTCTGTGTGTGTGTGTGTGTGTGTGTGTGTGTGTGTGTGTGTGTGTGTGTGTGTGTGTGTGTGTGTGTGTGTGTGTGCGTGTGTGTGTGTATTAGTAGTGTATGTATGGTGTATCACTAGTGTCTGTGTGTGTTAGTAGTGTATGTATGGTGTATCACTAGTGTCTGTCTGTGTGTTAGTAGTGTATGTATGGTGTATCACTAGTGTCTGTGTGTTTGTAGTGTATGTATGGTGTATCACTAGTGTCTGTCTGTGTGTGTTAGTAGTGTATGTATGGTGTATTACTAGTGTCTGTGTGTGTGTGTGTGTGTGTGTGTGTGTGTGTGTGTGTGTGTGTGTGTGTGTGTGTGTGTGTGTTAGTAGTGTATGTATGGTGTATCACTAGTGTCTGTGTGTGTGTGTTAGTAGTGTATGTATGGTGTATCACTAGTGTCTGTCTGTGTGTGTTAGTAGTGTATGTATGGTGTATCACTAGTGTGTGTGTGTGTGTGTGTGTGTGTGTGTGTGTGTGTGTGTGTGTGTGTGTTAGTAGTGTATGTATGGTGTATCACTAGTGTCTGTCTGTGTGTGTTAGTAGTGTATGTATGGTGTATCACTAGTGTCTGTCTGTGTGTGTGTTAGTAGTGTATGTATGGTGTATCACTAGTGTCTGTCTGTGTGTGTTAGTAGTGTATGTATGGTGTATCATTAGTGTCTGTGTGTGTTAGTAGTGTATGTATGGTGTATCACTAGTGTGTGTTAGTAGTGTATGTATGGTGTATCATTAGTGTCTTTGTGTGTTAGTAGTGTATGTATGGTGTATCACTAGTGTTGTGTGTGTGTGTGTGTGTGTGTGTGTGTGTGTGTGGTGTGTGTGTGTGTGTTAGTAGTGTATGTATGGTGTATCACTAGTGTCTGTCTGTGTGTGTTAGTAGTGTATGTATAATGTATCACTAGTGTCTGTGTGTGTTAGTAGTGTATGTATGGTGTATCACTAGTGTCTGTCTGTGTGTGTTAGTAGTGTATGTATGGTGTATCACTAGTGTCTGTGTGTGTTAGTAGTGTATGTATGGTGTATCACTATTGTCTGTGTGTGTGTTAGTAGTGTATGTATGATGTATCACTAGTGTCTGTCTGTGTTAGTAGTGTATGTATGGTGTATCACTAGTGTCTGTCTGTGTGTGTGTGTGTGTGTGTTAGTAGTGTATGTATGGTGTATTACTAGTGTCTGTCTGTGTGTGTTAGTAATGTATGTATGGTGTATCACTAGTGTCTGTGTGTGTTAGTAGTGTATGTATGTATGTATGGTGTATCACTAGTGTCTGTCTGTGTGTGTTAGTAGTGTATGTATGGTGTATCACTGGTGTCTGTCTGTGTGTGTTAGTAGTGTATGTATGGTGTATTACTAGTGTCTGTCTGTGTGTGATAGTAGTGTATGTATGGTGTATCACTAGTGTCTGTCTTTCTGTGTTAGTAGTGTATGTATGGTGTATCACTAGTGTCTGTGTGTGTTAGTAGTGTATGTATGGTGTATCACTAGTGTCTGTGTGTTAGTAGTGTATGTATGGTGTATTACTAGTGTGTGTGTGTGTGTGTGTGTGTGCTGTGTGTGTGTGTGTGTGTGTGTGTGTGTGTGCGTGGTGTGTGTGTGTGTGTGTGTGTGTTAGTAGTGTATGTATGGTGTATCACTAGTGTGTGTTGTGTGTGTGTGTGTGTGTGTGTGTGTGTGTGTGTGTTAGTTGTGTATGTATGGTGTATCACTAGTGTGTGTGTGTGTGTGTGTGTGTGTGTGTGTGTGTGTGTGTGTGTGTGTGTGTGTGTGTGTTAGTAGTGTATGTATGGTGTATCACTAGTGTGTGTGTGTGTGTGTGTGTGTGTGTGTGTATGTATATTAGTAGTGTATGTTATGGTGTATCACTAGTGTCTGTCTGTGTGTGTTAGTAGTGTATGTATGGTGTATCACTAGTGTCTGTCTGTGTGTTTGTAGTGTATGTATGGTGTATCACTAGTGTATGTCTGTGTGTGTTAGTAGTGTATGTATGGTGTATTACTAGTGTCTGTCTGTGTGTGATAGTAGTGTATGTATGGTGTATCACTAGTGTCTGTCTGTCTGTGTTAGTAGTGTATGTATGGTGTATCACTAGTGTCTGTGTGTTAGTAGTGTATGTATGGTGTATTACTAGTGTCTCTATGTGTGTGTGTGTGTGTGTGTGTGTGTGTGTGTGTGTGTGTGTGCGTGCGTGTGTGTTAGTAGTGTATGTATGGTGTATCACTAGTGTGTGTGTGTGTGTGTGTGTGTGTGTGTGTGTGTTAGTTGTGTATGTATGGTGTATCACTAGTGTCCATGTGTGTGTGTGTGTGTGTGTGTGTGTGTGTGTGTGTGTGTGTGTTAGTAGTGTATGTATGGTGTATCACTAGTGTCCTGTGTGTTAGTAGTGTATGTATGGTGTATTACTAGTGTCTCTGTGTGTGTGTGTGTGTGTGTGTGTGTGTGTGCGCGTGTGTGTTAGTAGTGTATGTATGGTGTATCACTAGTGTGTGTGTGTTAGTTGTGTATGTATGGTGTATCACTAGTGTCCGTGTGTGTGTGTGTGTGTGTGTGTGTTAGTAGTTGTATGTATTGTGTATCACTAGTGGTCTGTGTGTGTTAGTAGTGTATGTATGGTGTATCACTAGTGTCTGTCTGTGTGTGTTAGTAGTGTATGTATGGTGTATCACTAATGTCTGTCTGTGTGTTTGTAGTGTATGTTGCTGTATCACTAGTGTCTGTCTGTGTGTGTTAGTAGTGTATGTATGGTGTATTACTAGTGTCTGTCTGTGTGTGTGTGTGTGTGGTGTGTGTGTGTGTGTGTGTGTTAGTAGTGTAGTGTATGGTGTATCACTAGTGTCTGTGTGTGTGTTAGTAGTGTATGTATGGTGTATCACTAGTGTCTGTCTGTGTGTGTGTAGTAGTGTATTTATGGTGTATCACTAGTGTCTGTGTGTGTGTGTGTGTGTGTGTGTGTGTGTGTGTGTGTGTTAGTAGTGTATGTATGGTGTATCACTAGTGTCTGTCTGTGTGTGTTAGTAATGTATGTATGGTGTATCACTAGTGTCTGTCTGTGTGTGTTAGTAGTGTATGTATGGTGTATCACTAGTGTCTGTGTGTGTTAGTAGTGTATGTATGGTGTATCACTAGTGTCTGTGTGTGTTAGTAGTGTATGTATGGTGTATCACTAGTGTCTGTGTGTGTGTTAGTAGTGTATGTATGGTGTATCACTAGTGTGTGTGTGTGTGTGTGTGTGTGTGTGTGTGTGTTAGTAGTGTTTGTATGGTGTATCACTAGTGTCTGTCTGTGTGTGTTAGTAGTGTATGTATGGTGTATCACTAGTGTCTGTGTGTGTTAGTAGTGTATGTATGGTGTATCACTATTGTCTGTGTTAGTAGTGTATGTATGGTGTATCACTAGTGTCTGTGTGTGTGTGTGTGTGTGTGTGTGTGTGTGTGTGTGTGTGTGTTAGTAGTGTATGTATGGTGTATCACTAGTATCTGTCTGTGTGTGTTAGTAGTGTATGTATGGTGTATTGCTAGTGTCTGTCTGTGTGTGTTAGTAGTGTATGTATGGTGTATCACTAGTGTCTGTGTGTGTTAGTAGTGTATGTATGTATGGTGTATCACTAGTGTCTGTCTGTGTGTGTTAGTAGTGTATGTATGGTGTATTACTAGTGTCTGTCTGTGTGTGTTAGTAGTGTATGTATGGTGTATCTCTAGTGTCTGTGTGTGTTAGTAGTGTACGTATGGTGTATCACTAGTGTCTGTGTTAGTAGTGTATGTATGGTGTATCACTAGTGTGTGTGTGTGTGTGTGTGTGTGTGTGTGTTAGTAGTGTATATATGGTGTATCACTAGTGTCTGTCTGTGTGTGTTAGTAGTGTATGTATGGTGTATCACTAGTGTCTGTGTGTGTTAGTAGTGTATGTATGGTGTATCACTAGTGTCTGTCTGTGTGTTAGTAGTGTATGTATGGTGTATCACTAGTATCTGTGAGTGTCTTTGTGTTGGTAGTGTGTGTGCTAGTAGTGTATGTATTATGTATCACTAGTGTCTGTGTGTGTCAGTATTGTATGTATGGTGTATCGCGTGTGTGTGTGTGTGTATGTGTGTGTTAGTAGTGTATGTATGGTGTATCACTAGAGTGTGTGTCAGTATTGTATGTATGGTGTATCACATGTGTGTGTGATAGTAGTGTATGTATGTATGTATGATGTATCATGTGTGTGTGTGTGTAAGCATTGTATGTATGGTGTATCACTAGTGTCTGTGTGTGTTAGTAGTGTATGTATGGTGTATCTCTTGTGTCTGTTTGTCTGTGTGTTAGTAGTGTATGTATGGTGTATCACTAGTGTCTTTCTGTGTGTGTTAGCAGTGTATGTATGGTGTATCACTACTATCTGTGTGTCTGTGTATTGGTAGTGTGTATGGCGTACCACTAGTGTGTGTGTGTGTGTGTGTGTGTGTGTGTGTGTGTGTGTGTGTGTGCTAGTAGTGTATGTATTATGTATCACTAGTGTCTGTGTGTGTCAGTATTGTATATATGGTGTATCATGTGTGTGTGTGTGTGTGTGTGTGTGTGTGTGTGTGTGTGTGTGTGTGTGTGTGTGTGTTAGTAGTGTATGTATGGTGTATCACTAGTGTGTGTGTGTGTGTGTGTGTGTGTGTTAGTAGTGTATGTATGGTGTATCACTAGTGTCTTTGTGTGTGTTAGTAGTGTATGTATGGTGTATAACTAGTGTCTGTGTGTGTTAGTTTATGTATGGTGTATCACTAGTGTTTGTGTGTGTTAGTAGTGTATGTATGGTGTATAACTAGTGTCTCTGTGTTAGTAGTGTATGTATGGTGTATCACTAGTGTGTGTGTGTGTTAGTAGTGTATGTATGGTGTATCACTAGTGTCTTAGTAGTGTATGTACGGTGTATCACTATTGTCTGTGTGTGTTAGTAGTGTATGTATGGTGTATCACTAGTGTCTGTCTGTCTGTGTGTGTGTGTTAGTAGTATATGTATGGTGTATCACTAGTGTCTGTCTGTGTGTGGTAGTAGTGTATGTATGGTGTATCACTAGTGTGTGTGTGTGTGTGTGTGTGTGTGTGTGTTAGACACTAGTGATACACCATACATACACTACTAACACACACACACACACACACACACACACACACACACACTAGTGATACACCATACATACACTACTAACACACACAGACAGACACTAGTGATACACCATACATACACTACTAACACACAGACAGACACTAGTGATGCACCATACATACACTACTAACACACACACACACACACACACACACACACACACACAGACACTAGTGATACACCATACATACACTACTAACAGAGACACTAGTGATACACCATACATACACTACTCACACACACACACACACACACACACACACACACACACAGACAGACACTAGTGATACACCATACATACACTACTAACACACACAGACAGACACTAGTAATACACCATACATACACTACTGTCTGTGTGTGTTAGTAGTGTATGTATGGTGTATCTCTAGTGTCTGTGTGTGTTAGTAGTGTACGTATGGTGTATCACTAGTGTCTGTGTGTGTGTTAGTAGTGTATGTATGGTGTATCACTAGTGTCTGTGTGTGTGTGTGTGTTAGTAGTGTATGTATGGTGTATCACTAGTGTCTGTGTGTGTTAGTAGTGTATGTATGGTGTATCACTAGTGTCTGTGTGTTAGTAGTGTTTGTATGGTGTATCACTAGTGTCTGTGTGTGTGTGTTAGTAGTGTATGTATGGTGTATCACTAGTGTCTGTGTGTGTTAGTAGTGTATGTAGTGTAGTAGTGTATGTATGGTGTATCACTAGTGTCTGTCTGTGTGTGTTTGTAGTGTATGTATGGTGTATTACTAGTGCCTGACAGACAGACACTAGTAATACACCATACATACACTACTAACACACACAGACAGACACTAGTGTCTGTCTGTGTGTGTTAGTAGTGTATGTATGGTGTATCACTAGTGTCTGTCTGTGTTAGTAGTGTATGTATGGTGTATCACTAGTGTCTGTCTGTGTGTGTTAGTAGTGTATGTATGGTGTATCACTAGTGTGTGTGTGTGTGTGTGTGTGTGTGTGTGTGTGTGTGTGTGTGTGTGTGTGTGTGTGTGTTAGTAGTGTATGTATGGTGTATCACTAGTGTCTGTCTGTGTGTGTTAGTAGTGTATGTATGGTGTATCACTAGTGTCTGTGTGTGTGTTAGTAGTGTATGTATGGTGTATCACTAGTGTCTGTGTGTGTTAGTAGTGTATGTATGGTGTATCACTAGTGTCTGTGTGTGTTAGTAGTGTATGTATGGTGTATCACTAGTGTGTGTGTGTGTGTGTGTGTGTGTGTGTGTGTGTTAGTAGTGTATGTATGGTGTATTACTAGTGTCTGTCTGTGTGTGTTAGCAGTGTATGTATGGTGTATCACTAGTGTCTGTGTGTGTTAGTAGTGTATGTATGGTGTATCACTAGTGTCTGTCTGTGTGTGTTAGTAGTGTATGTATGGTGTATCACTAGTGTCTGTCTGTGTGTGTGTTAGTAGTGTATGTATGGTGTATTACTAGGGCTTAGCGGACTGGAAGGGGGAAGAGTCTGGATCAATTTTAAAACGACCCCCTCCCCCCCCCCCCCCCCACCACCACCACCACCAAAGGAGAAGTCTAGATTCGCCCCTGGGCATATCGCTCCTTTCTTCGTTACACATGACGCAGTGGTTAGCTTTAGCGCTAGGTTTCGTGTGCAGCACATCAAACCTGGCAACGTCGCTAGCGACTGCAGGCAACCTCATTTCGGGCACTGTGCAATATGTACAATATGTCATTCTGAATTAGCCAAAAATGACATGTCCCAGTGTGTACCCGGCTATAGATGAACAACGCTCAGGCTTTAAGTTTCTTCTCTCCTGCAATATTATACTTCAGAAATAACGTGTTGTCATTTATTCAGTTTTACTGTACATTATTCATGTTCCGTGTATAGACAGGAGTTGAAAAATAAACACAAGGGTTTCACGTTTGGCTAGAAGTCATCTCTTTATTTCGCACCTTGTTTGTTTGAATTTGGGATTGCTGGAAACACTTCCAAACAGTAATGTGTATTTAATAACAGGTTTGCTCAGTTATAATGGGAGTGTGTGTTTACCAGACATCACACTTCCTGGACTCCTATGCCATCTGAGAAGTGAGACTTTGTCAAGCTACGTTACAGCCACAGCTGCTGGATCTTTATTGTTACTTGTAGAAAAGGCTCCACTTGCTGCTTTGTGCTGGGACAATCACCCAGCATTCCATTAGAATTACCTGGGGCAAGACCGCCAACATTGCCCAGTTCCATCTGGTTTCTCTTGGATAACTTATGTTCACAATCAGAAACAGGGTAAGGCAGGTGTATTAATGTGTAGAACAAGTGGAAGCAAACTTCTGCCACCCCCATAATGATGTCTAGATACTGTATAAAGCAATCAATTATAACACAGATATTCCTAGACAATGTAAGGTAACAAAATAATGCAACCATACCATGCAGTCACACACTGGGAATAGCTGCAAAGCTGAAAATGGGAGATTACACTTGATTGAAATGAAACATATTATGGATAAACTGAACAGATTAGATTTATGGTGCAAGGGATGTTTTTAATGTGTGACATTAAGAAAAAGATATACTTTATACTTGCAAAGTGACATGGTTAAGGTGTTCTTTCGAAGACTAAACCATTGGAACATTGAGAAGTGGTCATACACTGTTTGTTTTGGGGGGGTGTATGGATATAAGCATGCCTCCTAACGTTTTTCACGGTCTGCCCTGCTGTCCCACCTGCGGGTCGCAGTGTCCCACGGGTGGGGGGGCAGTTGGGAGATCCCCCCCCCCCCCCCGGTCACTCGGCATCACTCGAGCAGCGGTGAATAGATGCTGTGCCCATGCGCACAGCATCTATTCCCCGACAAGAGAGGGACAAGGGGCATGGCCAGCAGCTCACTGAGCGCTGTCCATGCCCCCAAAGTGACTTGCGATCGCAGCCTTTCCTGTCATACTAACGTTTGTACTAGTGATGTGCACCGGAAATTTTTCGGATATTTTGTGTTTTGGTTTTGGATTCGGTTCCGCGGCCGTGTTTTGGAGGTGCACCAAGGTCGCTGGATGGCTAAGCTAAGCAACCCAAGTGGCCGACACAAACACCTCGCCCATCTAGAAGTGGCACTGCAGTGTCAGACAGGATGGCACTTCAAAAAATAGTCCCCAAACAGCACATGATGCAAAGAAAAAAAGAGGTGCACCAAGGTCGCTGGATGGCTAAGCTAAGCGACCCAAGTGGCCGACACAAAACACCTGGCCCATCTAGGAGTGGCACTGCAGTGTCAGACAGGATGGCACTTCAAAAAATAGTCCCCAAACAGCACATGATGCAAAGATAAATGAAAGAAAAAAGAGGTGCAAGATGGAATTGTCCTTGGGCCCTCCCACCCACCCTTATGTTGTATAAACAGGACATGCACACTTTAACAAACCCATCATTTCAGCGACAGGGTCTGCCACACGACTGTGACTGAAATAACTGGTTGGTTTGGGTCCCCACCAAAAAAGAAGCAATCAATCTCTCCTTGCACAAACTGGCTCTACAGAGGCAAGATGTCCACCATCTCCTCATCGTCCGATTCCTCACCCCTTTCACTGTGTACATCCCCCTCCTCACAGATTATTAATTCGTCCCCACTGGAATCCACCATCTCAGGTCCCTGTGTACTTTCTGGAGGCAATTGCTGGTGAATGTCTCCACGGAGGAATTGATTATAATTCATTTTGATGAACATCATCTTCTCCACATTTTCTGGAAGTAACCTCGTACGCCGATTGCTGACAAGGTGAGCGGCTGCACTAAACACTCTTTCGGAGTACACACTGGAGGGGGGCAACTTAGGTAAAATAAAGCCAGTTTCTGCAAGGGCCTCCAAATTGCCTCTTTTTCCTGCCAGTATACGTACGGACTGTCTGACGTGCCTACTTGGATGAGGTCACTCATATAATCCTCCACCATTCTTTCAATGGTGACAGAATCATATGCAGTGACAGTAGACGACATGTCAGTAATTGTTGGCAGGCATGATATAAGTGTATTTTTAGAAAAAAAATTAGTTATTTGTTTTTAGAATTGATATTTATGTTATTCCTCAGGACATGTTTGTCACTTACAGTCATATGGTAAAGTGAACTTATAGACACATGTATGCCAATGTAATAACACTTAACTGACACATTTACCCCCCAACCCGCTCAGAAATTCTCATTTTTTTCCCCAAGAGGGAGAATACTTGTCGGTATGCCGTTTGTTGGGATCCCGGCGTCGGTATGCTGAGCACCGGGATCCCGACAGCCGGCATATCGAATGCCTTCCATTTCTAATATGCATAAAGATTTATAGAAATTATTTATATATCTATTTATTGTATTTACAGATTAGTGCTGTTCAACCATATAGTTTTTCATTTGAATGTTTTATCATTTTCCTTTCGAACAGCAGCTTTATGTGACAGCCAGAGACGTGCGGTGGGGGGAGGCAGGTGAGGCAGAGCCTTTCCTGTCATACTAACGTTTGTACTAGTGATGTGCACCGGAAATTTTTCGGGTTTTGTGTTTTGGTTTTGGATTCGGTTCCGCGGCCTTGTTTTGGATTCGGACGCGTTTTGGCAAAACCTCCCTGAAATTTTTTTGTCGGATTCAGGTGTGTTTTGGATTCGGTTGTTTTTTTACAAAAAACCCTCAAAAACAGCTTAAATCATAGAATTTGGGGGTCATTTTGATCTCATAGTATTATTTACCTCAATAACCATAATTTACACTCATTTCCAGTCTATTCTGAACACCTCACAATATTATTTTTAGTCCTAAAATTTGCACCGAGGTCGCTGGATGACTAAGCTAAGCGACCCAAGTGGCCAACACAAACACCTGGCCCATCTAGGAGTGGCACTGCAGTGTCAGACAGGATGGCAGATTTAAAAAATAGTCCCCAAACAGCACATGATGCAAAGAAAAAAAAGAGGTGCAATGAGGTAGCTGTGTGACTAAGCTAAGCGACCCAAGTGGCCGACACAAACACCTCGCCCATCTAGAAGTGGCACTGCAGTGTCAGACAGGATGGCACTTCAAAAAATAGTCCCCAAACAGCACATGATGCAAAGAAAAAAAGAGGTGCACCAAGGTCGCTGGATGGCTAAGCTAAGCGACCCAAGTGGCCGACACAAAACACCTGGCCCATCTAGGAGTGGCACTGCAGTGTCAGACAGGATGGCACTTCAAAAAATAGTCCCCAAACAGCACATGATGCAAAGAAAAAAAGAGGTGCACCAAGGTCGCTGGATGGCTAAGCTAAGCGACCCAAGTGGCCGACACAAAACACCTGGCCCATCTAGGAGTGGCACTGCAGTGTCAGACAGGATGGCACTTCAAAAAATAGTCCCCAAACAGCACATGATGCAAAGAAAAAAAGAGGTGCACCAAGGTCGCTGGATGGCTAAGCTAAGCGACCCAAGTGGCCGACACAAAACACCTGGCCCATCTAGGAGTGGCACTGCAGTGTCAGACAGGATGGCACTTCAAAAAATAGTCCCCAAATAGCACATGATGCAAAGATAAATGAAAGAAAAAAGAGGTGCAAGATGGAATTGTCCTTGGGCCCTCCCACCCACCCTTATGTTGTATAAACAGGACATGCACACTTTAACAAACCCATCATTTCAGCGACAGGGTCTGCCACACGACTGTGACTGAAATAACTGGTTGGTTTGGGTCCCCACCAAAAAAGAAGCAATCAATCTCTCCTTGCACAAACTGGCTCTACAGAGGCAAGATGTCCACCATCTCCTCATCGTCCGATTCCTCACCCCTTTCACTGTGTACATCCCCCTCCTCACAGATTATTAATTCGTCCCCACTGGAATCCACCATCTCAGGTCCCTGTGTACTTTCTGGAGGCAATTGCTGGTGAATGTCTCCACGGAGGAATTGATTATAATTCATTTTGATGAACATCATCTTCTCCACATTTTCTGGAAGTAACCTCGTACGCCGATTGCTGACAAGGTGAGCGGCTGCACTAAACACTCTTTCGGAGTACACACTGGAGGGGGGCAACTTAGGTAAAATAAAGCCAGTTTCTGCAAGGGCCTCCAAATTGCCTCTTTTTCCTGCCAGTATACGTACAGACTGTCTGACGTGCCTACTTGGATGAGGTCACTCATATAATCCTCCACCATTCTTTCAATGGTGACAGAATCATATGCAGTGACAGTAGACGACATGTCAGTAATCGTTGGCAGGTCCTTCAGTCTGGACCAGATGTCAGCACTCGCTCCAGACTGCCCTGCATCACCGCCAGCGGGTGGGCTCGGAATTCTTAGCCTTTTCCTCGCAGCCCCAGTTGCGGGAGAATGTGAAGGAGGAGCTGTTGATGGGTCACGTTCCGCTTGACTTGACAATTTTCTCACCAGCAGGTCTTTGAACCTCTGCAGACTTGTGTCTGCCGGAAAGAGAGATACAACGTAGGTTTTAAATCTAGGATCGAGCACGGTGGCCAAAATGTAGTGCTCTGATTTCAAAAGATTGACCACCCGTGAATCCTGGTTAAGCGAATGAAGGGCTCCATCCACAAGTCCCACATGCCTAGCGGAATCGCTCTGTTTTAGCTCCTCCTCCAATCTCTCCAGCTTCTTCTGCAAAAGCCTGATGAGGGGAATGACCTGACTCAGGCTGGCAGTGTCTGAACTGACTTCACGTGTGGCAAGTTCAAAGGGTTGCAGACCCTTGCACAACGTTGAAATCATTATCCACTGCGCTTGATTCAGGTGCATTCCCCCTCCTTTGCCTATATCGTAGGTAGCTGTATAGGCTTGAATGGCCTTTTGCTGCTCCTCCATCCTCTGAAGCATATAGAGGGTTGAATTCCACCTCGTTACCACCTCTTGCTTCAGATGATAGCAGGGCAGGTTCAGGAGTGTTTGCTGGTGCTCCAGTCTTCGGCACGCGGTGGCTGAATGCCGAAAGTGGCCCGCAATTCTTCGGGCCACCGACAGCATCTCTTGCACGCCCCTGTCGTTTTTTAAAAAATTCTGCACCACCAAATTCAACGTATGTGCAAAACATGGGACATGCTGGAATTTGCCCACATGTAATGCACGCACAATATTGGTGGCGTTGTCCGATGTCACAAATCCCCAGGAGAGTCCAATTGGGGTAAGCCATTCTGCGATGAAGTTCCTCAGTTTACGTAAGAGGTTGTCAGCTGTGTGCCTCTTATGGAAAGCGGTGATACAAAGCGTAGCCTGCCTAGGAACGAGTTGGCATTTGCGAGATGCTGCTACTGGTGCCGCCGCTGCTGTTCTTGCTGCGGGAGGCAATACATCTACCCAGTGGGCTTTCACAGTCATATAGTCCTGAGTCTGCCCTGCTCCACTTGTCCACATGTCCGTGGTTAAGTGGACATTGGGTACAACTGCATTTTTTAGGACACTGGTGAGTCTTTTTCTGAGGTCTGTGTACATTCTCGGTATCGCCTGCCTAGAGAAGTGGAACCTAGATGGTATTTAGTACATATATATATACTGTGCACAACTAAAATACAATATATATATATATATACAGCGCACAACTAAAATACAGCACAGGTATGGATGGATAGTATACTCGACGGCACAGAGGTAGGTAGAGCAGTGGACTACTGTACCGTACTGCTATATATATACTGGTGGTCAGCAAAATTCTGCACTGTCCTCCTACTATATATACTGCGCACAACTAAAATACAGCACAGGTATGGATGGATAGTATACTTGACGACACAGAGGTAGGTAGAGCAGTGGACTACTGTACCGTACTGCTATATATATACTGGTGGTCAGCTACCACAAGAAATTCTCTAATTCCCTGTGAATTAACGGTGGATACCGGACACACGTTTAAAACCACCCAGGCTGCCAAGGCCTGAGTTATCTGCTTTGCAGCAGGATGACTGCTGTGATATTTCATCTTCCTCGCAAAGGACTGTTGGACAGTCAATTGCTTACTGGAAGTAGTACAAGTGGTCTTCCGACTTCCCCTCTGGGATGACGGTCGACTCCCAGCAGCAACAACAGCAGCGCCAGCAGCAGTAGGCGTTACACTCAAGGATGCATCGGAGGAATCCCAGGCAGGAGAGGACTCGTCAGACTTGCCAGTGACATGGCCTGCAGGACTATTGGCTTTCCTGTCTAAGGAGGAAATTGACACTGAGGGAATTGGTGGTGTGGTTTGCAGGAGCTTGGTTACAAAAGGAAGGGTTTTAGTTGTCAGTGGACTGCTTCCGTTGTCACCCAAAGTTTTTGAACTTGTCAATGACTTCTGATGAATGCGCTCCAGGTGACGTGTAAGGGAGGATGTTCCTAGGTGGTTAACGTCCTTACCCCTACTTATTACAGCTTGACAAAGGCAACACACGGCTTGACAAATGTTGTCTGCATTTCAGTTAAAATAATTCCACACCAACGAGGTGATTTTTTTTTGTAATTTGACCAGGCATGTCAATGGCCATATTCGTCTCACGGACAACAGGTGTCTACCCGGGTGCCTGACTTAAACAAACCACTTCACCATCAGAATCCTCCTTGTCAATTTCCTCCCCAGCGCCAGCAACACCCATATCCTCATCCTGGTATACTTCAACAGTGACATCTTCAATTTGACTATCAGGAACTGGACTGCGGGTGCTCCTTCCAGCACTTGCAGGGGGCGTGCAAATGGTGGAAGGCGCCACCTCTTCCCGTCCAGTGTTGGGAAGGTCAGGCATCGCAACCGACACAATTGGACTCTCCTTGGGGATTTGTGATTTAGAAGAACACACAGTTCTTTGCTGTGCTTTTGCCAGCTTAAGTCTTTTCATTTTTCTAGCGAGAGGATGAATGCTTCCATCCTCATGTGAATCTCAACCACTAGCCATGAACATAGGACAGGGCCTCAGCCGTTCCTTGCCACTCCGTGTCGTAAATGGCATATTGGCAAGTTTACGCTTCTCATCAGACGCTTTTAATTTTGATTTTTGGGTCATTTTACTGAACTTTTGTTTTTTGGATTTGACATGCTCTCTACTATGACATTGGGCATCGGCCTTGGCAGACAACGTTGATGGCATTTTATCGTCTCGGCCATGACTAGTGGCAGCAGCTTCAGCACGAGGTGGAAGTGGATCTTGATCTTTCCCTATTTTACCCTCCACATTTTTGTTCTCCATTTTTCAATGTGTGGAATTATATGCCAGTAATATATCAATAGCAATGGCCTACTGTACCGTACTGCTATAAATATACTGGTGGTCAGCAAAATTCTGCACTGTCCTCCTACTATATATACTGTGCTCAACTAAAATACAGCACAGGTATGGATGGATAGTATACTCGACGGCACAGAGGTAGGTAGAGCAGTGGACTACTGTACCGTACTGCTATATATATACTGGTGGTCAGCAAAATTCTGCACTGTCCTCCTACTATATATACTGCGCACAACTAAAATACAGCACAGGTATGGATGGATAGTATACTTGACGACACAGAGGTAGGTAGAGCAGTGGACTACTGTACCGTACTGCTATATATATACTGGTGGTCAGCAAAATTCTGCACTGTCCTCCTACTATATATACTGCGCACAACTAAAATACAGCACAGATATGGATGGATAGTATACTTGACGACACAGAGGTAGGAAGAGCAGTGGACTACTGTACCGTACTGCTATATATATACTGGTGGTCAGCAAAATTATGCACTGTCCTCCTACTATATATACTGTGCACAACTAAAATGCAGCACAGGTATGGATGGATAGTATACTTGACGACACAGAGGTAGGTAGAGCAGTGGACTACTGTACCGTACTGCTATATATATACTGGTGGTCAGCAAAATTCTGCACTGTCCTCCTACTATATATACTGCGCACAACTAAAATACAGCACAGGTATGGATGGATAGTATACTTGATGACACAGAGGTAGGTAGAGCAGTGGACTACTGTACCGTACTGCTATATATATACTGGTGGTCAGCAAAATTCTGCACTGTCCTACTATATATACTGCGCACAACTAAAATACAGCACAGGTATGGATGGATAGTATACTTGATGACACAGAGGTAGGTAGAGCAGTGGACTACTGTACCGTACTGCTATATATATACTGGTGGTCATCAAAATTCTGCACTGTCCTCCTACTATATATACTGTGCACAACTAAAATACAGCACAGGTATGGATGGATAGTATACTTGATGACACAGAGGTAGGTAGAGCAGTGGACTACTGTACCGTACTGCTATATATATATACTGGTGGTCAGCAAAATTCTGCACTGTCCTCCTACTATATATACTGCGCACAACCAAAATACAGCACAGTTATGGATGGATAGTATACTTGACGACACAGAGGTAGGTAGAGCAGTGGACTACTGTACCGTACTGCTATATATATACTGGTGGTCAGCAAAATTCTGCACTGTCCTCCTACTATATATACTGCGCACAACTAAAATACAGCACAGGTATGGATGGATAGTATACTTGACGACACAGAGGTAGGTTCAGCAGTAGACTACTGTACTGTGCTGCTATATATATATATACTGGTGGTCAGCAAAATTCTGCACTGTCCTCCTACTATATATACTGCGCACAACCAAAATACAGCACAGTTATGGATGGATAGTATACTTGACGACACAGAGGTAGGTAGAGCAGTGGACTACTGTACCGTACTGCTATATATATACTGGTGGTCAGCAAAATTCTGCACTGTCCTCCTACTATATATACTGCGCACAACTAAAATACAGCACAGGTATGGATGGATAGTATACTTGACGACACAGAGGTAGGTAGAGCAGTGGACTACTGTACCGTACTGCTATATAATACAGGTGGTCAGCAAAATTCTGCACTGTCCTCCTACTATATATTACAATGCAGCACAGATATGGAGCGTTTTTCAGGCAGAGAACCTAGATATTTTCAGCACACTGAGCACAGATATTTGCAAGCACACTGAGCACAGATATTTGCAGCACACTGAGCACAGATATTTGCAGCACACTGAACACAGAAACTGAGAGAACGCTGCACGTCCTCTCGCTATCATATCCAATGCACGAGTGAAAAATGGCGGCGACGCGCGGCTCCTTATATAGAATAAGAATCTCGCGAGAATCCGGCAGCGGGATGATGACGTTCGGGCGCGCTCGGGTTAACCGTGCAAGGTGGGAAGATCCGAGTCTGCCTCGGAACCGTGTAAAATGGGTGAAGTTTGGGGGGGTTCGGATCTCGAGGAACCGAACCCGCTCATCACTAGTTATTTTTTGTTTCTGTGCAGGGTAAATACTGGCTGCTTTATTTTTACACTGCAATTTAGATTTCAGTTTGAATACACCCCACCCAAATCTAACTCTCTCTGCACATGTTATATCTGCCTTTCCTGCAGTGCACATGGTTTTGCCCAACTGCTAACAAATTTGATGCTGCGATCAACTCAGAATTAGGCCCAATGCCCAGATGTACCCTTTGGCTCATATATTGCATTTAAATCTGGCTCTGGTGCTAGCCAATGCCTCCTGAGCCATTTAGCTCACCGCACGTCCCTGGTGACAGAACCATGGTGGTCATCATTTCTTTGTACTTTAAGGCATACTTGCCGGTCGGCTCAGCAGTGGGGCGGGCAGTGAGGTGACGCGCAGAGGGGGGCAGGCCAGAGGCGGAATGGGGGCGGGCCAGAGGCAGGACGGGCGCGTGGCTGTTGGATCCCGTCATGTAAGCCACGCCCCCGCTGTGTAATGCCACTATTACCAGCATTATACAGCAGGGGGCGTGGCTATGATGACGCGATTCAACAAGAACCGTGTCATCGCCTTCCTAGACCACCCACTTTACTCGCTACGTGGGCGGCCGGGCAGGGGGTGACCCCTGAAATCGGGAGACTTGCCTGCTCCTCCGGGGGGGCCGGGAGGGTCACCCGATTTTCGGGAGCCTCCCGGCCATTCCGGGAGGGTAGGCAAGTACGCTTTAAGGTTGTAATTCCATTGCACTGTATCTGGGCCTTATTCAGGTTTGTAAGCAAACCATAAAAGCACACTAATGGGCAAAACCATGGCCCTCATTCCGAGTTGATCGGTCGCAAGGCGAATTTAGCAGAGTTACACACGCTAAGCCGCCGCCTACTGGGAGTGAATCTTAGCTTCTTAAAATTGCGACCGATGTATTCGCAATATTGCGATTACTAACTACTTAGCAGTTTCTGAGTAGCTCCAGACTTACTCTGCCTGTGCGATCATTTCAGTGCTTGTCGTTCCTGGTTGACGTCACAAACACACCCAGCGTTCGCCCAGGCACTCCCACCGTTTCTCCGGCCACTCCTGCGTTTTTTCCGGAAACGGTAGCGTTTTCAGCCACACGCCCCTGAAACGCCGTGTTTCCGCCCAGTAACACCCATTTCCTGTCAATCACATTACGATCGCCGGAGCGAAGAAAAAGCCGTGAGTAAAAATACTTTCTTCATAGTAAAGTTACTTGGCGCAGTCGCAGTGCGAACTTTGCGCATGCGTACTAAGCGGATTTTCACTGCGATGCGATGAAAAAGAACGAGCGAACAACTCGGAATGAGGGCCCATGTGCACTGCAGGTGTGTGCAGATATAACGTGCAGAGAGATTTAGATTTGGGTGGGTTATATTGTTTCTGTGCAGGGTAAATATGGTCTGCTTAATTTCTATACTGCAATATATTCCTCGTAGTGCTGTCGGGATAAGCGTCTGCTTCTCTTAGTAAAGGGTGCTGAAGGAATCCGGGACCGGAGGTAAGAACAAAACGATAGTGTCTTTTTAAAACTGTTTATTTCTGTCTTGCGTACACACGCACGCATATCTGCATTTCTTTTCATTCGTGTATTTTCATATATCACTCTCCTGTTTGCCAGTTTTATAGTTGATAAACGTGCTAAGAGAGATTTGCCGCTATTTCATAGTTTAAGAGTAAAGGTAATATAGTTAAAGTATAGACAAACACACAGCTCTGCCTGAAAGATAAGGCGAAGTCAGTGTGGTGCGCGGTAGATGATCAAGGATCATCTACATTGATAAACGTGTTAGTTGTGTTACGGTGGACAAAGACTGGTGTACACGTGTCTCTAACAAAGGGAGAGACTCGCGTACGCAAAGGCCGACGCACGCAGCGTAAATTACGCAACGGAGCGTCTGGGTACGCCCACGTAACTCAAGTCACACGATAGTGTTGATTTTTAAGTAACGCAACAAGCGATAAATAACACAACAGGCGATAAGTAGCGCAAATCTATTTTAAATTCGAAATTTAAATTAATAGATCCTTCTCCTAATTTGTAACACATCTGGTCTAAAGAGAAATTTCTGCGCAGAAATAGAAATAGAAACAAAAGTGTACATGTGGTGAGTGAGTGTTTTTACATACATTTATACAATTTTGAGGTTGAACCAAAAGAAATCATCGAGTTCTCGTGAGGTACATATGTGTAAGTAACATGCACGGTGGCTAGGGAGGCATCCTTGGTTAAACATAAAAAAATTGAGCATTAGAGTATAGCAGACCAGGAGGTCATACTGTAACAGACCAGGAGGTCATAGCAGACCAGCAGGTTCAGGTACAGCAGACAAGGAAGTCCGCTATACAGTCCACAGGCACAACACCTAAAAGGGTTGGTGCAACACCCATATAGGCCATACAAGCTCTTGCTGAAGGAATTCGCAGCCGCAATTTTCGATTCCGCTGGTCGCTCCGTACATAAGATTAGTTGCTTATGTACTGAACGATTGTACCGCACGTAATTGTGTGCATTAGTAAACCTGACCAGTACCATTTACGTACCAAGGGTCATAAACGCTATTTGTACATTCTGACGTGATTTGTGTAATTTTTTATTTTTACAAAGGGAAGTTCGCTGGTCACTCAGGAATTATCCAACAACCTCACCTTTACTGGAAAGGGTTAATGCTCTGCGGATCACACTCACATGTTCCAGTAAACAAAGGTTAAATAGGTGCCCTGGGTCGAGTACGCCAGCGCCATATCGGTGTGATCAGGTCGTATTGGTCGGCGTGGGCGAGTGAGTGAGGTGCTCGGTAAACTTCACCGCCAACCTATCGTGAATATCTTGTTTTTTTGTAAGGTTCCGTAACACCTGCAAATTATGGGGACCAGTTGTTCAGGAAGGGGGCGATCAACCTCGGTTCGGGTTGATTCCATAAACCGACCAGTCGGGTCGGCAAGGTACGTAATGTGTGAAAAGTACGGGAGTCACACAGAAGCTTTATGTGATGAATGGGAAAGAATGACAGTACATGACGGGGAGAAATTCCCAAGAGTAGGTAGCTTCAGCTCAGAAGTGTTAGCGAATTTAAGGAGAAGGATATGTCTCATTAAATCAGCAAAGAGACGAATCAAGCATTATGATTATTTGCGGTTATGGCAACAGGAAAGTGAATTGCAAAGAGATTTAATTGACTTATCTGACTCTTATCTTGAGAGGAGAGACATGGCAATGGAGAGGATTATGGTTGCGGAGAAAAGCACAAGGTTGAACAATAAAAACGCTCTTAGCAACTGTAGTATAGATGATAAGAATAAGTGTAATAAATGTAACAATGATAATTGTAATACTGTTGAATGTACAACTATTAACCTATGCAAGTTGCACCCCATGTCAAACTTCCCTCAGGAATACAAACAAGAAAGTGAGCCCAGAACAATGTCGGCACCTCTTCCAGAAGCCATCCTACAAGACATCCAGGTGGACGCGACCAAATCGGTAAAGGCAATAATCAAACCCCCTAACGGAGGGTCAGAAAGATCGCTGGTTTGGAAGGAATATTGCATCACCGGAATGTTCGTTTGGAAGACTGAGAGACAGCACCTTTGAGATGACAGCAGAACAAGAAGAACAACAAGACTAGAGAACTTAATTATCGTAACAAGTTTCTCTCCCCCTCAAACTGTTTTTTCTGTACCCCCATTACAAATTTCTTCTTTTCTCCTCCTGTAAGATGGACTTGCCCCAAGAGACTGTGATATGGATTTTCCTGTTGACCATGATGTTGACCAGAGCAGTCTGTTCCGGCGAGAGTACCAGTAAGGTCGAGAAAGGATCCAGAAAGGTTCCGATGACTGAGACGGAGGTGTAAATTTCCAATAGCAACACGATCACCAAGCAAAGGCGAGTACCGGAAACGATCTAGCAGCCATGTTATTTGTAAACATTGTGAAGGATTGTTAGTTGAAGAAAACTGTATCTGTAGGCTCCGTGACAATGTAGTTGAGGATGGGTGCATTAAGAAATACCAATCCAGTTTTAATATCCATATGGACCGGCATCCATTGAGTGACTATCACTCCTTAGTGGGTAGTGTGTTAAATCAAACAGATTGTTGGGTATGCTCTCAAGTACCTCAAGGTCATAGCAAATCAGGGCTAGTACCATTTCCTTTAACAGTAGGGGAGGTACTTGAGCTAAAGGGTGGGAGGCCGGTGGACAGGAGGTTTAATATCTCCAGTCCTCCTAGTTTGAAGCTCCACCAATACCATGTGGATAGGTCCCTATTATGTTTTAACATCTCCAATCCCCGAAAGCCGGGAAATTGGGAAGTGTCATGGAGTAACCAAACCATGACCTTTTCGCATAGAGCAGATAGAATGCCTACAGATACAGAGCTTATACGCCACATAGCCAGTAGAGGAAAATCTTTCCGATATAGGTATACCTTAGGAAATAGGATTACGAGAGTTGGAGAGGTATCACCAGGATACTGTGCACATATCGTACAACCTGATATGTGTACTAAGCAGATGGAAGAATTAGGGTTAGGAGATTTCACATGGAAGGTGTGTAATATGGTAATGTCCTACTCCGTCCCATATGTTCTCCCCGATGATGCATATTTCATATGCGGGAGGAAGGCGTATAAAGTGGCTTGCCCCAAACTCTGAAGGATTGTGTTATATTGGAAAAGTACTGCCTGAAGTAATGACTGTATCACATGACAAAATGAAAGACATACACCATGTTGCCCAAACTCCTTATACTCACACCCATTACGAGCACGTAGTTAAACGGCACCTGATAGAAAGAACAGAGCATCCGGCCTCTGACATGATCCATGAATCCACCGGGATTCAGTTTCTAATCGCGTTAGACATCACTCGCACCGCCAGAGGAGTGTTGAATTATAAATACATATCTGCGCTTGCAAATTTGTTAGATAATATCACTGAAATGTATGATGACACATTTAGGTATACTGGAAGAGAACTTCAAGCTTATAAAACAGAACTGGTACAGCATAGAATGGTTCTTAATTACCTCACAGCAGTGACAGGCGGATATTGTGTCACACTGGCAACACAATACGGCGTGAAATGTTGCACATATATTACGAATAGCGCCGAGGACCCGGTCGAGGTCATAGACCAAAAGATGGACGATATTCTCCAACTGAAGTGGGAATTTCGCAGGAGACACAATCTCACTCTTGCTGCTGTAGGTAATGAGCTGACTGGTTGGGTGTCATGGTTGAACCCGCGAAATTGGTTCTCTGGTTTAGGAGACTGGGCTCAAGGAGTCATAATGGATGTTGGGAAGTTTCTCCTATGTATCTTAGGTGTTATCATAACGATTGGCTTGATATTTAGATGCGGTCAGGCTTTAATGAAGTGCAATCATCGTACAAGGGTAATGAGTTTAAGGAGTGAGGAAACTGTAATTCCAATGGATTTGATTTATGACCCAAATGTAGAAACAATGATGTGATGAAAATGCGATTTCTACGGTCCGTTTCTTTCACCTGTTTTTCCGTTTCCTCCAAGGTAAAAAGACCCACTTGGACGAGGAATTTGATGAGCCGATATACAGACAACAGATGGATTAAAGAAGAAGTTTTGACAACCTTATACACAGAGATTTGATGAACTTTGCCATAGATCCCCAGTTTCCCTAGAAATTTTAAAATTACGCTAGCCCAACACTTTTGTAAATCTATGGACATTGACAAAGCTTTTGCTCGCACCTTATGGGCAAAAGCACAAAGAAGACTGCATTCATCAGACACCGAACAAGACTTCAACCGACAAATGTTCATTTACCTGACATAGAATACCACTGCATTTACCGTAATTATGTCTTTTCTTCATCTCTACAACCTTCAAGTAATTACACACATAGTATAGGGAATACAAGCACAGATATCAGCAATCACATATTCCCCCATTCATGTATCATCAACTAAAATGTGCTCCCCATTTTGTTACAACCAAAAGCCGAAAAGAGCTCGGTAAAGTTTGACAGCCCATCCACAGACCCGTACCACGGGATAAGAAGGAATTCAAATGTATACTTCGCAATGCCTCGAAGCTTGATGTACAACACGTACGGCACGATGATACATGACCCCCCCAAACATGGACTCATACACACATGCTTCTGCTATCTCACTAGGTCATACCCTCTTCACACCTTCTCCTCTCTCCTCCCTTACCCAACCATGGAAATGTATTAACCCCTGACATATATTTTTCTCTTTTTGAAATGTTTTAGAAGGTGGCAGTTATTATTGACTGCCAAAGGGTGGACTGTCAAAGTCAGAAAAATATCTCTATGCACACTACCATATTTGCACCTCACACAGGTCCGTGCTGCGCATGCGTACGCTCTCCCGTACGTGCGCATACTCACAGTCGCGGGCACCCGCAGGCGCACGGTATGCGTATTTACGGTAGAGTTTATGTGATCGTAGCGTGCGACTCAATCGTTACATATTTTAACTATATAATGTATTTTGTAGATCATGGTCCCTTTGATAGATTCTGAAAGTTTAGTTAATATAGCATGTTCCTGGACAGAGAGATCCCTCTTTGTATTGTACGAAGGGTCTAACAGGGGTCATACAGTGGTGTTTGGTACCCATCGGAAGAGTATTTAAATAGCAATATTCCGGTGTTGGTTTGGAGCGGATTAATCGCTCGTGCGAATAGTTATGGACATAAGAAGTTTATGTCCATTTACTATTATTTGTTCTTACTTAGTCATGCGGCGGGAAACCCAGTATCCCACCCACCTGAACAGTTGGAAGTAGTCACAGCCCACCTGTATGAATCAACCTATGACCTTTTGTTATAATGCGAAGCCGAATTCCTGTGTCCAATGAACAATGAGATTGTAGGGACCATTGAATTGTATTGTGTGTGGGGCATAAATAGACAAGCCGATCACATCCAGCTCACTCTCTTCAACGGTTATCATTGCTGAAAATCGGGAGCTGGATGTCCAGAGGCGCATGCGATCGTTTCCCCTTGTGCGTAAGTGTTTCTCCGCAATCATATTGATCTGCTTGTTATTGTGGGCCATTTCTCTCTCTCTCTCTCTCTTCTCCTCTTTCTCTCTTATTTTCCCTTAAAACGTAATTGTATTGTATTGTATTTCCTGTGTAGTTATCTGGTTAGGTAGTCTATGTTATATTGTAGTGTATGACTTGTATTGTGTTAATTCTTTTGCAAGTATATCATTCATAATATATATATTAGGCGTTGGACCCTGAGCACGGTATCTGTGTATTTCTTATAGTGTTAAGTATTCTCAGAGCGTCGGTGACGCTCAAACAGCTTTTGAGTTAATAAGGTTATACTGTGTTGCATTTACACTCTATCATTACACTAAGGTTTTACTGCACAATACACTGTTTATGGTGTAGATACAAAGGTTTAAAATTGTTAGCGTCAGCGCCGCTGGTGATCTCCTCGTGGTCCCGAGCGTCCGCTACGCTATAGCGAATCATTACGTTAGTCAGCAGCCAATAGCGTGCCTGCCTGTGATCTCTTGGCCGTGAGCGAACGTGACGCTTGAGCGTCTCGACTACGGCTAAGCGATTGCTACGCAATGTGCGTACCCTTACGGTACTCCATACGTAAATAGTGTACAGTGTTCTTAGACCTCACAAAGGGTTTTATATAAGATAAATATTCAGCTTTATCAGTTTGAACACACCCCACCCAAATGTCTGCACATGTTACATCTGCCCCACCTGCAGTGCACATGGTTTTGTCCATTAGTGTGCTTTTTTGGTTTGCCAACAACTCTGAATAACCCCCTCAGTCAGCACCACAGAAAACCTATCTTCTTTGCAAGGCATCAGACGTTGCCAAACCAATTGCTTATCATAATGAGATGGCGATTAGAGAACAGGGGGAGAGTACCAAGCTGATACGTGTTAAGTGAACTTCCCCATGCAAAGACCCCATTATTATTACATTTTATTTATAAGGCGCCACAAGTGTTTCGCAGCGCCGTATAAAGGACAGTACAGGGAGACAAACCTTAGCATTACAGTAAATAAATAACAAGTAGAGTACAGGTAACAAGGAGCACCACACATTCTCAAGACATAATACAGCTAAGATGTAAGTATTGAGGGAGTGATCATCATAAGCCTTTACTAGCAGGAGAGAAAGCGGGTAAGGATGGTCGTTGAGTAGGGGAGAGCTGCGACTGAAATGTGTCGAGACGAGGGCTTAGATAACAAGAGTAAAGAGGGCCCTGCTCTGAAGAGCTAGCAATCTAGTGGGGAGGGGCGACAGACAGATGACAAGAGGTGCAAGCAAGCAGGAGGTAGCCTGATGGCAGTGTGCAAGCAAAGCTGAGATGTTCACGGCAAGAGGTAGGGGGGTGGAGGCGTGGCCTCAGGACTGGGTTATGCTTTGATGAATAGGTGGGTTTTTAGTGCCTGTTTGAAGCTTTGCAAGGTCGGGGAGAGTCTAATGGAGCGGGGGAGTGCGTTCCACTGAAGGGGTGCAGCTCGGGCATAGTCTTGAACACGAGCATGGGAAGCAGTGACCAGGGCGGTGGAGAGGCAACGGTCATTGGTCGACTGTAGGGGGCGGAAGGGAGTATGAAGGGAGAGGAGGTTGGAGATGTAGGGAGCAGTGGAGTTAGAGATGGCCTTGTATGTGAGGGTGAGGAGTTTGAAGAGGATTCTGTAGGGGAATGGGAGCCAGTGTAGATTTTGTCGAAGGGGAGTGGCAGATGTGGTGCGGCTGGAGAGGAGATGAGCCTAGCTGCGGAGTTCAGGACAGATTTGAGGGGAGCAAGATGGGAGCAAGCGAGGCTAGTGAGGAGAACATTGCAGTAGTCAAGTCGTGAGATGACCAGTGAGTGGATGATAAGTTTAGTTGCACTCTGGGAGAGAAATGGGCTCATATGAGCAATGTTGCGTAGCTGGAACTGACAGGATTGTGCCAGAGCTTGGATGAGGGGTGCAAAGGAGAGGGAGGAGTCAAGAGTGACGCCCAAGCAGCGAAGTTGGGGAACGGGGGAGATGGTGGTGTTGTCAACAATGATAGAGATATTGGTCGGGGGTGTTGCTCTGGATGGGGGGGAAGATGATGAGTTCAGTTTTGTCCATGTTGAGTTTCAGAGAGCGATCAGACATCCAGGAGGAGATTGCGAAGAGGCAGCTGGAAACCTGAGAGAGGACAGAGGGGGACAGATCAGGAGAGGAGAGGTAGAGTTGTTTGTCATCAACATAGAGGTGGTCTTGAAGGCCAAAGGAGTTAATGAGTGCACCCATGGAAGAAGTGTACAGGGAGAACAGAAGGGGGCCAAGGACAGAACCATGAGGGACACCGACAGGAAGGATGGAAGGGTGTGAGGTGGTGCTGGAGGCAGAGACAGAGAAGGAGCAGTTAGTGAGGTAAGAAGAAAACCAGTCAAGGACAGTGCTAGAGAGGCCAGCGTTTTGGAGTGTGCAGAGGAGGAGAGGATGATCTATGGTGTCAAAGGCAGCAGAGAGGTCCAGAAGGATGAGCAGAGAGAAGTGTCCCCTGGATTTGGCCAAAAGCAGGTCATTGGTGACTTTCACCAGGGCAGTCCCAGTGGAGTTGAGTGGGCGAAAGCCAGGTTGTAGTGGATCGAGGATGTAGTTGTCAGAGAGGTAGCTTGTGAGATGGCTATAGACCAGTCATTCAAGTAATTTGGAGGTGAAAGGGAGAAGAGAGATGGGGCGGTAGTTAGTGGGTGATGAGGGGTCGAGGTTGGGTTTTTTGAGAATAGGTGAGACCAGAGCATGTTTGAATGGTGAGGGAAAGATGCCAGTAGAGAGGGACAGGTTAAAGAGGTGAGCAAGGTGGGAGCAGGCAGTGGGGGAGAGGGAGCGGAGAAGACGGGAGGGAAGGGGGTCCAGGGGGCAGGTGGAGGGGGGGATAAGATGAGGGAGTGGACTTCCTTTTCTGAAGTGGGACGGAAGGAGGACATGGTGGGTTAGATGGAGGGGAGGGATGATAGGGGCATGGGGGGTAGCAAAGGGGTGACGGCGGGAGATGTCGTGTTGGATGTCCTCAATTTTGGAGATGAAGAAGGAGGCAAAGTCAGTGGCAGTGAGGGAGGATGGGAGGGGAGGAGGAGGGGGTGAAGGAGAGTGTTAAAAGTTTCAAAGAGACGGCGTGGACAGGAGGACTGAGAAGAGATGAGTGTTTGGAAAAAAGATTGCTTGGCGAGGGAAAGAGCAAAGCTGTAGGAGGAGAGCATAAACTTGAAATGGAGGAAGTCCGGCAGGGAGTGAGATTTCCTCCAGGAGCATTCAGTGGAGCGTGAGCATTTTTGTAAGAAACGTGTTGGTTTGGTGTGCCAGGGTTGGGGTTTGGAGCGGCGGAGGGGGACAGAGGAGAGGGGGGCTACAGAGTCGAGAGCAGCGGTTAGGGAAGAGTTATAGAAGGAGGCTGCCTGGTTGGGACAAGTCATAGTGAAAAGAGGAGAGAGGAAAGTCTCGAGGGAGGACATGAAAGTGGGGTTGAGAGACCCGAGATTGCGTCTGGTGGTGGTGGGTCTGGGCATGGAGAGGAGGAAGGAGGATGAGAGGGTGAAAGAAAGCAGATGGTGGTCAGAGAGAGGGAAGGAAGAGTTCGAGAAATCAGAGAGATCACATCGGTGGGTGAAGAGGACAAGGTCAAGGGAGTGGCCGAGATTGTGAGTAGTGGTGGAGGTCCATTGAAAAAGTCCAAAGGAGGTGGAAAGGGCGAGAAGATTAGTGGAAGCAGCATTAGTGATGTCAAAAGGGATGTTAAAGTCACCAAGGATGACAGAGGGGAGGTCGGAGGAGAGAAAGTGGGGAAGCCAGGCAGCAAAGTTGTCAAGGAAAGATGAACAGCAGCCAGGAGGGTGGTAGATCACTGCCACAAGGAGATGAATAGGGTAGAAGAGGCGGATAGTGTGGACCTCAAAGGTGGAGAAGGTGAAGGAGGGCTCAGGCGGGATGGCACGAAAGGTGCAGTTAGGGGAGAGAAGGATGCCCACGCCTCCACCCTGGTGGCCATCAGGTCTGACCGTGTGGGTGAAGGAGAGGCCTCCGTAGGAGAGGGCAGCAGGGGAGGTGGTGTCAGAGGAGGAGAGCCAGGTTTCAGTGATGGCGAGGAGGTAAAAAGAGTGGGAGATGAAGAGGTCGTGGATAGTTGGCAGCTTGTTGCAGATTGACCTAGCATTCCAGAGTGCACAGGAGAAAGGAAGGGAGGGGACAGGAGAGATAGGGATAAGGTTGGCTGGGTTCTGAGTGTATGTGGGTGATTTGGAATTTGGGGGGTGAGACCTGGCAGTGAGGATTGGTATGTGACAGGATCGAGGAGCCATAATTCAGTACAGTAGTATTGTTCAGAGGAATAGAATGGTGTGGGTGTAATATAGAGTGAACAAGGTGAATGCGGGGTGTAGTGAAAGCAAAAGACAGTGCAAACAGGATTTTAAGAAATAATGGAAGGAACGGAAGGGCTGAGATGGATACACAGTGGTTGTAGATCAGGGGTGGCCAACCAGTCAGTGACAAAAAGCCAAAAAACCTTGTTGGGTACGTCAAAGAGCCGACATCGAGCCGATGGCGCGCATGCAAAAATGGAATGTGGCCTTGTGCAAGCTAGACCACACCCCTGGTATAAAATACATTGAAAAAGCCAGAAGGACATAAAATAAAAATTTTTAAGACAAATCCATTGAAAAAGCCACTTTCACATAATAAACTTCAGCTACCCCATGTGTCACTCCAGCCAGCTTCCTCATGTGTCACTCCTGCTAGCACCCTCCTATGTCACTCCAGCCAGCTATCCCATGTGTCACTCCTGCCCAGTGGCGGAACAAGCAAGCGGTGGGCCCAGGTGCAACAAAATGCTTTAGGCCCCCCCCCCCCCATCCCATCCAAGTCCACCCCATGGGCAGTGCGCGCCGTAGGCGTGGCTTCGTGGGGAAGGGGTGTGTCCACAAAATAATACCAATTCATAAAACGGTGCACAGTAGTCTCCATTCTTCAAATTACGCCGCACAGTAGCACCACTACACCAGGTAGAGACCCTTTTACTCCTTACAGCGAACAGATTCCCCTTTTTACACATAACGGCAGACAGCGTGCACTTTTTACACATAACGGCAGACAGCGTGCCCTCGTTACACATAGCGGCAGACAGCATACACTTTTTACACAATGGCAGACAGCGTGCCCTCGTTACACATAGCGGCAGACAGCGTGCCCTCGTTACACATAGCGGCAGACAGCGTGCACTTTTTACACATTACGGCAGACAGCGTCCCCATTTTACACATTACGGCAGACAGTGTCCCCATTTTACACATTACGGCAGACACCATACACTTTTACACATAACGGCAGATAGCGTGCCCTTTTTACACATTACGGCAGGCAGATTCTACCTTTTTACACATAGCGGCAGGCAGATTCCCCATTTTTATACATAGCGGCAGGCAGATTCCCCATTTTTATACATAGCGGCAGGCAGATTCCCCATTTTTATACATAGCGGCAGGCAGATTCCCCATAGGGAAGGGGCGTGACCACATAATAGTGTCAATTCACATTACAGCACACAGTAGTGGCGCTTATACACATTGCACCAGGTAGAACCTCCTATGCACACTGATCCAGGTAGATCACGTCATACACTTTGCTCCAGGTACAGCACGTCATACACTTTGCACCAGGTACAGCACGTCATGCACTTTGCACCAGGTACAGCACGTCATACACTTTGCACCAGGTACAGCACGTCATACACTTTGCACCAGGTAGAGCACGTTTTCATACACATTGCCGCTAGGTAGAGCACTTTATCATACACAGTGCACCAGGTAGAACACGTTATACACACTGCGCCAGGTAGAGCACGTTATCATAGACATTGCGCCAGGCAGAGCATGTTATCATACACATTGCCGCTAGGTAGAGCAAGTTATCATACACATTGCATCAGGTAGAGCATGTTATCATACACATTGCCGCTAGGTAGAGCAAGTTATCATACACATTGCCGCTAGGTAGAGCAAGTTATCATACACATTGCGTCAGGTAGAACACGTTATTATACACAATGCGCATGGTAGAGCACGTTATCAGCCACATTGCGCCAGGTAGAACACGTTATTATACACAATGCGCCTGGTAGAGCACATTTTCATACACATTGCGCCAGGTAGAACACGTTATTATACACAATGCGCCAGGTAGAGCACGTTATAATACACATTGCACTAGGTAGAACACGTTATTATACACAATGCGCCTGGTAGAGCACGTTATTATACACATTGCACTAGGTAGAACACGTTATTATACACAATGCGCCTGGTAGAGCACGTTATTATACACAATGCGCCTGGTAGAGCACGTTATTATACACATTGCACTAGGTAGAGCACGTTATTATACACATTGCACTAGGTAGAGCACGTTATCATACACATTGCGCCAGGTAGAACACGTTATCATACACATTGCGCCAGGTAGAACACGTTATCATACACATTGCGCCAGGTAGAACACGTTATTATACACAATGCGCCAGGTAGAATACGTTATCATACACATTGCGCCAGGTAGAGCACGTTATCATACACATTGCGCCAGGTAGAACACGTTATCATACACATTGCGCCAGGTAGAACACGTTATTATACACAATGCGCCTGGTAGAGCACGTTATTATACACAATGCGCCTGGTAGAGCACGTTATTATACACATTGCACTAGGTAGAGCACGTTATTATACACATTGCACTAGGTAGAGCACGTTATCATACACATTGCGCCAGGTAGAACACGTTATCATACACATTGCGCCAGGTAGAACACGTTATCATACACATTGCGCCAGGTAGAACACGTTATTATACACAATGCGCCAGGTAGAATACGTTATCATACACATTGCGCCAGGTAGAGCACGTTATCATACACATTGCGCCAGGTAGAACACGTTATCATACACATTGCGCCAGGTAGAACACGTTATTATACACAATGCGCCTGGTAGAGCACGTTATTATACACAATGCGCCTGGTAGAGCACTGAGGCACATTGCAGTAACCACTCACTTATCACCTCCAGTTGCACGAAGGAGCCGTTTGACACAAGTGGCTCCGCCCCCAGCAGCAACTCACTGACACTCACCATTTTTTCTGACAGCACAGTGCAGTGAGTGCACTGGCACAAGTAGCCAGACTGCGCCTGTAGTAGCCGCAGCCTGGAGGAGCTCTATGTGAAATCGCAAGCAGAGGCTGTTCTCTGGCAAGAAGGAGCTCGTCCAATCGCTTCCCCTGACGGGCTGGCCACTGCTAAATATACCGATAATCAGTTCCAACTGTGTCAAAGTAGTGGAGCCCCAGGTGCAATGGGAAAGTCAGTGTCACTGCACAGTTGTACTGATTACTGGTATATTTAGCAGTGGCCAGCCCGTCAGGGGAAGCGATCGGAGGAGCTCCTTCTTGCCAGCCTCTGCTTGCGATTTCACAGATAGCTCCTTCATGCTGCGGCGCAGGCTGGCTACTTGTGCCAGTGCACTCACTGCACTGTGCTGTCAGAAAAATGGTGTCAGTGAGGCCCTGACACTCTGAGCGGCCTCACATTGCACACACGGAGCTTGCAGCCCCCGGACATCCCGCATCTGCACCAGCTACTCCAGGTGAAGCGGGGCGATGCAGCACTGTCTACTGCTTACCTACAGCGGGAGCTGCGCAGCCCGGCCGGCTCCTGCTGGAAGGTAGTTGTCGGGTCTCGGTGGGGCGTTGAGCGGGTCCCGGGTAGGGGGGTGGCGGCGGGCAGATCCGGAGCTGTACTCCCAGTCGCAGAGGAGGGTGCTGGCGGCAGAGCGGCAGTGGAGCCGGATGAGCGGGGCCAGTCTGTCAGCCCTGCAGCACAGATTCATGTGCTGGCGGGGAGCAGGATTCAAAGCGGGAGATGCTGCAGGCTGTGATTGGATGGAGACTACAGGAGGTGATTGGCCGAGGAAACAGCCAGTCACCTCCTGCATTCCGCTGACAGGCTTAACACATGCAAACACATATTCAGATGAGCGCGTCCTGTGGGACCCGCTCATCTTCTAAATGTGAGTCCTGGGCGGCTGTTTCTGGGTAAAATACGCGCCATAGCGCGTTTTTGCGATCACTGACAATAATGCACATGACACAATATGCACACACCGTAATGCCCCCTAAACATTATGCCACACGCTGTAATGCCCCCGACACATTATGCCACACACCGTAATGCCCCCGACACATTATGCCACACACCGTAATGCCTGTGACACATTATTCCACACACCGTAATGCGTGTGACACATTATGCCAGGAATCGCAATGCCCGTTATACATTATGCTACACACTGCAATGCCCCTGATACATTATAGCACATACCACAATGCCCGTGATATAGTATACAACACACCGTAATGCCTGAAACATTATGACACACACCGCAATGTCCGTGATACATTATGCCACACACCGTAATGCCCATTACACATTAAGTTCTACAGTAAGGCTTCCAATTACTTTTAAATTACCTGCTTGTTGCCAGGGGTTTCATGCACTTGGTTCCATGCACGGTGCCAGGATGTCATGCTCGTTGCCAGGGGTTTCATGCACTGGGTGTCATGCTCGTTGCTAGTGGGTAGTGCTTGTTGCTAGGGCCGTGCTCCCAGTGCCACATATGCTCCCAGTGCCAGATATTCCCCCACAGTGCCAGGTATATGCACCCAGTGCCAGATATTCTCCCACAGTGCCAGATATTCCCCCCCAGTGCCAGGTATATGCCCCCAGTGCCAGGTACATGCCCCCAGTGCCAGTTATATGCCCCCAGTGCCAGGTATATGCCCCCCCAGTGCCTGCTTCCCCCCCCAGTGCCAGGTATATGCCCCCAGTGCCGGGTATATGCCCCCCCCAGTGCCAGATATTCTCCCACAGTGCCAGATATTCCCCCCCAGTGCCAGGTATATGCCCCCAGTGCCAGGTATATGCCCCCAGTGCCAGGTACATGCCCCCCAGTGCCAGTTATATGCTCCCAGTGCCAGGTATATGCCCCCAGTGCCAGATATTCCCCCCCCAGTGCCTGCTTCCCCCCCAGTGCCAGGTATATGCCTCCAGTGCTGGGTATATGCCCCCCCCCCAGTGCCAGGTACATGCCCCCAGTGCCAGGTACATGCCCCCCCCCCCAGTGCCGGGTATATGCCCCCCCAGTGCCAGGTACATGCCCTCAGTGCCGGGTATATGCCCCCCCAGTGCAAGGTATATGTCCCCAGTGCCAGATCTGTCCCCCCAGTGCCAGGTATATGTCCCCAGTGCCAGATCTATCCCCCCAGTGCCAGGTATATGTCCCCAGTGCCAGATCTGTCCCCCCAGTGCCAGGTATATGCCGCAGTGCCTGCTCCCCCGGCCCCCCCTCCCCCCTCTATGTGTTGGAGGGACACGAGCGCATCGCGCGTCTCTCCTGTGTCCCTCCTGGCTCTCCCCCCGGCCGGTCTAATGAAGGAAGTGCCGTTCGTGAGCCAATCAGAGCTCACGAACGGCACATGCTTCCTTAGACAGCTGGGGGAGAGCCAGGAGGGACACAGGAGAGACGCGCGATGCGCTCGTGTCCCTCCAACACATAGGGGGCGGGAGGGGGGGCCGGGGGAGCAGGCACCGCAGCCGGGAGGGAGAGGAGACCGCAGATTGACATGCGGACGTTCGTCCGCATGTCAATCTGTTCTAAATGCCGGCCGGCGGCTGTGGGCCCCTGAGTGCGGCGGGGCCCCAGTGCAATGCACTGCCTGCCCCGCCAGTAGTTCCGCCCCTGCTCCTGCCAACACCCTCCTGTCACTCCAGCCAGCTCTTCCATGTGTCACTCCTGCTACCACCCTCCTATGTCACACCAGCCAGCTCTCCCATGTGTCACTCCGGCTACCACCCTCCTATGTCACTCCAGCCAGCTCTCCCATGTGTCACTACTTCCAGCACCCTCCCGCGTCACTCCTGCTAGGACCCTCCTGTGTCTTTCCAGCCAGCTCTGCCATGTGTCACTCTAGCCCACCCTCATGTATGACTACAGCCCCCCCCCCCCCCCCCTCTGCTCAAGAGTCACAGGTTGGCCACCCCTGTTGTAGATTGTATAAATGAGGAGTGTGAGCAATGTGTGAGTGCAGTAGGGCTGCTACTTAATCAGACAGGTAGTTCAGTGTGCGAACTTTAATACAATGGGGAGAGGAAAGAAGGCTCTTGTGTGGGCGCACTCTTGTGAAGAAAAATATATATTTTTGATAAGATAATTAGGATGAGATGTTAAAACATAACTTTTATTAGCTTTTATTACACAAAAGGTTATTACCGGAAAACTATCCTTCAAAATGCAACATAGAAAGCATCTTGGTAAAATAAAATGTTCTGGTCTCTTATTGGTAAAGAGTGTGTGAAAGGGTGGTAGACATTAGTTGGTCATACCCCCATTCCCCTTGACCAGTACAGACTTGCTGTATTAATGGAACCACAGGGTGGTCGACACAAATTTAATGGCTATGCTCTGATGGCTTGTAGAAAATAAGAGAAATGATCAGAAGTCACTCCTCTCGATATATTACAAGAAAGAAGACGACATGCACCTGTCTAAATTCAGGAATGATAACGGTAAAGGCAGGTATGGTACCTCACGTAGATGGTGCCTGTGAACGACAGGTCTGGAGGTTGTTGGATAGAAAAAAAGTGGTGATGCTGCTGTTGGTGTTACTGCCACATAAGTGAGGAAAATCCTGCTCTACAACACCAGGTATTCACAGGTGGTCTCCCTTCCTGGTACTGACCTGGCCCAACGCTGTTTAGCTTCCAAGATCAGACGAGATCGGGCGCTTGCAGCGTGGTATGGTAGTAGAGAATTTTATGTGAGCACCAATGAGAGTGCACCTAGATATGAATAATGAAAATTGAGACCGACAAAAAAGAGGTAGATAAAAGATCGTGTAAATGGGTGGATCTGCTTTTCACGTTAGACCCGATCCAAAATTCCCACTCACGTGGTGCAGTGTACCGGGAATCGTGAATGAGAGTCCACGAAAAAAGTGGTGATCTATCTAAAATAGAATTTGTGAGAGTTACTACTGGAAATCACAGACAGAGAAATTCCTGGCTGCTGGTATATTGAGATTTATCCATACAGATAGCGGTATATAAGAAAAAATGCTGCTGAAACCAGGTGAATAAGTGGTCATGCAGTTTTTAGTAAAAACTCCAGATGGAGTTTGACATTTGTTAAATTGTATGGAGAGGTGTTAAATTCACCGCAGCTGCACCAAAATATATCTGTTGAATAAATGTATCATAGGATATTTGCCTTACAGCCCAAGCTGGGATATACAATGCTATAATAGGTATAAGTTAATTCTATGCATGCATCAATTGCTGTGAGAAGGCAAAAATAGAAATAGATGGAAACCAACACATTCGTGAATGTAACAGATATATGAGTCACATGTATGAGCAGGTAACACTTTAAAGAAATAAGCTGATTTCCAATAGTGTGCTAGATGCTGAATAAATGCTGATGCAGACCTCTGATCAGTCACCCCTATGCTGTACACTCAATACAAAATAATTAAGGCAGTGCTGCTAAGAATTGCAATAGGAGTTGCTATCCGTGGTATGCAGCCACTGGATAGAGGGGCTTACGATTTCACCAGAGTTATGAAGAAGCCAAGAGAGCAAGAAAGGTAAGTATGGCTGGATGCCAAAATGCGGTAGTGTCGACGGGACCCCTGTTCCTGGATGCGGAAGACGCGTTTCGCCCTAGGGCTTGTTCACTTCCGGGTTCCGTACTGCCTAGTGTGGGGAGAGAGCTTATATGTCCGTCCCTGTTAGGGCTTAGCCAATCCGGAGATGTCGTCTGGTGGGTGTGATCTCCCCCTGTCTGTGGTTGCTAGGAGACCGCCGTGATGAAGACGTCAGATAGGAAGGCGCGTCACACATCGCGAGATCGCGGACGCCATCTTGGATGTGGGAAAAATACCCTTGCAGTTGGAATTTGTGTGGGCGGTTGCTAGGAGATTACCATTGCGGAACTAAGATGTCAGGACGCGAGGTGGGAGATGCATCACCCATCGCGAGATTGCGGACGTCATCGTGGATATGGGAGGGATGCGTTTGAGATCAATGTAAATGGTTGCTAAGAGACTCCCATAGCAGAGCTAAGACATCATACCTGGGGAACTAAAACATTTAGTGATGGTAGATCGCTATTTAAGATGTGGAAGATAATCAGCCATAAATAGATAGCACATGCCCGAATAAATAACTTGCACTGTAAGAATACTGATAGTATAGATTGTTAATGACCGACCATATGATTAAAAGAAATATGCGAAAACAAAATAAATATAGAAGAGAACTGAGAAAAGGGGGGATAGGGTTATAAAGGTAAAATGAATAAATTAATTAAATAAAATACATATAGATAACTATACATATTGGTGTAAATGTTAATAAGACTGCTGATTAAAAAGGAGGTTGGTGGAATGGGGAATAGGTTTAAAATAGGCCTGGTGGAAGTTAGTGAGGGATATGCTGAGTTTGCCTCCGGCATAGGTGAGTTGAAGATGGATGCGGGAGTAGGGGTAGAGGGATAACTATTATAGTGTCCGAGGAATAAACTATGAGTGTGTGAGGGGAACCAATAAATGTGTGTGGTGAGGAAACAACATGAAGGGGAATGGTTAGGAATGATTGTGGGTGCATTAATGTGCAGTGACCACGGGCAAAAACAAAAATGATTAAGGTATGCCAGTATGGAAAGGAGGTGAGGGGTAGGTGTACCTGATTGGTTGTTGATAGAGGAAGACCGGTGGTATGTGAGGTAGGCATTGGCTGGTGTGAAAAAATAAGACTAGGTGTGAGGAGAATTAGGGTTGTGCAAAGATGTAAGATGGTGTCGGAATGTGATTAGTGTAAAAATGTGCATGTAATAGGCATGAAGTTAAAGGTATGTGTGTATGAATTCCTGTAGGGAAATTACTGGGTAAAATTGTAAGGTATATGTGATAGTGGAAAGTCTGATGAAATATTATTTACAGGAAAACTCCGTAGTTAATGGTTTCATTCAGACCGAAAGGTTTCAGGCTGTTCAAGCGGAAGATCCATTCACTTTCCTTTTTGTAAAGTTCTTTGGTTATATCTCCTCCCCGTATTCCGAGATGTACTCGATCTAAACAGAAGGTCTTGAACCCTTTGATGGATCCTTTATGAACCGTGTTGAAATGTCTCGCTACTGATGTGAGCTGTTTCATTCTGTTAAGATCTCTGGAGGCATTGCGGATGTTACCAAGGTGTTCTAAGATTCTTTCTTTCCATTTACGTGTAGTCATGCCTACATACTTGAGATTACACTCGCACGTTATGCAATATATCACTGCCTGCGTATTGCAGTTAAAGAAATGTTGTAGTTTGACCGACTGGTCAAACCTGTCGATGACTGTGTTGGTTTTCAAAATTTGAGGGCATGATTTGCAATGGCCGCAGGGGAAAGAACCGGTAACAGAAGGTTTTTTGGTATTTGAGGAGATCAGATGACTGTGCACTAGATGGTCTCTCATATTTTTTGACCTGCGCCAGCTCATTTGCAGTGGGGAGTCGAAAAGGGGTGCCAAATCTGGATCCAATTGTAAAATTGGGAGATGTCTGGTTATTGCTCCCTTCAATTTCCTCCATTCAGGGCAGAAAGTACCAATAAAGCGTACAGTATCTTCCTGCTCGGTACTCTTATTTTTCTTACCAAAAATCAGACTCTCTCTTTTGGTTGCTGCTATAGCCGTATATGCCCGCTTGAGTGAGCGTCTGCTGTAGCCTCTATCCAGGAGGCGGTTAGTTAGTTCCAGGCTTTTGGTTTTGAAAGTAGAGTCTTCTGAGCAGTTGCGTCTCAGGCGTAGGTATTCCCCTTTGGGGATGTTTTCCACAGTAGGAGGAAAGTGGGAGCTTGTTTGGTGAAGGAGACTGTTAGTAGCAGTCTCCTTCCGGAATAATTCCGTTTCCAGAAATCCTGCATTGGATTTGTAGATACTGAGGTCTAAGAATGGTACTCTTGTAGGGCTGATGAAATGTGTCAGAGTAATATTGAGTTCATTAAGGTTGAGAATCTGAATGAACTCCAAGAGTAAGCTCTTATTGCCATTCCAAATCAGGAAGACATCATCGATGTATCTTAGCCATAGTATTATATGCGTGGTGTATTTTTCATTGCAGATGTTGAACACGTGGGAATGCTCCCACCACCCCAAAAAGAGATTTGCATATGTAGGTGCACATGCTGCCCCCATAGCAGTTCCCCTGATTTGTAAGAAAAACTGATCTTGAAATACGAAATAATTTTTGGAGAGGACAAAGGTAAGTAACCTTAGAAGAAAATCAGAAAAATCATTGGACCCAGTTTGGTCCAAAAAGAATTTTGTTGCAGACAAACCTTGTTGATGATTAATGCTGGAATAAAGTGCCTCAACGTCCAAGGTTGCTAGGAGGAAGTCATCCTCAAAGTGGATGTTGTGAATTTTACGCAATAAATCAGCAGTGTCTTGTAGATAGGATGGTAAGTCAAGAACAAAATCACGTAGATGTAAATCTAGAAAGCGACTCGGCTGCTCCAGCAGTCCTCCATTACCCGACATTATCGGTCTGCCAGGTGGCACCTGGATGTCTTTATGAATCTTCGGAAGAAGATAAAAAGTTGGAGTTCTCGGGTTTTGGACAGTCAAATATGCTGCTTCTTGTTTGGTAATGGTTCCCTGTGTAGCAGCCTCTTGTATTAATGAGATATAGGCTTTTTGGAACCTTTTGGTGGGATCGTTGAGAAGTTTCTGATAGCAAAGGGGGTTGAACAGTTGTCTATGTGCTTCCGTGATATACATTTCTAACGGCCATAGCACAATGTTACCACCTTTGTCCGAAGGTTTGATAATTACATCCCTCCATGTTTCCATCTCGCGTAATGCTTTCCTTTCTTGGAAATTGAGATTTCTAGTTGGATATTGATGGGAAGTTTTAATTCGGACGTAAATATCGTCAAATTCTTTCGACACCCTGTTAAGAAAAACCCTAATTTCCGGGCTGGTATTATCGGGTGGGAAAAATGAAGACTTGGGTTTACATTTAGCTCGGCAGGGAGTGCTGTCTTGAATGTTCGATTCCACTAGTAGGTCCTCCAGAATTTGGACTGTTTGGAGCTCTTCAGGGGATAAATCTGTGATGTTGTCACTATCTCGTCTTGCATGATGTTTTGCAAAGAACTTTTTTAGAAGGAGTTTTCTGCCAAATAATCTGAGATCTTTCTCCCAGCAGAATCTATTAAATGATCTCGAGGGTGAGAAAGAGAGGCCTTTGGCTAACACATCCATATGTGAGGATGAGAGGGGTCTACCTGATAGGTTTATAACCTGGAGGGAAGTTGAGAAAGGGTGAGTTATCTTAACGTCTTCCTCTGTCTGGCCGGATACCTGGCGGTCCTTGATAGGTCCCAGTCGGGGTTGCGTCTGTCGCCTCTTCTTTCCCCCCCGCCGGGTTTTCCTGGATTTTTGTCCCGGCCTTTTTGTTTCGAACCCTGGCCTAAAAAACGTGGCGAAAATTCTACTTCTCTCTGATTGAGTCTGGCGTTGTCTGAAGTCTCACTAGATGAATCTCCACTGTTTGAAGATTCAAATTCAGAGAAAGTCGAGTCGTCCCTCTGTCTTCGATTCCTATTCTGGGGTATGGGATTCCACCTGAAAATGTCCCCACGTGAGAAATCTCGTTTATCCCTGATAAATTTGTTCCGCTTCCGATCTGCTATTGTTTGTTCATATGACTTGAGTTCTTGTTGATGTTTCTCAAAAGCTGTCTGAAAAGACAAGTCTTTTTCCCAAGTTTCTAGGTTGTGACCTAATTCCTCAATTTCTTTTTCCACTTGGTCTATGAGTAGTGTGTCATGCTTGACCAGGAGATGTAATAATTCTTGGGAACACTTCAAGAGTGCTGTCTCCCACTCAGTCTTCAAGTTCTCCGTAGCCAATGGAAAAGAGGGGAATATTTTAGGTCTCAACCCCCGGGGCACGATTTTGTGTTTGATGTAATTCTGTAGTGTGGTGATGTCCCACGATAGGCGAGTCCTTTTCTGCAAGCTTTTTTGTAATCTAGAGAAAGTGGTTTTCCAGTCTGAGTTAGTGGGGGATTCTTCAAAGTTTTCTGAGAAGAAATCCCCAAAAGTCTCCGGATTTTGTCGTTTTGTTAGCTCTGCTTTTAATGAAAAAGTGGTCATAATCAAGACTGCGTACAAATATTACTGCTAAAAATGGACAGATCCGGTAAAAAGAATGTTATCACATGAAGAGATTAAAGAAAACCGTGCCAAGGATCAGAGACTGTTTCTACAACAGTAGAGAGTACTATACAGAAACCTGGGGCGATCCGGCACCGGATAGACTAATCGGGAAAAATACTAACAATGTAGAAGAGAAAACCAAATTTGGACAATAGATTACCCTAAGAAAATAGGGGAAAAGAAGGGGCGAAAAGTTAGCCCTTCCAATATTGTATGCAATACACGTGTAGATGATAATTTTGTCCTACTTGGTGGTGCACCCAGAGCCAGAAAGTATGCGAACTTTAATACAATGGGGAGAGGAAAGAAGGCTCTTGTGTGGGCGCACTCTTGTGAAGAAAAATATATATTTTTGATAAGATAATTAGGATGAGATGTTAAAACATAACTTTTATTAGCTTTTATTACACAAAAGGTTATTACCGGAAAACTATCCTTCAAAATGCAACATAGAAAGCATCTTGGTAAAATAAAATGTTCTGGTCTCTTATTGGTAAAGAGTGTGTGAAAGGGTGGTAGACATTAGTTGGTCATACCCCCATTCCCCTTGACCAGTACAGACTTGCTGTATTAATGGAACCACAGGGTGGTCGACACAAATTTAATGGCTATGCTCTGATGGCTTGTAGAAAATAAGAGAAATGATCAGAAGTCACTCCTCTCGATATATTACAAGAAAGAAGACGACATGCACCTGTCTAAATTCAGGAATGATAACGGTAAAGGCAGGTATGGTACCTCACGTAGATGGTGCCTGTGAACGACAGGTCTGGAGGTTGTTGGATAGAAAAAAAGTGGTGATGCTGCTGTTGGTGTTACTGCCACATAAGTGAGGAAAATCCTGCTCTACAACACCAGGTATTCACAGGTGGTCTCCCTTCCTGGTACTGACCTGGCCCAACGCTGTTTAGCTTCCAAGATCAGACGAGATCGGGCGCTTGCAGCGTGGTATGGTAGTAGAGAATTTTATGTGAGCACCAATGAGAGTGCACCTAGATATGAATAATGAAAATTGAGACCGACAAAAAAGAGGTAGATAAAAGATCGTGTAAATGGGTGGATCTGCTTTTCACGTTAGACCCGATCCAAAATTCCCACTCACGTGGTGCAGTGTACCGGGAATCGTGAATGAGAGTCCACGAAAAAAGTGGTGATCTATCTAAAATAGAATTTGTGAGAGTTACTACTGGAAATCACAGACAGAGAAATTCCTGGCTGCTGGTATATTGAGATTTATCCATACAGATAGCGGTATATAAGAAAAAATGCTGCTGAAACCAGGTGAATAAGTGGTCATGCAGTTTTTAGTAAAAACTCCAGATGGAGTTTGACATTTGTTAAATTGTATGGAGAGGTGTTAAATTCACCGCAGCTGCACCAAAATATATCTGTTGAATAAATGTATCATAGGATATTTGCCTTACAGCCCAAGCTGGGATATACAATGCTATAATAGGTATAAGTTAATTCTATGCATGCATCAATTGCTGTGAGAAGGCAAAAATAGAAATAGATGGAAACCAACACATTCGTGAATGTAACAGATATATGAGTCACATGTATGAGCAGGTAACACTTTAAAGAAATAAGCTGATTTCCAATAGTGTGCTAGATGCTGAATAAATGCTGATGCAGACCTCTGATCAGTCACCCCTATGCTGTACACTCAATACAAAATAATTAAGGCAGTGCTGCTAAGAATTGCAATAGGAGTTGCTATCCGTGGTATGCAGCCACTGGATAGAGGGGCTTACGATTTCACCAGAGTTATGAAGAAGCCAAGAGAGCAAGAAAGGTAAGTATGGCTGGATGCCAAAATGCGGTAGTGTCGACGGGACCCCTGTTCCTGGATGCGGAAGACGCGTTTCGCCCTAGGGCTTGTTCACTTCCGGGTTCCGTACTGCCTAGTGTGGGGAGAGAGCTTATATGTCCGTCCCTGTTAGGGCTTAGCCAATCCGGAGATGTCGTCTGGTGGGTGTGATCTCCCCCTGTCTGTGGTTGCTAGGAGACCGCCGTGATGAAGACGTCAGATAGGAAGGCGCGTCACACATCGCGAGATCGCGGACGCCATCTTGGATGTGGGAAAAATACCCTTGCAGTTGGAATTTGTGTGGGCGGTTGCTAGGAGATTACCATTGCGGAACTAAGATGTCAGGACGCGAGGTGGGAGATGCATCACCCATCGCGAGATTGCGGACGTCATCGTGGATATGGGAGGGATGCGTTTGAGATCAATGTAAATGGTTGCTAAGAGACTCCCATAGCAGAGCTAAGACATCATACCTGGGGAACTAAAACATTTAGTGATGGTAGATCGCTATTTAAGATGTGGAAGATAATCAGCCATAAATAGATAGCACATGCCCGAATAAATAACTTGCACTGTAAGAATACTGATAGTATAGATTGTTAATGACCGACCATATGATTAAAAGAAATATGCGAAAACAAAATAAATATAGAAGAGAACTGAGAAAAGGGGGGATAGGGTTATAAAGGTAAAATGAATAAATTAATTAAATAAAATACATATAGATAACTATACATATTGGTGTAAATGTTAATAAGACTGCTGATTAAAAAGGAGGTTGGTGGAATGGGGAATAGGTTTAAAATAGGCCTGGTGGAAGTTAGTGAGGGATATGCTGAGTTTGCCTCCGGCATAGGTGAGTTGAAGATGGATGCGGGAGTAGGGGTAGAGGGATAACTATTATAGTGTCCGAGGAATAAACTATGAGTGTGTGAGGGGAACCAATAAATGTGTGTGGTGAGGAAACAACATGAAGGGGAATAGTTAGGAATGATTGTGGGTGCATTAATGTGCAGTGACCACGGGCAAAAACAAAAATGATTAAGGTATGCCAGTATGGAAAGGAGGTGAGGGGTAGGTGTACCTGATTGGTTGTTGATAGAGGAAGACCGGTGGTATGTGAGGTAGGCATTGGCTGGTGTGAAAAAATAAGACTAGGTGTGAGGAGAATTAGGGTTGTGCAAAGATGTAAGATGGTGTCGGAATGTGATTAGTGTAAAAATGTGCATGTAATAGGCATGAAGTTAAAGGTATGTGTGTATGAATTCCTGTAGGGAAATTACTGGGTAAAATTGTAAGGTATATGTGATAGTGGAAAGTCTGTAGAGCAGGATTTTCCTCACTTATGTGGCAGTAACACCAACAGCAGCATCACCACTTTTTTTCTATCCAACAACCTCCAGACCTGTCGTTCACAGGCACCATCTACGTGAGGTACCATACCTGCCTTTACCGTTATCATTCCTGAATTTAGACAGGTGCATGTCGTCTTCTTTCTTGTAATATATCGAGAGGAGTGACTTCTGATCATTTCTCTTATTTTCTACAAGCCATCAGAGCATAGCCATTAAATTTGTGTCGACCACCCTGTGGTTCCATTAATACAGCAAGTCTGTACTGGTCAAGGGGAATGGGGGTATGACCAACTAATGTCTACCACCCTTTCACACACTCTTTACCAATAAGAGACCAGAACATTTTATTTTACCAAGATGCTTTCTATGTTGCATTTTGAAGGATAGTTTTCCGGTAATAACCTTTTGTGTAATAAAAGCTAATAAAAGTTATGTTTTAACATCTCATCCTAATTATCTTATCAAAAATATATATTTTTCTTCACAAGAGTGCGCCCACACAAGAGCCTTCTTTCCTCTCCCCATTGTATTAAAGTTCGCATACTTTCTGGCTCTGGGTGCACCACCAAGTAGGACAAAATTATCATCTACACGTGTATTGCATACAATATTGGAAGGGCTAACTTTTCGCCCCTTCTTTTCCCCTATTTTCTTAGGGTAATCTATTGTCCAAATTTGGTTTTCTCTTCTACATTGTTAGTATTTTTCCCGATTAGTCTATCCGGTGCCGGATCGCCCCAGGTTTCTGTAAGGTAGTTCAGTGTCCAGGCTGTGCAGGCTGCAGGCTTTGCTGGTAGTGGTTTAGGTAACTCACTGTAGTATGTTGATTGCAGTTCTTTTGTGGTGGTGTTGGGGGAGTTAGTCTGTTGTTCTTCTGTTTCTCTCCTGTTTATATCCTTATATCTCCAAAAATTATATCATCATACTTTGCACTAACATACTTAGCAACAAATATGCTTGCAGCCTTAATCTAGACTAGTTAAATAAACATGCAGACATGGATACATGGTTGATTGATAGCAGCACCCACCCTCTGAAAACTCCACCCACAACAAAGGGTTGCCTCAAGGTGTGAACAGACCACTATACCCCCACTAATATACAGTGAAAACAGACTATAGTCTGGCCTAGAAATCACTAATTAAAGATAAAGTTGTCAATACCTAACATAATTCAAAAAGCATGTAAAGGATGTAAAGTTTCAGCAGTGAGAGATTGTTGCAGGAGTGATAAAGTTGTCAATACCTAACAATTCAAAAAGCATGTAAAGCAGTGGCGTAACTAGAAATTTTTCTCCCCCAAGCCAAAAAATTCTCTGGCGCCCCCCAAATAATTGGCACTAGTAAAGCAATGAATCTGTGCGCGCCAAAGGCGCGCGTGCCGCAAAAAGGGGAGTGGCTTTGCATAAAGGGACGTGGCATTGCAGGAAAAGACTACCTTATACCCCAGTTTGCAACCTGCCCGCCCAGACGTTGGCCACCACAGGAAAGAAAAATAATCCTGATTCATGCCCCTTACATTATTTGTAATTTTTCCTCCTTATAGTAATGCCCAGTATACATTATGCCACATACTGCAATGGCCCTTAGACATTATGCCACACACAATAATGCACATGACACAATGGGGGTCATTCCGAGTTGTTCGCTCGTTGCCGATTTTCGCAACGGAGCGATTAAGGCAAAAATGCGCATGCGCATGCTTCGCAGTGCGCATGCGGTTAGTATTTTAACACAAAACTTAGTAGATTTACTCACGCCCGAACAAAGATTTTTCATCGTTGAAGTGATCGTAGTGTGATTGACAGGAAGTGGGTGTTTCTGGGCGGAAACTGACCGTTTTCTGGGAGTGTGCGGAAAAACGCAGGCGTGTCAGGGAAAAACGCGGGAGTGGCTGGAGAAACGGGGGAGTGGCTGGCCGAACGCTGGCCGTGTGTGTGACGTCAAACCAGGAACGAAACTGACTGAACTGATCGCTATTTGTGAGTAAGTCTCGAGCTACTCAGAAACTGCTAAGAAATTTCTATTCGCAATTCTGCTAATCTTTCGTTCGCTATTCTGCTAAGCTAAGATACACTACCAGAGGGCGGCGGCTTAGCGTGTGCAATGCTGCTAAAAGCAGCTAGCGAGCTAACAACTCGGAATCACCCCCAATATGCACACACCATAATGCCCCCGACACATTATGCCACACACCATAATGCTTGTGACACATTATGACAGGAATCGCAATGCCCGTTATACATTATGCTACACACTGCGATGCCCCCGATACATTATAGCACATACAATGCCTGTGACACATTATGACACACACCGCAATGTCCGTGAAACATTATGCCACACACTGCATTGCCCCTGATACATTATAGCACATACAATGCCTGTGACACATTATGACACACACCGCAATGACCCTGAGACATTATACCACATACCACAATGCTCGTGATATAGTATACCACACACCGTAATGCCTGTGACACATACCGCAATGCCCGTTATACCCCATGCCACACACCGCAATGCCCGTTATACATTATGCCACACTGCAATGCCCCTGAGACATTATACCACAATGCCCGTGATATAGTATGCCACACACCGTAATGCCTGGGACACATACCGCAATGCCCGTTATACCCTATGCCACACTCCGCAATGCCCGTTATACGTTATGCCACACTGCAATGCCCCTGAGACATTATACCACATACCACAATGCCCGTGATATAGTATGCCACACACCGTAATGCCTGTGACACATTATGCCACACACCGCAATGTCCGTGATACATTATGACACACACAGCAATGCCCATTACACATTAAGTCCTACAGTAAGGCTTCTAATTACTTTTAAAATTACCTGCTCATTGCCAGGGGTTTCATGCTCTTAGTTCCATGCATGGTGCCAGGGGTTTTCATGCTCAGGGTGTCATGCTCGTTGCCAGGGGTTTCATGCACTGGGTGTCATGCTTGTTGCCAGGGGTTTTATGCACTGGGTGTCATGCTCGTTGCTAGGGGGTAATGCTTGTTGCTAGGGCTGTGCTCCCAGTGCCAAATATGCCCCCAGTGCCAGATATTCCCCCACAGTGCCAGGTACACACATGCCCCCAATGCCAAATATGCCCCCCCCCCAGTATACACATATACACATATACCCCCAGTGCCACATATGCTCCCCCAGTGCCACATATGCCCCCTCAGTGCCACATATGCCCCCCAAGTGCCAAATATGCTTCCCCTCCCCCAGTGCCAAATATGCTCCCCCAGTGCCAGGTACAACTCACCCCCACTCCCCCGCTTTTTTGTGAATGAGGGACACGGAGGGCACAGCGCGCGCCTCTCCTGTGTCCCTCCTGCGTCTCCGGCGTGTCTGTTAAACGAAGTGCCGGTTCGTGAGCCAATCAGAGCTCATGAATGGGCACTTCATTTAATAGACACGCCGGAGACGCAGGAGGGACACAGGAGAGGCGCGCGCACTGTGCCCTCCGTGTCCTTCCTTCACAGCAGAGATCAGTGGCGGCAAAGGTGTCCCGCAGCCCTGCGCTCCCCAAGCGAGCGCAGTGGCTGCGGACCCCTAGTTACGTCACTGATGTAAAGGATGTAAAGTTGCAGCAGTGAGAGATTGTTGCAGGAGTGATAAAGTTGTCAATACCTGAGGAAGACAAAGAAGGTAGGGGTCACATCAGCTGAGGCATCTCCTTATATCATGTGAATCTAATGCCAGTGATAACCCTCCCCCCTAGTTGTGTAATCTTTTGGTTGTGGTATCCAATCGGGTTGAACTGTTTACTCATTTAAACCAGCCATGTACTCAGTAGCGGATCTTGCCACGGGCAAGCAGGACTTTTGCCCGTGGCGCCGCCTTCCGGAGGCGCCGCACCATGGCAAGATCTGCTACTGCTGTGCCCCCCGCTGCCCGCTGTGTCCCGCTGCCGCTGCCCGCTGCGTCCCGCTGTGAAGGGAACTAGATGCGTAGCTGACCACGCCCCCTGTATGAAGCCACGCCCCTATTTCCCACCCGGGCCGCAAAAAGGCCTAGAACCGGCCCTGCATGTACTGTATACTAGTTTAGTGACGCATAAATCACATTCTTAAATGCATTATATAAACAGTTTTTATGTGATTAACAAATGTCACTTTAATATACAGTAATATTTGTGTAACAACTATTCTAAATGTTACCAATTAGGGCCTAATTCAGAGTTGATCGCAGCAGCAAATTTGTTAGCAGTTGGGGAAAACCATGGGGGTAATTCTGAGTTGATCGCAGCAGGAATTTTGTTAGCAGTTGGGCAAAACCATGGAGGTCATTCCGAGTTGTTCGCTCGCAAAGCGATTTTAGCAGAGTTGCTCACGCTAAGCCGCCGCCTACTGGGAGTGAATCTTAGCATCTTAAAAATGCGAACGATGTATTCGCAATATTGCGATTACACACCTCGTAGCAGTTTCTGAGTAGCTTCAGACTTACTCGGCATCTGCGATCAGTTCAGTGCTTGTCGTTCCTGGTTTGACGTCACAAACACTCCCAGCGTTCGCCCAGACACTCCTCCGTTTCTCCGGCCACTCCTGCGTTTTTTCCGGAAACTGTAGCGTTTTTCCCCACACGCCCATAAAACGGCCTGTTTCCGCCCAGTAACACCCATTTCCTGTCAATCACATTACGATCGCCAGAACGATGAAAAAGCCGTGAGTAAAATTACTAAGTGCATAGCAAATTTACTTGGCGCAGTCGCAGTGCGAACATTGCGCATGCGCATTAAGCGGAAAATCGCTGCGATGCGAAGATTTTTACCGAGCGAACAACTCGGAATGAGGGCCCATGTGCACTGCAGGGGGGGCAGATATAACATGTGCAGAGAGAATTATGGGCCCTACACACTTGTAGATTCGAAAGATTTAAAAGATGAAAGATATGATAATGAAAGATTTCCCATTAACGATTACGTGCATACACACTGAACAATGATTGATGAAAGATTTAAAAGATTATGGGCCCTACTCATTTGACGATGCGCCGCCGAGGTGCCCGACGGCCGAAACGGCCGACGAGCGACCCGGCGGCGGGGGGGCAGTAACGGGGGGAGTGAAGTTTCTTCACTCCCCCCGTCACGCGGCTGCATTGAAGTGCAGGCAAATATGGACAAGATCGTCCATATTGGCCTGCATGCACAGCCGACGGGAGACCAGCGATGAACGAGCGTGGGGCCGCGCATCGTTCATCGCTGGAGTCTTTACACTGAAAGATATGAACGAGTTCTCGTTCATTTATGAACGAGATCGTTCATATCTTTCAGAAAATCGGCCAGTGTGTAGGGCCTATTAGAAAGATTTGAAAGATTTGAAAGATCCAGCTTCATTTAAATACTGGGCATGGTTTTAGGAAGGTGGGCAGGTCTTCTTTGTACAATAAATAACAGCATCCATTTAAAATCACTGCATATCTGCTCTGTAGTTTGTTTGGTGCAGTGTATACCTGGTAAACCTTTTAGCACTACCCATAAATAAAGACTCCACACAATTTTTACTAACAATTTTTAATTATAAATTTTTAAAAAATAATAAATTAGAAACATTCTGGGCTGGATTCATCGATTTTTGAGCCAATGAGTGCCATGACAGCAGGGATTACACCAATAGAGGCATCAGGCATTCCAACAATTAGCCAGATACAGTGCAGCAAAAACAGTGGTGCCAACATAACTTGGGATGAAGAAGAAGTAAAAGAATTTGAGGACAGTATTTCAAAAGTGCACATGAAATAAAAGCATTCACAACGTTCTATTACAGGGTCAAATGAAGTGTAGAAAACCAACATTATGGTACAATTGACTTCAAGAAAAAAACATATTGGATGAGGAAGGTCAAATACAAATCTGAAGACAGCAAACAAAAACGCAAATTCAAAAATTAAAAAACATTTTGATTAAAAATTTTGGTCGCCTTGAACAGTGGAGTGTGCACTCAACAGAGTGGTGAACACACCACCTGAAGAGGTGCCAGGGAAGGGGGATTGTGGCATTTGGTAACCCGGAGCAGGATATGTGGGGTATTGTTGAGGAGGAATTACCGGCGCAGAATACATGGGAGGGTGAGTTGGGGGAGTGGCATAAGATGTACTAGGCACCTGTCTGGTATCTAACACAACGCCACTGTGGTTGGTCAATTCATCATCCTGGCCATGTGATATAATGGCATATACCAGACGCTGGGCGTATTTTTGCTGAGTGGGGTTCATGGCCCGCAACTCACAGGCTAAATGGTCTCCAATAGCTTCAAATCTATCCGGTCTGTTTTTTAGGACCTCCTCTGCCTGCCTCAGAAATGTATCTGACCTGCTGGACGAGACAGATCTTCCAGGGATAGCCGGCCGGCGTCTCTTTCTAGCTAGAGGCTGGGGCGTTCCCATCGCCGCCTCACTCTCCTCCAGCTCCGGCATTACAGTGGCTTGGTCTGCCGGTTCATCCACTGCAGGTTCCACGTCCAGCTCCCTCGAAGACAGCTGAGTTATCAAAAAAAATTAAGAAAAATATGTGAAAATAATAAGGCAACAAATTAAACAAGAAACAGTGACATCTGTATTGTGCGGACACTTACCGGATCCACACTCTCCTCTTCCTCAGGCTCGAACATCTCGGGCGTGTTCGGCTCCTCCATGCTCCGCGCTGTCCTCGAAGGCTCCTCATCCAATACGAACTTCATCAAGTCATAATACCATAATGTTGGCTTCTTGACATGATCTGACCCCACTCCTGAACGTTGGGAATCTTTGTATTTCCTGTGCTCCTTAAGAAATACTGTCCTCAGATTCTGGATCTTCCTCTTCACCCACTTGATGTCGGCACCACTATCTTGGACAAGGCTGTGCCTGGCCAATTGCTGGTATGCCAGATTTTTCTTTCCTCTGTTGGCGTAATCCCTTGTTCCCACACGCCACAAGCACTCATTGGTCTGATATAGATCGATGAATCCAGCCCAGAACTCACGGTTTGCATCCATGTCTCTGTGAAAGGTGAGATTTAATTTTAAAATATTAAAATCAGAACTTAACACATAATCAGATATAATAAGTTCAACTAATTATATATATATATCGTGGTGAGAGAGCTTGTGTCTCACCACAAATGCCCACATTCTGGTGGAATCAGCTCTCTCCGAGGGAGAAGAAAACAAGTCCTGCATATTCTGCACAGCTGCAGCTGGAGAAACAGATGTCCGTGATTTCATGCTCACCCAGAGACAGCAGGAAGTCAGGAGCAGGACATTGTCAGGACATTGGCCGTGCCAGGAGACCATGGTATGTGAAGCTGCAAGCCACTGCAGCAGAGTTACTTTTCAGTACGGAAATTGCTAGGACCTTTTATGTTTGTCTGTTTATTTTCTCTATGTACCTCTGTGACCAGGCCCAAGCCTGTGTATGCTGTGCTACAGTGTCCGATGTCATTAAAGACACTGTGGTTATAACCTGAAAATCTGCCTACGAGTCCTTATTTACAATACCCATGTTACAAAATATATATGTATATATATATGCACAAAACAATATAATAAAAATGTATGTGTGTGTATATGTGTATATATATATATATATATATATATGTGTAGAGAAAACAAATGGAGGCTGCAGGCAATGAGTACACAACTTATAACTCTTTTAATATGAGTATATGTATACATACATCTAGTTTGAGTATCATAGCATAGAGGACTATCACTGGCGCCTCCGGACAGCACACACAGAAAGCCGCTAGCCGCCGCTCATCAGATACTCCTGGTCTGAGACCGCACACCGTCGGGTCAGCCAAAAGGAGGTGTCACATCCCCTGACGAAGTCCTTGCGACGAAACATGTTGGCGTGATAGTGGGACACTGGACGTACTACGTCTCTTTGGCTGACCTGACGGTGTGCGGTCTCAGACCAGGAGTATCTGACGAGCGGCGGCTAGCAGCTTTCTGTGTGTGCTGTTCGGAGGCGCCAGTGATAGTCCTCTATGCTGTGTTACTCAAACTAGATGTATGTATACACACACATATACTCGTATTAAAAGAGTTATAAGTTGTATACTCACTCCCTGCGCCCTCCATTTGTTTTCTCTAAATGTGCATCATTGAGCTTGTGGTACGGCTCTATCGGGAGGACGCTGCAGGGAAATCATTCAGTGGATGAAAATCAGAAGCCTGTTTAAAAATTGACAATACAGGATACGTGAATTTGCGTGATTTAGTTTTGACTTGTTATATATATAATACAAAAACGTACCTTAATAAAGCAGATTAGCCCAGTGATGTGTATATAACTGTGATTTGATTAGATTTCTGCTTTCCTGGAGTGGCAGTCCTTTGCTCCTGTGTAAATATATATTTATATATGCTTCACTTTTTCCACATTTTGTTATATTACAACCTTATTCAAAAAAGGGAAAAAAAAACACTTTCCCTCAAAATTCTATACACAATGGGGGTCATTCCGAGTTGTTCGCTCGGTAAAAATCTTCGCATCGCAGCGATTTTCCGCTTAATGCGCATGCGCAATGTCCGCACTGCGACTGCGCCAAGTAAATTTGCTATGCAGTTAGGATTTTTACTCACGGCTTTTTCATCGTTCTGGCGATCGTAATGTGATTGACAGGAAATGGGTGTTACTGGGCGGAAACAGGCCGTTTTATGGGCGTGTGGGAAAAAACGCTACCGTTTCCGGAAAAAACGCAGGAGTGGCTGGAGAAACGGGGGAGTGTCTGGGCGAACGCTGGGTGTGTTTGTGACGTCAAACCAGGAACGACAAGCAGTGAAATGATCGCAGATGCCGAGTAAGTCTGAAGCTACTCGGAATGACCCCCAATACCCCATAATGACAATGGGGGTCATTCCGAGTTGTTCGCTCGCAAGTGAATTTTAGCAGATTTGCTCATGCTAAGCCGCCGCCTACTGGGAGTGAATCTTAGCATCTTAAAATTGCGAACGATGTATTCGCAATATTGCGATTACACACCTCGTAGCAGTTTCTGAGTAGCTTCAGACTTACTCGGCATCTGCGATCAGTTCAGTGCTTGTCGTTCCTGGTTTGACGTCACAAACACACCCAGCGTTCGCCCAGACACTCCCCCGTTTCTCCAGCCACTCCTGCATTTTTTCCGGAAACGGTAGCGTTTTTTCCCACACGCCCATAAAACGGCCTGTTTCCGCCCAGTAACACCCATTTCCTGTCAATCACATTACGATCGCCAGAACGATGAAAAAGCCGTGAGTAAAATTCCTAAGTGCATAGCAAATTTACTTGGCGCAGTCGCAGTGCGGACATTGCGCATGCACATTAAGCGGAAAATCGCTGCGATGCGAAGATTTTTACCGAGCGAACAACTCGGAATGACCCCCCATATGTCAATAATTCAACATATTCAATAAAAAACGGATTCGACAGTCCCGCTGTCGAAAAACGGACCAATTGACGATAGTGTGCGTCCTGTATTCGACTTCATGGACGGCACAAAAGTGTTAAAAAAACCCTGAAAAAAATTGCGTGGGCTCCCCCCTCCTAAGCATAACCAGCCTCGGGCTCTTTGAGCTGGTCCTGGTTGTAAAAATACGGGGGGGGGAAATGACATGGGATCCCCCGTATTTTAACAACCAGCACCGGGCTCTGCGTCCGGTCCTGGTGCCAAAAATACGGGGGACAAAACACGTAGGGGTCCCCCGTATTTTTAACACCAGCACCGGGCTCCACTAGTCAGAGAGATAATGCCACAGCCGGGGGACACTTTTATATCGGTCCCTGTGGCCCTGGCATTAAATCACTAACTAGTCACCCCTGGCCGGGGTACCCTGGAGGAGTGGGGACCCTTTAAATCAAGGGGTCCCCCCCCTCCAGCCACCCAAGGGCCAGGGGTGAAGCCCGAGGCTGTCCCCACCATCCAAGGGTGGTGGATGGGGGGCTGATAGCCATGTGTCAGAAAAAAGAATATTATTTTTTGTAGCAGAACTACAAGTCCCAGCAAGCCTCCCCCGCAAGCTGGTACTTGGAGAACCACAAGTACCAGCATGCGGGGGGGTGAAACGGGCCCGCTGGTACCTGTAGTTATACTACAAACAAAATACCCAAATAAAAACAGTACACACACACCGTGACAGTACAACTTTATTACATACATGCACACTTACATTCATACATACTTACCTATGTTGACACGAGGCTCGGTCACCTTGTCCACGTAGAATCCACGGGTGTGCTTCATGCACCCTGCTGGGGGACATAATACATTGGTGGGCAGGGAATATTATATACATTGGTGGCCAGCGGTTTGTCCCCCGGCAGTGTGCTTGCAGCATGTGTTCTCAGTACACAGCATATCAATATGCATGCTGTGTACTAGGAACACATGCTGCATGCACACTGCCGGGGGACATAATGCATTGGTGGGCAGGGAATATTATACACATTGGTGGCCAGCGGTTTGTCCCCCGGCAGTATGCATGCAGCATGTGTTCTCAGTACACAACATATCAATATGCATGCTGTGTACTAGGAACACATGCTGCAAGCACACTGCCGGGGGACATAATGCATTAGTGGGCAGGGAATATTATATACATTGGTGGCCAGCGGTTTGTCCCCCGGCAGTGTGCCTGCAGCATGTGTTCTCAGTACACAGCATATCAATATGCATGCTGTGTACTAGGAACACATGCTGCATGCACACTGCCGGGGGACATAATGCATTGGTGGGCAGGGAATATTATACACATTGGTGGCCAGCGGTTTGTCCCCCGGCAGTATGCATGCAGCATGTGTTCTCAGTACACAACATATCAATATGCATGCTGTGTACTAGGAACACATGCTGCATGCACACTGCCGGGGGACATAATGCATTGGTGGGCAGGGAATATTATATACATTGGTGGCCAGCGGTTTGTCCCCCGGCAGTGTGCATGCAGCATGTGTTCTCAGTACACAGCATATCAATATGCATGCTGTGCACTAGGAACACATGCTGCATGCACACTGCCGGGGGACATAATGCATTGGTGGACAGTGGATTTTATTAAATTCATTGGTGGACAGTGTGTCATTGGTGGCCAGTGTGTCATTGGTGGACAGTGTTTTATACATTGGTGGCCAGTGGGAACACTGTGCTATACTTACCAAAGACGCAATGCTGCGGCTGCGCTCCTCTTCAGTGACGGCCGGGAGATCCTCTTCATGATGGACGGGCGTGGCGTGCAGGCGGCGGGGCGGAGGATCATCGTTATCGTGAGTATCGTTCATCGCTGATACATACACAATGAACGATACCGCACATTGTATATGTCGGTATCGTTCAGATTGACTGGCATGTATCAGCGATGATAGACCAGCGATGAACGAGCGCGAGATCGTTGAAATCGTGCAGTATTATCTACAAGTATGTAGGGCCTATTAGATTTGGGTGGGGTGTGTTCAATCTGCAATCTAAATTGCAGTGTAAAAATAAAGCAGCTAGTATTTACCCTGCACAGAAACAACATAACCCACCCAAATCTAACTCTCTCTGCACATGTTATTTCTGCCACACCTGCAGTGCACATGGGGGGTAATTCCAAGTTGATCGCAGAGCAGGATTTTTGATAGCAATTGGGCAAAACCATGGCCCTCATTCCGAGTTGTTCGCTCGGTATTTTTCATCGCATCGCAATGAAAATCCGCTTAGTACGCATGCGCAATGTTCGCACTGCGACTGCGCCAAGTAACTTTGCTATGTAGAAAGTAATTTTACTCACGGCTTTTTCATCGCTCCGGCGATCGTAATGTGATTGACAGGAAATGGGTGTTACTGGGCGGAAACACGGCGTTTCAGGGGCGTGTGGCTGAAAACGCTACCGTTTCCGGAAAAAACGCAGGAGTGGCCGGAGAAACGGTGGGAGTGCCTGGGCGAACGCTGGGTGTGTTTGTGACGTCAAACAGGAACGACAAGCACTGAACTGATCGCACAGGCAGAGTAAGTCTGAAGCTACTCTGAAACTGCTAAGTAGTTAGTAATCGCAATATTGCGAATACATCGGTCGCAATTTTAAGAAGCTAAGATTCACTCCCAGTAGGCGGCGGCTTAGCGTGTGTAACTCTGCTAAATTCGCCTTGCGACCGATCAACTCGGAATGAGGGCCCATGTGCACTGCAGGGGAGGCAGATATAACATGTGCAGAGAGAGTTAGATTTGGGTGGGTTATTTTGTTTTCTGCAGGGTAAATACTGGCTGATTTATTTTTACACTGCAAATTAGATTGCAGATTGAACACACCACACCCAAATCTAGCTCTCTCTGCACATGTTATATCTGCCTTCCCTGCAGTGCACATGGTTTTGCCCAATTGCTATCAAAAATCCTACTGCGATCAACTTGGAATTACCCCCATGGTTTTGCACAACTGCTAACAAATTTGCTGCTGCGATCAACTCTGAATTACCCCCTTAGTTCTACTTTTGACATTACTAGTATAGATGATGGCACTTCAATTTGAAATGATGAAAAAACATGATCATATTAAAAAGAAAAGCACCGCTTATTGACTTTGTTAAACAAACAAAATTTTCTCTTTGTATCTTTGTGGTTAAAATTGCAACACACAAATAAAGGCACTGAGACTTGCATAAGGAGAAAGGAAGGTCAGCTTTATTAAATTATTATTTATTAAACTAACCTATTTAAAATATTGAACTAGGATATCTAACTAGGACATATATAATAAGAATAACTAAAAGAGGAAACAAGAAAAGTAAGGTGTGGTACAGTATGGTGGCACAGAAAGAATGGTCCCACGATGCAAGATCACCAACTGCATATACACACCGATCATCTAATGGGAGGCAAACAGCCAGCCCATCACCACACTCTGGTGCGGATTGGCCATAGGGTTCACCAGGTAGATTCCTGGTAGGCTGACGTGTCTGTGGGGCCTGTTTTATGTGTTGTCATGTGGTCCTACCACCCACATGACAGGCAGCCCACCGCACTCAGTACACTGCATTGTTCCCATTAATTCTGTTATTCCATATCTGCAGTACAGCACCTCTGCTATCCAGTGATGCTGCCATGGCTACATGGTATGTTATACCTCTTGTGCTGAATATGTCGGGCCACATCTACACAATTTTACAGGGCAACTTTTAGTTCCCAATCCGTCCCTGGTCTCAGTCACAACTGCAGCAAAAGACGCAAGGATGGCCGCAATTGCATACAATCAGGCCCTGTGAGAAGGAACCCTGCCCCCTCAACAGACCCCACCCCCTCACCAGACTGCACCCCATTAGGGCATCTTCCATAAATTTTCCGGGTTGGTTTTCCATCCCTGACCACGCTCAAGGTATCCACCTCACACCCCAATGACGCGATAACATGTGGCCCACCTGGACCAGTGGTGCTGCTGACCACAGTAGGCAGTGCTGCAAGTATGGCGGTATGGGACGGTATGGCGTACCAGTAAGAAAATCCTAGCCGGTACCGCCGTGCCACCACCTTGCAGACACTGTGTGTTGGAAAGAGGAGAGCGCAGCATGCGCCTCTCCTCTCCTGCCCCTCTCCTGCCTGCCTGAGTCCAGCAGCGGAGGCGGCATGCACTGAGCCGGTTAGTGAGCATATCAGAGCTCGTGGACCGGCAGCCAATCAAGAGCCGTCGCTGCCGGACTGCGAGCTCTGATTGGCTCACGGACCGGCGCCAGTCCTAATATACAGGAGACCAGACTGAGGGCAGGAGAGGGGCAGGAGGAGCACATATTGTGCCCTGCTCTCCCCAGCAGCAGGCCAGCAGCAGAAGACAGTGCCAGCCCCAGGCAGCAGCAACAACGGTGAGTTGCACTGCTGGGACATATCTGGCACTGTGGGGGCATGTGTATCTGGCACTGTGGGGGCATATGTGTATCTGGCACTGTGGGGGCATATCTGGCACTGTGGGGGCATATGTGTATCTGGCACTGTGGGGGTATATATGGCACTGTGGGGGCATATCTGGTGCTGTGGGGGCATATCTGGCATATGTGTATCTGGCACTGTGAGGGCATATCTATATCTGGCACTGTGGGGGCATATGTGTATCTGGCACTGTGGGGGCATATATGGCACTACTGGGAGCATTTGTGCATCTGGCACCGTGGGGCATTTGTGCATCTGGCACCATGGGGCATTTGTGCATCTGGCACATGGAGCATTTGTGTATCTGGCACTGTAGGAGCATATCTGGCATGGTGGGAGTGTATCTGGCACTGTGGGGGCATATGTGTATCTGGCACTATTGGTGTCATAAGTGTGTCTGGCCCCCCCATATGTGTATCACGCCCCCATTTTCATTGGCCATGCCCCACACGACATTTGGACACACCCATTTTGCGCGCGAACAGAGTACCTAGAAGACATTTTTTCTACTTGCACCACTGACAGAAGGGTACAATCAGCCTAAGACATTATTGGAGGGGAGAGCACCTCAAACTCACCAGCCAGATGGCGACTAAAATAATAAAATAGTAAAATACTATTTATTTATTTATTTATTTGGGGGGGGGGGCGGTTTAGTTATTACATCAACTGTAGATCAACAATATGGTTTACTACAGTTGCTGTATGTCGCACAGGAGTTCCGGAGTTCCACAATTTTCTATTTGACTGGGTACTGACAATGACAATCCGAAACCGTTCGCATACTGTACATCGGTATGAAAATGAATAAAAGTTTTATAATAATTATGTTATTTGAACAGATCATAGATGCATCCTAAGAATAACTTCAGTTGTAAAGCGCAATGGAATTTGCTGCGATATATTAGAAACTGTTAATAAATAGATAAATAAATAACTTAAAGACTATATTCCTGCTTAGTGTTTGAAGGCCGTTTAGCTGCTTTCAGATCCCTGATCACTAATGAATCAGTTGTTACTGAGAGAATGCTAAATTCCCAAATGGACTTGTTCATTTCGTTTTAAGGGTGACAGAAGAAGGGCAGGGGTAGGATAATATGCTCTCAGAGATGGTGCTAAACCAATAAAATGCAGTGACCCATAAGCCAGGCAACAGGTCACAGCACCCGGCTGCCCATGAACCTGTCATACTAGAAGACACAACAGAAAGGGAATCTAATTTACCCTAATTAAAAGTGAAAACCAGATGGCTGCTTGCAAATCATTTCATCTTTGCTCTGCAGGGGAGACACCAATTGTTCAAAGGTTAAAAATGTAACTTAGATGTAAAATCATTATAAGAAATTTGTAAATTTGAAAATACCATTCTTGTATTCATTTAGTCTTGTAGAAAGTAAGAGCAGAACATACTGTGTGCCCTGTGTAAGGTAAAGCTTTGGACAAGTTGTCAGCAAATAGCAGTTTTGTGTAGTATGTCCCTGTACCCCCATAGTCACCAAGGCTGCAAATGGCACACGTCTGTCAAGTTCAACTATCTCAAACACAACCCATAGTGAGCAACTGCTAATTTACACTCACATGAGTAAAATGACAGGTGGATATGTTGAATTAGTCACCAATTTCTAGATTAATATAACAAATCTGCTACCACCAGTGTAGTGAGTCCATAGCTTAGCTGTAGTCAGCCTTGTGTCAACATTGAAACCAACTTACCAACTATATAAATTTGCAGCACAATTAGGCAGCACTCAGAGGCTTTCATACCATAATAATATGCTCAGACAGGGGTCTTATGTCAACGGTCCACGGCTGTGGCCCATATTTTGGAAAAAGGGCCACAGTCCTGAAACACTGACCTCTGGCTGAGCATATTACAGTATTATGATATGAAAGCCTCTGAATGCCGCCCAATTGTGGTGCAAATTGTACTAGGGGAAGGGCAGCGGAGCATGCTGTGCAGTTTAACATGAGTGCCGGACACCCGACTTATGATCTATCTATCTATCTATCTATCTATCTATCTATCTATCTATCTATCTATCTATCTATCTATCTATATTCAGTCTAAAACAACCCTGCATATAGAAGAAGAAGGTTTCTGATGTCCCCTCACATTTTGACTGATTTATGATATAAATTAAGAATGGAATTATACGTTAGGAGAAAACTCACTCTCCTGGCTGGCTACCAGCATCTACCAGCAATCCCGCCCCCCCCCCCCCCCCCCCCCCCCCACACACACAATTACGCTGTGCCAAGTAGTGGGTCTGCGCTGTTCCAAGTAGGGGGTCTGGGGAGGGGGGATGACGTAATCCGCCTGGATCCCGTCATCGTGGCCCTGCCCCCCGCCTTGCAATGCCAGTAATCTCGTCATGGGGACAGGGCCGCAATGACGTGTTGTGTTCTCACACCTCCTGCTCCGCCCCCATATTATGTTATTAACCACTGCCACTACCCTCCCGCTGTGCCGACCTGGCAACCAGAATGATGGCAAGTGCTGTAAGTGTTGGTGTGCATATTGAAATGCCAGGGCCGAATCTAGGATTTTCGTCACCCGGGGCAAGGCAGTAATTAGGCGACTTTTCGTGTCTTTGTACATCTGGCCCTAAATTGATAAGTAGGGGCATTTATAAGTGAATGTGTTCACTAAGTGAATAAAATTAAAACATTTGTTTTTCTTTTGGACTTCCCAGTCCAATTTTGAAGGAACAAAGCATCACAGGATTCAGGAACAAAAAAGAAATGTAATGCGAGAGAGACTGATCACATGTCGCAAATCATGAGATTAGAAACACTTTACTCATTATACTTGGCATGCAAATGTTTACGGTGTTTATCACCTCAGAACTGGCCGTCAAAGTACATATTCTTTCAAAATTGTTAGCCAAGTGTAATTTGGCACTAAGTGGATAATAGTCTGCACAGAGAATGTTTTCATGTATAAGTAAAAATGTATCAGTTTTAAAAATCTTATATATGGTTACTAGTTTAACCTGGAAAATGTACATTATACAGAATAAGGGGGGTCATTCCGAGTTGTTCGCTCGCAAGTGAATTTTAGCAGATTTGCTCATGCTACGCCGCCGCCTACTGGGAGTGAATCTTAGCATCTTAAAATTGCGAACGATGTATTCGCAATATTGCGATTACACACCTCGTAGCAGTTTCTGAGTAGCTTCAGACTTACTCGGCATCTGCGATCAGTTCAGTGCTTGTCGTTCCTGGTTTGACGTCACAAACACTCCCAGCGTTCGCCCAGACACTCCCCCGTTTCTCCAGCCACTCCTGCGTTTTTTCCGGAAACGGTAGCGTTTTTTCCCACACGCCCATAAAACGGCCTGTTTCCGCCCAGTAACACCCATTTCCTGTCAATCACATTACGATCGCCAGACCGATGAAAAAGCCGTGAGTAAAATTCCTAACTGCATAGCAAATTTACTTGGCGCAGTCGCAGTGCGGACATTGCGCATGCGCATTAAGCGGAAAATCGCTGCGATGCGAAGATTTTTACCGAGCGAACAACTCGGAATGAGGGCCAAGGTGCATCCACATCTACATAAAACTGCATTTGTGTGGGATTATGTTCTACAGTATGTCATTTTCCAAATCATGGGTTATAAATTGTGCATATTATGGGAATGAAGATGTATGACAGGAAAAGAGATCATATATTGATATACTGTAGGGCCGGATTCATAAGTAGACTGAGATGCAATAGTTGCAGCTGCTACTGCAAATTTATGCTAATGCCGCAGCTGATGGCCGCAGCTTTAATCCAATCCATCAATCGAATATCGGCTGCACCATCGGACAGGATTGGTCAGAATGTCCAATGGTATCCCCAGGGGCGCATTAAGAGAGTATGAGGCCTGTGTGCAGTCCCCGTCAGGCCCACTCCTCTCAGCCAGCAGAACAAAAGACTCTGGGCACTAGGGTCACTAGGAAACCCTAGCGCTGTCCCATAGTCTAGTGCAGAGATTTTCAACCTTTCACAACTCGCGACACACTGAACAAGATTTAAATATTGCCAAGGCACATTCAAATATAATGGTGATGCATGGTGCAGTTGCGTGTCCTAGGATGTCATGTTGCAGCTTCTTCATAGGTAACACCGGAGCCACACCTGAGAAAGCCAGAAGAGCCCAACACTGCCCGGGCCCAAAATTAAAACTGGCTCTGCAACCACTAAACCTACCAGTATTGATCGTTCCAGGGCCTCAGTAGCGGCTGTGCTTCTATGGCGGCACACCTGGAGACTGCTCAGGGCACACTAGTTTGCCACGGCACAGTTTTTGAAAAACACTGGTCTAGTGTGAATGCGCAGGTCTCTGGGAAAATGTTGCAGTTTCCATTTTCCCAGTGATTTTTCTACTGCGTAATGAGAAATGTCGGAAAAATGGCTGCAGTGCCATTTGTCTTGTAATATCTATAGCACTGGTGCTGCATTATTTGCCGAGCTGCGACAAGTTGGAGTCTGGTGGCTAGCCATAGGATGTCTCAATTGTGGGCACACTAGTCGCGCCATTTATGCTGCAATGCATAGGCATTGCAGCATGTATGAGCATGGCTACATCTGTAGGATTAGGTGGTGAGAGGATGGTTCCAATGCGTGTCGCCCTTACAATTTACCAAATTAAGCCTGACCTGTGCATCATCTTCTAAATTAAGAATAATTGTCAGGCATCGTACGACTTTACCAAGTACTTACTGGGTCACATGCTTCTGTTTCCATCTTCACTGACTTTCCATGTCAGACTTCATAATCGCCATTGATATCCAGCTCTGTATCCTTTATTGGAATAGCAGCGCAGCTCTAATAGATTCTTATACTTACTGGAAGTGATAGATAATAACCTGAATGGCGGTGGCAGCTAAACCCATACCTCTGTGAGAAGGTCCCTGAGGAAAATCACCAGTATGTTATGTTAGACTCCGAACCCTTGTTATTGGTTGCATCAGCCTTAGCTGGCATAATGTATCCTCAATATTTGCACTGAAATAATGACATTGATAACCCTAGGTGAGGTCTCTTCAATTTAATATACAAACTGTTCTGATGGCTTTTACAGTACAATGAGATTTTATTGCTAAGCAAGCAAGCACATGGTTTACTTATAAAATCAAGGTCTTGCAATTGTGGTTTTGACTATCTATGCTATTCTCCTCTTGTTCATTACCACTTTTCATATGTATTATTCATGTTGGTATTGTTCGGATGTAACCTTCTTGTCTTTGTTTACTATCAGATGCATTTCACTTGTAATGCCAATTTTATTATCTTTGTTTAATCTCTGTGTGTCATGCTTCAATAAAAAATATATACATATAAAAAAAGAACAAGGTCTTATAACACCCATATTGTTTGCTATGCCTGTAGTGTGGGGCACCCATCTTCGCCGTGGTTAATTAGATTTTCAGTGTTTTAAGTATGAATACCTTTTTCTTAATTAGCAGACACTTTAGCTCCCGAAAGGGGTATGGCTGTGCAGGAAAAGACTACCTTACACCCCAGTGTGCACCCTGCACCCCCAGACATTGGCTGTGACAGGAAAATATAAATCACACTGACCCAGATAAGAAAAAACATTATGCACCTTACGTTATGCCACACACAAAAATGCCCCTTACAACACTTTATGCCACACACAAAAATGCCCCTTACAACATATTATGCCACACAGTAATGTCCTATATGTTATGCCACACACATTAATACCGCTACGTTATTGCCACATACAATAATGCCCTTAACAACATTTTATGTCACACACAATAATGCCCCTTACAACACGTTATGCCACACACAAAAATGCCCCTTACAACACGTTATGCCACACACAGTAGTGCCCTTTACATTATGTCACACACAATAATGCCCCAAACATCATGTTATGCCACACACAATAATGCCCTTTATGTTATGCTACACACAATTATGCCCCTTACACCACGTTATACAACACACAATAACGTCCTTTACTTTATGCCACACACACTAATGCCCCTTACAACCATAGCAGCCACTGTGCCTCCCTCCCCCTGCCTTGGAGAGTCAGTCGAAGCACACTCACCCTGGCCAGGCTCAGTCAAAAGTAGGCAGGCTCCAGAGGGACTCAGCTGAGAGCCTATAACTGCTCTGATGAGTTTGCTCTCTATGGTACCTCATCTCCGATGTCCCGGCTGGCCTTAATAATAGCGCAGGCTATTATTAAGCCTGTTCAGTGCAGTTGTTAGGTTTGCCTGCTGGTAGAAACGGCCCTGCCTTTATACATAATGATAAAGATACTGTAGGCTTACCGTACTATCCCTTTAAACCGGGACGCTCATGGATTACACAGGTTCTGTGGTTGATTAGAACCAGATGAAATGCAGGTTTGAAGTCAGCCAGCCACAGAACCTGTGTAAATCATTAGTGTTCCGGTTTAAATGGATCGTATGGTAAGCCTAGATAAAGAAATTAGCTACACTTACAAAGAAGATAGAAAGTGACAAGCAAACGATGCTGCTAAGAAGACTCCTTATAGGAAAAGTACATCCCTATACAGGAATTTGTACAAACTGGTGCAAATCTTGGAGATAAGGGAAATTATATTAGGTATGGTCCTGGAAGGGTAAATAGCTAAAATATAAAAAATATTGGATAATCTGTCTAGATCAGAGATAGTTAAAATAACATATGTGGAACGGTACAGCTGATAATGATAGATATCGGTCACAACTCAACGGATTATGATAAGTAATACTCTGTTTGCCAAAAACACATGCAAGGTATTCTGTCCCTGAACTTATATCAAATGCAAACTTATTGCAGTATTAAATGAATCAATGAGATCAAACATTAGTGATACAAAACAGTGGACCAAAAAACTCAGTGTAACTACGATGCGGTATTATTTTCCAGTGAAAGTACTAAAAACCTGTAACTAGTCATTAACCGTATTAAAACAGATTTCAACAATAAAGCTGGATATACACCTTACAGGACAAAAAGGCCCATTTCCAGCCATTTAGCCTGAGTATCTGATAGTGTATACACTGTAGCCGTTGCCGATGGTCAGGGCAAAAACAGTGCCATCAGGTTCTAATTTGAGGAGTGCTACACAACATTTGTTGGACCCAACAGGAAATATTCTGACTGAAAATGTGGTGTGCATGGAACTCTGGATGATAGAATCCTAATGATAGTGCATTTTAAAATGTCATCTTTGTTGTTTGTATTTAAATCAGCAATATGTCTATTCTCGGCTCAGTAATTGTGTACTTTGTACTGTACACTCTACATTTTATGTTCTGTGGCTATTTTTTAAGCTCCAAACATATTCCTAGTCCTTCATTTGGTACATTTTACAGGTGTGTACCCCACAGTTGCCTACACTCCCTCATTCTGCATAGCATGTATGTAAGGGACGTGCGGTGAGCTAAATGGCTCAGGAGGCACTGGCTAACCCCAGAGCCAGATTTCCATGCAATATAAGAGCCAAAGGATACATCTGGACATTATACACAGGTGCAGCTGTATAAACTCCTGTAAATTTGGTGGGTTTTGACTTTTGATCTGAGTAGTGCAGAAAAGGTCAGCAGGTGAGGCACTGCCTCACCCGCCATAGACTTTTTACTCCAGAGTTTGGGCTATAAAAATTATTAGAATAATACAAAGAAGATATTTCAAACAAATTATTAGTATTTTTCATCTACTTTATTCAATCAAAACTCTGGTTTAAACGTAAGTATGACAGGAAAGGTGCTGCCTCACCTGCCTCACCCCACCACACGTCACTGGTATGTATGTATGTATGCATGTATGTATGTCATACTTGCCTACTTTTGTAAAAAGCATTTCAGGGAGATTGTGAAAGCAACACCTATAACCGCAGACTTGTACTGCTACATCTGAGAGGCGTGTCATGAAAATAACTTACATCCAAATGTAAATGAGCCCCAAAGTTAGTAAGATCTACTTGTTAAAGAAAAAAACAGTGATATTTTGCAGGATTTGTTTGTGTATTGTATTTTACAAGAGATTCCATATACTGTAAGTGGCCACAAGATTCCTTTAAAATGCATGTAGCCTTAGGGATCATTGGGGCAGATGTATTAACCTGGAGAAGGCATAAGGAAGTGATAAACCAGAGATAAATGCAAGGTGATAAACGTACCAGCCAATCAGCTCCCATATGTAAATTAACAGTTAGGAGCTGATTGGCTTGTGCATTATCACCTTGCACTTAACACTGGTTTATCACTGGTTTATCACTTCCTTATGCCTTCTCCAGGTTAATACATCTACCCCTATTGTACCTTATAACCAATGCAGGGAAATGGCACTGATGGTCCCATTTGAATGTATGTATCTCTGATTTATTCCCCCCCCCCCCCCCCCCCCAAGAATGTAACAGCTGCATAATGGGGATAAGGTGCAATCAAGGAGATTAATGGACTATTCAGGGAGTCAGGGAGACTGATACTATTTCAGGGAGTCTCCTGCAGAATGAGGGAGGGTAGGTAACTATGAATTGTATGTATGTATGTATGTATGTATGTATGTATACAAAAGAAGAAGAACAAGCTGCATAAATTACAGTAAACCAATTCCCAATGTATATTGAAGAATACAAGATATTTCCTATTGGTCTGATGTAAGTGATCACTGTAGAATCAGCATTCTAACATGTAAATGAGTGAGCACAGGATGGTGTAATATCAGTTGGTCCTTGTTGGATCAAGCTTTCAGCTGTGTTGGAGAATTCACATAGGGGAAAGTGGTTTGCTGGGATAGCCTGTTTTCAGAGCCACTGCTCCGGCAAGCAAAACATGACAAGTAACTCTGATAGCTACGGTAGCTCGGAAGAAACACTATATAAATAATAAACAGGCCTGTGTGCTGTATCTAGCTACAGTATGTTCAGTTCTATTTGCTAAATTCTTGCCATCGTTTTTCAATAGACATCCACACACAAAACATTATAGCTCCACACACAAAACATTAAAGGATTTCTTTATTTACAGGCAGATATTTTGGTAAGTATTATACGAAATATTCTCCTACAGAAAAGTAAATATACACAATTTGTTAGTATTTATCTGTGTCAGTTCCATGGCAATAATTAATATCAATGCGCTTTCAAGCTTTTCAAGGGTACTCGGGCTCAAAATCTACCTGAAACATTTTGATATTTTCTCCTTTTATAAACCAACAAATATTTTGTATTAAAACAAGGAAATCTTAAGAATTGCAAAGCAAACATCAACATGTTTCCCAAGAGGTCCAGGGAATTTTATGGTAACCCAATGATATGTGAGCAAACAAATGAAATGCTGCCTGACGGAATGAGGAAGTTTATAGTGACAGCTAATTAGTTGCAAACACGACGAGTACTCTAAAACGTCAGCTGAAGTTGCTCAATGCATTTCTAAATAACACTTCATTATTTGCTGTTGTTATGTAAAGTATGATGGGACATTGTGAGACACACTATGAAAACACCCACAGAATTTCTGGAATGAAATAATACTCTACTCTTATTACGAAAAAACAAAATATACTTTTATTTTGTTAATAATGTTATTTTTCCATTATTTCCATACACTTGGCACATCATTATGAATGCAGCTGAGCAGTGGAGATGCCATTTTATACTCTTCTTTGGCATTAGCTATTATATTGTAGATGGGACAAGGAATAGTTAAAAACATTGCCTGCAAAGTTGGACATGTCATTGCTGAATTATGTGTGATTATCAAGTCTCATTTCCTAAGTTCAGAATATGTCACACGGCAGTGGGTGGCAGGGAGGGGCAGAGGGTGACAACGGAAGACAATGGGAGGCAGAGGATGACAGTGGAATGCAGGGGGGCAGAGGGGGACAGGGGGAGGCAGTGGGTGACAGGGAGAGACAGTGTGGGTGATTGGAGTACAAGCACAATGTCCTGTGTGGTGTGGAGAACAGGGGGCATGTATTTTTGTGGAGACAGGAACACAGTGGGCAGTCAGTTACACCGTTTGTGTACAGAACAACAGTGAGTCAGAAATAATGTACAGCTGCCTTTTAATTAGAGGCAGTGGGTAGCTGATAGGTGGTAGGACCCAGAGGCGTATCTAGGGTAGGGCGAGTGGGGCACGTGCCCTGGGCACCTTGGCAGGCCCAGGAGAGGGGGGCGCCGCTGGCGGCCAGGGCATGATGCCTCACTCGCCCCTGTCAACCCGAGATGTGAGGGGAGGAGAGTGCACCGTCTCTCCCTCCCCTCACCGCCGCTGGAAGCCCTAGCAGCGCTGTGTCCGCCCGGTCTCCGGCGTTAGCCAATCAGAGCTTGCGGACCGGCTCCTGATTGGCTGCTGGTCCGCGAGCTCTAATTGGCTAGCGAACCGGCGCCAGACAGCCGCCGTAGACCTGGAGCGGTGAGGGGAAGGAGAGGCGCTGCGCTGCTCTCTCCTCCCCTCACATAGACACAACAAGCGGCCGGTGAGTGACCGGGGGGGGGCCGCCAGCGGCACAGTGGGGCATGTAACTGGCACTGAGTGGGGTCTGGCACTGTGGGGCATGTATCTGGCACTGTGGGGCATGTATCTGGCACTAAATGGGGCATGTAACCGGCACTGAGTGGGGCCTGGCACTGTGGGGCATATAACTGGCACTGTGGGGCATATAACTGGCACTGTGGGGCATGTATCTGGCACTGTGGGGCATGTAACTGGCACTGAGTGGGGCATGTAACTGGCACTGAGTGGGGCAATGTATCTGGCACTGAGTGGGGCAATGTATCTGGCACTGTGGGGCAATGTATCTGGCACTGTGGGGCAATGTATCTGGCACTGTGGGGCAATGTAACTGGCACAGTGGGGCAATGTAACTGGCACTGTGGGGCAATGTATCTGGCACTGTGGGGCATTGTATCTGGCACTGTGGGGCAATATAACGCGCACATGCTTCTTTTTTTTTTTTGTTTTTTTTTGGGGGGGCACCATTTTCCATCTTGCCCTGGGCTCCGGAAACCCTAGCTACGCCTCTGGTAGGACTCCTCTATCAGTCCAGCACACACAAGGTCAGTCCTGCATACCTAAATTTAGGGGCAGGTCCCTCAAACAATGGGACCCATCCTGCTCTCTGCATTGGGCCATTCATCCGACATTGCTCAAAGCGGTCTGCGGGATGAGGGCCAGGGGATAACTCATTGCTGGTCCGGACAGCAATGGGCCCCTTAGTCCACCGGGGTCCCGGTGCAATGCACCTGCTGCACCAATGGTAGTTCCAGCTCTGTCTCATTGTACATAGGCCCGCTCTGCTCTTTTGAGAACAGCACAGGCAGCATGGTGACACAGCGACTAGTTTGCTGCAAAGTACAGAGACCATTGATTCTATTCCCACAAATTCCCAATATGTGTGATGTTTGTATTTTGTCTATGTGCTTGTGTGGATTTCCACTGGGTACTCTGTTTTCCCCCATACTCCAAAAACATATTGGTAGGTTAACTGGCTTCTAATAAAATAAAAAATAAAAATTCAACCCTAGTGTATATACTGTATGTCTACCATGTGGTAAGGAATATAGGCCCTCATTCCGAGTCGTTCGCTCTGTATTTTTCATCGCATCGCAATGAAAATCCGCTTAGTACGCATGCGCAATATTCGCACTGCGACTGCGCCAAGTAATTTAACAATGAAGATAGTATTTTTACTCACGGCTTTTTCATCGCTCCGGCGATCGTAATGTGATTGACAGGAAATGGGTGTTACTGGGCGGAAACACGGCGTTTTATGGGCGTGTGGATGAAAACGCTACCGTTTCCGGAAAAAACGCAGGAGTGGCTGGAGAAACGGGGGAGTGTCTGAGCGAACGCTGGGTGTGTTTGTGACGTCAAACCAGGAACGACAAGCACTGAACTGATCGCACAGGCAGAGTAAGGTTGAAGTTACTCAGAAACTGCAAAGTAGTTTGTAATCGCAATATTGCGAATACATCGGTCGCAATTTTAAGAAGCTAAGATACACTCCCAGTAGGCTTAGGCTTAGCGTGTGTAACTCTGCTAAATTCGCCTTGCGACCGATCAACTCGGAATGAGGGCCATAGAGTGAAAGCTCCACTCTGGTAGGGACTGATATGAATGGCCAAATATTCTCTGTAAAGAGCTACATAATGTGTGCTCTGTATAAATAATTGTTAATAAATAAATAACTAAATAAAAACTTCCTGGGGCCTCCGGGCGTACAGACTCAACAGGTCTGCATTATCAGACCATACTCACCTCTGGGTCCTGTAACTTCTACACCCACTGTAATCCCAGCCTCGGTAATACAGTAGATTAGTTTTAAAAAAAAGTTATAAATTACAGTAAGCCCTGCAGAACTAGAAGTGCAAGAATTCACTTGACTTCCAGAACATGTTGTTCCACAATAGTTCCTAAAACTCGCCAAAATGCCATGAAGTAAAAAAAAAAAGGGAAGGTGGGGGGTACAGACCAATATAATAAATGTCTTCTCTGTGAAGTTTCCCTATTTTCTTAGACATGCCAGATTGCCCACAAGGTTATTTAGTCAAGTGCCAAGGGTCTGGAGCTATTATGTGCAACCAAGGTCAGGTTGCACAACGGGAAATTGCTTTGTAGTTGCTTTGAGTAGTCTAGCACCTTCTCTGTTGCCATAAAGCCCTGATTTGCTATATATTTATATTTACAGGGATTTTTCCATTGCAAAATGAACCTGCCTTTTAATACATTTGATATGTTAGTAATGGAAATCAGAGAGACAGAACCCTAAAGGTGGGTACACACTAGGTGATGTGCTCGGTGAGCATGCAGTTTTGGATGATGAGTCCAAATTGAGCTCCATACACGGCCGACACCGAGGGCCGTTACCGACCTGTGGAGCCACGCATCGCTCGGTGGCAGAGGCATGCACACTGGGCGATGTAGTAAATAACTTTGTTCTGGAAGAGTCAAAATGAGCAACGTTGTTTACTTTATCGCTAATTGGGGATGTAATAATGTTACAGACGGTCGGGATCCTGCCAGTCAGTACACTGACGCCGGAATGCCGACTGCTGGAAATCCCCACAGTCGGCATGCCAACTAACAGGGACACCCACAAAGTGGGAATAGAACCTGTGGCGAGCGCAGCTCGCCACTGAGCCTGCTGCATGGCTTCATTGCGCCAGAATGCCGGCAGCGGGCAAGTGCTACGATTCCCCTTGCCGGCTCACTGCACTCACCACGCTGCGGGCTATTGGACACCCACGAGTGGGAATAGCCCCTGTGAGACAGTATTCTGGCTGTCGGCATTGTTGGTGCAGCTACTGTACAGTTTATAAACTCAGAACACAAAAGAATGGTGCAGATGCAGAAAAAACGAATAGTTGAACAGATGATGGATGTAATCAACAATACTGGAGATTAGTATCTGGAACAAACACAGGGCCTGATATGATACTGGGGCCAGCCACTGGCTTTGGTATGCCTAGAAATAAGCCGGACATCCCAATTTTGTTCAACGCTCCCCATCGCCACCCAGAATTGCTAGCAGCATGTCAATTGTGCCACAGCTTACGGGACGTTGCGAACTGTGTCATAATTGTATGGAGCCACATTCACACTTCCTCTCCGATGCAAGTGCAGTCCTCCAATCATCAAGAAGCTGTGTGAAAATCTAAATAGCATCCACCTCTGAATCAGCCCCAGGGTGCTGCTTAGTAATGTTGGAAACTTGAAGAAACAAGTGCAGAATCTTATAGCTATACTGAAGACTAGAGCTGATGCAGTCACAGGCTGCTGGAAGCAGTGAAGAGGTCTGTAGACTGGAACAATGCTTTAAAACCTGGAGAGTGTGCCTTGAGAGCCGTGGTTGGGAACCCTTGCTTTAGACCAGGCATTCCCAACCGCGGTCCTCAAGGCACACCAACAGTGCAGGTTTTAGTGATATCCAGGCTTCAGCACAGATGGTTAAATCAAAATAACTGAGGTACTAATTAAGTCACGTGTTCAAGCCTGAATGTTACTAAAACCAGGACTGTTAGTGTGCCTTGAGGACCGCTGTTGGGAAACACTGGTTTAGACAGACAGCAAAATTGTGTGAGTTTATTTCACACCACTAAACGTAGTGCCAGTATTTTTAAGTGACAAAGGGGGAATTCAATTAGCCGTGGTCAATTTTTCTGCACAAAATAAGGGCTCTTTCCCAAAAAATGTTTTGGGGCAATTCAAGTAATACTTTTTTTTTTGTTGTTGAACAATTTACCAGTTTATGTGCGAAAATACACAGAATCCGGAATAAAATCCTGGGTCCATGTGTTTTTGCGATTGTGGCTCAAGAAAAAAGTCACTTATCAGGATTTTGTTTCTCCTGCCTCAAGACAGGTGAAACAAAATCCCAGATAATGCTGGCTTTCGGCAACAATTGATTCCCCCCCCCCCCCCCCCCCCCACCTCCCGGGGATCAATTAGCCTTGGTAATTTACCATAGCTAATTGAATTCCCTTCAAAGAGTGTAAACACTCCTGAGTCCATACCCTTTTATATCTGTCAGCTCTTTTCTGGTTCTCTATCCTCTACCCACCATTCTCTATGAAAGTAGTCTTGGATAGATAGTTTTCAATAGTTACCTTGCTAGAGAAATCACTACAGATTAGGAATGCAGCCCTTTAGGGTAAGACCCTCATTAGATTGACCCCTTAACTCCTTCCTTTCCAGGTTGTTCAGCTTGGAGGAAACGGATTCCCATCATGGTCCATTTGCCCCATATTTTCCCCTAGTCTAGCAATTATGCAGTCTACTCACTTTGAGCCAAGGGTTATTATGAACTCACTATATAGTTTTTGTTTTTAATTATCTATTCTTTCCTAAAATGATAAATTCCAGTGGAAAACAGTCCTTTTCTTGTCCCACCACCCTTCACCCTCACAGACTTAGCAATGTTTAACATTGCTTCAGTGAACTACAGTTATGGCTAAAAATAAACCTCTTTGCACAGACCATTAAACCAGAATGGCCGTCAAAGTATTAAACAGTTTACAAAAGTCTTACATCCAATGCTTTCATAACAAAAGCAATTACAGCAGCTGAGTCATGCAGGAAGATCGCCAGGGACTGGAACATCAGTCTTAAAGGAACACTAACATCAACAGTGTTGTTCCTGAGTCATGTACCTGTTTATTTTTCCAATCTCATTACTATGTATACAATCAATAAAAATAACCCAGCACAATGCTAACACATTGCAGTAAACTAATGTATCCTATGGACATAAACACAGCATGTTATCCTGCAGCATTAGATAGATAGATAGATAGATAGATAGATAGATAGATAGATAGATAGATAGATAGATAGATAGTGTGTGTGTGTATATATATATATATATATATATATATATAAAGTCTTTAAATTTGCGCTCGGATCACCAGCAGCAATTTGGAGAGAGCCCCTGTTAGTAGACCCCCACAAAACAATTCATACAAACATAAAAAACAATTGCGCTCAGTGTGTAGCCTCATAGAGATGCTTGAATTTTATTTTTCATCCTCATACTGTACATATTCAATGAATGTTCCTCCACGGTGTGGGTTCTTACATACAATGTCACCTGTAAGTATACCCTCACACCAGAAATACACCCAAAAAGAGTGGCTGAATGGCCTAATTAGATATGATACCAAATACTTTTATTAAAAAGATACATGATAAAATTTCATGTGTTCACATGAACATTGTAAAAAATACTTTGAGATACAGCCAAGGAATTTTGTCAGTTTCAACAGTTGAAGGAATCAAACCACCCTCACCTTTGCAGGTGTGGGCTCAAGAGGGTGTGATGGTGAACTGAACAAGAGACCGTAACTGATTTAAACCAACGCGTTTCGGCAGAATGACTTCCTCAGGGGTTTATATATGGTATCAAAAAAAATGGGAAGAAAATCCTTCATGGATACAAACATCCATATTCCATATATAGTAAAAATCCTTGTTAAAGAGTTGCAATGATTAAATCGAATGGTCCACCCAAAATGGTTGTAACATAGTGGTGCCAAGCATAACAAAACTTTCTTTATGAATATTCAGCTCTTTACACTGGGCCTGATTGTAATTTCTGCAATCGCAATATCCTTTCTGGACAAGGTCCTCATAATACAATATAAAAGTTGACACATACAACATGCAATATTATAGCACACACATAAATGTCTCTGGGTGACCTGTTATATGTGTGTCCTATAATATTGCATGTTGTATGTGTCAACTTTTATATTGTATTATGATGTGTTGATTTTACTGGTAAAATCCTTATAGGTGTAACTAATACATTATTAATTTAACCATTATTAGCGCTCCTTTTGATATTTCCAATATCTTATTTTTGTTTTAATTTTCTTGGCACTACAGTGGTGCCACTGGTAGCTGCTTAATAAATTAGAGGATTTTAATTAACCGAGCAGAATAGGTGATTTGTGTTTGTTCTTTCAGTTAGATATCGTTCTAGTGTGTACCCGACATAAGTCTGAAATTAAATAAATTATTTTCATTGTATGATTGTCACTGGGGGAGGGTTTGGTCACACACAGAAGAGTAACCTGGCGGGACCACTCTTACCTGGCGGGACCGTGTATCGGGATCGAATTGTGATCGCAAGGTGACTTTCACCTTGCGATCTGCACTAACTTTTCTTCCAATTCTGACTATATAGTCAGAATTGGAAGAAAAAATCTTACCTTGTGTACACATCCTAACTGTCATACAATTATTCAGGCCTATATTTTATAAACAAAGAGACATAAACAAAATGTATCTGATCTCTGTTAGCCAATCAGTGTAAAATATTTTTTTTCTGCAATGGAGAATTCACTTGGCAGTTTATTTACCAATCGGTGGTTTGGTTAAAAAAAAACCACAGAAAAAACCCTTAGCCTTTGAATGAGAGCCCAATTTATTACTTACATGTTTTCATCTACTCTCCCCATTGCATATAAGGGGGGCATTATAATCTGATCGCTGAGCTGCTAAATTTGCTGTCCTGCGTTCAGATAGTCGCTGCCTCCAGGGTAGTGTGTATTCGCAGTACAAGTGTGCGATCCTTTGTGTACGCTGAGCTGCTAAAATCCACTTTGTGTAGTCTCTGCGCAATCCAGGACTTACTCCTACAGTGCGATGAGAACAGGCCGATCGGGGTCGGAGCTGACGTCACACACCCTCCCTGAAAATGCTTGAACACACCTGCGTTTTTCCGGGCACTCCCTGAAAACTGTCAGTTACCACCCACAAATGGCCTCCTCCTGTCAATTACCTTGCGAACACCCGTGCAAACTGATTTTTCTCACCACCCCGTCGCTGACCGGCGATGCCCGTTGTCATTGTCAGACACATGCATACACATGCGCAGTTAGTACCTGATCACCCGCTGTGTGAAAACACACAGCAGCAATCAGATCTGAATGACCCCCAATGTTCAATCAATGGCAGCAAGTGCTAATGCTAGTTTAAGCAAGTTATTCAGTTAGAAACTGAACATGTGTAAGTAGCATTCATAGGGCCAGACGAACTATGGTATCCTAGTGGGCACTGGAACTGTCACATTGTATCCGGAATAGCAAGATTGCTGTGGTTTTACATGCATGTCAGTGTCAAGTGTGTGTCATGAATTGACAAATAACATTAAGCCAACCGTATAACTGTGGTTGGAAACAGGCTGTTCATGAAATGGGCCATTGAAGACAATCTTGATACTTGTGCAAGTAATAGATGGGAAAGAGCTAGTCAAGTAAGAGCTGAGTATACCGCTGCTGCTGATTGAGAAGTATCTTAAGACACAACACATCATAAAATGCGATGTGACAGCGGATGACGTAACTGAGTTCCACTCTTACCAATAACAGCATAGTGTGTGAATGGGTAATGGCACACAGACACTAGATACTGGGGGATTGGATAGTAAAGCATCACTTTGACAAATACTGGTTCTAGTTGTTTCATGCTGAGGGTGAAGATCAGGATGTGTTGCAAACCACAATATTCCATGGATCCATCCAGTTCGCTCAACAGTGTATGTTGTAGTGAAAATTTGATGGTGTGGCATATGTTTTCATTGGGTAACTTCTAAACACTTGAATGCAACAATAATTGCTTTTAAAGTTCTTGAATGCCATGATATACAGTAAATGAATATTGCTGCCAATTACGTAGGTGCATCCCCACATTTGCAAATGGGCTAGATAGTACAGGTTGGGTATCCCATATGCAAAAGTTCAAAATCCGAAAATTTTTGTTCCCCTACTGAGATAATCACACACACACACACACACACACACACACACACACACACACACACACACACACACACACACACACACACACACACACCATATCTATATATATCTTAATATATGTAATATATATGTCATCTCAGTAGGGGACCCAAAAATGTGGGATTTTGGATAAGGGATACTCAACCTGTATTCCATGTCATAAACCTACGGTAGGCAGATACAGCTGCAGTGAACTGAGCTAATGTTCTAGCTTCCTCCATCACCAGATGCGTACTTCCCAACTGTCCCGATTTTCGCAGGACAGTCCCGTTTTTTGGGGTCTGTCCCGCTGTCCCTCCCGCGGGCTACAGTGTGTGTGTGTGTGTGTGTGTGTGTGTGTGTGTGTGTGTGTGTGTGTGTGTGTGTGTGGGGATGGGGGACTGGGGAGGCTCCCTATCACTCTCTGCTGTGCTCAGTTCAGAGCAGACGTGAATAGACGCTGTGCGCATGCTATTCCAATGAGCCAGAGGGACTGGCCATGTCCCCACTGTGATGAAAATTGGAGGCGTGGCTCGCGATCGAGTCATTCACGTGGAGCCACGACCCCTTTCAACAGACCCCCCCCCTTTTCAGTGCCCGCATGAAGTCCCTACTTAAAGCCTCCAAATGTTGGGAGGTATGCAGATGTAAGATCCAGTCTAGAATGCAAGGTACTGTATACAATGAGTAGACATGAGTCGGCAGCATTCTTGTGCTAGACTTTAGTGACTCTCTGGGAGTAATTCAGACCTGATCGCAGCAGCAAATTTGTTAGCAGTTGGGCAAAACCATGGGGGTCATTCCGAGTTGATCGCTCGCTAGCAGTTTTTAGCAGCCGTGCAAACGCTATGCCGCCGCCCACTGGGGAGTGCATTTTAGCTTAGCAGAAGTGCGAACGCATGTGCAGCCGAGCTCTGCAAAAACAGTTTGTGCAGTTTCTGAGTAGCTCTAAACCAACTCAGCGCTTGCGATCACTTCAGCCTATTCGTGTCCGGATTTGATGTCATACACCCGCTCAGCGAACGCCCAGCCACGCCAGCATTTTTGCAAACACTCCCTGAAAATGGTCAGTTGACACCCAGAAACGCCCCCTTCCTGTCAATCTTCTTGCGGCCGTCCAGTGCGAAGGAAAACGTCGCTAGAACCTGAGCACAACCACAAAGAGCTTTGTACCCGTACGTCGCACGTGCGCATTGCGGGCCATAGGCATGCGCATAAATGCCATATTTTAACTTATCGCTGTGCTGCGAAAATCGGCAGCGAGCGATCAAGTCGGAATTACTCCCTTTGTGCACTGCCGTTGTGGTAGATATAACATTTGCAGAGAGAGTTAGATTTGGGTGGGTTATTTTGTTTCTGTGCAGGGTAAATACTGGCTGCTTTATTTTTACACTGCAATTTAGATTTCAGTTTGAACATACCCCACCCAACTCTAACTCTCTCTGCACATGTTATATCTGCCCACCCTGTAGTGCACATAGGGGGTAATTCCAAGTTGATCGCAGCAGGATTTTTGTTAGCACTTGGGCAAAACCATGTGCACTGCAGGGGAAGCAGATATAACATGTGCAGAAATTACCCCCATAGTTTTGTGCCAGAGTGCCAGGGTAAGCTATATGCAGCTACTTTTTCCCTGGGAATCTGATGTTTTTTTAATTGCAACTTTACATGCTTGCAGGGAGGAAGAGTGAGCGAGATCATAAACTGCAGCTTCTGATAGGTCTCATGCCAGATTAATAACAAGGCACCAGGGGTGATTGCCCAGGGAACCAGGGCCGGATCTAGACTTTGTGGCGCCCCGGGCAAAAAATAGGGGTGTGGCTTCACGGAGAAGGGGCGTGGTCAGTTATGCCCCCAGTAGAGTTGTGCCCCCTAGTTGCGTTGTGCCCCCTAGTTGCGCCGTGCCCCCAGTATATAAATAAGTAAGTAAATAAATTAATACTTACAATCTCCACTCCTGCTTCCCGACCGCTGCTGCCCTCCGTCTCCGGCCGCCAGCGCCGCTCCTCTGATCTACGGGGGGAGACATCTCTCCCATAGCACCGCATAGACACTAGAGGTCAATTATGGCCCCTAGTGTCTATGTGCCGCTCCCACAATGCAGTGCGGTGCACGATGACTTCATTGCGCACAGCACCGCATCTACTGAGCACCAGGGGCCACCGGTAGCGGATCTTGCCACGGCGGTGGCGCCCTCCGGACGGCGCCAGCACCCTCCGTAAGGTGGCGCCCCGGGCAAAAATCCTGCGTGCCTGTAGCAAGATCCGCTACTGCAGGAAATCCCACACAAAGCTTCACAAATACAAAAGTCTGTGACATATTCCCATCGCAAAGGAAAAGAGCTCAGTAATCATATAAAAACATGGCATATTTCTTTATACAGTCCTCCTACCCAGCCACAGTGTTGTCGCAAAACAAATTTTATCTACCTACTGTACAATCTCAGATTGCTGTCTTTATAATATGCTATAATGAATGCGGTGCAAAAAAAAAAGGGATTGGGAACTTGTTTTTTGCCATTTTAAAATGGTTTAATCAACATGGGCTTCATTACTTATGGGTCACAGGAGCGATCCTCAGCACAGATTACCGATAATCAGGAAACTGCGCATGTGCAGGACCCGTTCTGTACATGTGCAAAACAGATCCTGCGATGGCATTGCAGTATTGCCAATAACTCTGCCTGATTGACAGGCAGAGGCATTCCAGGGAGGGATGGGGTTCGGCCACTGTGGCCAGAAATGGAGGCATGCCGTCCCCATTTTTACAGGCGTGGCAAGGCTAAGGATTGCGTCGCAGGACACCGTTTCCTTGTAATCGCATGCCTCCCTGAAACAGCCAGCCTGAGTAAGCTGAGTCTTACTGTTGTCACAGATGACCATCATGACCGATGGTCGCAATGTTTGATCCCAGACTACGAGCAGCTCTGCAAATGCGATTTATACTGAATGAGGGCCTTGGAACAGATGATTAAGGAAAGTTATAGGGCGGGATGTAATGAAGCCCGTGCGGGATGCTGGCCAAACTCTGATGTTTATTTTAAACAGGCAATCATTTACAAGGCTTAACCATGCCTTGTAAATGATTGCCCCTTTAAAAAAACGTCTGAGTTCGTCCGGGATCCTGCATAGGATAATGACTCTGGATTTGGACTTCATTACATCCCGTCCATAAGGTGGTGATATGGTGATATGAATGATCTTGTTCAGTAATGAACAATAAATCGTTCATATCGCTCAGTGTGTTTTCAAGAACTGAAGGAGAAAAAAATATTAAAAATGTCAAAGTTATAAAGAAAAGCAATGGGTTTAAGAACTTACTGTACAGCTGTTCTACAGCAATAGAAGTAAATTAAGACTTGAAAGTCATGCAATTAATTCCTACTTGTGTCTCATGTTCTGTTGATTAATTGATTACAAACACCAAGGGGCATACAGTATGTAATGGGGTTAGAGTTTGCCAGAGGTGCGGGAATCCGGACGATCTCTGAGGTCTTTTTTTTAAAGTGGCAATCATTTACAAGGCACCTCTGGCAAACTCAGACACTATTACAGACGCTATTTATTGCCACCTTACTGAGTCTGAGGTGGCAATAAACCAAAAAAAGAGCAAGCAACTGGGGTGCAAATACATTCATTATTTTTGTATGTAGGGTAAATACTGTCTGCTTTTGCATGCAACCCACAAATACTGGTTAGATGTATTTTTACACAACAATGTATATTTGAATTTGGACACGACCCTCTCAAATCTAAGGGCCTAATTCAGACCTGATCGCTGTTGTGCGAACTCGCAAAGTGGCCGATTATCGAATGACATGCATGCGTACGGATCATAATGCGCAGATGTGAGGCATCTTAACATTATTTTACCAAGGTGCAAAGTACATGCTATTTTTTGCTTTACTCCCACTTAAGAATCAGGACTCCTGTCTTTATAAAAGCATTGTTGGAACAGATTGATATTGCACCACTGAAGCTTTATTGAAACAATACTGCACTTCATGAAGTAGTAGATTGCTATCATAATGGTGAGCAAAAAGCAATTAACAAAGTAAGACAGACCATTATAACACTTAACCACTTGATTGTCATGGTCGCGTCAGATGTGGCCACACCAGAAACATAGAAACATAGAATTTGTTGGCCCATCTAGTCTGCCCCCTTTTTTTTTTTTTACATTATTATTATTATCTCTAACCTTATTTGATCCTTATTTCTTTGTAAGGATATCCTTATGTCTATCCCATGCATGTTTAAATTGCTCTACTGTCTTAGCCTCTACCACCTCCGATGGGAGGCTATTCCACTTGTCCACTACCCTTTCTGTGAAGTAATTTTTCCGCAAATTTCTCCTGAACCTCCCCCCTTCAGTCTCAGTGCATGTCCTCGTGTCCTATTGCTTCTCTTGATTTGGAGAATGTTTCCCTCCTGGACTTTGTTAAAACCCTTGATATATTTGAAAGTTTCTATCATGTCTCCCCTTTCCCTTCTCTGCTCCAAACTATACATACTGAGATTTCTTAGTCTTTCTGGGTATGTTTTGTGATGTAGGCCATGCACCATTTTAGTTGCCTTTCTTTGTACAGTTTTTAATGTATTAATATCCTTTTGAAGATATGGCCTCCAGAATTGAACACAGTATTCTAGATGAGGCCGTACCAATGACCTATACAGTGGCATTATTGCTTCTTTCTTTCTGGTGCTGATTCCTCTTCCAATGCAGCCAAGCATCTGACTAGCCTTCCTCATTGCCTTGTTACATTGCTTACCTGCCTTTAAGTCATCTGAAATAGTGACTCCTAGATCCCTTTCCTCCTCAGTAGTTTCCAGTATAGTGCCATTAATACTATATTTAGCCTTTGGATTTTTGAGACCCAAGTGCATGATTTTGCATTTTTTGGCATTTAACTGTAATTGCCACACTCTTGACCATTCCTCTAGTCTACCTAGATCCTCAATCATTTGTTTTACCCCACCTGGTGTGTCTACCCTGTTGCATACCTTTGTGTCATCTGCAAAAAGGCATACTTTCCCTTTAATGCCATTTGCAATGTCACCAATAAAGATATTAAAAAGCACTGGTCCAAGTACAGATCCCTGGGGCACTCCACTGGTAACATCAGGGCCGTAACTACGTGTGTGCCAAGTGGGCTTGACACACAGCACAGTTGCCCTGAGGGCGCACGGCCAGCGGCATGTAATGAGTCAAATTCTCTGAACTCTGAAGTCTGCCCCGTGCGGCGCCGCCGCACTGGGGAGGAGAGTTACAGCGCCGGGCAGCGGAGAAGGAGGAGGAGGGAGGGGGACTGGAGCCGCAGCAGCGCTATTTCATTGGTAGTAAGCGCCGCTGCAGCTGTCCCCTCTCCTTCCGTATTGGCTGCCCAGCGCTGCTGTGGATGCTGGGATGCTGTTCCTCCATCCCAGCATCCACAGCAGCGCCAGGCAGCCAATACGGAAGGAGAGGGGACAGCTGCAGCAGCGCTTACTACCAATTAAATAGCGCTGCTGCGGCTCCAGTCCCCCTCCCTCCTCCTTCTTCTCACCTGCCTGCACCGAGGGAGCTGCACGAGGAGCCTGACTGCCAGCGGGGAGATGGTAAGTATCTCTCTCTCTCTCTCTCAGGGGTACACCGTCTGCCATAATGTGTAAAAAGGGGGCCTGGCTGCCACAATGTGTAAAAAGGGGGCCTGGCTGCCGCAATGTGTAAAAAGGGGGACTGGCTGCCGCAGTGTTTAAAAAGGGGGACTGGCTGCCGCAATGTGTAAAAAGGGGGACTGGCTGCCGCAATCTGTAAAAAGGGGGCATGGCTGCCGCAATGTGTAAAAAGGGGGACTGGCTGTCGTAATGTGTAAAAAGGGGGACTGTCTGGGGACTGTCTGCTGTAATGTGTAAAAAGGGGGACTGTCTGCTGTAATGTATAAAAGGGGCTCTACCTGGTGTAGTGGCGCTACTGTGCAGCGTAATTTGAATAATGGAGACTACTGTGCACCGTAGTATGAATTGCTATTATTTTGTGGCCACCCCCCTATATATTTTTCGCGCGCCTACGGCGCGCACTGCCCCTATCTTACATGTGGGGGGCGCCAGTGTCGTTTCTTGCACACAGCGCTAAAATGCCTAGTTACGGGGCACTGGGTAACATTTCCCTCCTGTGAATGCACTCCATTTACCACAACTCTGTTTTCTATACTTCAACCAAGATCTTATCCATTCAATAATCCTAATATCCAATCCCAAACTTTCAAGTTTATTTAGCAGTCTGCGATGTGGAACAGTGTCAAAAGCCTTACTAAAGTCTAGATAAGCTATATCCATGGCTCCACCTTTATCCATCACTTTAGTCACACAGTCAAAAAAGTCAATAAGATTTGTTTGACATGATCTCCCCCCAGTGAATCCATGCTGTTTTGGGATCCGGTAACCAGCAAGTGCTTTATCTGACCTGGTTGCACAGGATGCGACCAGCCAGATAGACAGCGTGGGAAGATAAACTTCCCACTGCTGCCACTTTCTCCTCCCCCAGTGTTTGCCGTGCTGCCAATCACTACTGATCAGTCAGCACAGCAGGACCGCCCACCTGGCGGCTGCAGACAATAGCAGCCGCTGGGGAAATGTAAATTACCCCCCTTCCCGAGCCTCCCTGTGAACATGGTGGCTGTCCCGCCTTTTAAAATTATACCCATGATGGTCGTGATATTTCTGATGGTCGCATGTCGGGGGGAGGGGAATTTTCTTTTTACAAATATCCACAACAACAAAAAAAATCTTTCTTTTTTTTTTAAATAAAATCATTTTTGCCAAGTTTAAATACATGTTCTTCACCTAATACACTCATAATATGAAACATCAATTTCTGAGCGTTTTTTGGAAAAATATTTAGTCAGTTAAGTGGTTAAAGATGTAGGCTTTTCCTTTAAAGAAATTGCAAAGAAAATTAAGCTGTCAGTGAGTACAGTTTCCTACACCATCAAAGGACCCAAATTCAAAACAGAATCAGTCGATTCAACAGCTACCATGATACAGTAGGCAGGTCACAAGACAATACCTTCCTTCAACAACAGTGTAACACTAATCAAAGTAAGCAAGTCTCAGTTTCAGCTGTGAAGATTTCCAGCTGCAGGTTGGACGGGTAAAGGGGCAGTAAGAAAGATATTGCTAAGATAAAATGGAAAAAAAAAAAAATTGGCTTCACTAGGTCATTAAGCACTGCCAGTGGACTATTGGAGACTGGAAAAATGTATGGAGCAATGAATTTCTAATATTTGGTTCATCATGCAGGATTTTTCCATGCGATGCCATTGAGTATGTGAAAGGATGGTTCCTCAGTTTGTGACACCAACTGTTAAACATGGCAGAGAAATCGTGATGGTCTGGGGTACTTTTGCTGGATCCTGAGTCAGTGACTTTGAAAGAGTAACTGGCACCCTGTACCAAAAAGGCTACCACAGCATTTTGCATGCTATGCTATTCCTTCTGGTCTACAATTAGTCAAGAGTTCATCTACAAAAAGAGAAAGATGATAGGCTTCTGTGATAGTACCCCTGTATGGGAGTGGAGTCGTACCTGCTTTCTCCAGACGAAGCTTGCTGCTTTCAGACCTCTCACGAATTCTTCCTCAGGAGCCTGTGGCAGAAGAATAGACACCCCAAAGAGGACCCGCAGATAAAGAATAGTACAAATTGCTGGTGACAACACTTTTATTTGGAAGGAGGCGATTAGTCACCGCTGTACGGTCAATTGTGGTTAGAACACATACACTATCAACATAACCAATCTTAACCCTAAAGCATCTGATAACGGCAAACATCAATCACCATTTGCGAACTTAAAAGGCACAGAGATGGTTCAGCAAGTTAATCACATACAACATCAACCACTACGGTACAATTACCGACTTTAAGGAACGTAAGGCAAGAAATGTTCCTGTACTAAACTGGCACAATATTTAGACCATCCACAGGGTGGCACTGTGCGCCAGTAATAACATATAACTCATGCACTGTGGTTTCCGTTTAGTATCAGTGTCTCAGATTTGTAAAGCCTGCACGGCAATGGTGAACCCCTGAGATAGTGTCAACTAAAATCAGGTAGGTAGTTATAGGAGGGCGTGCAGGGTGGGTAACTTTAACTGTAACACAGCAACAATGAACAATGGTGTTAAAAGGTATTTGTATCCAAAGAAAGGTAAGTCAATTTAGCAGCGTCATATTTGTATCCACGGAAAGGTAAGTCTTAAGGAAATAAAGTTAGTCCGGATGAGATGTCAATTCTAGCATACAGTCTCTCTTTACCACAACAGGGTTTCTATACCTAGTCCAGATTTAAATCAACAGGTAGGTACAATTTGTACAGAACATAAGTAAGGCATGAGAAGTTCAGATTATTTCTAATAAATATTTAAAATGCCAGAGTTAATATATGTTGTGGACGCAAGGCGCATCTTATTACCATATATGATAAAAGTGCGCTGTACGTCGCAAACACTACAGCCCTTAAGAGAAAACAAGCACTCGCACACATTGTCTGAGTTCCAACGCTCAGTGATGTATATATTTGATATTAAAAGGATATGTATACAATATATCACATGTACAGTATATATATGGTTACATATTTACAATTACACAGGAAGCAAGAATCCATACAGCCAGCATACGTTACCATTTTCCTCAATGCACACTCCGTTCCATAACAGCATACAACAGCAACTAACACAGCAACAGAAAAACAGCAAACAGGACTTCTTGTGACTGGAATCACCTATATCCTGTGTATTTTGGGGGAGTACATGTCTGGGACTGAGTCTTCTGTTATTGGTCAAGGGGAGGGAGATATATCATTCATGATGTGTTATTGGTCAGTTCATATGCAAGCAACGTGCAGCCTTGAAGATGACATCATAGGGGTTGGCCACTGGTTTCCTGCCCACATGCTTTCCTTTGTTCTCATTAGAATTGTGACTTCATATTCCTACATTTAATCATAACTAATCGTTGCAATGTTCTACAACCTAACCACAGCTATCAAACCATCACACTCATTCCCTTGATCATTTTGACACCAAGCATGACATGTTTATCTTGTTCCGTTCCAATAATTTATATATATGATGTTATAACTCTTTTATATAAATTTAATACATTATAATGCCTGGTGCTTGACATGTTTAATTTGTGTGTGGTATGAAATATGTGTTGAATACATCTCCGTTGCCCATCTGTGCGAATGCACATGCTACCATATATCGCTGCGAACGCTGCGTGTACACTCACGCACAGCGACCCATCTGATTGGAGTTTGTATGTTTTCAGTATGTAATATTTTTGACTTCGACAGGCAATTGTTGTATATAAATAATGTTCTGCTCCAGTGCTCAAGTTATATTAATAGGGATGGTATCACAGTTCTCCTCAGTGAGTATATGCAACTCACGATCATGCAGGCTACACGCGAGTCAGTTAAGGGTAAGTGTTCTAAGGCAAGGTGCCACACTCTTTACACAAAGACGCCGTTCCCCCAACTTATCAACTAACTAGGGAAGATTGGTGAATGTACGGGTAGGAGTGTGGTGCACAACAATATCAGTCAGCTGGGGAAGGTTTCTAGCATTAACAGCCAGCTGGAGTAGTGGGGATACGTGAGGGTACCTGCAGTGTAACTGTGGCTCCTACTGTCTGCAGCCATGTTCTCTTCTCACTGCAGCCTCCACTGTTTGGTCTTCCCCCTTCTGGGTTCGAGCGCACTGATGCCACAGTGTCTCTAGGCGGGGGGAAGCTCCTGCGCCTCCGTTCCCCGCTGTGGCTGTAGCCGGCAGCTTTGCGCTGCTGCCAGCCGTTTCTCTCCCCGTTCACCCACGTGATGCGGCCTGTGTCCAGCCGCACCACGCCACGCTCCTCTTCTTGCCGGGACCCCGCTCCCCGCTCTGTATGAGTGTAGCGGCGGTGGGGGGCTCTTCTGGTCTGGCCAGCCGCGCGTCTTCTCCCTGCACACCGCGGCTCTCTCTCTCCTGTCACACTCCCTCCAGACGCTGCACACTTCTCCTCCTCTTGCAGGTCGGCTCCTCCTCTCTGTTCTCCCGCTCTCTACTCTCCCAATCCGAGGGGCTTTCAGGCTTCCCGCGCCGATCCCTCATCCAGGCGTTGCTAGGCAACGCAGGGGGGGGAAAGTTAACCCTTACAGGACCAATACCAGAAAGTCCCTGAGGCAGCGCAATGGCATGCAGCAGGGGTACCCCAACGTGGGTATCACACTTCATATCATGGAATGGCCAGCACCATCTCTAGACTAAGGGGTCTCATTTACTAAGCATTGGCTGGAGATAAAGTCTCTGGAGATAAAGTACCAGCCAATCGGCTCCTAACTGCCATACCACAGACTGTGTTTGAAAAATTACAGTTAGGAGCCGATTGGCTGGTACTTTACCTCCAGCGACTTTATCTCCATCCAATGCTTAATAAATAGACCCCTTAAACCTGTGGTAGCCAACCCTGGTCCTCGAGAGCTACCAACAGTTCACGTTTTCCAGTTCACCTAGCAGGTGCACAGGTGTAGTCATTACTGTCACGATCCGGGTATCTGGACGCCATTTCTTACCCATCAGATGCCTCCTAAGGCTGGCTCAGCGCTCCAGGACCGGATCCCATCTGTTATCCTGATGTGTACATTCCTGTATCCTCTCCTGTCTCTCTGAGACGCTGTCACAGTAACGCCATATTACATCTGGCATGGCGTCTCCCGCGGCCTCCGCCGCCGTCCCTGAGCTTCTGCATGCAGAGTGTCAGAGTGGCGATTACGTCAGCCGCGGCCTCCGCTGTGTCCGCGTGGTTGGATGTGCACTTGTCAGCCTGGCGTCTCCTGTCTCCAGTGGCCGGCGCCGCCATTACTGTTTTCATTACCACATGGATTACAAACCAAACTTCCCTCCAAGTGTCTGCATGGGCGCAGCCATCTTGGATTCTGTCAGCTGATCATTTCCTCCAATCTGTTGTCAGTATTGTTAATCTGCATAATTGCCTAGCCAATCCCTTCCTTGCTGCAGGTATAAATACACTGTGCCTGAGCAAGGAAGGCGTCAGTGCTTTGGTTGTCAAACCTAGTTCCTGTTTGTCTCTCTCCTGTGATTGTCTTCCAGGTTCCAGCTCCTGTCTCAAGACTTCCACCATAGAGACCCGCACCAGCATTCCACCTGCGGTGTAGCCTGACTCTCCAATCCATTGTGGATTCATCTGTTTCCAGCTACAACATTACCTGCTTCCAGCTCAGCTTTCAGCAGAGTACAGCTTCCCTTAAAGGGCCGGTGTCCTTTCTACACTTTACCACTCTCCACCGGTATTATTATTTCTCCGCTCTCAAGTTCTACATTTCAGTTCATATTTCATCGCTCCCAAGTTCATTTATTATTTAACTGGTTCCAGCCAGTATCCACTCCGTGCTAACAACAGTCTGGTTCCAGCCAGTATCCACAGCAGCTGTTTTACCTTCAGCAACCCAGCTTTTCCTGGAACACCAGCTGGCACAATCCTGGGTTATCTCCATTGCTACAGTCGGGCCTGGTAAGGACTTTCCATCTAGAAGATCATAAGAACTATCTCACACTACCAGTGCCCTGTGGCTCCTGCCATCCTGTAGTACCCAGGAACTGTATTTATTATTTGCTGACTTTTACGTTTTCTTTTACTGCTGCTGTGTTGCGGAGTTGTCATAATAAACATCATTGACTTTTATCCAAGTTGTCGTGGTCACGCCTTCGGGCAGTTATTATTCATGTTACTTACATGTCCAGGGGTCTGATACAACCTCCCAGGTTCCGGTACATCTCAGCCCCTACAACTGAGGCTGCCTCCCGTCAGCTCAGGCCCTCAGTTGTGACAGTAAGCACTGACCTAATGAATCCAGCCGGAGACCAGGATCAAGCGGCCAGGCCGATGCAAGAACTGGCAGCCCGACTAGAACATCAGGAGGCTGCACAGGGCCACATCATCCGCTGTCTCCAGGATCTCTCTACTCGGCTGGATGGGATTCAGACAACTCTCCGTGGATCAGGCGCATCTGGTGCGTCAACCACAGTGACTCCAGCTATAACCCCACCCACCTTACCCATTTCTGCTCCACGTCTTCATCTTCCAACGCCAGCAAAATTTGACGGATCTCCAAGATTCTGCAGGGGATTTCTCAACCAGTGTGAGATTCAGTTTGAGCTACAACCTGGCAATTTTCCCAGTGACCGTACAAAAATTGCCTACATCATCTCTCTTCTCAGTGGCTCCGCCCTTGACTGGGCATCACCGTTATGGGAGAGGTCCGACACCCTGCTATCTTCTTACACTGCATTCGTGTCAACATTCAGGCGCATCTTCGACGAGCCAGGCCGGGTAACCTCAGCTTCATCCGAGATTCTCCGTTTACGCAAGGGGTCACGTACTGTAGGACAATATCTGATACAGTTCCAGATCCTGGCATCCGAACTGGCATGGAACGACGAGGCCCTGTATGCTGCATTCTGGCATGGCTTATCTGAGCTTATTAAAGATGAGTTAGCTACCAGAGACTTACCTTCTAAGTTAGATGAGCTAATCTCACTCTGCACGAAAGTTGATTTACGTTTCAGAGAGAGAGCAACTGAGCGTGGAAGATCATCTGCTCCAAAATCTTCTGCTCCTCCTCCTCGTCAACTGTCACCATCTAAAGATGAGCCCTATGCAAATTGGCCGTTCCCGTTTAACTCCTGCTGAGCGCCGAAGACGTCTCTCTGAGTCTCTTTGTCTTTACTGTGCAGCTCCGTCTCACACCATCAATGCCTGTCCCGAACGTCCGGGAAAACTCCAAACCCTAGCTCGCCCAGGAGAGGGCCGGCTAGGAGTAATGATCTCCTCTCCATCTCCTCATGATTGTAATCTCCCAGTCTCGCTTCAAGTTGCTCAACGTTATCGGAACGTCATTGCTCTCCTTGATTCCGGAGCAGCTGGGAACTTTATTACTGAAGCCTATGTTAAACGGTGGTCCCTACCCACCGAGAGACTTCCTTCCTCCTTTTCCTTAACTGCCGTGGATGGCAGTAACATTTTTGATACTGTTATTGCTCTAAGGACTCTACCAGTTCGTCTGAGAGTGGGAGTTCTTCATTCCGAACTTATTTCACTTTTAGTGATTCCAAGAGCCACACATCCTGTGGTCCTGGGCCTTCCATGGCTCCGTCTTCACAATCCTACAATTGATTGGACGACTACGCAAATCCTGGCATGGGGTTCCTCCTGTGCAGAGACATGTTTGTTTAAAGTATTGCCTGTCTGTTCTTCCTCCCCCAGGTCGTCTGATGTTCCACCTCCTCCATATCAAGATTTCACGGATGTGTTCAGTAAAGCTTCTGCTGATATCCTTCCTCCTCATAGAGAATGGGACTGCCCGATTGATCTCGTTCCAGGGAAGGTTCCACCTCGAGGCCGAACTTATCCGTTGTCTCTGCCTGAGACGCATTCTATGGAGGAATACATTAAAGAGAACCTAGCAAAGGGGTTCATTCGACCTTCTTCTTCCCCAGCCGGCGCAGGCTTCTTTTTTGTAAAAAAGAAAGATGGTGGTCTGCGGCCGTGCATCGACTACAGAGGTTTGAACGACATTACCATCAAGAACCGTTATCCTTTACCCCTGATTACTGAGCTCTTTGACAGAGTTAGCGGAGCTACCATCTTTACAAAGCTGGACTTGCGAGGTGCATACAATCTCATCCGGATCCGTGAGGGTGACGAGTGGAAGACCGCCTTTAACACCCGTGACGGACATTATGAGTACCTCGTCATGCCCTTCGGATTGAGCAATGCTCCAGCTGTCTTCCAGCATTTTGTCAATGAGATCTTCAGAGACATTCTATACCGTCATGTCGTGGTCTATCTAGACGATATCCTCATTTTTGCCAACGATTTAGAGGAACATCGTTTTTGGGTTAAAGAGGTTCTGTCCCGTCTCCGTGTCAATCATCTCTATTGCAAATTAGAAAAATGCGTCTTTGAAGTCAAGTCCATTCCGTTTCTAGGGTACATTGTGTCCGGTTCCGGACTAGAGATGGATCCTGAGAAACTACAAGCAATTCAGAATTGGCCGGTACCCTTAACCCTCAAAGGGGTCCAGAGGTTCTTAGGGTTCGCCAATTATTACCGAAAGTTTATACGAGACTTTTCCACCATTGTGGCGCCTATTACTGCTTTAACCAAGAAGGGTGCTAACCCGTCCAAGTGGTCTGAAGAAGCCATGCAAGCTTTTCATCTTTTAAAACAGAGGTTCATCTCTGCGCCTGTCCTGAAACAGCCTGACATCGACTCTCCTTTCATCCTAGAGGTGGATGCCTCCTCCGTTGGAGTAGGAGCGGTGTTATCTCAGAGGGCTAAAGATGGCCATTTACACCCTTGCAGTTTCTTCTCCCGGAAGTTCTCCCCAGCTGAGCGCAACTATGCCATTGGCGACCAGGAGTTGCTAGCCATCAAGCTCGCTCTAGAAGAGTGGAGGTATCTGTTGGAGGGAGCTTCTCATTTAATCACCATACTTACAGACCACAAGAACCTTTTATACCTGAAGGGCGCACAATGTCTCAACCCTCGTCAGGCCAGATGGGCACTTTTCTTTTCCAGGTTCGACTTTAAACTCCAGTTCTGTCCGGGCTCTCAGAATCGCAAGGCCGATGCCCTTTCCCGCTCATGGGAGCAAGAAAATGAGTCAGAGTCTTCAGACAAGCATCCTATTATAAATCCGTTGGCATTCTCCACGGTAGGGATGGACTCTACGCCCCCATCAGGGAAAAGTTTTGTGAAGCCGATGCTAAGGAAGAAGCTCATGCATTGGGCCCATGCTTCCCGTTTTGCCGGACATACAGGTATCCAAAAAACCCTGGAGTTTATCTCTAGGTCCTATTGGTGGCCAACTCTGAAAAAAGACGTCTTGGAGTTTATTGCATCTTGCCCAAAGTGTGCCCAACATAAAGTATCCCGCCAGTCGCCTGCGGGGCAACTGGTTCCACTATCCGTTCCCCGTCGACCATGGACCCACTTGTCGATGGATTTCATTACAGACTTACCCATGTGCAACAAGTTCAATACCATCTGGGTGGTAGTTGACCGGTTCACCAAGATGGCACACTTCATTCCTCTCACCGGTCTTCCGTCAGCTTCCAAGTTGGCTCAAGTATTCATACAAGAGATCTTCCGACTCCACGGTCTTCCTGGAGAAATTATCTCAGATCGAGGAGTTCAATTCACAGCCAAATTCTGGCGAAGTTTATGTCAAGTCCTCCAAGTCAAGCTAAAGTTTTCCACGGCTTACCATCCTCAGACCAATGGTCAAACCGAGAGGGTGAATCAGGACTTGGAGGCCTTCCTCCGCATCTATGTGTCCTCCTCTCAAGATGACTGGGTTCAATTACTTCCCTGGGCCGAGTTCTGTCATAACAACCAGTATCATTCTTCATCTGCTTCAACACCATTCTTCACTAACTTTGGATTCCACCCTAAAGTCCCTGAGTTCCAACCGCTTCCAGCAACTTCTGTTCCCGCAGTGGATATCACCTTGCATCAGTTTGCCAATATCTGGAAGAGCGTACGATCAGCTCTGCTCAAGGCATCGTTCAGGTACAAGAAGTTTGCGGATAAGAAGCGTCGAGCAGTTCCTGCTCTCAAGGTGGGTGATCGGGTATGGTTATCCACGAAGAATTTGAGGTTAAGAGTTCCCAGTATGAAGTTTGCACCTCGCTATATCGGTCCTTTCAAGATTGAACAAGTCATCAATCCTGTTGCTTACAGACTCCAGTTGCCTCCCTTCTTAAAAATACCCAGGACATTCCATGTTTCCCTGTTGAAACCGCTGATCTTGAATCGGTTTCATTCCTCACTTCCTCCAACTCCGAAAGTCCAAACTCAACGAGGCGTTGAGTATGAAGTGGCCAAGATCCTGGACTCACGTCACCGTTACGGTCAACTACAATATCTTATTGACTGGAAGGGTTATGGTCCTGAGGAACGGTCGTGGACCAATGCTTCTGATGTCCATGCTCCTGCCTTGGTCCGGAGATTCCATTCCAAGTTTCCTCAAAAGCCAAAGAAGTGTCCTGGGGCCACTCCTAAAGGGGGGGGTGCTGTCACGATCCGGGTATCTGGACGCCATTTCTTACCCATCAGATGCCTCCTAAGGCTGGCTCAGCGCTCCAGGACCGGATCCCATCTGTTATCCTGATGTGTACATTCCTGTATCCTCTCCTGTCTCTCTGAGACGCTGTCACAGTAACGCCATATTACATCTGGCATGGCGTCTCCCGCGGCCTCCGCCGCCGTCCCTGAGCTTCTGCATGCAGAGTGTCAGAGTGGCGATTACGTCAGCCGCGGCCTCCGCTGTGTCCGCGTGGTTGGATGTGCACTTGTCAGCCTGGCGTCTCCTGTCTCCAGTGGCCGGCGCCGCCATTACTGTTTTCATTACCACATGGATTACAAACCAAACCTCCCTCCAAGTGTCTGCATGGGCGCAGCCATCTTGGATTCTGTCAGCTGATCATTTCCTCCAATCTGTTGTCAGTATTGTTAATCTGCATAATTGCCTAGCCAATCCCTTCCTTGCTGCAGGTATAAATACACTGTGCCTGAGCAAGGAAGGCGTCAGTGCTTTGGTTGTCAAACCTAGTTCCTGTTTGTCTCTCTCCTGTGATTGTCTTCCAGGTTCCAGCTCCTGTCTCAAGACTTCCACCATAGAGACCCGCACCAGCATTCCACCTGCGGTGTAGCCTGACTCTCCAATCCATTGTGGATTTATCTGTTTCCAGCTACAACATTACCTGCTTCCTGCTCAGCTTTCAGCAGAGTACAGCTTCCCTTAAAGGGCCGGTGTCCTTTCTACACTTTACCACTCTCCACCGGTATTATTATTTCTCTGCTCTCAAGTTCTACATTTCAGTTCATATTTCATCGCTCCCAAGTTCATTTATTATTTAACTGGTTCCAGCCAGTATCCACTCCGTGCTAACAACAGTCTGGTTCCAGCCAGTATCCACAGCAGCTGTTTTACCTTCAGCAACCCAGCTTTTCCTGGAACACCAGCTGGCACAATCCTGGGTTATCTCCATTGCTACAGTCGGGCCTGGTAAGGACTTTCCATCTAGAAGATCATAAGAACTATCTCACACTACCAGTGCCCTGTGGCTCCTGCCATCCTGTAGTACCCAGGAACTGTATTTATTATTTGCTGACTTTAACGTTTTCTTTTACTGCTGCTGTGTTGCGGAGTTGTCATAATAAACATCATTGACTTTTATCCAAGTTGTCGTGGTCACGCCTTCGGGCAGTTATTATTCATGTTACTTACATGTCCAGGGGTCTGATACAACCTCCCAGGTTCCGGTACATCTCAGCCCCTACAACTGAGGCTGCCTCCCGTCAGCTCAGGCCCTCAGTTGTGACAATTACTAACTGACACATTTTAAAAGTTCCACAGTTAATTACTTCATTTGTGATTCTGTGAGGAGACCTGGAAAACGTGAACTGTTGGTACCTTTCGAGGACCAGGGTTGGCTACCTCTGCTAAACTCTAATAAACTGATTTGGAATGAATTGGCCAGTAGGGTGAAAGCAAAGCAGCCTTTGGGTTCAGTAGGAATTATAGGCGTCCGGTATGCCGACCGTCAGTATACCGACATCGACATCCCGGCCACCAGTATGCCAGCAGCGGGGCAAGCACCAGAAAGCCCCTTGCGGGCACAGAGGGAAAATAGCATGTGGCATATGCGGATCCGGGGGGGGGGGGGGCATTCGGGCCCGTGCCCCCCCCCTGTCGTTTCTGACTTCTTCTTTTTTCAAAAGGAGATCAGCAGCAGCACGACTGCTATTTCTGTCAGTCAGATTTGATAAAAGAGTCGGCAGGCACTAGGACGAGTAAGACTGTTACTTATGACGGCGCAGAAGGCTTCATTAGCCCTCACTGCACTGCACAGTATCCCAGCGCTTCCTCCTCTTCTTCCTTTACCACCATGCTAGGTGCAGTCACACTCAACCTTAGATTTGAGAAGGCGGCCCGTGTGATTGTGACAGGGCTGTCCTGCAGATGTCTTATGCTGCCTGTTGGAGATCCAGCTGGCTGCTTCTGCTAATCAAAGATGGGCAGTTTGTGTCCTGCAGACTGAGTCTCAGTGCAGTGCCCAAAACAAGTTATGCTGCACCTGCCAGCACCAACTAAAAACTATAATATAATTATATTGTGCTGGGGTGCCTTCCAGGCTCCCATAACTAATGGAACAGGTGACCAACATTTCAAGGCCCAATCAGCCTTTTCATCAGGGTGAAACATTGGCTGTAGGAGAGCATCCTGGTTTATTGCCAATCATTACCTGATGGCATAGTCTGTGAGGCTACCCCCCTTGTGATACCACACCCCTTATCTGGGAGCACGGGTGTCTTAGGTGCATGTAAATATAACTATTGTAGTTCCACTATCAGGGTGCCTCCCCTTTCGTTTTCTTCTGGATCCGCCCCTGGCGTGTGGTGCTGGTATTCTGGCGGCGGGATTTTACAGCTAGTTGGGATTCCAGCGTCGGTATTGTGACCGCCGGGATCCAGAGTAGCAGTATTGTAACTGCTTCCCCAACCTAAGTGCAACCTTGCAATTTGTGGGACCTTCTGCAACAGTGTTGGGAAGAACTTCTCAACTAATATTTATTATTAGTGAACAAAGAATGAAATAACTGGTTATATCTGCAAAAGATGGCTGTTTCAATTCATCAAAAATTTAGATTCAGTTTTGTTAAATAAAATGATTTTATGATTATTTTTTTTAGGTACAATTGTTATTGTTCTATGCTTTAATTTTATAGGACATTGAGAGTATATTAAACACTTTCAATAAAAACTGGGAAAATGTGAGTGTTCTAAATCTTTTTACTGGTAGTGTAGATGCTTTGCACTTAACTGAGGGGGGGCGGGCGACATAACATTGACCACTAGGAGGCTGGTATCCTGCTATTAATTGACACATCTTGTTAAGACTAGCAATCAGCCAAATAATCTCTTGGAAAAGCTGTTTCAGTGGTCAGTTCCAGTGGGTCAGCAATGGTTCATTGGGACAGTCCCTATCTCCCAATACAACAGGGGACCTCATTCCGAGTTGATCGCTCGCTAGCTGCTTTTAGCAGCAGTGCTAACGCTAGGCCGCCGCCCTCTGGGAGTGTATCTTAGCTTAGCAGAAGTGCGAACGAAAGGTCAGCAGTTCTGCTACTAAAAAATGTCATGCAGTTTCAGAGTGGCTCGATACTTACTCCTACCTTGCGATGACTGCAGAATGTTTAGTTCCTGGTTTGACGTCACAAACACGCCCTGCGTTCGGCCAGCCACTCCCCCGTTTCGCCAGCCACTCCTGCGTTTTTATCAGGCACTCCTGCGTTTATCAGCACACTCCCTGAAAACGCTGAGTTGCCGCCCAGAAACACCCACTTCCTGTCAATCATACTACGAACACTCGAGCGACTGAAAAGTGTCGCTCGACCTTGTGTAAAACTGCATAGTTTTGTGTGAAAGTACTTCGCGCGTGCACGCTGCGTACCTTACGCATGCGCAGAACAGACGATTTTTAGCCTGATCGCTACGCTGCGAAAAACGGCAGCGAGCGAACAACTCGGAATGAGGGCCAATATGTCTTTGACTCAAGCATATAACAATTCCAGATGTAGTGGTTATGTACTGGTAAGTGACTTTACAACTGCAACATAGGAGTTCCCAGGTGGCAATACACCTACTTCCTTTATAGGCAGTAAGGAGGCCACCACTGAATGGGGTCACTGTGGGCTCAGAGGTCCAGGGGAGGGGCTAAGCTACGCGCCCCTGGCGCCTACAAGGAAAAAAACGACATTGGTTCCCAGTTTACCATTGATGGTGGAAAACCATTGGATCGCCACCATCAATGGTGCATCGCGAAAGAACAAATGCGAAAGTATGGATTGCAAATTCTGCCTTTTAGCAGAAGCCTGTACTGAATAGCAGGGCCGGCTCCAGGCATGTTCGAATAGAGCGGCCGCGCGGGGCGCCACCCTTAATTGGTGCCTCACGTTGGCGCCGCCATATTCGTGCCTGGAGCCAGCCTGCTGCCCGGACTAAACTCTTCTGTGCGCACAATGCGCGCTGTGCGGCGCAGGCGTCTGACGTCAGACGCCGGCGCCGCACAGCGTGCATAGCACGCAATGTAGTTTAGCAAGAGTCCGCCCGCGGCCCTCAGCACTCCCCCTCCCAGGACAGCAGGTGCCAGGTACTGTGGGGGCATTTATGTATCGGCACTGTGTGGGGGGCATTTATGTATTGGGCAGGGCACTGTGGGGGCATTTATGTATCTGGCACTGTGGGGGCATATCTGGCACTGTGGGGGTATTTATGTATCTGGCACTGTGGGGGCATATCTGGCACTGTGGGGGTATTTATGTATCTGGCACTGTGGGGGCATATCTGGCACTGTGGGGGCATTTATGTATCTGGCACTGTGGGGGCATATCTGGCACTGTGGGGGCATTTATGTATCTGGCACTGTGGGGGCATTTATGTATCTGGAACTGTGGAGGCATTTATATATCTGGCACTGTGGGGGCATATCTGGCACTGTGGGGGCATATCTGGCACTGTTGGGGCATTTATGTATCTGGCACTGTGGGGGCATTTATGTATCTGGCACTATGGGGGCATATCTGGCACTGTGGCGGCATTTATGTATCTGGCACTGTGGGGCATTTATGTATCTGGCACTGTGGGGGCATTTATGTATCTGGCACTGTGGGGGTATATCTGGCACTGTGGGGGCATTTATGTATCTGGCATTGTGGGGCATATCTGGCACTGTGGGGGCATTTATGTATCTGGCACTGCTGGGGGGCATGTCATGTGTATCTGGCACTGCTGGGGGGCATATCATGTGTAGCTGACACTGCTGGGGGGCATATCATGTCTATCTGGCACTGCTGGGGGTCATGTCATGTGTAGCTGGCACTGCTGGGGGACATGTCATGTGTAGCTGGCACTGCTGGGGAGCATGTCATGTTTAGCTTGCACTGCTGGGGGGCATGTCATGTGTAGCTGGCACTGCTGGGGGACATGTCATGTGTAGCTGGCACTGCTGGGGGGCATGTCATGTCTATCTGACACTGCTGGGGGGCATGTCATGTCTATCTGCCACTGCTGGGGGCATATCATGTGTAGCTGGCACTGCTGGGGGGCATATCATGTGTAGCTGGCTGGGGACATGTCATGTAGTGTTCCCGCTAGGCGTCTGTGGCTAGGCAATGTGTCTCAGTGCAATACCTGGTGCAATGTGTCTCAGTGCTCTACCTGGCGCAAAGTGTATAACGTGCTCTGCCTGGCGCAAAGTGTATAACGTGCTCTGCCTGGCGCAAAGTGTGTTACGTACTCTGTCTGGCGCAAAGTGTATAATGTGCTCTACCTGTCGCAGTGTGTATAGGAGGTTCTACCTGGTGCAATGTGTATTAGCTGCACTACTGTGTGGTGTAATGCGAATTGCCACTATTATGTGGCCATGCCCCTTCCCCACGAAGCAACGCCCCTAAATATTTGCTGCGTATCTTCGGCGCACACTGTCCATGATTTAGTATGTAGGCAGGGGAGCACCAAGCATTACAGTATGTACATAATTTTGCCCTTCTAACTTAAAAATGTGCCCTCCCCATGATCAGCACCCTGCCCTAAAAAAATCCTAGAGTGAACACTATCATGTGTAGTTGGCACTGCTGGGGGGCATATCATGTGTAGCTGGCACTGCTGGGGGGCATATCATGTGTAGCTGGCACTGCTGGGGGACATGTCATGTGTAGCTGGCACTGCTGGGGGGCATGTCATGTGTAGTTGGCACTGCTGCGGGGCATGTCATGTCTATCTGGCACTGCTGGGGGCACATCATGTCTATCTGGCACTGCACTACTGTAGACATTATGTGTATCTGGCACTAAACTGGAGACATTGTGTGTAAGGAACACTACTGTGGCTGTTATGTGTAAGGCTGCTAATTGTGTACGTAGAGAGGGGGTGAAAATATATTTATTTATGGTTTGATAATATGCCGTTGCGAGGCCGAGCCCACTCTTCCAGAAAACCACGCCCACTTTTCCAGGAACGGACGCATGGGGCGGTTTGACATTTTCTCGCTCAGGGTACTAGTAGGCCTGGACCCGGCCCTGCTGAATAGGGTCCTTAGATTGACTTTAAGGCATAGTTACCGACATTCTGGCTGCTCTCTGCGGGAGAGAGCAGCCAGGTCGGCTCAGAGGGCGGGCAGGGGAGGCTGTGACGTAGAGGAGGGGGTGGGCCGTAGGCGGGATGGGGGCGGAGCAGGGGTGGGGTGGGGAGGAGCAAGGGCGGGGTCACGATGACGCCTCCTTTAAGCCACGCCCCCGCTCTGTAATGCCGCGATCATCGGCATTACACTGCAGGGGGCGTGGCTATGATGACGCGATTCAGCAAGAATCGCGTCATCGACTGCCCGGACCGCCCACTTTACACACTAAGTGGGCGGACGGGCAGGGGGGACCCCGCGAATCGGGAGACTTGCCTGCTCTTCCGGGGGGCCGGGAGGGTCACACGATTTTCGGGAGCCTCCCGGCCATTCCGGGAGAGTAAGCAAGTATGCTTTAAGGTAGGCAGTAAACTTTAAAACTGGAGCTAGAAAAATAGGACTTTAATTACCTACCGGTATATCCTTTTCTCGTAGTCCGTAGAGGATGCTGGGGTCCATTTTAGTACCATGGGGTATAGACGGTTCCGCAGGAGCCTTCGGCACTTTAAGACTTTTCAACAGTGTGAACTGGCTCCTCCCTCTATGCCCCTCCTCCAGACCTCAGTATAGGAACTGTGCCCTAGGAGACGGACAACTTCGAGAGAAGAATTTACATTAAACTAGTGGCGAGATTCACACCAGCTCACACCATACAAAACATGCCGCCTAACATGGCTTTCAACATAACCCATGCTAACGTGCATGCATAACGCAACAGCAACTGCTGTGAACATCTTAACACATGAGAACCTGTGTAAAAAGATAAAATGTAATTCTGCAGGAAAAATGAGCACTGGGCGGGCACCCAGCATCCTCTACGGACTACGAGAAAAGGATTTACCGGTAGGTAATTAAAATCCTATTTTCTCTTACGTCCTAGAGGATGCTGGGGTCCATTTTAGTACCATGGGGATGTACCAAAGCTCCCAGTATGGGCGGGAAAGTGCTAATGTTCCTGTAGAACTGACTGACCAAACTGAAGGTCGTCAGCAGCCAAGGTGTCAAACCTGTAAAACTTAGCAAACGTGTTTGCCCCTGACCAAGTAGCTACTCGGCAAATTTGCAATGCCGACACACCCCGGGCAGCCGCCCAGGAAGAACCCACTTTCCTTGTAGAGTTGGCCTTTACTGAACTCGGTAACGGCTATCCTGCCGTGGAATAAGCGTGCTGAATGGTACCTCTGATCCAGCGCGCAATATTCTGCTTAGAAGCAGGATCCCCAATCTTGTTGGGGTCATAGAGGACAAACAAAGATTCTGTTTTCCTTATCCGAGCCGTTCTTGCAACATAAGTCCTCAACGCTCTGACGACATCCAAGGACTTTTGAAACGGCTGAGGTGTCAGAAGCCACTGGCACCACCACAGGTTGGTTGATATGCAAATAAGACACAACCTTTGGAAGAAAATGCTGACGCTTCCACAGTTCAGCTCTATCTTCATGAAAAATCAAATAAGGACTCTTGTGTGACAGAGCTCCTAATTCAGACACTCGTCTGCCTGAGGCCAAGGCCAACAGCACGACCACTTTCCAAGTGAGAAACTTCAACTCTACATCTTGTAGAGGCTCAAACTAGTCCGATTTAAGGAACTGCAACACCACATTAAGATCCCATGGCGCCGCAGGAGGCACAAAGGGAGGTTGGATGCGCAGAACCCCCTTCACGAACGTCTGGACCTCAGGACGGGAAGCCAACTGTTTCTGAAAGAAAATGTACAAGGCCGAAATTTGGACCTTGATAGACCCTAATCTCAAGCCAGCATCCACACCCGCCTGTAGAAATAGGAGAAGACGTCCTAATTTAAACTCCACTGCAGGAGACTTCTTGGATTCACACCAAGATACATATTTTCTCCAAATACGATGGTAATGTTTGGACATTACCCCTTTCCTGGCCAGAATAAGTGTGGGAATGACTTCATTGGGAATACCCCTACGGGCTAGGATCTGGCGCTCAACAGCCATGCCGTCAAACACAGCTGCGGTAAGTCTTGATAAACAAACGGCCCCTGCTGTAGCAGGTCCTCGCGAAGAGGAAGAGGCTGAGGATCTTCCAGTAATAACTCCTAAAGATCTGGATACCAAGCCCTCCTTGGCCAGTCTGGAGCAATGAGAATTGCTCGAACCCTTGTTCTTCTGATGATCTTGAGAAGTTTTGGTATTAGTGGAAGTGGAGGGAACAGATACACCGACTGAAACACCCACTGGGTCACCAGTGCATCCACTGCTATTGCTTGTGGGTCTCTTGACCTGGAACAATATTTCTGAAGCTTCTTGTTGAGATGTGATGCCATCATATCTAGGACTCCGGCAATATACTCACCAGCCTTCTGACTTCTGGCTCTGTTAGGGGGTGGCGGCAGTGCTGTGGGAGTGAACGCTGGCCAGCCTTGGGCTGTGTTCAGTACCCTTCAGGAGCTAATGGTGTCCTGTCAGTGGAAGCAGAACCATTAACTAATTAAGAAGTTGGTTCCTACTTCACCCCCTAAGTCCCACGAAGCAGGAAAGCTGTTGCCAGCAGCTTCCCTGTAAAATAAAAAACCTAAGAAAGTATTTTTCCCGCAAAGCTCTGTTGAGCTCCACTAGTGTGCATCCAGTCTCCTGGGCACAATGTCTAAACTGAGGTCTGGAGGAGGGGCATAGAGGGAGGAGCCAGTTCACACTGTTGAAAAGTCTTAAAGTGCCGAAGGCTCCTGCAGAACCGTCTATACCCCATGGTACTAAAATGGACCCCAGCATCCTCTAGGACGTAAGAGAAATAGGAATTTAATACCTACCAGTAATTCCTTTTCTCGTAGTCCGTAGTGAATACTGGGGAATAGTAGATTACCATGGGGTATAGATCGGGTCCACTGGAGCCTGGCACTTTAAAAAAGTAATAGTGTGTGCTGGCTGCTCCCCTCTATGCCCCTCCTAGCAGACTCAGTCTAGGAAACAAACTAACACACAATAATAACCAAGAAAGCAGTGCAAACCATAACATAGGAAAGCAACTCTAACTATAGAAGGATAGCAATGCTAACCAAAAATGTAACAGGGAAAGCAACAGCAAACCCAACCAAGAACACAACCAAGTAAGCAGGTAACGAAACACTGAAGCGGGCGCCCAGTATCCACTACGGACTACGAGAAAAGGAATTACCGGTAGGTATTAAATTTCTATTTTCTCTAACATCCTACTGGATAATGGGGAATAGTAGATTACCATGGAGATGTCCCAAAGCTCCCAGAATGGGTGGGAGAGTACTGAGACCCCTACAAAACCGCCTGACCAAACTGCAGGTCATCCCTGGCCAAGGTGTCGAACTGATAGAATTTCACAAATGTGTTCGAACCAGACCAAGTAGCTGCCCGGCACAACTGTAAGGCCGAAACACCCCAGGAAGAACCAACCGACCCAGTGGAGTGGGCCTGAACAGAACTCTGCAGCGGCAGAGCCGCTGAAGTATAGGCTTGTTGGATAGTCAATTTGAGCCAACGAGCAATGGACTGCTTGGAAGAAGGACGACCAATCTTCGTAGCATCATAAAGGACGATAAGAGAGTCAGACTTCCTGTGGCGAGCCGTCCTTTTGATGTAAATTCTCAAAGCCCTCACGACATCCAGGGACTTTGGAGCAACAAAAGTGTCGGATAATACTGGAACCACAATAGGTTGATTTACATGAAAGGCCGAAACTACTTTCAGCAAAAACTGTGGGCGAGTTCTGAGCTCCGCCCTATCCTCATGAAAAATCAAGTATGGGCTCTTAGAGGACAAGGCCCCCAATTCCGACACCCGTCGAGCAGAAGCCAATGCCAGTAACATAACAGTTTTCCATGTTAGGTATTTTAAGTCTACCCTATGTATGGGTTCAAACCAATCTGACTGGAGAAAGGTCAAGACCACATTGAGATCCAATGGAGCCGTGTGAGGAACAAAGGTCTATACTTCAGGAAGTACCGCCAGTTGTTTCTGGAAGAAGATAGAGAGAAACAAAATCTGAACCTTGATGGAGCCTAAACGTAGGCCCTTATGACCCAGATGAAATTCCACAGGGGAATATTTTCGACCCTCACACCATGACTTCTGGTAGTACTCGGCCTATGTAACACAACTCTTCAGAGCTCGGAGTAAGCCACTTGTATGCCTTCCTTCCACATATGAAATAAGCGTCATCTGGGAGAACATAGGGGACAAAATGCATCAATATCATATCACAGATAATACTTACGAAGAAACCTGTCCCCAGTTTTTCCATCTGCATGATACAAGTATCTGGCTGGATGATGTGCGCACAATATCCCTGTGACACTTTTCCAGCCCACATGGTTTTGATCCCACGTGTATACTTGTATCGGAAGTAGCTCCCACTTGTGGCTATCCCACGTACAAGTTCAGAGTTGATGGGTTCTTTATCAGCTCTGTGTGAGAAGGTCATTGATTGTTCCAAGTCATTTCCCAATTACTTGGTTTCCGGAAATTGGATACGTTGAAACACAGTAGTGATCTATCTACGTGGTACTGGTGGAGCTTTAGGCTAGGGGTCTAGATATATTGTATTTCCTGTCCACCGGTCTCCCCCCATGCAATTCGAGTACCTCATTTACTGTTAATGGGTATGGCACTAATCCCGATTTACTCTGTCCTTGAGGTACTTGTGAGCACACCCAGCATTCCGTTTGGTTTAAGACCGTACCCACTAATGAGTGATAGTCACTCAAAGGATGTCCGTCAATATTGATATTATTGTTTGACATCTCTGGATGCACCCATCTTCGACTATGTTATTGCAGTACTTACATATGCAGTATTCATCAGACAACCCTTCACATTGCCTCCGAGCTCTGTGACTACCAGATCTCTTATACCAGCTTTGACCAAAGTGATGGACTGATCCTGGGGTCCTACAAATTCATCCTCTCCATCAGAACCCATTCCATATCCTTGCTCGACATCTCGGGAGCCCTCACAAAAACAAATTGTCCTGTTCAAAAATAGAATCACAAGAAAAATCCGGAACACAGTCTCTTGATGTGGATCCATTTCGGCAGGGAAAAAGGGAGGGGAGAAAAAAAATGAAGAGAGGTTGTGTTTTGGAGAGAGAAAAAAAATTAAGACAACAGTCCTTGATTTTGCTTTTCACCACGCTCAGGTGCAGTTTCGACAGTCCTGCTTCAGCTTTCCCGGAACAGATTCTCTAGTGATATCAGGTTTTCTTCACCTTTCTCCTTCTCACGAGTTTTCTCCGGGTTAGCGACCTTCTTGCAGTGGGACGAGTGGACCCAAGTCTCTCTCTTGGCAACATTCAGTGTTGTTGTGCTGGTCAACAAAACTTGATACGGTCCATCCCACCTGTCTATTAGGCAACCCGAGCATAGAAAATTTTGAATCATCACATAGTCCCCAGGTTCAATTTCATGACAATTACTGTTTGGTAGGTCAGGAATCGCCAGTTTCAAATTCCTTTGTTGGTTTCTCAGTTGCTGGCTCATCCTAACCAAGTATTGCACAGTCATTTCATTATTGCATTGCAGATCATCCTTGGGATCTATCATTACATGGGGCTGTCGTCCAAAAATAATTTCAAAGTGTGATAGGTTAAGCGGTGACCTGGGAGTGGTTCTGATGCTGTACAATACTAGTGGCAGTGCCTCCGGCCACAACAGTCCAGTTGCAGCCATCACTTTGCTCAGCTTGTTCTTAATAGTGCTATTCATTCTCTCCACCTTCGCACTGGCCTGTGGCCGGTAGGGAGTATGTAGCTTACTATTAATGCCCATAAGTTTGCACATGACTTGAAAGACTTCGCTTGTAAAATGGGTACCCCTATCACTCTCAATAATCCTAGGAATACCATATCTACACACAAATTCATGCACGATTTTCTTAGCGGTAAACACAGCAGTATTTGTGGCGGCAGGGAATGCCTCTACCCAGTTTGAGAAGACATCAGTGCATACCAGTACATACTTCAAATTCCTACAGGGTGGTAGCTGTATGAAGTCAATTTGTATTACCTGGAAAGGCCCGTCTGTAGGAGGGATATGGGATGGCTCCATCGGTATTGTCTTACCAATATTCTTCATCAAGCAAGTAAGACATGTCATTGCTTTCTTGCTCACCTGAGAAGAGAACCCTGGTGCACTCCAGTAGGCTCTTACCAATTTGCACATACCTTCCTTGTCCAGATCAGTTAGACCATGTGTCGCCTCAGCTAGGCTTGGGAGATATGCCCTGGGGGCCACTGGCTTACCTTGTCCATCTCTCCAAAGTCCTGAGTACTCCTGACCATATCCCTTCGCCTTCCAGACCGCCTTCTCCTGTAGGTAACACAAATCTTGCATTTCAATTAACTGTTGTGTACTTACTGTACTGAATGTCATCAGTTGTGTGGTGGGGCTTTGTATGATGGTGCTTGCTGCCGATTTGGCAGCTTCGTCCGCTCAGCTGTTACCAAGTGAAATTGGGTCTTGGTTGTAGGTGTGTGCTTTACACTTGATAACAGCCACTCTGCCAGGTTCCTGTATGGCCGTCAACAGTCTTATGATGTGTGACGCATGCGCCACAGGCGTGCCAGCTGTCATAATGAAATTTCTGAGGTGCCACAGGGCCCCGAAATCATGCACTTCTCCGAAAGCATATCTAGAGTCCATGTATATATTAGCTGACTTACCCTTTGCCAACTCACATGCTCTGGTCAGTGCTACCAGCTCAGCGACTTGTGCCGAGTTAGGTGGACCAAGGGGTTCAGCTTCTATGATACCTTCGTCATATACAACTGCGTATCCGGTGCACAGGTCTTCTGAGTCCATCTGTCTGTGACAACTACCGTCAGTATAAAAGTTAAAGTCTACATCTTCCAGTGGGTTGTCACTAATGTCAGGTCTCGCAGTGAAGGTCTGGTTCAAGTATTCCATACAGTCATGCGTATCAGTGTCTGTACTAAATCCTCCTTCACCATCATTCTCATCCTCCACCCTTTGTGCATGACAAGGCACACTTAGCAAATAAGTTGCAGTATTTAGTGTGCTACATCTCTTTATGGTGATGTTTACAGGGGCCATCAGTGATAGTTCCCATTTTGTAAACCGAGCGGATGAGACATGTCTGGTTTGGGCGGAGTTTAGCAAGAGTGATAAGGCATGAGGTGTATGGATTGTCAGGTCATGTCCTAACACTACGTCTTCACTGTTACTTACCAACAAAGCTATGGCTGCAACACTTCGTAGGCAAGTGGGGAGAGACCGTGTTACAGTGTCCAGTTGTGCACTGTAGTAGGCTACCGTTTGTTGCTGGCATCACCATGTTTCTGTGTTAGGACTCCTGCCGTGCACCCAGCACTTTCGGTACCATATAACTAAAAAAGGTTTCTCATAATCTGGCAACCCCAATGCTGGTGCTTGTGACAAGCACTCTTTTAGTCTCTCAAACGCCAGTTCGGACTCCTCAGTATGAGATACCCATTCTGGTTTGCTTGAAGAGACCATTTCTTGCAGTGGTAGTGCCAGAATAGAAAACCCCGGAATGCAATTCCGACAATACCCACACATTCCTAGAAAAGTGCAAATTTGTTGCTGGGTTTGTGGCAGAGTCATGTCATGGATGGCCTGTATCCTGTCTGTGGTCAGGTGTCTTAGTCCTTGCGTCAAGCAGTGCCCTAAGTATTTAACCCTAGTCCAGCACAACTGTAATTTATCCTTAGAAACCTTGTGTCCTGTCTGGGAGAGATGAAACAGCAGCTGTTTAGTGTCTGCCAGGGACGACTCAAATGAATCAGAACATAACAAGTCATCAACATATTGCATCAGCACCGACCCATTCTCAGCTTGAAAGGATTGCAATAAGTCATGTAGGGCCTGGGAGAAAATACTTGGGCTGTCAATGAAACCTTGGGGGAGACGGGTCCAGGTGTACTGTACTCCCCTGTAGGTGAAAGCGAAAAGGTACTGACTGTCGGGGTGAAGAGGAACAGAAAAGAAAGCAGAGCAGAGGTCAATCACCATGAAGTACTTAGAGGTAGAGGGAATTTGCATGAGGATGACAGCTGGTTTGGGCACTACGGGGAATTGGCTGTTGACTATTTTGTTTATACCCCTTAAATCCTGCACTAGCCTGTAACACCTCCCCCCACTCTTTTCACAGGGAAGATGGGACTATTGGCTGTGCTGGACGTCCTGACTAGGATGCCCTACTGTAGCAGCCGTTCTATGACAGGGTATACTCCTAATTCCACCTCTGGTTTCAGAGGGTACTGGGGGATTTTTGGAGCTATCCTGCCATCTTTTATTTGCACTACTACTGGGGCTACATTTGCCATCAATCCAGTGTCCTGTCCATCTTTGGTCCATAAGGAACCCGGTATTTGTGAGATCATTTCCTCTACCTGCGATGGACATGTGTCTAGAACGGTAGAGTGCAACATTAGCCTTTGGGGGGTGTCTAACATATCTTGCACTTCCTACGCATGGTTCTCAGGGATATCTAAAAACACACCCTCAGGGGTACAATATATGACACACCGCATTTTACATAATAAATCTCTGCCAAGTAGATTAGTCGGAGCCGATGCAGCCAACAAGAAAGAATGTTTGGTATGCAAGGGCCCTATCGTAATCTCTGCAGGTCTAGTCAAAGGATACTGCTGCACTTTTCCCGTTACTCCCATTGCCGAAATCGGTTTGCCCGTGGTCATTATTCTGTTGATGAGTTCAATACAGATCTGGCCGCCCATGTATCTACAAGGAAATGTTGTAGTGTGCCAGCTACATTGACCATGACCTCACGTTCACCTCCAAGGCCAGCAGTCAGTTTCACTGGCTCCAGAATACAGGTGTGACCTGACCTCTATTGTGGGTTTTGGCCTTTCCGTAGGGCATTGGCAGCTACTATGTGTGAGGGAGATATCTGTGAGATTTTGGATGCCTGCCAGTCCCTCCTTGGTGGGTACCTCCGTGTTTCTCCTCTGTGTGGCTCGTAATCCCTTCTAGGTGTTCCCTGGTCCTGCCTATGTGTCTGATAACGTGGCTCATGTTCTTGTCTAGGGGGTCTATACTTACTATGTGTCCCTGTGTTCCTACAATCTCTAGCAAAATGTCCCTCCATATGGCAAATGTAACATTTTATTGACCTTCTCCAGTTCTCTTCAAAGGTCTGGGGTTTCGGTTGGTTGGTCATCCCTTCAAGTGCCTGTATACTTACCACCATCAACCTTTCCCCTTGCGATTCTTGGTGTTTGATGATGTTTCGGTCATGTTCAATAGCAGATTCTCTCAGGGCATCTACCGTAATCCCCCTCCAATTAGGCAAAGAAGTCTGAACTCTGACTTTCAATTACTCTTTGAGCCCATCCATTAAAACAGAGACAGCCACCTCCCTGTGGTTCACATCATTCTTTATATCCTCTATCCCAGTGTATTTAGCCATATCTTGTAACGCTCTATGGAAATATTCGGATGCCAATTCACTTTCCTTCTGTTTGATTGTGAAGATCTTATTCCACTTTACAACTGTGGGAAAATACAATCCTAGTTGTATATTGATCTGTCTTGCATTCTCCTGATTGTATTCATCAGTCAGAGGACTGTCAGTCTCTGTCTTACAATCTGTTATAACTTTTTTGGGGTCAATATTAGGGGGTAGGCACGCTCTTAACACTGTCCGCCAATCTTTGTTTGTGGGTTCATGGGCATTGCCCAGATCTTTAATAAACTTCTTGCACCCAACTAAGGGGTACATTTACTAAGATGGGAGTTCTATTTAAGATGGGATGTTGTCCATAGCAACCAATCAGCTTTTACTTCTCATTTATCTAGCACCTTCTAGCAGAAAATACCTGGAATCTGATTGGTTGCTATGGGCAACATCCCATCTCAAATAGAACTCCTATCTTAGTAAATTTACCCCTAAATCTTTCCTGGGATCGGGGGAATTCTGACATGATTGACCGCAGTTCAGACCTGGACCACGGGTAATACATGCCAATATTCCTGATGGGGGTTACTCCCTTGTTATCAGTTCTCCCATTGGGAACTGCTATTACCCGGACAGGGTTTAACCCAACCACTTCACTCTTGTTTGTCAGTGCGGGGAGCTACTGTCTCTGCATAATGAACAGTCCCATACTTACCGGTGGCTATAATCTCACCCATCCATCCCTGCAGTGGAAGACATAGCCACTGCTCTTACCGGTTGCGCTGTGCCCACCTGAGTTTCCTGTATGGTGGTTGCTTGAGAGAGGGCTGAGATCATGCTGGGCTCGTCCTCCTCCTCTGAACCATAATCCTTGGGAGAATTTAGGACAGGGTACAATGTGCATGGGTTAGGATTAATACAGTTACTAAATGCATTCCTATAATTTCCTGGTATGCTATTGGTTGTAGCAGCCTTCTCTCCATCGACATATGGCGGTGGTGGTGCACTCGCATTCACATTCCTGTCTGGTTTGGACTTTGCTATATGAGAAGGTTCCCTTTGCATTTCTCCCTCTTGTTGCCATATGTTTAAACGGTTGTTATGTCTGATCCTTTTGTTTCTTGGATTTGATCAGACATATTCTATTTCTAACATTCTGCAGCACCTCTGGTTCAAAACTACCAACCCTAGGAAATGATGCCTTATCATCAACAGTCATTCGTACCCATTCGTCACAAAAAGCCTCTGTGTATGGACCATATTTCCCACACATAATATACCGAGCGGACCCTCTTGGCCTCTGCTCCTCAGCCTGAACTCTGGCTCCGAAATGCCTCTCGGTTGTGCATTTGGCTCCCGTTATGGGCTTTTTAACACGACCACCAAATGAACAAGCGAGATGACGGTGAAAAGTCCCTTCAAGCGCTTTTCACCCACTCCTTCACCACTGGAATGTACCACGACTCACTCCTGTAGTGATTTCCCGCGTACCCAGTGTGGATCCCTACCAGACCCCTGCACTGGAAGTATGGAGCATTAACAAAATGAATACCACACCTTTTTCAGTGGAGGTTGAAAGCCTGTTGGAATGTTTCCTGAGAGAGAGTCAGCGAAACTTCTTTTTCTTTACACAAATCACATCTGTGTATGCTATCACAGCGCGTATGATGACGCAATTTGCGCAAAATAACGCAAATGGTATCACGTTGCACCGTGTATTTCACAAACAGACGTGCGGTCCAATCGCACAGCTTATAGATGCTTGTTATCTATACGCCCTACGATCACGGGAGTCGAACTCAGCTAGCTGCGCTCCTCAGCCGGAGCGTAACATCAAATCACGCTCTTCCGCACGTTTTTCACAACGTACGTCAATCTCAATACGTAAGGTCGCTAGCCTTCACGCCGCCAAGCCTCTGCTAACTCAGCGTCTTCTACGGGAACCCGATTTCCGGGGTTCAATACAATTACACCTACTTTCAACCCACACTAATACACAATATTTTCTGTACAGAAAAAAAATCACTCCCTTTGATTGATAGCTTGCCCCAGAGGTAGTACACTTACAATAAGATTTTCAGTAATCTGTCTAAAATCAGATAATTACTCGTTATTGTATAACTATAAGTGTTTTATCCCACCTTTAAATTTACTTCTATTGTGTGGTAAAACTTGCACTCGCTACTTTACGCAACCGTGCGTGTAATCGTGCACACGTGCGTATTCCCGTACGCACGCTTCACGTACTTTTTTACCGTGCCTTGTGTACACCGTGCGTTTGCAACTACATATTCCACACTTATCTCGATCAATCTTATCGATGCAGCAAATTTATGTACTGCTTTCGCTTAATACACAATACACCTTTGTTCCTCAAACACGCTGGAAGTCACCCACGAGGATAACTTCCGTTGTGTGCTGCCTAAACTTTTAGGCCGGAACAGAGTCTTGTATGTGTTTTTACAAATACCCACTAAACAGATACCATAAATGTATAACAAATGACTTAATCCGATTTTATGCAGATCTAAAAATGACTATTACAACCTATGGCAACAATATGAGACTATATGCAAAGTATCTGTACGCTTGTGCGCGTTTTTGTGCCAAAAATAACGCACAAAAAAAATGAATGGTGAATAGCTTTCCTTGCTGTCCCTCGGTTCACACCAGCACCTCTGAGACTATACAGGACAGACATGGTCTAACAACATTAGGTAGTTTTAACTAGAGATGAGCGGGTTCGGTTCCTCGGAATCCGAACCCCCCCGAACTTCAGCCTTTTTACACGGGTCCGAGGCAGACTCGGATCTTCCCGCCTTGCTCGGTTAACCCGAGCGCGCCCGAACGTCATCATCCCGCTGTCGGATTCTCGCGAGGCTCGTATTCTATCGCGAGACTCGGATTCTATATAAGGAGCCGCGCGTCGCCGCCATTTTCACACGTGCATTGAGATTGATAGGGAGAGGACGTGGCTGGCGTCCTCTCCGTTAGAATAGATAGAGACACTTGAGTTGATTTACTACTAACTTAGTAATTTTGGGGAGCATTAGGAGTACTCAGAGTGCAGAGTTTTGCTGATAGTTACTAGTGACCACCACCAGTTTTATTTATTATTTAATATAATCCGTTCTCTGCCTGAAAAAAAACGATACACAGTCACATACCATATCTGTGCTCAGCCTCAGTGTGCTGCATGATAATATCATCTATGTATATCTGACTGTGCTGAGTGCTCACTGCTCACACAGCTGAATTGTGGGGGAGACTGGGGTGCAGTTATAGCAGGAGTACAGTGCACACTTTTGCTGCCAGTGTGACTGACCAGTGACCACCAGTATATTGTCTGCCTGAAAAAGTTAAACACTCCTGTGGTGTTTTTTTTTTTTTATTCTATAAACGCATTCTGCTGACAGTGTCCAGCAGGTCCGTCATTCATTATATGTTATTATAGTGTTATTTTTTTTTTGTTCATCTCTATCATCTTTATCATCTCTATATTAGCAGACGCAGTACGGTAGTGCACGGCTGTGGCTACCTCTGTGTCGTCAGTGCTCGTCCATAATTGTATACCTACCTGTGGTGGTTTTTTTTTTTCTATCTTCTTCATACTAGTAGTTTAGGAGTCTGCTGACAGTGTCCAGCAGGTCCGTCATTATATTATATATACCTGCAGTAGTGATATATATTTATTTTTTATATCATTATCATCTCTATACTAGCAGACGCAGTACGGTAGTCCACGGCTGTAGCTACCTCTGTGTCGTCAGTGCTCGTCCATAATTGTATACCTACCTGTGGTGGTTTTTTTTTTCTATCTTCTTCATACTAGTAGTTTAGGAGTCTGCTGACAGTGTCCAGCAGGTCCGTCATTATATTATATATACCTGCAGTAGTGATATATATATATTTTTTATATCATTATCATCTCTATACTAGCAGAAGCAGTACGGTAGTCCACGGCTGTAGCTACCTCTGTGTCGTCAGTGCTCGTCCATAATTGTATACCTACCTGTGGTGGGGTTTTTTTTTCTATCTTCTTCATACTAGTAGTTTAGGAGTCTGCTGACAGTGTCCAGCAGGTCCGTCATTATATTATATATACCTGCAGTAGTGATATATATATATTTTTTATATCATTATCATCTCTATACTAGCAGACGCAGTACGGTAGTCCACGGCTGTAGCTACCTCTGTGTCGTCAGTGCTCGTCCATAATTGTATACCTACCTGTGGTGGGGTTTTTTTTCTATCTTCTTCATACTAGTAGTTTAGGAGTCTGCTGACAGTGTCCAGCAGGTCCGTCATTATATTATATATACCTGCAGTAGTGATATATATATATTTTTTATATCATTATCATCTCTATACTAGCAGACGCAGTACGGTAGTCCACGGTTGTAGCTACCTCTGTGTCGTCAGTCACTCGTCATCCATAAGTATACTAGTATCCATCCATCTCCATTGTTTAACTGGGGTGCCTTTTAGTTGTGCCTATTAAAATATGGAGAACAAAAATGTTGAGGTTCCAAAAATAGGGAAAGATCAAGATCCACTTCCACCTCGTGCTGAAGCTGCTGCCACTAGTCATGGCCGAGACGAGGAAATTCCATCAACGTCGTCTGCCAAGGCCGATGCCCAATGTCATAGTACAGAGCATGTAAAATCCAAAACACAAAATATCAGTAAAAAAAAGGACTCAAAAATCTAAAATAAAATCGTCGGAGGAGAAGCGTAAACTTGCCAATATGCCATTTACCACACGGAGTGGCAAGGAACGGCTGAGGCCCTGGCCTATGTTCATGGCTAGTGGTTCAGCTTCACATGAGGATGGAAGCACTCAGCCTCTCGCTAGAAAAATGAAAAGACTTAAGCTGGCAAAAGCACAGCAAAGAACTGTGCGTTCTTCGAAATCACAAATCCACAAGGAGAGTCCAATTGTGTCGGTTGCGATGCCTGACCTTCCCAACACTGGACGTGAAGAGCATGCGCCTTCCACCATTTGCACGCCCCCTGCAAGTGCTGGAAGGAGCACCCGCAGTCCAGTTCCTGATAGTCAGATTGAAGATGTCAGTGTTGAAGTACACCAGGATGAGGAGGATATGGGTGTTGCTGGCGCTGGGGAGGAAATTGACAAGGAGGAGTCTGATGGTGAGGTGGTTTGTTTAAGTCAGGCACCCGGGGAGACACCTGTTGTCCGTGGGAGGAATCTGGCCATTGACATGCCTGGTGAAAATACCAAAAAAAATCAGCTCTTCGGTGTGGAAGTATTTCAACAGAAATGCGGACAACAGGTGTCAAGCCGTGTGTTGCCTTTGTCAAGCTGTAATAAGTAGGGGTAAGGACGTTTACCACCTCGGAACATCCTCCCTTATACGTCACCTGCAGCGCATTCATCATAAGTCAGTGACAAGTTCAAAAACTTTGGGCGACAGCGGAAGCAGTCCACTGACCAGTAAATCCCTTCCTCTTGTAACCAAGCTCACGCAAACCACCCCACCAACTCCCTCAGTGTCAATTTCCTCCTTCCCCAGGAATGCCAATAGTCCTGCAGGCCATGTCACTGGCAATTCTGACGAGTCCTCTCCTGCCTGGGATTCCTCCGATGCATCCTTGAGTGTAACGCCTACTGCTGCTGGCGCTGCTGTTGTTGCTGCTGGGAGTCGATGGTCATCCCAGAGGGGAAGTCGTAAGACCACTTTTACTACTTCCACCAAGCAATTGACTGTCCAACAGTCCTTTGCGAGGAAGATGAAATATCACAGCAGTCATCCTGCTGCAAAGAGGATAACTGAGGCCTTGGCATCCTGGGCGGTGAGAAACGTGGTTCCGGTATCCATCATTACTGCAGAGCCAACTATAGACTTGTTTGAGGTACTGTGTCCCCGGTACCAAATACCATCTAGGTTCCATTTCTCTAGGCAGGCGATTCCGAAAATGTACACAGACCTCAGAAAAAGACACACCAGTGTGCTAAAAAATGCAGTTGTACCCAATGTCCACTTAACCACGGACATGTGGACAAGTGGAGCAGGGCAGACTCAGGACTATATGACTGTGACAGCCCACTGGGTAGATGTATTGACTCCCGCCGCAAGAACAGCAGCGGCGGCACCAGTAGCAGCATCTTGCAAACGCCAACTCTTTCCTAGGCAGGCTACGCTTTGTATCACCGCTTTCCAGAATACGCACACAGCTGAAAACCTCTTACGGCAACTGAGGAAGATCATCGCAGAATGGCTTACCCCAATTGGACTCTCCTGTGGATTTGTGGCATCGGACAACGCCAGCAATATTGTGTGTGCATTAAATCTGGGCAAATTCCAGCACGTCCCATGTTTTGCACATACCTTGAATTTGGTGGTGCAGAATTATTTAAAAAACGACAGGGGCGTGCAAGAGATGCTGTCGGTGGCCAGAAGAATTGCGGGACACTTTCGGCGTACAGGCACCACGTACAGAAGACTGGAGCAACACCAAAAACGCCTGAACCTGCCCTGCCATCATCTGAAGCAAGAAGTGGTAACGAGGTGGAATTCAACCCTCTATATGCTTCAGAGGTTGGAGGAGCAGCAAAAGGCCATTCAAGCCTATACAACTGACCACGATATAGGAGGTGGAATGCACCTGTCTCAAGCGCAGTGGAGAATGATTTCAACGTTGTGCAAGGTTCTGCAACCTTTTGAACTTGCCACACGTGAAGTCAGTTCAGACACTGCCAGCCTGAGTCAGGTCATTCCCCTCATCAGGCTTTTGCAGAAGAAGCTGGAGACATTGAAGGAGGAGCTAACACTGAGCGATTCCGCTAGGCATGTGGGACTTGTGGATGGAGCCCTTAATTCGCTTAACAAGGATTCACGGGTGGTCAATCTGTTGAAATCAGAGCACTACATTTTGGCCACCGTGCTCGATCCTAGATTTAAAACCTACGTTGTATCTCTCTTTCCGGCAGACACAAGTCTGCAGGGGTTCAAAGAACTGCTGGTGAGAAAATTGTCAAGTCAAGCGGAACGCGACCTGTCAACATCTCCTCCTTCACATTCTCCCGCAACTGGGGGTGCGAGGAAAAGGCTCAGAATTCCGAGCCCACCCGCTGGCGGTGATGCAGGGCAGTCTGGAGCGACTGCTGATGCTGACATCTGGTCCGGACTGAAGGACCTGCCAACGATTACGGACATGTCGTCTACTGTCACTGCATATGATTCTCTCACCATTGAAAGAATGGTGGAGGATTATATGAGTGACCGCATCCAAGTAGGCACGTCAGACAGTCCGTACGTATACTGGCAGGAAAAAGAGGCAATTTGGAGGCCCTTGCACAAACTGGCTTTATTCTACCTAAGTTGCCCTCCCACAAGTGTGTACTCCGAAAGAGTGTTTAGTGCCGCCGCTCACCTTGTCAGCAATCGGCGTACGAGGTTACTTCCAGAAAATGTGGAGAAGATGATGTTCATTAAAATGAATTATAATCAATTCCTCCATGGAGACATTCACCAGCAGCAATTGCCTCCACAAAGTACACAGGGAGCTGTGATGGTGGATTCCAGTGGGGACGAATTGATAATCTGTGAGGAGGGGGATGTACACGGTGATGAATCGGAGGATGATGATGAGGTGGACATCTTGCCTCTGTAGAGCCAGTTTGTGCAAGGAGAGATTAATTGCTTCTTTTTTGGTGGGGGTCCAAACCAACCCGTCATTTCAGTCACAGTTGTGTGGCAGACCCTGTCACTGAAATGATGGGTTGGTTAAAGTGTGCATGTCCTGTTTATACAACATAAGGGTGGGTGGGAGGGCCCAAGGACAATTCCATCTTGCACCTCTTTTTTCTTTCATTTTTCTTTGCGTCATGTGCTGTTTGGGGAGTGTTTTTTGGAAGGGCCATCCAGCGTGACACTGCAGTGCCACTCCTAGATGGGCCAGGTGTTTGTGTCGGCCACTAGGGTCGCTTATCTTAGTCACACAGCTACCTCATTGCGCCTCTTTTTTTTCTTCTTTGCGTCATGTGCTGTTTGGGGAGTATTTTTTGGAAGGGCCATCCTGCGTGACACTGCAGTGCCACTCCTAGATGGGCCAGGTGTTTGTGTCGGCCACTAGGGTCACTTATCTTAGTCACACAGCTACCTCATTGCGCCTCTTTTTTTTCTTCTTTGCGTCATGTGCTGTTTGGGGAGTATTTTTTGGAAGGGCCATCCGGCCTGACACTGCAGTGCCACTCCTAGATGGGCCAGGTGTTTGTGTCGGCCACTAGGGTCGCTTAGCTTACTCACACAGCTACCTCATTGCGCCTCTTTTTTTCTTTGCATCATGTGCTGTTTGGGGAGTGTTTTTTGGAAGGGCCATCCTGCGTGACACTGCAGTGCCACTCCTAGATGGGCCAGGTGTTTGTGTCGGCCACTTGGGTCGCTGAGCTTAGTCACACAGCTACCTCATTGCGCCTCTTTTTTTCTTTGCATCATGTGCTGTTTGGGGAGTGTTTTTTGGAAGGGCCATCCTGCGTGACACTGCAGTGACACTCCTAGATGGGCCAGGTGTTTGTGTCGGCCACTTGGGTCGCTGAGCTTAGTCATCCAGCGACCTCGGTGCAAATTTTAGGACTAAAAATAATATTGTGAGGTGTGAGGTGTTCAGAATAGACTGAAAATGAGTGGAAATTATGGTTATTGAGGTTAATAATACTTTGGGATCAAAATGACCCCCAAATTCTATGATTTAAGCTGTTTTTTAGGGTTTTTTGAAAAAAACACCCGAATCCGACAAAAAAAATTTGGTGAGGTTTTGCCAAAACGCGTTCGAGCACAAAACACGGCCACGGAACCGAACCCAAAACCAAAACACAAAACCCGAAAAATTTCCGGTGCACATCTCTAGTTTTAACACAAGACAAAAGTACTTTAGACGCATCTCCACCATTTGTTGTTAGACCAAAGTCTGTTAGGCCCTGTAAGTCCGCGAGTATGTGGTGAACTGGACGAGCCGGCAACTGTAAAGTTTGATTTACTTACAAGGAAAAGCAATACCTAATCACACTGTGGTTCGGGCCGCTGCGGCCGCTACACGTAAACAATAACCGCTAAGATTGTGTATGCACGTTGCGTATACACGTCGACACGCAGTGCGCACAATGCAGCGATACGTGTGGCTGAATACACCTTATATCCCAAACAAGAATGGAATGCGACACCATTAGTTTAAATGTTATGTTGTGGTCCAACGCATCAACTATGTTTACTCAAAAGATACAAGTAAAGATACAACAATATTACAGAGAAGAGCTACAACCAATAGTACATACGTTTGTTCGCCAGTGCTCCTGGATCCAGGCCTCAGTCAGTCTTAGCAAGATGACCTCCAGAGAATAGACTGATGTCTGGTCAGAGAGCCTTTCTTTTATACAATGGGTCCAAATTCAATACAATAGGAAATGTAAGCTCTTCTTTCATAGGTCAAGGGGCAGGTAATTTACAGTACATGAGTGGTCATAGGTTGGTTTGAATGAGTGGGCGATGCTTGGTCCAGGTGTGCTTGCAGGTGTTTACCAATGGGTTCCCGCCGAATATCCTAAGTACAGTATTTACAGTATTTGTGAATATTACAATTCTGCGCATATCTATGCGCAGAATCATGCGATTAACTGCACATAACAACCGGAATGTAGATCTCAAAATACTGCACATCTGGATACCAAACACTAAAGGCCCGTACACACTGGTCGATATATCGGCCGTTCTCTTGAACGGCCGATATATCGCGGGACCATCGGCCAGTGTGTACGGCCGATACGTCTGTGAACTCCGTTGTTCACAGACGTATTGCGTCGGCCGCGCAGCACAGTTGACGGACAATATATCTACCGATATATTGGCGCGTCGCTGTGTGTGTAATGGGCGGTCGGCCGACCGCCCGTACACATGCTGCAGCGGCCGGCGGTGATTGACAGCTGAACTGGGTGGGCGTGTGTACACGCCCGTCCAGTTCATGACGTCAGTCCCCGACGGATTGGGCAGTGTGTATGCACAGCACACTGCCCGATCCGTCCATAGATATATCTGCAGATCAATTGATCTGCAGATATATCTACTAGGGTGTACCCACCTTTAGTTCTAACCTTGTTCTGTCCCCTCACATCCTGTAAAGCTGGATAACTCTATTGTTCTACCCTCTGAGTAAATGTAACTTGCTGGCAATGTGTGTGGAGACTATAGGGGTCATTCCGAGTTGATCGCTAGCTGAAAATGTTCGCTGCGCAACGATGAACAAAAAAAGGCATTTTTGCGCATGCAGCGCAATGCGCATGCGCGACGTACTTTCACAACGGCCTATGTAGTTTTACACAAGGTCTAGCGACGCTTTTTAGTCGCACTGCTGGCCACAGAGTGATTGACATGAAGTGGGCGTTTCTGGGTGTCAACTGACCGTTTTCAGGGAGTGTTCGAAAAAACGCAGGCGTGCCAGGAAAAACGCAGGCATGGCTGGGCGAACGCAGGGCGTGTTTGTGACGTCAAATCCGGACTTGAACAGTCTGGAATCATCGCAAGCACTGAGTAGGTCTGAAGCTACTCTGAAACTGCACACATTTTTTTTGCAGCCGCTCTGTGATCCTTTCGTTCGCACTTCTGCTAAGCTAAAATACACTCCCAGTGGGAGGCGGCATAGTGTTTGCACGGCTGCTAAAATCAGCTAGCGAGCGATCAACTCGGAATGACCCCCAATGTGTAAATTGTGCACTATATGAATTGAATATTGAATATGTCTTTGTAGCTTTTCTGTGCGAATGCGTATGCTACCGTATATACTCATACCACACGCCAATGCGCAAGGCTCATGAACCAGTGTACGTAGCGTGTGTGTATGCGTACGCACGGCAAAAACGCGCACGCACACAGGACACTCTGTGTGGTGTTTGCACGTGAAGTGTGTGTGTAATATTTTCGACTTCGACATACAATACTACTGTATATACCAACAGTGCAGCTAAGTTTTCTGTTACCTGAATCAAAAACTTTGGCACCCCCCCTCCCTTCACATTTGATAGATGTCACCCTGTACCTATATGACCATCACATAATGAAGATAACATCATAGTGAACGCTATACAATACAGTACATAGATAATAGCAGTGACCGCAATATAATCAAGAGAACATAACACTGACTGTCATATAATACAGAAAGCATCAGTGACAACCATATAATATATAAAGCAGCAGTGGCTGCCATATAATACAGAGGAGAGTGACTGCATTCAAGACAGAGAGTATTTTTGATCGCCTTACAATATCATTCCCTCATCTATAATTAACTTTTCCTCAAAAAGTACAGTATTACCTACTTCAGCATCATCATAACAACCCCATTCTGTGTAATTTATGTGGGTAATAGTGGATAATTAACAATACAGAATCAATTAAATTAGGGATGAATCATAGCGATGCCCATTATGCACTGTTGCAATGGCATTGGGAAATTTGCACCCTAAAACTCCCTGAATTTCCCTAAATCACATATTTTAGTTCATAGCCCCTTAACGTGCATATTAAAATATGTGATCTAAGGGCTTAGATAGGTTTGGCATAGAGTGCTCTGTAATGTGGGCAGCGCCAGAACTACTGATTTGGGGCCTAATTCAGTAAGGATAGCAAATTCTGCTAATCAGCAGAATTTGCTTTCCCTTTCCTAGCATGCTGGTGCCGCCCATCGCTGGACAAGGCCGCCCAGCATGCTGACCGGAGCCTCCCCCTTCAACAAGCAGAAATTGTGATCATATCGTAATTTCTGCTTGTTAGCACAAACAGAGGACGGCTCCTGCCTGCTCAGCTTAGCTGCGCCCGCAGGAGTCCCGCCCCCACGTTCTTGATCGCGGAGGCTGCGCGTGACGTCACGCAGCTGCCGAGATCACGCCCCCGTTCGGCCGCCTCTGCCCCCCGCTCGCACAGCCCCCACAACACTCTGTCTCCTCCCTGGAAACTAGCGTTGCCCGCCCCCACCCCGCAACTGCCTCTGCCTGATTGACAGGCAGAGGCGATCGCATTTTCTGCGCCCCCGGCAGAAAGTGCGGGTGCATTCGCAGGATGGGCGCTGCGCATGCACCCGCGGGCCGATCGTAAAAATTCCAGCAATTTGCAATCTAACCTGAAGTAGGCAATGGATACCTTAACGTTTCCTTACACCAGCGCAATTCTAAAAAAAAAAAACTAAGAAAAAACTTTTTTTCTAGTTTTGTGCTGTTTTAAACACAGGTATCTGTTTCATTAGCTGAAGTTGGGATTTATCCAATTACCTAATATCCAATCTCCTAATACTGTATATAGTGCAGACGTTTTAAATTTTGCCCTGATTGAAACAAAATTCATAAGCTAGCCCACCGCAATACAGGGAGATGGTGAGAGCTTCTTTCTGTCATCTAAAAAAAGCACTAAGTCACCTTTAAGGATTTACTATTCCACATTGCACTTTATTATTGTTTTTAAGCATTGTATTATTAAAATTTGTTCATTTGTACCTTCATATATCTGTCTCATTGAAGTCATTAGCCCTTGCATGGGCAACCCCAGTAATCTGTGGGGGGTTTACCATACCATACCTTCCATCTTTTCATATTGTATAGGCCCATGACAAGGCCTCCATTACATCCATACGGATTTAGCGCCAATTACATACTGTTCCACCTCTTTTTGTTCATAAATTCTGTGAATTCCCCCAATTGAACAGTTCGTCAAGGCAGCTTCATCTGTTCAACTGCGCAATTCTGAGACTGTGCCAATACTTTTATTTGTTCCCTCAGTGAAAAGTGAAACACAAAGTGTGGGATACAGCAAGCCTAAAAATGCGTCTAAACCTCCAAAAATGCTGTTTCCAGAGGTTTGGCTGCTTACCTCATATGCACCAAGCCTTGGAATGCAATAGATTCTGGAGCTTGGATGCGGTGGGCAACGGCATGTTCAGATGGTGTTGCCCAATAGAAGCATATGGGCTTCTATCGCACTGCCCTTCTGAGAGGGTCCCTCCCAGCAACCCCCACAGTGTGTGCATCACTCGATGCAGATATGACTCTGGGTCCTAAACTTGGAAGCCCTATCATTGCAAAGGCAGCTCTTACCGCAAGAAATGTCCTTCTTGAATGTATTCATACATATGGCATTAGTAAATGCTGATATGCATGCGTGGCGGAATGCATCCCGCCCAAAATATGAATAAATCTATGTAGAAGATTAAGAGCATGATGGTCACTGTAATTGTTATTCGCTTTTTTTTATCATGACTAAACCTCCCTTCTTCTTCTGGTTCTAGAAAAATGTTTTGCTTTCATGCTGGACAAGTATAATTGTACTAACATGCTGGTTTGGAGTAGTTGTGCGACTGGCATTGGCATTTCTCTAATGGGTGCAATATGTGCGGTGCACACGGTTCCCTGGGTCCAGGAGGGGCCCACACTGCACACATTGCACCCATATTTAATACTTACCTTTCCAGTGTCCAGCGTCGGGCGCTGCAGTCATGGTGAAAATCGCAACCATAATGGCCGCTGCGCATGCGCAGTAGTCAAATTGGTCTCCAGAACATGTCATGCACCATGTTTCTGGAGGCCTGCGGCGTGCAGAAGAGTGGGCCCACCCAGAGGTGCACACGGGCCCCCTCCTCTGTTGAAACACCCATTCTTGATGTGGAATCGGATCCAGAATGGTTGTTCCCCATGATGTTTAGCAGCAGTTGCTGTCACCATTTACTCCACGAAGATCACTAAAGGAGGAACAGAGATGGCAACAGCAATGGCAGTTTTGCTCACTGGGATTACTGTTGAAATGATATGACTATGGCCGATGCTTCCAGGCACCACTGAGGCTGCCAGCACAGTAATAAGGATGTTACACTGGTGGCCATGCTCCCAGCTGCTGTCTGTCTCTACGAGACTGCAGACATGTCCCATTCTGACATGTCAGTTTCAGAGCAGCCAGCTGCAGCAGCAATACCGGATACCCGCCCCCTTCTCTCTCTGCATGGTGGCTGCTCCTCTCCCAGGACTGGACACCAATCTACTGCTGCATTTCTGTCCCTTCTCCAGCCCCTCCTGAGACTCCACCCCTTCTTCTTGAGACTCCACCCATTGTAGCCCTTCTGCCCCTGTGCCTGATTCCACCCCAGCCAGCTCTGTGGGGTGAATCCAGGAATATGAAGAGACCACAGAACCTACTGCTGCAAGCAAAAGTAAGTATCGGGGCGGGTTGGGGAGATTGGTGCTTTTTTGGGATATACTGTATGAAGGTTGGGGTATATATTGTGTATTTTGTCATTAATGTGTGGAAGAAGAATGGTCATTGCAGGAAGACTCTCGAAACTGCAACCCAGGGACCGAAGAGTGCTAACCAAGGAGCTGCGAAACTGGTGATGCCCCATGCATACCACTGCACAGTGCACACGCCTTCCAAATGCCCACTAATGTGTCAGTTTCTACAAGAACATTTCGTAGGGAGACCCATGCACTTGGATATTAAGGGCAAACAGCTGCTCATAAACACTAATCACAAAGAGGAATGCAGCCCAGCACTTACGATGATGTAAAGAGTGCAAAAACTGGACAGTGTAACAGTGGCGGTGAGTGCTATGGAGTAAGACATGTTAGTGATGGTGCTATGCTGTTGGGCTGTTTCAGCTGGTTTGGCATGGGTCCACTAGTTGTAATGCATGGTCACATTAACTCTGAGAAGTATAGAGATGTTCTCAATAACTCTGTGCTCCCCATTGTGGTAGTTCTACAGGAACGACAAATGTTTTTATCATGATGACAGTGCCACCTGTCATGTTTCCAGGGTGACAGTGGACTGGCATACAGAAAATTTGGTAACTCGGATGGACTGGCAAACTCACAATCCAGATCTTAACCCCCTTCGTGTTCTAGGCCTACTCAACCTTCTTTAGTGCCACAATTGGTCACTGTACTTAAGGTGCATGGCAAAACATACTGCCTTGTAGACAGTTTGCATATGAAAATAAGCTTAGCCTTAGAGTATCTCCACGCTAGTGTCACCGGTCAACAGCAGGTGGTCAATCCCCGCCTTTAGCTCAATCTGTGCGGTGTAGTACTTTTTGGAAGTGGCCCGTGATGTCATCATGTCCACCGTTATAGGCACGCTGAGTATATATACTCAGTACGGATGGTGTTAAGGTTAGCATTACTGCCTCACAGCACTGAGGATATGGGTTAGATTCCCACCATGGCCCCAACTGTGTGGAGTTTGTATATTCTCCCCATACTTGTGTGGTTTTTCCTCCGGGTACTCCGGTTTCCTACCACAATCCAAAAATATACTGGTAGGTTTACTGGATCCCAGCAAAATTAACCCTGGCGTGAATGTGTGTGCGTGTACGTGTGGTAGGGAATATAGATTGTAAGCTCCACTGGGGCAGGGACTGATGTTAATGGCCAAATATTCTCTGTAAATGCGCTGCAGAATATCTGTGCGCTATATAAAAAACTAAATTATATATATATATATATACATACATTAATGCTGTATATATCAGGGCAGCTAGGGTTGTGTGAACGGTGCATGTAGGTTGCAGGGTTTCTGGTATTGGCACTCTGCAGCCAGTAGAGCTACTGCAGGGCCGTACACTACGGGCAGGATACTGCAGCCTGTGGAGCTACCCAGAGCTTCCTAAGTACACTCTGGCCAGTGTCAGGGTATTTGAGGAATGAGGGTTTCGTGGGCTGCCTACATGGATAGAGATGCAAACAAATTAATTTACTGTTAGACCTATTAAACCAGTCACTAATCTGCATAGTATGACAAAACCTCTCTGAAACCAATATGGTGGAAAAAAATGATCTACAGCTTGATTGCTCAGTTGTGAGGTAATGTACTCTGGCCTCCCGGGTGTTGACACTAACTTTACAGCATACATATATGTGCAATTCACAGCACAGACATTCATATGCATAAAAATTCTCTTTAGTTAATGAGTACACAGCAATAAAAGGGATCAGTCAAATATAATCAGAAATTACTAATGCCAATACTAGTGATTTGTAGTGACATGATGCAGGGCGGTGCAGGGTTCTATGGTGTCTTGTGCTGGCCCTCGATCTTCTGACATTAATGAGTGGAGCACTACCCGGAGCACTATGGGCAGCTCTACAGGCTGTAGGATGTGTGCCCAAATTCCATAGCATCCCTAGGTGATGGCGCCGCTTGCATAATCCTTGTTACTGCCCCAATATGATGGTTCTAGGAGAGCTGAATATACTGTAGTAACACAAATCCAATCCGTGGAAGTTAGTCAGTGTATTCATGTCACACTGGAATGATTGTATTTTGGTTTATGAAGTATTAACAAACATAATTAAATATTTTATTATTCAGGTCTTCTCTGCTCCGCTTCTCCAACTTATGTGGCTTTCCTATGCTACAATGACTAAACCTTCATTGGAGGCAGAGACTGGCCTGCAGGTACTGTACAGTAGGTGATTGTATTAGATAATATGCATCACAACAGAAGTAATGCTCAAAGATTTATTGTCTTTATTGTTGGTTATTTTTCTTCATAGCATTATAGGGAAGCAATTTAAAAAGAATAAAACACTTTATATGATTCTGCCAAATGTTACTTTTACCCAGAGATGACAGGAAAACTATATTTGTCTAGGGTTCCAAAGTACAGACAATCTAAGGGGGATAACAGGATTTTGATACCTACCGGTAAATCCTTTTCTCCTAGTCCATAGAGGATGCTGGGGTCCACTTCATGACCATGGGGTATAGCCGGTTCCGCAGGAGCCATGGGCACTCTTAAGACTTTTCAATGGGTGTGAACTGGCTCCTCCCTCTATGCCCCTCCTCCAGACCTCAGTTATAGGAACTGTGCCCAGGGAGACGGACATTTCGAGGAAAGGATTTACTTTAATACTAATGGTGAGATACATACCAGCTCACACCTCAACCATGCTGCACAACATGGCATTCAACATAACACACGCCAACAGGCATGAACCAATTACAGCAAACATGCTGAAACTAATAAAACACAACATGTGTAACTCTAATAAACAAAACTGCAGGTAAAGTACGCACTGGGACGGGCGCCCACATCCTCTACGGACTAGGAGAAAAGGATTTACCGGTAGGTATCAAAATCCTGTTTTATCATACGTCCTAGAGGATGCTGGGATCTACCTCATGACCATGGGGTTTATACCAAAGCTCCAGTACGGGCGGGAGAGTGCGGATGACCCTGCAGCACAAATTGACCGAACTTGAGGTCTTCATCGGCCAAGGTGTCAAACTTGTAGAATTTTGCAAATGTGTTTGGCCCCGACCAAGTAGCTGCTCGGCAAAGTGGCAATGCCAAGACCCCCCGGGCAGCCGCCCAGGATGAGCCCACCTTCCTAGTGGAATGGGCCTTCACCGACGTCGGTAACAGCAATCCAGCCGTAGTATGAGCGTGCTGCATCGTACTTCTGATCCAACGTGCAATTCAAGCTGTTCTAGCAACATAAATCTTCAAAGCTCTAACCACATCTAGAGACTTTGACTCAGTGAACGTGTCAGTAACTACTGGCATCACAATAGGTTGGTTTATGTGGAAAGATGAAACCACCTTTGGAAGAAAATTTTGACGAGTTCTCAACTCTGCCCTATCTTCATGGAAGATCAGGTAAGAGCTCTTGTGAGACAAGGCCCCCAACTCAGACACCGGCCGTGCGGATGCCAATGCCAAAAGCATCACCACTTTCCAAGTGAGAAACTTAAACTCTATCTCTTGTAGAGGCTCAAACCAATCCGATTGAAGAAACTGCAACACCACATTAAGGTCCCATGGTGCCACTGGAGGCACAAATGGAGACTGGATGTGCAGAACCCCTTTCAAGAAGGTCTGAACCTCTGGAAGAAAGGCCAATTGTTTTTGGAAGAACACTGACAAGGCCGAAATCTGTACCTTGATTGACCCCAATCGGAGGTCCGCCTCCACACCAGCCTGCAGAAAATGGAGAAAACGTCCCAACTGAAACTCTTCCGTAGGAGCCTTCTTGGATTCACACCAAGACACATATTTTCTCCAAATACGGTGGTAATGTTTCGACGTTACTACTTTCCTGGCCTGAATAAGGGTGGGGATGACTTCCTTGGGAATACCCTTACGGGCTAGGATCCGGCGCTCAACAGCCATGCGGTCAAACATAGCCGTGGTAAGTCTTGATACACGCACGGCCCCTGCTGCAGCAGGTCCTCGCGAACAGGCCGAGGATCTTCTATGCGCAACTCCTGAAGATCTGGGTACCAAGCCCTCCTTGGCCAGTCTGGGGCAATGAAGATTGCTCAGACTCTTGTTCTCCTTATGATCCTGAGCACCTTTGGGATCAGCGGAAGTGGAGGGAAGACATACACCGACCGGAACACCCACTGGGCCACTAGCGCATCCACTGCTATTGCTTGAGGGTCTCTCGACCTGGAACAATATTTCTGAAGCTTCTTGTTGAGACGAGATGCCATCATGTCTACTTGTCACCTCTGCGAAGACTTCTTGGTGGAGGCCCCACTCTCCTGGATGGAGATCATGTCTGCTGAGGAAGTCTGCTTCCCAGTTGTCTACTCCCGGAATGAAAATTGCCGACAGAGCCTTTACATGTCTTTCTGCCCAGAGGAGGATTTTCGTCACCTCTGCCATTGCCGCTCTGCTTTTCGTTCCACCCTGCCTGTTTATGTACACGACTGCTGTTACATTGTCCGACTGGATTTGCACGAATGATCTTGAAGAAGATGTACCGCTTGTTGAAGGCCGTTGTAAATGGCTCTCAATTCCAGCATGTTTATGTGAAGGCAGGCTTCCTGACTTGACCATTTTCCTTGGAAGCTTTCCCCCTGAGTGACAGCTCCCCAGCCTCGGAGACTTGCATCCGTGGTTACCAGGACCCAGTCCTGAATCCCAAACCTGCGTCCCTCTAGTAGGAGAGAACTGTGTAGCCACCACAGGAGCGAAATCAAGGCTTTTGACGACAGGATTATCTTCCGGTGCATGTGTAGGTGGGATCCCGACCACTTGTCCAACAGGTCCCACTAGAATACCCTGACAAGGAACTTGCCAAACTGTATGGCCTCGTAGGCCGCCACCATCTTCCCCAACAACCGAATGCACTGATGGATCGACACACTCGATGGTTTCAATATCTGTTTTACTATTTTCTGGATTTCCAGAGCCTTTTCCACCGGAAGAAATAATCTCTGAACTTCTGTGTCCAGAATCATCCCGAGAAAAGACAATCTTGTCGTCGGTTCCAACTGTGACTTTGGATAACTTAGGATCCAACCGTGTTGTTGGAGTATTGACAGGGAGAGTGTGATGTTTTGTAACAACTGCTCCTTGGATCTCGCCTTTATCAGGAGATCGTCTAGATAAGGAATTATATTGACTCCTTTTTGATGCAGGAGAACCATCATCTCCGCCATCACCTTGGTGAATACCCTCGGCGCCGCGGAGAGACCGAAAGGTAACGTCTGGAATTGGTAATGGCAATCCTGAACTGCGAATCTCAGATAAGCATGGTGAGGAGGATAAATGGGAACATGCAGGTAAGCATCTTTTATGTCTACAGACACCATGTAGTCCCCCTCCTCCAGACTGGAAATCACTGCGCTCAGTGATTCCATTTTGAACTTGAATCGTTTCAAGTAGAGATTTAGATTTTTCAGGTTTAGGATCGGTCTGACCGAGCCGTCCGGCTTCGGAACTACAAAAAGGCTTGAATAAAACCCCTCCCCTTGTTGTGACAAAGGTACCAGGACTATGACCTGATCCTGACATAATTTTTGGATTGCCGCTGTTACTGCTTCCCTTTCTGGAAGAGAAGCTGGCAAGGTCGATTTGAAAAATCGGCATGGGAGAACGTCTTGAAACTCCAGCTTGTATCCCTGGGACACTATTTGCAACACCCAGGAATCCAGGCCAGACAGAATCCAACCTTGGCTGAACAGTTTGAGACGTGCCCCCACCCGAGCGGCCTCCCGCAAAGGAGCCCCAGCGTCATGCTGAAGATTTGGCAGAAGTAGGGGTAGACTTCTGCTCCTGGGAACCTGAAGCTGCTGTAGACTTCTTTCCCTTTCCCCTTCCCCTACCCGCAAAGAAGGTGGGAACCTTTCGCTTTTTTGTATTTATTGGGCCGAAAGGACTGCATGTGCGGGTGATATGTATTTTTTGCCGATGCAGGTGCAGAGGGCAAAAATGTCGACTTACCTGCGGTAGCCGCCGAGACTAACGCATCCAGTCCATCGCCAGATAAGGCCTCACCTTTATATGGGAGAGCCTCCATATTTCTTTTGGAATCTGCATCCGCGTTCCACTGGCGAATCCACAACGCCCGCCGAGCCGATACTGCCATGGTAGCGGCTTGTGAACTCAAGAGTCCAATATCTTTCATCGCTTCTAGCATGTATGCGGCAGCGTCTTTGATATTCCCTAACTTAAGGAGTATCTCATCTTTATCAATCGTGTCAATTTCTGATGACACGCTTTCTGACCATTTTTCAATAGCGCGACTCACCCACGCGCAAGCAGTTGTGGGCCTGAGCAGCGTACTATTGGCAACATAAATGGATTTCAATGTAGTTTCCATCTTTCGGTCTGCCGGCTCTTTTAGTGAAGCCGTGCCAGGTGCAGGGAGAATTACCTTCTTTGTCAACCTGGACAGTGCACTGTCTAACACAGGGGGTGACTCCCATTTTTTCCTGTCCTCCACCGGGAAAGGATAAGCTATCTGAATTCTTTTGGGAATACGAAATTTATTTTCGGGATTCACCCACATCTCTTCAAAGAGTGTATTAAGCTTGTGGGAAGGAGGGAAAGGGACCTTAGATTTCTTTTCTTTATAGAAATAAGCCTTCTCCTGAGGTACAGGAGTGGCTTCCGTGACTTCCAGAACTTCCCTTATAGCCACAATCATATATTGTATATTTTTTGGCAATTTATGATCTATTTCTCTGGAGTCACTATCGTCGACACAAGAATCAGTGTCCGTGTCGGTATCAGTATTCACAATATTCGCAAATGGTCTCTTATGTGATCCAGAGGGGTCGCCTGCGGATCGAAGAACAGAGCCCTGAAAAATTACATCCTCCACAGATTTTCTCCAGCACTCAGCATGAGATTCAGACGTATCTAATCTCTTATTGATATGATGCATACTATCACGTATTTCTTTCACCCATGCAGGCTCTTGGTGTGCCGGAAGCGCCACCACATTACACTTCTGTGTCCCTAAAATGGTTTCCTCCGGGGAGGAACTCCCTGCCTCTGACATGTCTTACGCACGTGTACAACACACACACAGACACACTGGGACTTATAGGGGACAGACCCACAGTAAAATCTGTCAGAGGGACACAGTTTAGGAGCAGCCAGTTCACAACCCCAGTGCCAGTATCTAATGCCTGTGAACACAGAATGCCCACTGACATGCAGCGCTTTTTACACAGTAAAACACACTTGTAAAGCACCAAATTAACTTGTGTCCCCCCCCCCTATTTTGCACCCTGATACTTGTAGTCAGAAGTGAAGGAGGACCAGCGATGTCTCTGCAGCCTGAGGAGAGAGAAAATGGCACTGAGCAGTGTGCTGGCTGCCTGAGGAAGAAGCTCTGCCCTTTTTACCTCAGAAACTTTTTATAATATTTATACTGGCGGGGGTAGGGCTGTGCCTGGGCATCTTATGCCCCCTTTTTTGCCAGTTTATATAGGTGTTTTTGCTGCCCAGGGCGCCCGCAGGCCCCCCCCCCCCCCGCGCGCCCTGCACCCTGCAGTGCCTGTGTGTGTGGGCAGCAATGGCGCGCTGCGCTCCCGCCAGCCGCGCTGTACCTCAGCCATCACTTTTCTTGATAGAAGATCAGTGTTCTACTACTCGCCTGTCTTCTGACTTCTGGCTCTGTGAGGGGGGTGACGGCGTGCTGTGGGAGTGAGCATCTAGACTTGGCTAGCGCTCAGTACCCTTAAAGAGCTAATGGTGTCCTGTCAGCCAGGAGCAGAGCCATGAAACTCTTCAGGAAGTTGGTTCCTACTTCTGCCCCTTCAGTCCAATGAAGCAGGGAGACTGTTACCAGCAGTTCTCCCTGAAAACAAAAAACCTAACATAAATCTTTTCAGAGAAGCTCAGTAGAGCTCCCCTAGAGTGCATCCAGTCTGCCTGGGCACATTTCTAAAACTAAGGTCTGGAGGTGGGGCATAGAGGGAGGAGCCAGTTCACACCCATTGAAAAGTCTTAAGAGTGCCCATGGCTCCTGCGGTACCGTCTATACCCCATGGTCATGAAATTCAATTGTTTGAAAAGTCGGTTGGGTGTCTGTTTTTTACCTGTATATTAGATGGGAAAAAACAGACACACAACTGACTTTTCAAACAATTGAATATCCCCAAAGGTCTGATATAGGGGCCCATTTATCACTGTTCACATCGTGAATGCGATCTGGACGGGATCTTACCTTTATACATTCCAGGATTACTTAATATTTGCGGTTAACCCCGAAACTGGGTGTTTTGGTGGACATAGCCGCAAATATTATTTGATAAATGGTCCCCATAGTGCTAAGGTCTAGTAACAATGGCAAATATAGTTCAATCGTTTCAGCCATTTAGAGACCTGTCCGCTCCTGTAGGTGCCCCACACGAGTTCCGGTGCCCTATTCTGCATCCTAAGCAGCCAAATTGGTCCAAGTTATTTCAATAAATTAAGTGAAACTTATAATATTTAAGAAAAATGCAAATTGCGCTTACATTTAGTGGCAGTTGCGGAAAGCCTTGATAGGCAGGTAATTCAGGATTTGCCCACATAGGTGCTATTTTACTATGTGCTTTGATAAACTTCTCTTTTGCTTATTATGCTTAGACTTCTAATGGAAGCTTATCACATAAAATAAGAGGTTATATTTCTTTGGCCTCATCAGCAGAGCAGAGCAGACTATTACAAATGTAAATATACAGAAATTAAAAAATGTTTCTGTATATTTGGGCTTAGTAGAAGTCAGGGCAGAACTGGCCATCTGGCACTTCTGGTAAATGCCTGAAGGTTCGATGACCTGATGGGCCGGCCCGGCCACACATAGAGCCGTGCTGACTGATCAGCTCAACCTCCCGGCGCTCTGCCCGGGTGCCCAGCATATAGATAGTTGGTGGCGTGCTGCGAGTCCAGGCCCCACTGAATCGTGGTATACCCCCTTGAGCTGTGGATGTGCCCCCTTCTGTCGTGGCCATGCCACCTCAGCTGTGGTAGCGCCCCCCTTGTGATGTGTCAGGGCTGCTTCGCGGTCCCAGTCCATCCCTGGTAGAACCTTTTTGTTTTCTTAATGATAACAGTTTCTTATATAGCGCTGCAAATTCCGTTGCGCTTTACCAAATAAACATAAAATTTAATGGCATGTGACTGGGCAGCAGCTGGAAGGTGGTTGGCAGGGGGTCATAGAGGGGCATCTGCCCCCATGTTACAGAAGGACAGGGACGCCAGTAGGGGATCTGCCTAAACTGCAATGTTGATGAGCAGAGAGCATGGACTGGGTGAACCAGCACACAAGTAGCCCTTCCCGGGGATCTGTGCTTTGCAGCAATTAAGCTGCATGGCCCCTCTCTCCCCTGCCTGTTTTTACTTGACCCTGCCTCCTCCTCACAGACAGCAGCAGCCTTAGCAGGACCTGCTCTGCTTCCTTCTTCCTGGGCATGGTTGTGATATGTGGCTGCAACAGGACAGGGTTACAGGAAAGAGAGGTCCAACAGATAAGTTGGGGTATTGGGCAAAGGGGGAAGGATTGGATATAGTTTATGGTATGTAATACTAAGAATAAGGAGGGTGAGGGTAAAGAGGGGGTGGTAAGTAGTTACCCTTTCCTGCCACCTTATCTTTACACAAAAAAATGTAGTCACTCACTCTCTGCAACCTTGCACACTCACTCTGCAGCCATACTTCTCCTGATCCAAGCTGCTCCTCAGGTGCCACGGCTCCTCTCTCCTCCAGTGGTGCAGTGTGACGTAGTCACATCACGCGTGCCACATAATAAACTTTATTGTATGGCGGCAGCCCCAGTGACCGGAGCCCTTCATCACTAGGCTGCATGGTTGGGCCGGGCCCCTCCCCTTCTCCAGCAAAGTTTACGTGTCAGGGACTACTGTCCCAGCAGTCTTCCCCCTGAAGACGGCTCTGCTCCCATATCTGAAATGATTGGGTCCAGAAGTATTTTGTATTTTTCCATATATTGGAATATTTACATACCATAATGTGATATCTTGGGGATGGGACCCAAGTATAAACACATGCATTAATGCTTCATACACACCTCATTCACATAACCTGAAGATAATTTTATACAAAGGTGTCACTATGTCAGTCCTGCTGAAAAAAAATATTTTCAACCTGTATTACAATTCCTTCCACTCTCCATTCCTGTTTATAACAAGCAGCCATAATTTGCAAAATGGAATTTATGCCTACCATCAATAATTTTACATAAATGCATTATTAAAGTAGCACAAATACAGGGGATGCAGTTAATTTACTGGCAGTTAATTGGGATCCCGGCAGTCAGGAGGCCGGTGCCGGAATCCCGACAGCAGCCGAAATGCCGCCGATCGGAATACCGACCAAAGCCCCAAGTTCCCACTCGGGTGGTGGTCCACGCCACCACCTGAGGGGGAGTATAATAGTGTGGCGAGCAGAGCGAGTCTGCGAGGGGACTCACTGTGCTCGCCTACGGGATTCTGGCTGTCGAGATTACGACGTTGTTCTCCTGGCCGCCGGGATCCCGACCGGTATTACGTACCGGACCACAAATACAGTAGGAGTAAACAGATGGCAAGAACAGCTGTAAATGCAAAATAACATTAGAAAACATTAGACTAGAAATAGAAAAATTGTAATTACTAATGTTTTACTTAGCCAGCAACACTTATCTACCTTACAATCACAGGCATTCAAAAAATCTGCAGTTATTGCAAATCTGGTTTATTTTATTGTGGTCAAGCTGATACAATGATGACACAAATGTTTACACCACCTTATTTTTGCAGATACTGTAGTTGTGTCTTGAATATAAGATTTGCCACAGATCCTGGATCCCATAGACGTCATATCTGTCTAAAGCTTTCTGTGATTTTCTCCAAATGAAATAGAAAATCATTACTGAAAAGGAAAATCATTACTGAAACTAAATTCCTTGTCATTTCTGTAAGTTATTTCCCTGACGTCATGGTTTCTGCACAGCAGGGCCAGGCTCACTGAGGATTGGCTGGTGGCTGAGCAGTAATTTGAACTGCCTTTTGTACTCTGCTGATCTGCGGCTACTGCTTCAGACTAGCTGAAGGTGTTCTTCTGTCAGACACCTGCACTTCGCGTGTGTTTTTGTTGTGTCTCGTCGCTGGAGGCTGTTTGTTTTCAGGGCCCGTGTTTCGTTTCTCATACTTGCATGCCAGTCCACCGTGACACTGGGAGCTAACTGCATTCAGGATGGAAGCCCAGCAAGAGCTGGAGAGAAGAGTAAAATGCACCTGAGGTAAAAGCTTCTTCAATATGACACCTGTAGACTGGATGGAGGAAGTGCTGATGCTCTGTACACTGTCTTCTGCTTTATAAAGTACAAACTCAATCCTTTAACTGTGTGGTTCATCAGAATGGTGAAATTCATTGAAATTAGAGGCTTCTTAAAGATAAAATATCCATGTTATAAATCTGGCACAGACTTCAACTGTCTAAAACTGTCTTAGTACCTTATTACGCTTCCTTTTGCTTTACAGTATAATTCTGTCACATTTTTATTATTATATTGTGTTTGTTTAAGGTAAAGGATACAGTTGGGTAGTATGGAATGTACATTCAGCAGGAACGCCAGTCTAGGTATCATTTGACAGACATCTTTGTTTAATGTGTCATAGCTCTGTGATGAATGTATTGTGAGGTGTTGTCCTGTGATATGGAATATTTAACAAGGGCTCCTACTTGTTAAACACAGCTATCAAGAGCACGTTTGTTTTATCAGCCATTGATTCACTTGCTCTCGTTCCCAGTAAATATTTTATATTTTGCTTTCTATTGCGGAATAACTATATGTCACTGGCTTTTCCTTATCCAAGGAGTGTCTGTTTCACTAATCACTATTAGTCTTGTAATTGAACTGGATTTGGACACTCCCCCCAGTAACTTATTTTGATGAGTTTGATCTTGTTTTTCAGTTTATGAAGTTGTGTGCAGCGTGTTTTCATCTACCTATGTCATAAATCCCTTTATGCTACTGAGTGAGTGTCCTTGGATATAACCTGTGTAATTATGAACCAATAAGAACAATGGTAAAAATCTTGTAGAAATGCATGGATTAGACCACATCAGAATTAATAGTGCACACTTGTTTTATTAAGGGAAATTATTATATATAAATAGGTAAAAGCTTTTCTATATAATGTCTGTAAAACATTTTGGGACTGATGCACAGTTGAGTACTATGCAAGTTGACCTAGCGTATCTTGCATGAAATGATACGACACACCTACACAAGTACAGTATGGCTGGCTTCATACACCCACTGTTGCCTCAAATGTGTCAGTGTCAGCTTTCCCTGGAGCCAGTGTACGGGCGCAGTCGGCAAGTCACCTGTACACACACGAAGATGCACTGTAACATCTCTCAGATGTATTAGGATCGGATGTCATTCAGACTTATCAGGTATCAGGTATACACACCCGCCGATCCATTTGCAATATATTGCTTGTCGATGTGACAAATGATATATTGACCATTGTGCACCCACCCTAAAGGTCTGTATATGACAATCAATATATCGACCAGTGTGTACCCAGCCTAAGGGTCTGTATATGATGACCAATATATTGACCAGTGTGTACCCAGCCTAAAGGTCTGTATATGACAACCAATATATCGACCAGTGTGTACCCAGCCTAAGGGTCTGTATATGACAACCAATATATCGACCAGTGTGTACCCAACGTAAGGGTCTGTATATGACAACTGATATATCGACCAGTGTGTACCCAGCCTAAGGGTCTGTATATGACAACCAATATATCGACCAGTGTGTACCCAACGTAAGGGTCTGTATATGACAACTGATATATCGACCAGTGTGTACCCAGCCTATGGGTCTGTATATGACGATCAATATATCGACCAGTGTGTACCCAGCCTAAGGATCTGTATATGACAAACGATATATCAACCAGTGTGTACCCAGCCTAAGGGTCTGTATATGACAACCGATATATATCAAGCAGTGTGTACCCAGCCTAAGGGTCTGTATATGACAACCGATATATCGACCAGTGTGTACCCAGCCTAAGGGTCTGTATATGACAAAAGGTACTGTATATCTACCAGTGTGTACCCAGTCTAAGGGTCTGTACTGTATATGACGACCAATATATCGACCAGTGTGTACCCAGCCTAAGGGTCTGTATATGACCAATATATTGACCAGTGTGTACACATCCTAAGGGTCTGGTTTTGCAATTGTGGAATCTTACAGACCAGGAAAGCTGCATTATTTGACATTTGTCAGGGACTGATCATTATCCACTGAAAATAGTGGAAGATGATTGTTGCTGGCACTAGCTACCTGCTTGTGATTGGCAGTTTGGTGCTTGCCTAAACATTGACTATGCTTTAGTGAGAATGTTTGAGCACATTTTGTTTACTTGCATACAAAGGACGGGGAGTTGGTTCAGCTGTATTACAGAGATGTTTGCAGTTTAATTAATGGCTAATAACAAATGTGTTGCTTGCACTAAAATAATTAGTTTACAGCATGGTCCAAGTGCCACGTAAGTGACTATGCTGTGTGCCTGGTGTAAACCAGATGCAGATGCATAAGCAAATACATATGCCCCTGTTGATATCAGTATTCTGTAATGATTCTCTTGTCATTGATATGAATGGCTGCTACCATTTTGATCGGTCTAGTGAGGTAAAGTCATGTTGGTTTTTTCACAATAGATTACTGGGAGATTGCCCACAAATGCGAGCTCCTTTTTTATATAAAGATCATAATAATACATAACTTGTATAATAGGTAATGGATTTTCTCTATCGTCCTAGTGGATGCTGGGGTTCCTGAAAGGACCATGGGGAATAGCGGCTCCGCAGGAGACAGGGCACAAAAGTAAAGCTTTCCGATCAGGTGGTGTGCACTGGCTCCTCCCCCTATGACCCTCCTCCAGACTCCAGTTAGATTTTTGTGCCCGGCCGAGAAGGGTGCAATTCTAGGTGGCTCTCCTAAAGAGCTGCTTAGAGAAAGTTTAGCTTAGGTTTGTTATTTTACAGTGAGTCCTGCTGGCAACAGGATCACTGCAACGAGGGACAGAGGGGAGAAGAAGTGAACTCACCTGCGTGCAGGATGGATTGGCTTCTTGGCTACTGGACATCAGCTCCAGAGGGACGATCACAGGTACAGCCTGGATGGTCACCGGAGCCGCGCCGCCGGCCCCCTTGCAGATGCTGAAGTAAGAAGAGGTCCAGAATCGGCGGCTGAAGACCCTTGCAGTCTTCTAAAGGTAGCGCACAGCACTGCAGCTGTGCGCCATTTTCCTCTCAGCACACTTCACACGCAGTCACTGAGGGTGCAGGGCGCTGGGGGGGGGTGCCCTGGGAGGCAAATGTAAACCTATATACTGGCTAAAAATACCTCACATATAGCCCCCAGAGGCTATATGGAGATATTTAACCCCTGCCAAACTTCACTAAAGAGCGGGAGACGAGCCCGCCGGAAAAAGGGGCGGGGCCTATCTCCTCAGCACACAGCGCCATTTTCTCTCACAGAAAGGCTGGAGAGAAGGCTCCCAGGCTCTCCCCTGCACTGCACTACAGAAACAGGGTTTAAACAGAGAGGGGGGGCACTAATTGGCGATATAAATATATATATATAAAGATGCTATTAGGGAGAAACACTTATATAAGGTTGTCCCTATGTAATTATAGCGTTTTTTTGGTGTGTGCTGGCAAACTCTCCCTCTGTCTCTCCAAAGGGCTAGTGGGGTCCTGTCCTCTGTCAGAGCATTCCAGGTGTGTGTGCTGTGTGTCGGTACGTGTGTGTCGACATGTATGAGGACGATGTTGGAGGAGGCGGAGAAATTGCCTGTAAGGGTGATGTCACTCTCTAGGGAGTCGACACCGGAATGGATGGCTTATTTAGGGAATTACGTGAGAATGTCAACACGCTGCAAGGTCGGTTGACGACATGAGACGGCCGACAAACAATTAGTACCGGTCCAGGCGTCTCAGAAACACCGTCAGGGGTTTTTAAAAAAAAAAAACGCCTATTTACCTCAGTCGGTCGACACAGACACAGACACGGACACTGAATCCAGTGTCGACGGTGAATAAACAAACGTATTCCTCATTAGGGCCACACGTTAAGGGCAATGAAGGAGGTGTTACATATTTCTGATACTACAAGTACCACAAAAAAGGGTATTATGTGGGAGTGAAAAAACTACCTGTAGTTTTTCCTGAATCAGATAAAATAAAATGAAGTGTGTGATGATGCGTGGGTTTACCCCGATAGCAAATATTGGCGTTATACCCTTTCCCGCCAGAAGTTAGGGCGCATTGGGAAACACCCCTTAGGGTGGAAAAGGCGCTCACACGCTTATCAAGTGGCGTTACCGTCTCCAGATACGGCCGCCCTCAAGGAGCCAGCTGATAGGCAGCTGGAAAAATATCCTAAAAAGTATATACACACATACGGTGGTTATACTGCGACCAGCGATCGCCATCAGCCTGGAGATGCAGTGCTGGGTTGGCTTGGTCGAATTCCCTGACTAAAAATATTTTATTGATATAGAGCATTTAATAGGATGCATTCTATATATATGTATGCGAGATGCACAGAGGGATATTTGCACTCTGGCATCAAGATAAGTGCGTTGTCCATATCTCCCAGAAGATGTCATGGACACGACAGTGGTCAGGTGATACAGATCCCATACGGCACGTGGAAGTATTGCCGTATAAAGGGAAGGAGTTATTTGGGGTCGGTCCATCGGACCTGGGGGCCACGGCTACAGCTGGGAAATCCAACCTTTTTACCCCAAGTTACATCTCAGCAGAAAAAGACACTGTCTTTTCAGCCTCAATCCTTCCGTTCCCATGTGGGCAAGCGGGCAAAAGGCCAGTCATATCTGCCCAGACATAGAGGAAAGGGAAGTAGACTGCAGCAGGCAGCCCCTTCCCAGGAAAAGAAGCCCTCCACCAGTGGGGGGGGTAGTCTCAAGAGTCTCAGCGCGCAGTGGGATCACTCGCAAGTTGACCCCTAGATCGTACAAGTATTATCCCAGGGGTACAGATTGGAGAGTCGAGACATTTTTTCCTCGCAGGTTCCTGAAGCCTGCTTTTACCAACGGCTCCCTCCGACAGGGAGGCAGTATTGGAAAAAATTCACAAGCTGTATTTCCAGCAGGTGATAATCAAAGTACCCCTCCTACAACAAGGAAAAGGGTATTAGTCTTCCACACTATATTGTGGTACTGAAGCCAGACGGCTTGGTGAGACATAGTCTAAATCTGAAATCTTTGAACACTTACATAAAAAGGTTCAAATCAAGATGGAGTCACTCAAAGCAGTGATAGAGAACCGGAAAAAAGGGGACTATATTGTGTCCCTGGACATCAAGGATTACCTCCATGTCCAAATTTGCCCTTCTCAACAAGGGTACCTCTGGTTCGTGATACAGAACTGTCAATATCAGTTTCAGACGCTGCCGTTGAATTATCCACGGCACCCCGGGCCTTTACCAAGGTAATGGCCGAAAAGATGATTCTTAAAAGAAGAAAGGCATCTTAATTATCCCTTACTTGGACGATATCCTGAAAGGGGCAAGTTTCCAGAGAACAGTTGGAGGTCGGAAAAGAACTATCTAAAGTAGCTCTACGACAGCACGAGTGGATTCTAAATATTCCAAAAATCGCAGCTGTTTTCCGATGATACGTCTGCTGTTCCTAGGAATGATTCTGGGCATAGTCCAGAAAGAGGTTTTTCTCCTGGAGGGGAAAGCCAGGGAGTTATCCGACCTAGTCAGAAACCTCCTAAAACCAGGCCAAGTATCAGTGCATCAATGCACAGGAGTCCTGGGAAAAATGATGGCTTCTTACGAAGCGATTCCATTCGGCAGATCTCACGCAAAAACTTTTCAGGGGGATTTGCTGGACGAATGGTCCGGATCGCATCTTCAGATGCATCAGCGGATAACCCTGTCTCCAAGGACAAGGGTGTCTCTTCTGTGGGGGCTGCAGAGTGCTCATCTTCTAGAGGGCAGCACATTCAGCATTCAGGACTGTGTTCTGGTGACCACGGATGCCAGCCTGAGAGGCTGGGGAACAGTTACACAGGGAAGAAATTTCCAAGGAAGTGTGGTCAAGTCTGGAGATTTCTCTCCACATGAATATACTGGAGCTAAGGGCAATTTACGATGCTCTGAGCCTAGGAAGAACTCTGCTTCAAAGTCAACCGGTGCTGATCCAGTAGGACATCATCATGGCAGTCGCCCACGTAAACAGACGGGGCGGCACAAGAAGCAGGAGGACAATGACAGCAAGGATTCTTCGCTGGGCGAAAGATCATGTGATAACACTGTCAGCAGTGTTCATTCCGGGAGTGGACAACTAGGAAGATTTCCTCAGCATGAATGAATTCCACCCGGAAAAGTGGGAACTTCATCTGGAAGTTTCCACATGTTTGTAAACCGTTGGGAAAGACCAAAGGTGGTTATGATGGCGTCTCACATGAAGCGCCAGGTCTAGAGACCCTCAGGCAATAGCTGGGACGCTCTGGTAACACCGTGGGTGTACCAGTCGGTGTATGTGTTCCCTCCTCTGCCTTTCATACCCAGTGTATGGAGAATGATAGGAAGGAGAGGAGTAAGAACTATACTCGTGGCTCCGGTTTGGCCAAGAAGAACTTGGTACCCGGAACTTCAAGAGATACTAGAAAGGATCTTGATTCAGCAAGAATCATGTCTGTTCCATGACTTACCGCAGCTGCGTTGACGCCAGGGCGGGTGAACGCCGGATCCTAAGGGAAAAAGGCATTCCGGAAGAGGTCATCCCTACCCTGGTCAGAGCCAGGAAGGAGGTGACCGCACAACATTATCACCGCTTAGGTGAAAATATGTTCCATGGTGTGAGGCCAGGAAGGCTCCACGGAAGAATTTCAACTAGGTTAATTCCTACATTTCCTGCAAACAGGAGTGTATATGGGTCTCAAATTGGGGTCCATTAAGGTTCAAATTTCGACCGGTCGATTTTCTTCCAGAAAGAAATTGGCTTCAGTTCCTGAAGTCCAGAAGTTGTTAAGGGAGTACTGCATATACAACCCCCTTTTGATGTCTCCAGTGGCACTGGGCGATCTCAACGTAGTTTGGGATTCCTAAAATCACATTGGTTTAAACAACTCAAATCTGTGGATTTGATTTATCTCACATGGAAAGTGACCATGCTGTTGGTCCTGGCCTCGGCCAGGCGAGTGTCAGAATTGGCGGCTTTATCTCATAAAGCCATATCTGATTGTCCATTCGGACAGAGCAAAGCTGTGGACTCGTCCCCAGTTTCTCCCTAAGGTGGTGTCAGCGTTTCACCTGAACCAGCTTATTGTGGTACCTGCGGCTACTAGGGACTTGGAGGACTCCAAGTTGCTGGATGTTGTCAGGGCCCTGAAAATATAGTTTCCAGGTCGGCTGGAGTCAGGAAATCTGACTTGCTGTTTATCCTGTGTGCACCCAACAAGCTGGGTGCTCCTGCTTCTAAGCAGACTATTGCTCGTTGGATTTGTAGTACAATTCAGCTTGCACATTCTGTGGCAGGCTTGCCACAGCAAAAAATATGTAAATGCCCATTCCATAAGGAAGGTGGGCTCATCTTGGGCGGCTGCCCGAGGGGTCTCGGCATTACAACTCTGCCGAGCAGCTACGTGGTCAGGGGAGAACACGTTTGTAAAATTCTACAAATTTGATACCCTGGCAAAAGAGGACCTGGAGTTCTCTCATTCGGTGCTGCAGAGTCATCCGCACTCTCCCGCCCGTTTGGGAGCTTTGGTATAATCCCCATGGTCCTTTCAGGAACCCCAGCATCCACTAGGACGATAGAGAAAATAAGAATTTACTTACCGATAATTCTATTTCTCGGAGTCCGTAGTGGATGCTGGGCGCCCATCCCAAGTGCGGATTATCTGCAATACTTGTACATAGTTATTGCTAACTAAATCGGGTTAGTGTTATTGTGAGCCATCTTTTCAGAGGCTCCCCTGTTATCATACTGTTAACTGGGTTCAGATCACAGGTTGTACAGTGTGATTGGTGTGGCTGGTATGAGTCTTACCCGGGATTCAAAATTCCTCCCTTATTGTGTACGCTCGTCCGGGCACAGTATCTAACTGGAGTCTGGAGGAGGGTCATAGGGGGAGGAGCCAGTGCACACCACCTGATCGGAAAGCTTTACTTTTGTGCCCTGTCTCCTGCGGAGCCGCTATTCCCCATGGTCCTTTCAGGAACCCCAGCATCCACTACGGACTCCGAGAAATAGAATTATCGGTAAGTAAATTCTTATTATTCCACCCTACATTGAAACAAACAACCACTTATTCACATCGAGAAGAGCTAACGGTTTTTACATCATGAAATTTCGAATCCGCAGTTTGGGAAACTTACCCATGATGACATTCTAACCATGCTTCTTGTAGTGTTGACAACCCAATAGCAGTTGTTGCACCAAAAGAATTATGTCCTTCCAAACTACGGGAATTCAGTGTTGAAAATATCCATTAGTGATAACTTAATATGCTGAGAAGAGCAACCCATAGTATCTACTTAGATATCAGTTTTTGTTGTTCAGTGTAGTCAAGCTATTAAAATGAAAGTCTGATTGGTCAATATAAATTACTGCACATCATTGTACTTTTCATTATGCTCTAAAAGTAAGTCTCACTGATTAAAAAAAAATAGGATAAAAAATCCTGAAAGACAAATTGTTTTTCAAAACTGGATTTTCATTGATTAATTCACTTGAAATGAAGTTTTCCACATAACCTGCTTCCTGATATAAAATGTCTTCCGTGTCCTTTACAGCTGTTCACGTGCAACAGGTAGTTGTGAATCTTATTAATTTATGTACTAAAGATGTCACTTAAAGCTCCCTCCAAAATTGACGCACTACGCTTCTGCTATAGCACCTGGCACCTTAAGCACTTCTAAAAATAAGATAATGTGTAGCAGAATGAAAGAACACACATTCATTATTTTTCTATTATACATTATTTATTTATTACCAGTTATTTATATAGCGCATACATATTCCGCAGCGCTCTTTACAGAGACTATTTGCCCATTCACATCGGTCCCTGCCCCAGTGGAGCTTACAATCTATTTTCCCTACCACATGTACACGAGTACACATTCATACTAGTGATGAGAACCGAGTAAAACCGAGTAAAACCGAATCCGCTCATCACTAATTCATACTAGGGTTAATTTGTATTGGGATACAATTGACCTACCAGTATATTTTTGGATTGTGGGAGGAAACCGGAGTACCCGGAGGAAACCCACGCAAGTATGGGGAGAATATACAAACTCCGCATATGTAGAGCCATGGTGGGAATCGATCCCATGACCTCAGTGCTGTGAGACAGTAATGCTAACCATTACACCATCCGTACTGCCATAAAATTCCAACGGAAGGCACTCACTTGGTGTTTTCTTTTGGAATCATTTATATGCTGCAGATTTGAGAGCGGGACTCTGGACACAGAAATATATATTAAAACCATGTGAAATGCAGGATTGACATCAGCCAGCCACAGTACCTGTGTAATTCATGGGTGTTCCGCTGTGGTAACAGTGATTATGACTGTACCTGCTACCTATCAATAAACCAACACCATCAAGTAACTGGGCTGTTCACAGTTTGAGTCATCAATATTAGAACCTGCACATTTATCATTTCCAACATACAAGAGCGGTTGCCAAGCAGGCTTCTTGCCCGAGGCACCGCTGTCCCCAGGGCGCCGCCGTGTCAAGAGCCCCTGCGGATCCCCTCTCCCCGGCTGCAGCAGGCGCAATGGGCTGTGTGGGCACCCGCTGCAGCCGGCTCCACTGACAGACACTAGAGGTCATAATTGACCTCTAGTGTCAGTGCGTCGCTGCTATGGGAGAGACGTCATTACGTCTCTCCCATAGAGAGGAGCACAGCTACAGGGGCACAACTACTTGGGGCAAAGGTACAGGAGGCACAACTACTGGGGGCACAGCTAGGGGGCACTGCTACAGGGGGCACATCTACTGGGGGCACAGCTACAGAGGGCACAACTACTGGGGGCACAGCTAGGGGGCACTGCTACAGGGGGCACATCTACTGGGGGCACAGCTTCAGGGGGCACAACTACTGGGGGCACAGCTAGGGGGCACATCTACAGGGGGCACATCTACAGGGGGCACAGATACAGGGGGCACAACTACTGGGGGCACAGCTACAGGGGGCACAACTACTGGGGTCACAACTACAGGGGGCACAGCTACTGGGGGCACAACTACTGGGGGCACAGCTACAGGGGGGCACAAGTACAGGGGGATAATTGGGGTCACGCCCTCTAATTTACCGGGGGGGGGGGGGGGGCACAAGAAACTTTCGCCCTGGGCACCACAAGGTCAAGAATCGGCCCTGTCCATGCAGTTGGTGAAATAGAAATAATACAGTAATTGATGTATCTTCTTGATCAAGGATCTTACCAATGTCGTTTCAGAACACTGGTTTTACAGGTTTTCGCTCTGTGAAACCAAAAGCAATAGTAAAGGATTTGGATAGAAATCTTTAATACTGTTTGAAAGGATTGCATACATATTAATGACTGACTTTCTAGTGTTCTCCTTCTATCAACTAGATCAGAAGTGGATACACTTACATACAGATAAAACTATGGGACTTATAAAGACCTATCATTCTGGTCTGTAATTAATCCACAATGAAAACTCCTTGGTCAGAAGTCAGGTTTTTTTTTTAAATTACCTGACAGAGCTTTTAAAACAACTTTGTTATAAATTATGAGGAGCATTACTTTGGCCTCTATATGTGATTAAAACCAACAAACGTCTAGGATTTCACTTCATTATTTGCAACCCCTTCAGTATAAAATAGTCTGATGCACATGATTACTGACTGAAAACTTTAATACTGTAGTTCAAAAAGTTACATGCCAAACTACAATGACTGGAGTTTAACAGCATCTGAAAGTGTATTTAATAACTCATATAATTCCTTTTCTCGATCAACTAAGGTATTTGTGTTTTATTTTTTTCCTGATCAAAACTTTAAGTCCTGACATTGGAGTGAACCATACAGATAATGTGTTACTTCAGTGCAAGTAACCCAGAACAAATAATTTGGTCAGGCACTGACATATTTATGATTCCTAAAGATTAAGATTGCTCTCTGGGGGTTATTCAGACCCGATCGCTGATGTGCGTTTTCGCTCAGCAGCGATCGGGTATGAACTGCGCATGCGTATGCACTGCAATGCGCAGGCGCGAGGTCCCCCCAGCGACAGGGAGTGTAGGACAGCGACGGGATGGCCGAAGAAAGTGATCGCATCGGCGATCACAAGAAGATTGACAGGAAGAGGCCGTTTGTGGGTGTCAACTGACCGTTTCCTAGGAGTGTTCAGCTCTGGGCCGGATCATCGTACTGGAAGAGTAAGTCCTGAGCTTTGCAGAGACTGCACAAAGTTTTGTTTGTGCAGCTCTCTGCACATGTATTTGTACCACTGCACAGCGATTACCCCCTCCCCCTGTAGGCGGTGACTACCTGGTCGCAGCAGTGCAAAAATCGCCTGCTTGCGACCAGGTCTGAATGACCCCCTTAATACACAGTGTTTTGCAACTGTCAAGGACCAAAGTAAGGTAATATCTGTCTATTACGTTATGGATTTTGAGGTCAAACAATTAAGGATATAATAATGGGTAAAAGTATTTTTCTATCATTGTTTGGTGTCATACGTATTTAAAAAAAAAATTTAAGAAAAATATTTTAAAAATACTGTACTGTACTGTACCACTGTTCTGATGTCCAGCTAGACATGTTATGATGTCCAACTGATGCCTGCATGTTGTAGATGATACTATACATTTTTTTAAACATATCTACAGCATACTTGCCTACTCTCCCGTCATGGCCGGGAGGTTCCTGAAAATCCTATCTAGTATGCCACTTTTTTTTTAACCTTTAGGCATATCTCCCAACTTCTGTGACAGTTGAGGAGGGACACTAACACACGCCAAAGCCGCACATCCAAAATTGGGGGCGTGCCCTCGCGGTAAAAGAGGCATGGCATTGTGGTAAGGGGGCATGGCCCTGTGGCAAGCGCTGCAACCACAAGCCACGCCCCCATTTTGCCCAAATGGGGGCATGGACAGCGCTCAGGGAGCTGCTGGCAATGCCCCCTCTCCCTCTCTGTCGGGAAACAGACGCTGTGCGCATGCGCACAGCATCTATTCACTGCTGCTCTACTCAGATCTCCCAACTGCCCCCCCATCGCAGGACACTGTGACCCACGAGTGGGACAGACCGTGAAAACGGGACTGTCCCGCCAAAATCGGAACAGTTGGAAGGTGTGCTTTAGGTAACCTGAACCATTTTTGACCCTTATTTCTCATACGTCCTAGAGGATGCTGGGGACGACATCAAGACCATGGGGTATAGACGGGATCCGCAGGAGACATGGGCACTCTAAAGACTTTTCATTGGGTGTGAACTGGCTCCTCCCTCTATGCCCCTCCTCCAGACCTCAGTTTTAGAAATGTGCCCAGGTCGACTGGATGCACTCTGAGGAGCTCTACTGAGTTTCTCTGAAAAGACCTATGTTAGGTTTTTTATTTTCAGGGAGATCTGCTGGCATCAGACTCCCTGCTTCGTGGGACTGAGGGGGCAGAAGCAGAACCAACTTCCTCAGAGTTTCATGGCTCTGCTTCTGGCTGACAGGACACCATTAGCTCCTGAAGGGAACTGGACGCTAGCTGTGTCTAGATGCTCACTCCCACAGCACGCCGACACCCCCCTCACAGAGCCAGAAGTCAGAAGACAGGTGAGTATAAGAAGAATGATCTTCTATCAAGTAAGTGACGGCTGAGGTGCGGCGCGGCTGGCTGGAGCCCAGCGTGCCATTGCTGCCCACACACACAGGCACTACAGGGTACAGGGCGCGGGGGGGGGGGGGGGGCGCCCTGGGCAGCAAGAAAAATACCTCAAAACTGGCTAAAAGGGGGCATAAGTTGCCACTGGCACAGCCCTACCCCCGCCAGTATAAATATTACAGTGTTTGTATGAGTGTAAGGATGCCCCATTGTGGGGGCGGAGCTTCTTCCTCAGGCAGCCAGCACACTACTCAGCGCTATTTTCTCTCTCTCCTCAGGCTGCAGAGAACACGCTGGTCTTCTCCTCCACTTCTGACAAGTACAGGGTGCTATTAAGGGGGGCACAAAGCAATTGTGGTGCATTTGATAGTGTATATTACTAGTTACAAAGCACTATTAGACTGTGGCCATACTGTGTTCACAGGAAATACTGGCGCTGGGATTGTGAACTGGCTGCTCCTATCCTGTGTCCCTCTGACAGATGTTACTATGGGTCTGTCCCCAAAATAAGTCCCAGTGTGTCTGTTGGTGTGCTGTACACGTGTGAGGCATGTCTGAGGCAGGGAGTTCCTCCCCGGAGGAAGCCATTTTAGGGACACAGAGTTGTAATGTGGTGGCGCTGCCGGCACACCAAGAGCCTGCATGGGTGAAAGAGCTACGTGACAGTATGCATCTGATTAACCGTAGATTAGATAAGTCTGAATCTAAAGCTGCATGCTGGAGAAAATCTGTGGAAGATGTGATTTTTCAGGATGCTGTTATTCCTTATGTGGGGGGCCCCTCTGGGTCACATAAGAGACCATTTGCAAATGTTGTAAACACTGATACCGACACGGATTCTGACTCTTGTGTCGACGATAGTGAATCCAGAGAGAAAGATCATAAATTGGCAAAAAATATACAATATATGATTGTGGCTATAAGGGACGTGTTGGAGGTTACAGAAACCACTCCTGTACCTCAGGAGAAGGTGTATTTATGTAAGGAAAAGAAGTCCAGAGTCACGTTCCCCCCTTCACACGAACTAAATGCGCTCTTTGAAGGGATGTGGGTGAATCCTGATAAAAGATTTCGTATTCCCAAAAGGATTCACATAGCTTACCCTTTCCCAGCTGAGGACAGGAAAAAGTGGGAGTCACCCCCTGTGTTAGACAGTGCATTTTCCAGGCTGACAAAGAAGGTAATTCTCCCTGCTCCTGGCACTGCTTTTCTTAAAGAGACAGCAGATCGCAAAATGGAAACGACATTGAAATCCATTTATGCTACCAATGGTACACTGATTAGGCCCACTATTGCCTGCGCATGGGTGCGTCGCGCTATTGAAAAATGGTCAGAAAGCGTGCCATCAGAAATTGACACGATTGAAAAAGATGAGATACTCCTTAAGTTAGGGAATATCAAGGACGCTGCCGCCTACATACTGGAAGCAATGAAGGATATTGGACTCTTGAGTTCACAGGCCGCTACCATGGCAGTATCAGCTAGGCGGGCGTTGTGGATTCGCCAGTGGAATGCGGATGCAGATTCCAAAAGAAACATGGAGGCTCTCCCATATAAAAGTGAGGCCTTATTTGGCGATGGCCTGGATGCGTTAGCCTCGGCGGCTACCGCAGGTAAGTCGACATTTTTGCCCTCTGCGCCTGCACCGGCAAAAAAGACCTATCACCCACAAATGCAGTCCTTTCAGCCCAATAAATACAAAAAGACGAGAGGTTCCCCCTTCTTTGCAGGTAGGGGAAGGGGAAAGAAGCCCACACCGGCTCCAGGTTCCCAAGAGCAGAAGTCTACCCCTAATTCTTCAAAAATCCCCAGCATGACGCTGAAGCTACCTTGCGGGAGGCCGCTCGGGTGGGGGCACGTCTCAAACTCTTCAGCCAGGATTGGATTCTGTCTGGCCTGGATCCCTGGGTGTTGCAAATAGTATCCCAGGGATACAAACTGGAGTTTCAAGACGTTCCCCCATGCCGATTTTTCAAATCGACCTTGCCAGCTTCTCCGCCAGAGAGACAAGCAGTAACAGCGGCAATCCAAAAATTATGTCAAGACCAGGTCATAGTCCTGGTACCGTTGTCACAACAATGGCGGGGTTTTTATTCAAGCCTCTTTGTTGTTCCGAAGCCGGACGGCTCGGTCAGACCGATCCTAAATCTAAAAAATCTGAATTGCTTCCTGAAAAGGTTCAAGTTCAACATGGAATCACTTCGGGTGGTGATTGCCAGTCTGGAGGAGGGGGACTACTTGGTGTCGGTGGACATAAAGGATGCTTACCTGCTGTTATGTGCCACGGCAGTGGCTCATTCCTGTCTTGCATTTTGGTTATGTATTTTATGTTATACTTCTGTTTCTGTTCCCCGTGGGTGTCATGGGGTGTTCGGAGTCCACCCTAAAGGAGAGGGTACTGTTATGAACCACAAGCAGTGGTTCATTCCTGTTCATGTATTTTATGTTATAGCTCTCTTGCAGTCCAGGATTTCCTTTGCTCTGGTTTAGAAAGACTCTTGTTGGCCACCGGTTTCCATGTGTTTAGCCTCACCTGTCTGTTAATTGCACTTGTCAGTTTGGAGTCGTGCAACAGGGCAGCTGCACGACATAATTAATCAGGGTCCCTGCTGTGATTGGAAGAAATCCTTGTTATATTCTGTCTCAGTGCATTACACAGACGCCGGTGATAGTTTCTGTCTAGCTGCTTCCTGCCTTGAAGCATTCTGACCCAGTGTCTGACCCAGTGTCTGACCCAGTAGCGTTCCTGTTCAGAAGTCCAGTGGCTTTGTCTGTTTCTGATCCTGATCCCGTATCCTGTTCCTTGGTGTCCACTGATCTGTCATTGGAACTCTGCCTGTCCTCCGGTCCTGAGAGCCTGTGTCAGCTACTTTGGGGGTTCCTGTCCGTTTGCCAGTATTTGTACCGGTTTCGTGAGTAGCGGCTTTGCCGTGTCCGTCGGCCAAGGCCGTAGCTACTTGTTATTTTACTTTGGATTTATCTGCAGAGGGTTCTGCATATGCTGTCACCGCCGGTAAACAACAGTATTGTGTCGGCGTGTGGACAGCATTTCTTTTGTTGTTGTTTATTCTGGCGGCTGTGCCGCATATACGTTTAGTTTTAGGTCTCTTTGTAGCCCCTAGCTCTCAGTTTGGTTTAGTTAGAGGTCCCCTTGTTATCATCCCGTCTCGGTTTATGCCTTGTCTCACATTAAGACCTGGGGGCATCGGAGTTGGGCAGACCTAATCCGCCCTTCAAACGCGGCTGCCGTAGTCCCAAGAAACCACAGTCTCGCAGGCGTAAACTGACCACGCGCGTGAAACAACGGAGGTAGGCTGCTAGGGGCTATTACTACACCTTGCCTTTATTTCAGCGTCACGTTCTGGTGCTTTGGACTCATTACGCAACATCTCTTTCGTTCTGAGCACCAAGAACGTAACATTATCACCGGCCATACAACAAGAAAAGAAACAAAGCTAAATGGTAGTTTTTTCTTTTTTTGGCCCAGTCCAGAGTCCTGTCTAGAATCCAGTACTGTCTAGAATCCAGTCCTGTCTAGAGTCCAGTGTGCAGAACCCAGTCAGGTCTTGTCTTGTCTAGTTCAAAATCCAGTCCAGTCTTGTCTTGTCTAGTCTAGTCTTGTCTTGTCTAGTTTGAAATCCTCCTATGCCAACTATGTAAGCCCTGCAGGCGTCTCTCTCAGCCCTGAACTCTGCTTTCAGTGCTTTGAAACCTGAGCGGCTGGAAGTTTTGCAGCAATCCTTAAAGCAACTGCAAAACCTTCTGACCAAAATTTTGCTTATCTTGCCAGAGGTTGTTGAGAGTACATCTATCTCTAAAGAGACGCTTGCTCACAATATGGTGACAAGAGAATCCTCAGGTTCGGTTGGAGAGAAAAGGTTTAAAAGTTTTCTGCGGCCCAGGCTCTCAGGAGAGGAGCGTCTGCTTTGCAGAAACTTAAATTTATGCCTATATTGTGGGGGCTTAGGCCACTATCTGCAGACCTGTGAGTTGCGCAAGCCAAAGTGTGGCGACAAGTCCTACCCTCTGGCTAAGTTGAGTCAGGATTTAAGACCTACTCCTGTCTACTGTGGCAGAGGTACTTGTCACACAACCCACACTAAAAAGCACTCTGTCCTATAATTGGGGTCCTTGGACTAGGTAGCCCCATTATAGATTCAGGAACCAAAGGGGAATGTTTATCTCCTCTCTTGACTTTCCTGTTGAATCAGAGTTGCAAACCCCGGTAGTGGAATCCCAGAGTCCTGGAGCGGTACCCGATGCCCAGAGTCCTGGAGCGGTACCCGATGCCCAGGGTCCTGGAGCGGTACCCGATGCCCAGAGTCCTGGGGCGGTACCCGATGCCCAGGGTCCTGGAGCGGTACCCGATGCTCTGGGTCATAGAGGGCCATCGGATATAATAGCTCAGGTGTCAATACCAGAAGGGGTCTCAGAAGCTGTTACCCCAGGTAGGAACTTAAAAAGCGCAACCCCAGAAAGGGTATCTAAAACCATAGTTCTAGAAGGGAACTCGAGAAGCAAAACCCTAGAAGGGATCTTTGAAGTAATATCCCCAAGTGGGGTCTCGAGAGACACAGCCACAGAGAAGGGTCTAGAGGTCGCTTCCCCAGGAAAGGACACAAGAGGCATAGCTTTAGTGGAGGTTCTGAAGGTCATAGCTTCAGCAAAAGTCCCGGAGGTCATAATCCCAGGAGAAGTCTCGATAATTATCGACTCAGAGAGGGAGGCCAACGGTCCGGTCCCAGAGAGGGAGGCCGACGGTCCGGTCCCAGAGAGGGAGGCCGACGGTCCGGTCCCAGAGAGGGAGGCCGACGGCCCTGTCCCAGAGAGGGAGGCCGACGGTCCGGTCCCAGAGAGGGAGGCCGACGGTGTGGTCCCAGAGAGGGAGGCCGACGGTCCGGTCCCAGAGAGGGAGGCTGACGGTCCGGTCCCAGTAAAAGAATCCAAGGCACTGCCCCGCGGGGTTCCCGAAGGCCACTGCCCCAGAGGGGGTTCCGAGGGCCACTGCCCCAGAGGGGGTTCCGAGGGCCACTGCCCCAGAGGGGGTTCCGAGGGCCACTGCCCCAGAGGGGGTTCCAAGGGCCACTGCCCCAGAGCGGGTTCCGAGGGCCACTGCCCCAGGTGGGGTTCAGAAAGTCTCAGCCTCAAGTGAGGTCAGTAGTGACCAGGTCCTAGCAATGCACTCCAGTCAGTCAGATGGGGAGGAAGCAGATCTTGACTCTTTTGATATCTCAACGTCTATACTTTTTGATGGGGACTTAGTCCAATTTTTTGCACTAACCAAACACTTCTACACCATTTTGTTGTCTAGACCTTTTCTGGGCATCACTTCAGAGAACCTTGTGCTCTATCTGATATATTCCTTTAGAGGGGAGCCTTTTGAGTGGGCGTCCAACTTAATGAAAACTGAAGATCCCATTCTTCAGGATCCCCCGGCATTCAGTGATGCAGTTATTAAGAGATATGGTTCCAAAGAAATTGGTTCAGGTTCCTCTAGGTCACCCGTCTTATCTGCTGAGAGTCCACCGTATACTGTAAACTCGGCACAAAAATCTCTGCCCATTGCTTTGACTACAGGATGTGCTTTTCTGTCTTCTTCTAGTAGTAGTACTTCGCCTGAAAGTTCAGCTCCCAAGGTTAAGAAACCAATCTCTGATTTGAACCCAGCCTTGCTGGAAGGTACCATCAGTTCAGACAATGTTTGGGGAATTACCTTGGTCAGACCTCAAGAACTTTGTAAAACAAAGAAGAAGAAAAAGAAATAATTATTGACTCTTGCCTTGTGTAAAAAAAAAAAGAGAGAGATTTTTTTTCCTTGTCTTGTGTCCAGTGGCCACTGTCAAGGGGGGGTGGGGGTTATACTTCTGTTTCTGTTCCCCGCGGGTGTCATGGGGTGTTCGGAGTCCACCCTTAAGGAGAGGGTACTGTTATGAACCACAAGCAGTGGTTCATTCCTGTTCATGTATTTTATGTTATAGTTCTCTTGCAGGCCAGGATTTCCTTTGCTCTGGTTTAGAAAGACTCTTGTTGGCCGCCGGTGGTGACTCTGTGTAATTGCAGCCTGTTTCCATGTGTTTAGCCTCACCTGTCTGTTAATTGCACTTGTCAGTTTGGAGTCGTGCAACAGGGCAGCTGCACGACATAATTAATCAGGGTCCCTGCTGTGATTGGAAGAAATCCTTGTTATATTCTGTCTCAGTGCATTACACAGACGCCGGTGATAGTTTCTGTCTAGCTGCTTCCAGCCTTGAAGCATTCTGATCCAGTGTCTGATCCAGTGTCTTGCCTTGAAGCGTTCCTGTTCAGAAGTCCAGTGGCTTTGTCTGTTCCTGATCCTGATCCCGTATCCTGTTCCTTGGTGTCCACAGGTCTGTCATTGGAACTCTGCCTGTCCTCCGAGTCCTGAGAGCCTGTGTCAGCTACTTTGGGAGTTCCTGTCCGTTTGCCAGTATTTGTACCGGTATCGTGAGTAGCGGCTTTGCCGTGGCCGTCGGCCAAGGCCGTAGCTACTTGTTATTTTACTTTGGATTTATCTGCAGAGGGTTCTGCATATGCTGTCACCGCCGGTACACAACAGTATTGTGTCGGCGTGTGGACAGCATTTTCTTGTGTTGTTGTTTATCCTGGCCGCTGTGCCGCATATACGTTTAGTTTTAGGTCTCTTTGTAGCCCCTAGCTCTCAGTTTGGTTTAGTTAGAGGTCCCCTTGTTATCATCCCGTCTCGGTTTACGCCTTGTCTCACATTAAGACCTGGGGCATCGGAGTTGGGCAGACCTAATCCGCCTTTCAAACGCGGCTGCCGTAGGCCCAAGAAACCACAGTCTCGCAGGCGTAAACTGACCACGCGGGTGAAACAACGGAGGTAGGCTGCTAGGGCCTATTACTACACTTTGCCTTTATTTCAGCGTCACGTTCTGGTGCTTTGGACTCATTACGCAACACCTCTTTCGTTCTGAGCACCAAGAACGTAACACCTGCATGTTCCCATTTATCCTCCTCACCAGGCTTATCTGAGATTCGCGGTTCAGGATTGCCATTACCAATTCCAGACGTTACCTTTCGGTCTCTCTTCACGGCGCCGAGGGTGTTCACCAAGGTGATGGCGGAGATGATGGTCCTCCTTCGTCAGAAAGGAGTCAACATAATCCCTTATCTGGAAGACCTCCTGATAAAGGCGAGATCCAGGGAGCAGTTGTTACAAAACATATCCCTCTCCCTGTCAATACTCCAACAACACGGGTGGATCATAAATTACCCAAAGTCACAGTTGGAACCGACAACAAGGTTGTCTTTCCTCGGGATGATTCTGGACACAGAAGTTCAGAGTATTTCTTCCGCTGGGAAAGGCTCTGGAAATCCAGAAAATGGTAAAACAGATATTGAAACCATCAAGTGTGTCGTTCCATCAGTGCATTCGGTTGTTGGGGAAGATGGTGGTGGCCTACGAGGCCATACAGTTTGGCTGATTTCATGCCAGAGTATTCCAGTGGGACCTGTTGGAAAAGTGGTCGGGGCACACCTACACATGCACAGAAAGATAATCCTGTCGTCAAAAACCAGGATCTCGCTCCTGTGGTGGTTGCACAGCTCTCACCTGCTAGAGGGACGCAGGTTCGGGATTCAGGATTGGGTCCTGGTAACCACGTATGCAAGTCTCCGAGGCTGAGGAGCAGTCTCTCAGGGAGAAAACTTCCAGGGACGTTGGTCACATCAGGAAGCCTGCCTTTACATAAACGTACTGGAGCTAAGAGCCATTTACAACGGCCTTCAACAAGTGGTACATCTTCTTCAAGACCGTCCCGTGCAAATCCAGGCGGACAATGTAACAGCAGTCGCGTACATAAATAGGCAGGGCGGAACGAAAAGCAGAGCGGCGATGGCAGAGGCGACAAAAATCCTCCGCTGGGCAGAAAAACATCTACAAGCTCTGTTGGCAATATTCATTCCGGGAGTAGACAACTGGGAAGCAGACTTCCTCAGCGGATACGATCTCCATCCAGGAGAGTGGGGCCTCCACCAAGAAGTCTTCGCAGAGGTGACAAGTCTTTGGGTAGTTCCTCAAATAGACATGATGGCGTCTCGTCTCAACAAGAAGCTTCAGAGATACTGTTCCAGGTCGAGAGACCCTCAAGCAGTAACAGTGGATGCACTGGTGACCCAGTGGGTTTTTCCGTCAGTGTATTTCTTCCCTACACTTCCACTGATCCCAAAAGTACTCAGGATCATAAGAAAAACAAGGGTTCGAGCAATCTTCATTGCCCCAGACTGGCCAAGGAGGGCTTGGTACCCAGATCTTCAGCAGTTGCTCATAGAAGATCCTCGGCCTCTTCCTCCTCGGGAGGATCTGCTGCAGCAGGGGCCACGCGTGTACCAGGACTTACCGTGGCTACGTTTGACGGCATGGCTGTTGAGCGCCGTATCCTAGCCAGGAAGGGTATTCCGAAGGAGGTCATCCCCACCCTTATTTAGGCCAGAAAGGGAGTAACGTCGAAACATTACCACCGTATTTGGAGAAAATATGTGTCTTGGTGTGAATCCAAGAAAGCTCCTACGGAAGAGTTTCACTTAGGACGGTTTCTCCATTTTTTTTTTGCAGGATGGTGTGGAGGCGGGCCTACGATTGGGACCAATCAAGGTCCAGATTGTCAGTGTTTGACACCTTGGCCGATGAGGACCTAAAGTTTGGTCAATCGGTGCTGCAGGGTCATCCGCACTCTCCCGCCCGTACTGGAGCTTTGGTATAGACCCCATGGTCTTGATGTCATCCCCAGCATCCTCTAGGACGTATGAGAAAATAGGATTTTGATAACCTACCGGTAAATCCTTTTTCGCCTAGTCCGTAGAGGATGCTGGGCGCCCGTCCCAGTGCATACTTTACCTGCAGTTTAGTTATTAGAGTTACACAAGTTGTGTTATCTTGGTTTCAGCATGTTGCTGCAATTGGTTCATGCCTGTTGGCGTGTGTTATGTTGAATGCCATGTGTGCGGCATGGTTGAGGGTGTGAGTTGGTAGATAATATATCTCACCACTAGTTAAGTAATTCCTTTCCTCGAAATGTCAGTCTCCCTGGGCACAGTTCCTACAACTGAGGTCTGGAGGAGGGGCATAGAGGGAGGAGCCAGTTCACACCCAATGAAAAGTCTTTAGAGTGCCCATGTCTCCTGCGGATCCCGTCTATACCCCATGGTCTTGATGTCGTCCCCAGCATCCTCTACGGACTAGGAGAAAAGGATTTACCGGTAGGTTATCAAAATCCTATTTTCTTTTTAAGGATGTTCATATGCCTATCAAAGCATGTTTACATTGCTTTATTGTCTTAGCCTCAATAACCTCTGCTGGGAGGCTGTTCCATTCATCCACTATCCTTTCTGCGAAGTAATTTTTCCTTAAACTTTCCCTACACACATACCTCCCTTCAGGTTCATCACATATCCTTGTGTTTTAATACATGTGTCCTGTAACATCCAGTCAAACCAGTATTAAGTGATATGAATATGGTAAAGTTTATGTCCATTTTACTATTTTTAATACTGCAGGTAGTCTTATCCCAATGCGCCAGGATAGTCTTTGTCACGATCCGGACTACGGGACATTATTTTTCACCTTTCAGGTGTCTTCTGAGACTGGCTTAGCGTCCCAGGGCCGGGTCTCGGTCATGTTGCTGAATGTCCTTGCTTCATAATTCCTTTCTACCAGTCTGCAGGTGCTGTCACAAAGAACTCTTAAATGGAATGGCGTTTCTAGCTCATTGCGGCCTCTGCCGCCATTACCGTACTCTCAGCACTTGGTCGGCTCTGCATAGCATCTCCTGTCAGTTGCGGCCTCCTCCGCCATTGCTGCGCTTCAGTGCGTGGACGGATCTGTGTGGCGTCCCCTGTCAGCTGCGGCCTTTGCCGCGATTACTACAGTAAGACAATACAGGTCTGTGCGGCGTCTCTTATCTGCGGTAGCTTCCGCCGCTGGCGCTGGGAGGTTGCTGTACAGTTTTAACATTCTCAGTGTCTTGCGGCCGCCATTACTGTGAAAGCTCCACATGGAATTACAAACCAGGCTTCCCTCCAAGAACCAGTATGGGCGCAGCCATGTTGGTTCTGATCATGTGATGCTATTCCCACTAATCTACAAGTCCCGCTGAGCTCTGCCTGATTGCTGATCCAATCCTTGCACTGCTGAGGGTATAAAGGGACTAAGGATAGACCAGGAAGTTGTCAGTGCTTTGGTTGTCATCACCAATGTATCCTGTTTCTGCTCTCTGTGATTCTAACTGTGTTCCAGGTATTCCAGCTTCTGAAGTCTCCAGTTCTACAGAGGGGTGTGGTATGGTATGCCGGCGGCCGGGCTCCCGGCGACCAGCATACCGGCGCCGGAAGCTAGACCGCCACCATACCGCCAGCGTGGCGAGCGCAAATGAGCCCCTTGCGGGCTCGCTGCGCTTGCCACGCTGCGGGCACGGTGGAGAGCTAAGCGCGCCACGCTATTTATTCTCCCTCCAGGGGGGTCGTGGACCCCCATGAGGGAGAAAAACTGTCGGTATGCCGGCTGTCGGGATTCCGGCGCCGGTATACTGTGCGCTGGGATCCTTCCCGACAGTCGGCAACCTGAAGACCACCCCTACAGAGAGCTGCAACAATCACCACCCTGCGGTGCCTGCCTGACTCCATAGTATCCTCATTGCTTTTTGCTATTGGCAGTACTCCAAAAAACACCAGCTTCCAGCATTGGGCTTCCAGTGGTGTTCAGCTACTTATTGTCATTGGTGCTCCGCCATCGGTGTTCCTGTTATCAACAGTATTCAAGTCATCTGAGTTTCTCAATTCATCGATCTCTAGCATCTCCAGTGTTATTTAAACTCTGCTAATTACACTGGATCATCTGCACTTCATTCACAGTTCTTCATCATCCGTTTCATCCGGCAAAACCGGCAGTTACAAATATTATTCATTCTACAGTACGCTCAGCCTCTGTACTACATCTGCTGACCAGTTCCGGCTTTCATCTATTCAACAGTACCCAGGTGTTGGTAAGGACTGTCCATCTCCTACTCTCCCAAGCTAGCCTTGTGCGGATACCACACCTAAGGGAATATTACACCAGCTATTTCTTGTGGAACTATGTACTGTTTTTAATTATTTTTCATATCATACTATGCAACTGCCGGTGTACCACCAGAACTGTGTTTAATAAACAAACATTCATTTTATCTTTGTTGTCGTGGTCACATCTTCGGGCATTGGTGGTAGAAGTCCACTATGTCTAGGAGTCCTATTCAGCCACATAGATTCACCTATACACCAGCCCCTACAACTGAGGCTGTCTCAGACCAACACCAGCCCTCAGTTGTGGCAGTCTTATCCCAATGCATCAGGATAGTCTTATCCCAATGCATCAGGATAGTCTTATCCCAATGCGTCAGGATAGTCTTATCCCAATGCGTCAGGATAGTCTTATCCCAATGCGTCAGGATAGTCTTATCCCAATGCGTCATGACAGTCTTATTCCAATGCAGCAGGTAGTCTTATCCCAATGCCTCAGGATAGTTTTATCCCAATGCACCAAGATAGTCTTATCCCAATGCATCAGGCAATCTTATCCCAATGCGTCAGGTAGTCTTATCCAAAATGCGGCAGGATGTTTTATCCCAATGCAGCAGGATAGTCTTATCCAAGTACGGCTGGATGTATTATCCAAATGCAGCAGGATAGTCTTATTGCAAGAGTCAGGATAGTCTTATTCCAATGCGGCAGGATAGTCTTATCCCATTGCATCAGGATAGTCTTATCCCAATGCATCAGGATAGTCTTATCCCAATGCATCAAGCTAGTCTTATCCCAATGCATCAAGATAGTCTTATTCCAATGCGCAGGCAATCTTATCCCAATGCGACAGGTAGTTTTATCCCAATGAGGCAGGATGTCTTATCCCAATGAGGCAGGATGTCTTATCCCAATGCGGCAGGATAGTCTTATCCAAATGCAGCAGGATGTCTTATTGCAAGAGTCAGGATAGTATTATTCCAATGCGGCAGGTAGTCTTATCCCAATGCAGCAGGATAGTCTTATCCCAATGCAGCAGGTAGTCATATCCCAATGTGGCAGGTAGTCTTATCCCAATGCAGCTTTATAGTCTTATCCCAATGTGACAAGTAGTCTTAACCCAAAGCGGCAGGATAGTGTTCTTCCAATGCGGCAGGTAGTCTTGTCCCAATGTGGCAGGTAGTCTTATCCCAATGCGTCAGGTAGTCTTATCCCAATGCGTCAGGTAGTCTTATCCCAATGCGACAGGATAGTCTTATCCCAATGCGACAGGATAGTCTTATCCCAATGCGGCAGGATAGTCTTATCCCAACGTGGCAGGATAGTCTTATCCCAACGTGGCAGGATAGTCTTATCCCAACGTGGCAGGATAGTCTTATCCCAATGCGACAGGATAGTCTTATCCCAATGCGGCAGGTAGTCTTATCCCAATGCGGCAGGTAGTCTTATCCCAATGCGGCAGGTAGTCTTATCCCAATGCGGCAGGTAGTCTTATCCCAATGTGGCGTTTAGTCTTATCCCAATGCGACAGGACAGTCTTATCCCAATGCGACAGGACAGTCTTATCCCAATGCAGCAGGATAGTCTTATCCCAATGTGGCAGGTAGTCTTATCCCAATGCGGCAGGATGTCTTATTCCAATGCGGCAGGATAGTCTTATCCAAATGCAGCAGGATGTCTTATTGCAAGAGTCAGGATAGTCTTATCCCAATGCGGCAGGATAGTCTTATCCCAATGCGGCAGGATAGTCTTATCCCAATGCGGCATTATAGTCTTATCCCAATGCAGCATTATAGTCTTATCCCAATGCAGCATTATAGTCTTATCCCAATGCAGCATTATAGTCTTATCCCAATGTGGCAGGTAGTCTTATCACAATGCGTCATGATAGTCTTATCCCAGTGCGGCAGGTAGTCTTGTCCCAATGCGGCAGGTAGTCTTATCCCAATGCGGCAGTAGTCTTATCCCAATGCATCAGGTAGTCTTATCCCAATGCGTCAGGTAGTCTTATCCCAATGCGACAGGATAGTCTTATCCCAATGCGACAGGATAGTCTTATCCCAATGCGACAGGATAGTCTTATCCCAATGCGACAGGATAGTCTTATCCCAATGCGGCAGGATAGTCTTATCCAAATGCAGCAGGATGTCTTATTGCAAGAGTCAGGATAGTCTTATCCCAATGCGGCAGGATAGTCTTATCCCAATGCGGCAGGTAGTCTTATCCCAATGCGGCAGGTAGTCTTATCACAATGCGTCATGATAGTCTTATCCCAGTGCGGCAAGTAGTCTTGTCCCAATGTGGCAGAATGGTCTTATATTAGTGTGGCAGGTAGTCTTTTCCCAATGTGGCAAGAAAGTCTTATCCCAGTGTGGCAGGTAGTATTGTTCCAATGTGGCATTTTAGTTTTGAGGCTTCCTGAAGAACAAATGCTAAAGGATCCAAAGAAAAAGAGAGGAAGTGGCTTGGTGGATTTTGTTAGGTGTTCCTATGCAGAGAATGATAAAAGCACACCGCATACTCAGCCATTGCCATTGCTGACCATAGGATAGATGTATGAGGTCTCATTATGGGGTAGAATTGGTGCGTGATATGTGCCCCTGTCTATTTCGGCGCAGCTGTCTAAAAGATAGATATGCAGGGCAATGTATGAACTGTCAGTGGCACTGACCATTCCGACACCTGCAGCTATCATTTTCGACAGCTGCAGGTGTCATTGCCCATACACCACAACCAGGGACATATGTGTATGTGTTTGTCTGACTCTATATAGTAACATAGTAACTAAGGTTGAAAAAAGACAATTGTCCATCGAGTTAAACCTATTTGTGGTCTCCTATGCAGTCTTATTATAGGACCAGTTATTTTTATGTTAGGACTAGTATATTAACTATAATGCATGCCTACGCACCATAACCCTGAATATCTTTATCCAATAGGAATTTATCTAACCCATTCTTAAAGGTGTTGACTGAGTCTGCAGTTACTACTCTCTCAGGCAGGGAATTCCAAACACGTATTGTCCTTACTGTGAAAAAACCTTTTCGCCTCAATGTGCGGAGACTCGTCTCCTCTAACTTAAGCGAGTGACCACGTGTTCTCTGTGCTGATCTTATAGAAAACAGGTCCCTCCCAAGCTCTGTGTATTGACCCCTTATATATTTGTAGATGTTGATCATGTCCCCTCTTAGTCTCCTCTTTTCCAATGTAAACATGCCTAGCCTTGCAAGCCTTTCCTCGTATTCCAGCGTCTCCATGCCCTTGATTAGTTTGGTCGCCCGCCTCTGAACCTTTTCTAGCTCCAGGATATCCTTTTTGTAATATGGTGCCCAAAATTGCACACGGTATTCAAGATGTGGCCTCACTAGTGATTTATATAATGGGAGTCTAATACTCTCGTCCCTTGCATCAATTCCCCGTTTTATGCATGCTAATATCTTATTAGCCTTCTTTGCTGCACTCCTACTTTGGGTACTGCTGCTCAATTTGTTATCTATGTGAACCCCTAAGTCTTTTTCCAGTACAGAATCCCCTAATATTACCCCATTTAGTATGTAGGTGTAATTTTTTGGTCTTGCCCCCACAGTGAATTACCTTACACTTGTCTGTGTTGAATCTCATTCTCCATTTTGCTGCCCATGTTTCCAGTTTAGTTAAGTCATTCTGAAGAGACTCAGCATTTCCCTCCGTATTTATAACCTTACACAATTTGGTATCATCTACGAAAATTGACACCATGCTCTCTAGACCTACTGTTAGGTCGTTGATGAAAATGTTGAACAAAGTGGTCCAAGTACAGACCCTTGTGGCACACCACTTAGTACTTCAGTCCAATTTGAAAATGCTCCAATGACCGCAAAGCGCTGCTGCCTGTTATCTAACCAAAAACTGACCCAAGTGCATATTGTGCTCCCTAGCCCTATTTCTTGTAGCTTATAGATAAGACTAGGGGTGGGCAACATGCGGCCCACGGGCCGGATGCGGCCCGCGGACCGATCCTGCCTGGCCTGCTGTGCCCCACCAGAGTGGAATGACAAGCGGCCCGACAGGCTGAGCCGCTTGTCATTGCACTGCTCTCAGACGCGACGCCGCTGAGGAAATCCCGGTCACGTCACAGGGTCAGCTGACCGGGATTTCCTCTATCATGCGCTAGGCGGCACGGGGGGCGGCACGGGGGTGGTGCTGGGCGGCACGGGGGGCGGGCACTGCAGTGGGGAGAAGAAACGGCGGCCAGTGGGGAGAAGAAGCTGCAGCCAGTGAGGAGTGCGGCGGCAGCAGCAGCAACAGCGCGGATCATCAGACAGCGGGGAATGTCTGCCACTGACAAACAGGTAAACCCCCTGTCCAGCCAGCCCCTGGATCAGTGCTAAAGCTGCCATCTAGGTTCAGGGGAGGAGAGTTAAAAACAGTTATATGGGTTTAGGGGAGGGGGGGGAGGGACTGCTATATAGGTTTAGGGGAGGGTGGGAAAAGGGGTGTAGGGACTGCCATATAGGTTCAGGAGAGAGGGGAGGATAGACTGCTATATGGGTCCAGGGGAGGGGGGGGGGGGGGGCATGGAGGCTGCAGCATTACGCAGGGTGCTGTTTGTTTTCAGCACTGTGTTTGTTTTTGTTTTGTTTTTATTACTGGATTACTGTGCTTTTTAGACATATGTATTGTGCCTGTAAAAAAACTATGTATTCAACGTAATGTATATTGTGGTGTGTGTTTTTATAGTTATATATACTGTACTATTGTGTTTTTATAGTTATATACATAACTATGGGCCTTATTCAAGGGTGGTATTCATGTGACCGGCGGTCGGGAGACCGACAGTCACATGACCTCCTCCACCATCCCGACCCTCACTATCCCGATGGTCGGCATGCCGACCAACAGTGACTATTTCCACTTGTGGGTGTCCACGACACCCATAGAGTGGGAATAGAAGCCGTGGCGACCGCAGCGAGCCACCGAGCCCGCAGTGTGGCGACCGCAGCGAGCCCGCAAGGGGCTTGCTGCTCTCGCCCCTCCCCGCCGGGATCCCGGTGTCGGTATGCTGCCGGGATCCCGGCGTCGGTAAGCTGACCGGCGGTCTCCTGACCGCCGGTCAGCCATACTACACCCCTTATTCAGACCTGATCGCTAGCAGGCGATTTTTGCACAGCCCAGGACTTACTCAGCCGCTGCAATGATCGGGGCCGGAGCTGACGTCAGAAACCCTACCTCGAAATGCCTGGTGCCGTCTGCGTTTTTCCGGACACTCCTCTAAAACGGTCAATTGCCATCCACAAACGTCCTCTTCCTGTCAATCGCCTTGCGATCACCCGTGCGATCGCTTTGTTCGCACCATCCCGGCGCTGCGGACTGACGTGCCTGCACATTGCAGTGTATGCACAGTTCAAACCCGATCGCCTGCTGTACGAAAATGCACAGCAGTGATCGTGTCTGACTTGGGCCCTATAACGGGTCTTATTTTGAGTTGGTTGCATTTGCATTTTGCTGCAACTGCTGATTAAGGGGCTGGTGCAGACTTGATCACTGTGCTGCTAATTTTGCTGTCCTGCGCTCGGGTACTCGCCACCCCCAGGGGGAGTGTAAATTGTGTGTGCGATCGTATTGGTATGCAGAGCTGCAAACATCTACTTTGTGCAGTCTCTGCGCAGCCCAGGACTTACTCCTACAATATTTGTCATTCATATCAGTCCCCGCCGTTTTGGCGCTTACAGTATGAATTCCGCAACACCTCCCAGTATATTTTTGTGGTGTGGAAGTAAAGCCATACAAACATCGGAGAACATAAAAGCATCATACAGATGTCAGTAATGCGCACCACTGTGTGAGTCTTGTTTATATTTTTTGCCTAAATTTTGATTTTGATTTAAAATCAACAGACTAAGAAATGAGTTTCACAAAGAAAAGAAAGATAGACGGTGAATGCAGAAAATTCAACAAAGAATGGACTCCTAAATATATTTTTTTCCTTGTTGGTGAAAAAGCAGTGTGCTTAGTTTGTAAGGAATCCGTGCCAGTATTCAAAGAATATAATTTAAATCGCCATTTCGAGACAAAGCATGCTTTGAAGTATAAAAATGTATCTGCTGAAGACAAATTGGAGAAAGCCAATGAGATGGTTGCTCGAATCCAAAAAGAGCAAACATTTTTCACAAAATTGTCATCTGCACAGGATGGAATTACAAAGGTGAGCTATTTAATAGCACACAAAATCGCCAAGAACAGTTAGCCGTTCACCGAAGGAGAATTTATAAAGGAATGTATGGTTGACTCTGCTGCAAAATTGTGCCCAGACAAGAAAAAAATGTTTGAAAATATTAGCTTGTCACGGCGAACTGTTGTGAGGCGCATCGAGGACATATCCGAGAATATGGAACTGCAATTAAAAAAGAAAGTCAACAATATGTCATATTTTGCTTTAGCACTGGATGAAAGTTGTGATGTCAAAGACACAGCCCAGTTGATGATTTTCATTCGAGGTATCAATGAAATTTTGATATTACAGAAGAACTGGCATCAATGCAGTCCATGAAAGATACAACAACTGGAAAGGATTTATTGGAGGCTGTAAATCGGTGTGTGTCCAAACTTGGAGTGGAGTGGGAAAAATTGGCTGGTGTGACAACTGACGGAAGCCCCAATCTAACAGGAAAAAATATTGGGTTGCTAAAAAGAATTCAAGACCAAGTCAGTGAAAAGAATCCAGAACTCAAAATTGTCTTTCTACATTGCATCATACATCAAGAGGTCCTTTGTAAAAGTGTTTTAAAATTAAGCAACGTTGTGGACACAGTTACAAAAGTGGTCAACTACATTCGCGCAAGAGGATTAAATCACAGACAATTTGTAGCTCTGCTAGAGTAGACTGAAGCGGAGCACACAGATATCCTGTATCATACCAATGTGAGATGACTTAGCTTGGGGAATGTTTTGAAAAGAGTGTGGGAGCTGAGAGAGCAGATTGGGGTGTTTCTAAACATGAAAGGAAAAGAACCCGATTTTCCCCAGCTGAAAAATAAGGATTGGCTATCTGATTTCGCCTTTGCTGTTGATGTTATGGGCCACATGAATGAATTAAATCTAAGACTGCAAGGGAAGGGGCTTTTTGCTCATGATCTGCATTTCAGCGTGAAGTCATTTATGACCAAATTGCTGCTTTTCTCCCGTCATTTAAGGAACAAGCAGTTCACTCATTTCTGCACTTTGCAGAAAGTTGCTGTTTCAGATGAAAATCTGGAAAAATACGCATCATCAGTACTCGATTTACATGGGGAGTTTTCACGGAGATTCAATGATTTCAAAACAATAGAAAAAGATTTATCTTTGATCTCCTCACCTTTCACATTTGATGTCGACAATGCTCCTTGTGATCTTCAACTTGAGCTTATTGACCTGCAGTGTGATGCTTTGCTTAAAGAGCAATTCAAATCAGAACCTCTTCCACGGTTTTATGCCTCTCTCAATGGTCAAAACTTTCCAAAGATCAAGGCTTATGCGCGGAAGATGCTTGTGCCATTTGGTTCAACCTACATATGTGAGCAGGCATTTTCTGACTTCGCTTCTCTGGTTAATGCGCATCAGAGGTTTCAATCATCTCACTGACTTTTTTATGTAATTGTTAATTCCACTTTTGATTGTTAGTCTTTTTTTTTTTTAAACGGACACTCCATTTGATTGTACGAAGGCTTGAGTGTTTGTTATTTTGTCTCTCTCTTGTTTTCTGTCTTCTTTCTGTCTTCTCCTCTTCCTCCATGTCTGTTCCTTGTACTCCTACCTAGACATTTACTGTTTTCTATATTGTATCAGTGTTCATTTTCTTATTCTGTTTGCTTTGTATAATAAAATATATTTTTATAAAAATCTTACAGCATTTTTGTGATAGATATTGTATATACAAGATATTTTGTGTGTGGCCCTCGAATATTCGCTGGAAGTGATAAGCGGCCCCCCAGCTGAAATAATTGCCCACCCCTGGATAAGACGCATGTGTGGTACAGTGTCGAAAGCTTTGGCAAAGTCTAAAAAGATTATATCCACCTCCTTACCCTGATCCAGGTTCGCACTTACTGTTTCATAAAAGCCAAGTAAGTTAGTCTGACATGATCTGTCCTTCACAAATCCACGTTGGTTCCTTTTAATGACCTTTTTTGCTTCAAGGAACTCTTGAATACTGTCCGTTAGAATACCTTCCAATACTTTCCCCACTATAGATGTAAGACTAACTGGTCTATAATTACCTGGTTCAGCTTTGCTCCCCTTTTTAAATATCGGCACTACCTCTGCTATACGCAAGTCCTTGGGAACCATACCCGATTTAACCGAATCCATGAAGATCAAAAATAGAGGTCTTGCTAGTTCAGCGTGCAGCTCCATAAGAACGCTCGGGTGAATTCCATCTGGACCAGGTGACTTATTAATCTTTAACTTTTTTAATCGGTCACAGACTACCTCCTCACACAAATAAGCATTTAGCAGTGGGACATTATCTTTTGTTAAGATTTTGTGTTAGACCCAGCATTTGGTCCTCTCTGGTAAATACAGTTGAAAAAGTTTAGTTTGTTTGCTACTGTTTGTCATTAGCATTTTTGATTAAGACTCCCCTCTTGTCCTTTAAAGGGCCTATACTCTCCTTCTTTAGTCTCTTACTGTTGATGACTTCAAAAAAAAAATTGGGATTCGCTTTGCTTTCCTTTGCTACTAGTCTTTCAGTTTCTACTTTAGCCGCTCTTATTCCTTTTTTGCATAATTTGTTACAGTCCTTATAGTGTTGAAATGACTCCACATCCCCCTCAGATTTGTATTTTTTAAATGTTCGTCTTTTTTTGTCCATTAATTCCTTTATATTTTTGTTAAACCACATTGGTTTGGGATTTTTATTCCTTTTTTTTGCTGCTGGTGGGAATAAATTTACGAGTATTATTAATTAGCAGTGATTTTAATACATCCCATTTCTCTGTAATATTTTTTCCTTGAAACAGAATTTCCCATTCAATGTCCCTTAACGCTTCCTTCATCATGTCAAAGTTGGCTTTGTTAAAGTTTAGAGTCCTAGTTGAGCCAGTACAGGACTGCTTATGAAAACTGATATTGAATGTGACCATATTGTGGTCGCTGTTACCTATGGGCTCTCCTACTTCAATATTTGATACCAATTCCCCATTGTTAGTTAATACCAGGTCTAAGATTGCATTGTACCTAGTTGGTTCCTCGATTAATTGAACTAAGTAATTATCATTTAGCATGTTTAAAATAAGAATTTACTTACCGATAATTCTATTTCTCGTAGTCCGTAGTGGATGCTGGGGACTCCGTCAGGACCATGGGGAATAGCGGCTCCGCAGGAGACAGGGCACAAAAAGTAAGCTTTTAGGATCACATGGTGTGTACTGGCTCCTCCCCCTATGACCCTCCTCCAAGCCTCAGTTAGGTACTGTGCCCGGACGAGCGTACACAATAAGGAAGGATATTGAACCCCGGGTAAGACTCATACCAGCCACACCAATCACACCGTATAACTTGTGATCTGAACCCAGTTAACAGTATGACAAACGTAGGAGCCTCTGAACAGACGGCTCACAACAAATAACTAACAACCCGATTTTTTTGTAACAATAACTATGTACAAGTATTGCAGACAATCCGCACTTGGGATGGGCGCCCAGCATCCACTACGGACTACGAGAAATAGAATTATCGGTAAGTAAATTCTTATTTTCTCTAACGTCCTAAGTGGATGCTGGGGACTCCGTCAGGACCATGGGGATTATACCAAAGCTCCCAAACGGGCGGGAGAGTGCGGATGACTCTGCAGCACCGAATGAGAGAACTCAAGGTCCTCCTCAGCCAGGGTATCAAATTTGTAGAATTTTGCAAACGTGTTTGCCCCTGACCAAGTAGCAGCTCGGCAGAGTTGTAATGCCGAGACTCCCCGGGCAGCCGCCCAGGATGAGCCCACTTTCCTTGTGGAATGGGCCTTGACAGATTTAGGTTGTGGCAAGCCTGCCACAGAATGTGCAAGTTGAATTGTGCTACAAATCCAACGAGCAATCGTCTGCTTAGAAGCAGGAGCACCCATCTTGTTGGGTGCAAACAATATAAGCAGTGAGTCAGACTTTCTGACTCCAGCCGTTCTTGAAATATATATTTTCAATGCCCGGACCACGTCCAACAACTTGGAATCCTCCAACTCGTTAGTAGCCGCAGGCACCACAATAGGCTGGTTCAGGTGAAACGCTGACACCACCTTAGGCAGAAAATGAGGACGCGTCCGCAGTTCTGCCCTGTCCGTATGGAAAATCAGATATGGGCTCTTATATGATAAAGCCGCCAATTCTGATACTCTCCTGGCTGAAGCCAGGGCCAGTAGCATGGTTACTTTCCATGTAAGATACTTCATCTCCACCGATTTGAGCGGCTCAAACCAATGGGATTTTAGAAAATCCAAGACTACATTAAGATCCCACGGTGCCACTGGGGGCACAACCGGGGGCTGTATATGTAGTACTCCTTTTACAAAAGTCTGGACTTCAGGAACTGAAGCCAATTCTTTCTGGAAGAAAATCGACAGGGCCGAAATTTGAACCTTAATGGACCCCAATTTGAGGCCCATAGACAATCCTGTTTGCAGGAAATGTAGGAATCGACCCAGTTGAAATTCCTCCGTGGGGGCCTTCCTGGCCTCACACCACGCAACATATTTCCTCCAAATGCGGTGATAATGTTGTGCAGTCACCTCCTTCCTGGCCTTTACCAGTGTAGGAATGACCTCTTCCGGAATGCCTTTTTCCTTTAGAATTCGGCGTTCAACCGCCATGCCGTCAAACGCAGCCGCGGTAAGTCTTGGAATAGACACGGTCCCTGCTGAAGCAGGTCCCGTCTTAGAGGTAGAGGCCACGGATCCTCCGTGAGCATCTCTTGAAGTTCCGGGTACCAAGTTCTTCTTGGCCAATCCGGAGCCACTAGTATCGTTCTTACTCCCTTTTGCCGTATAATTCTCAGTACTTTTGGTATGAGAGGCAGAGGAGGGAACACATACACTGACTGGAACACCCACGGTGTTACCAGAGCGTCCACAGCTATTGCCTGAGGATCTCTTGACCTGGCGCAATACCTGTCCAGTTTTTTGTTGAGGCGGGACGCCATCATATCCACCATTGGTTTTTCCCAACGGTTCACAATCATGTGGAAGACTTCTGGATGAAGTCCCCACTCTCCCGGGTGTAGATCGTGTCTGCTGAGGAAGTCTGCTTCCCAGTTGTCCACTCCCGGAATGAATACTGCTGACAGTGCTATCACATGATCTTCCGCCCAGCGAAGAATCCTTGCAGCTTCTGCCATTGCTGTCCTGCTTCTTGTGCCGCCCTGTCTGTTTACGTGGGCGACTGCCGTGATGTTGTCCGACTGGATCAACACCGGCTGACCCTGAAGCAGGGGTTTTGCCAGACTTAGAGCATTGTAAATCGCTCTTAGCTCCAGTATATTTATGTGAAGAGACATCTCCAGGCTTGACCATACTCCCTGGAAGTTTCTTCCTTGTGTGACCGCTCCCCAGCCTCTCAGACTGGCATCCGTGGTCACCAGGACCCAGTCCTGTATGCCGAATCTGCGTCCCTCTAACAGATGAGCACTCTGCAACCACCACAGAAGAGACACCCTTGTCCGTGGCGATAAGGTTATCCGCTGATGCATCTGCAGATGCGATCCGGACCATTTGTCCAGCAGATCCCACTGAAAAGTTCGTGCGTGGAATCTGCCGAATGGAATCGCTTCATAAGAAGCCACCATCTTTCCCAGGACTCTTGTGCATTGATGCACAGACACTGTCCCTGGTTTTAGGAGGTTCCTGACAAGTTCGGATAACTCCCTGGCTTTCTCCTCCGGAAGAAACACCTTTTTCTGAACCGTGTCCAGAATCATTCCCAGGAACAGCAGACGTGTCGTCGGGGTCAACTGAGATTTTGGAAAATTCAGAATCCACCCGTGTTGTTGCAGCACTAGTTGGGTTAGTGCTACTCCGTCTTCCAGCTGTTCTCTGGATCTTGCCCTTATCAGGAGATCGTCCAAGTAAGGGATAATTAATACGCCTCTTCTTCGTAGAAGGATCATCATTTCGGCCATTACCTTGGTAAAGACCCGAGGTGCCGTGGACAATCCAAACGGCAGCGTCTGAAACTGATAATGACAGTTTTGCACCACGAACCTGAGGTACCCTTGATGTGAAGGGCAAATTGGGACATGCAGGTAAGCGTCCTTTATGTCCAGGGACACCATAAAGTCCCCTTCTTCCAGATTCGCTATCACTGCTCTGAGTGACTCCATCTTGAACTTTAATTTTTGTATGTACAGGTTCAAAGATTTGAGATTTAGAATAGGTCTTACCGAGCCGTCCGGCTTCGGTACCACAAATAGCGTGGAGTAATACCCCTTTCCCTGTTGTAGGAGGGGTACCTTGACTATCACCTGCTGAGCAAACAGCCTGTGAATGGCTTCCAATACCGTCGCCCTGTCCGAGGGAGACGTTGGCAAAGCAGACTTTAGGAACCGGCGAGGGGGAGACTTCTCGAATTCCAACCTGTAACCCTGAGATACTACCTGTAGAATCCAGGGGTCCACCTGTGAGCAAGCCCACTGTGCGCTGAAATTCTTGAGTCGACCCCCCACCGTTCCTGAGTCCGCTTGTAAGGCCCCAGCGTCATGCTGAGGGCTTTGCAGAACCCTGGGAGGGCTTCTGTTCCTGGGCAGGGGCTGCTTGCTGCCCTCTCTTACCCCTTCCTCTGCCCCGAGGCAGATATGACTGTCCTTTTGTCCGCTTGTTCTTATAGGAACGAAAGGACTGCGGCTGAAAAGACGGTGTCTTTTTCTGTTGGGAGGGGGTCTGAGGTAAAAAAGTGGATTTTCCGGCAGTTGCCGTAGCCACCAGATCCGATAGACCGACGCCAAATAATTCCTCCCCTTTATACGGCAATACTTCCATATGTCGTTTGGAATCCGCATCACCTGACCACTGTCGCGTCCATAAACTCCTTCTGGCAGATATGGACATCGCATTTACTCTCGATGCCAGAGTGCAAATATCTCTCTGCGCATCTCGCATATAAAGGAAAGCATCCTTTAATTGCTCTATAGTCAATAAAATACTGTCCCTATCCAGGGTATCAATATTTTCAGTCAGGGAATCCAACCAGACGACCCCAGCACTGCACATCCAGGCTGAGGCGATGGCTGGTCGCAGTATAACACCAGTATGAGTGTATATACTTTTCAGGGTAGTTTCCAGCCTCCTATCAGCTGGATCCTTGAGGGCGGCCGTATCAGGAGACGGTAACGCCACTTGTTTCGATAAGCGTGTGAGCGCCTTATCCACCCTAGGGGGTGTTTCCCAGCGCGCCCTAACCTCTGGCGAGAAAGGGTATAATGCTAATAACTTTTTTGAAATTAGCATTTTTCTATCTGGGTTAACCCACGCTTCATCACATACATCATTTAATTCCTCTGATTCAGGAAAAACTACAGGTAGTTTTTTCACCCCCCACATAATACCCCATTTTTGTGGTACTTGTAGTATCAGAGATATGCAAAGCCTCCTTCATTGCCGTGATCATATAACGTGTGGCCCTACTTGAAAATACGTTTGTTTCATCACCGTCGACACTAGATTCAGTGTCTGTGTCTGGGTCTGTGTCGACCGACTGAGGTAAAGGGCGCTTTACAGCCCCTGACGGTGTCTGAGACGCCTGGGCAGGTACTAACTGGTTTGCCGGCCGTCTCATGTCGTCAACTGATTTTTGTAATGTGCTGACATTATCGGCAATTGCTCTGCCTCCACGCCAACATCGTCCTCATACATGTCGACACACACGTACCGACACACAGCAGACACACAGGGAATGCTCTTTCGAAGACAGGACCCCACTAGCCCTTTGGGGAGACAGAGGGAGAGTTTGCCAGCACACACCCAAGCGCTATAATATATATGGGAACAACCCTATATAAGTGTTGTTCCTTATAGCCGCTTAAATATATAAAAATATCGCCAAAATATGCCCCCCCTCTCTGTTTTACCCTGTTTCTGTAGTGCAGTGCAGGGGAGAGTCCTGGGAGCCTTCCTCACAGCGGAGCTGAGCAGGAAAATGGCGCTGTGTGCTGAGGAGAATAATCCCCGCCCCCTATTCCGGCGGGCTTTTCTCCCGGAGTTTTAGACATTTGGCATGGGTTAAATACATACATATAGCCTTAATGGCTATATGTGATGTATTCTTTTGCCATAAAAGGTATTATATACCCCCCAGCAGCGCCCTGCACCCTCCGTGACCGTCTGGTGTGAAGTGTGTGACAACAATGGCGCACAGCTGCAGTGCTGTGCGCTACCTTCATGAAGACTGAAGAGCCTTCTGCCGCCTGTTTCCGGACCTTCAATCTTCAGCATCTGTAAGGGGGGTCGGCGGCGCGGCTCCGGGACGAACCCCAGGGTGAGACCTGTGTTCCGACTCCCTCTGGAGCTAATGGTGTCCAGTAGCCTAAGAATCCAATCCATCCTGCACGCAGGTGAGTTGAAATTCTCTCCCCTAAGTCCCTCGATGCAGTGAGCCTGTTGCCAGCAGGACTCACTGAAAATAAAAAACCTAAAAAACTTTTTCTAAGCAGCTCTTTAGGAGAGCCACCTAGATTGCACCCTGCTCGGACGGGCACAAAAACCTAACTGAGGCTTGGAGGAGGGTCATAGGGGGAGGAGCCAGTACACACCATGTGATCCTAAAAGCTTACTTTTTGTGCCCTGTCTCCTGCGGAGCCGCTATTCCCCATGGTCCTGACGGAGTCCCCAGCATCCACTTAGGACGTTAGAGAAAAATATATTGCCCCTAGCAGTATCACATGAATTGATTTTCCAGTTTATCTCGGGATAGTTAAAGTCTCCCATCACTACTATGTCTCCTACTCCTGCTGCTCTTTCGATTTGGTTCAGTTACAATTTCTCGTCAGACACATTAATACCAGGTGGCCTGTAGCATAACCCCAATAATAACTTCTTTATTCCTTTACCCCCGCATGCAATTTCTACCCATAACGTCTCAATAGTATTTACAGTCCCTTCTTGAATATCTTCCCGTATAACAGGTTTTAGAAATGGCTTTACGTAAAGTCATACCCCTACACCCCGTTTATTTAGTCTGTCTCTCCCTGTACAGCGTGTAACCCTCTAGATTGACTGTCCAATCGTGAGATTCGTCCCACCACGTTTCAGTAATGCCTATAATATCATATTCCTTGCTTGCTGCGAGGATTTCTAGTTCCCCCTTTTTACCTGTAAGGCTTCTAGCATTTACATACATACAATTGAGATGTATTTCCCCTTATGGTAGGGACATCGTAATTCTTATGCAGTAAAGATGACCCGTTATCGTCGTTGTATACTGTTATTCTAAAACCCTTTTTTAGTTCCCATATTACTAGCCTTGCCGTCTGCTCTATTCCTCCCCCCTACTCTTCCCCCGTTTTGTTCACTAACGCCACCCCTGCTATTCTTACTGAATGACCCGTAATTTCTTGCTAAACCCTCCCCCCAGGCTCCTAGTTCAAAATCTCCTCCAACCTTCTAACCATCCTCCCCACCCCCACCCCCCCCAAGCACCGCTGCCCCCTCTTCATTCAGGTGCAATCCATCACGACAAAAAAGATGGCGCCTGACTGAGAAGTCCGCCCAGTGTTCTAGGAACACAAACCCTTCTTTCCTGCACCAATCCCTAAGCCACACATTTACCTCCCTAATCTCCCTCTGTCTCCCTGGGCTAGCGATATGTGTCTGTGTATAAGTGTATGTGTCTGTGTAACTCTGTATGTGTCTGTAACTCTGTATATGTGTCTGTGTATAAGTGTGTCTGTGTAACTCTGTATGTGTCTGTAACTCTGTATATTTATTTGTGTATATGTGTCTGTGTAAATCTATATGTGTCTATAACTCTGTATATGTGTCTGTGTATATGTGTGTGTAACTGTATACAGTATGTCTGTCTGTGTAACTCTTTATATATGTGGCTGTAATCATATGCAAAACTCCCGGCCGCAGAGTGGATGGGGGTGTGGGGAGGTGGTTCTCTGTTGGACTGCAATGCTTTCCGCATTATATGGCAGACATGGCAACACTGCATTACATGGTGGTCAACCTGCGACATTCTCTGTATTATGTAATAGGCACTGCAATGCTCTAAATTATATGGTCTCCTTATTGTCTGGTGGTCACAAATGCTTTTAGCAGTGTTTGGCAGTCATTAAAATGCTATCAGTGTTGTCTGGCGGTGACACAATTGCTATCAACATTGTCTGGCGGTCACTAAAGTGCTCTCTGTATTCTTTGGCGGTCACTAAAATGTATTGTCTGACAATCACAAAGATTGCCAATATAATGAGTGATCTTTACGCTACTTTGCATTCAGCATTGTCTAAAATTTCACTCTGCGGCTGTGTCAAATTAGCAGTCCAAACAAGCCAGCGATAACATGTTAGCGGGAAATGTGGTGTAACTGGGTGGTGTGTACTGAGTCGCACCATAGAACTCATTTTCATAGGACAAGGGTGTGCCATTTGTTTTACAAGTTGGCATGGGGGGGTGGGGTTGGGGGACCAACGTCTATCATGCCTCTGGACAACTGCAATAAAGGTATGCCACTGTACAGTATATTATTTCTTAAATGCATATTTACTGAGAGAGATAGGTAATGACAGAGCAACAGGGAAGATACATCTCTTAAACAGAATACATATACTGTCCCAGAACAGTACTGTCTTAGGCATTTGCCTAGTTTGCCAAAATGGCAATTACAGCTCCACACTGAATATGAAGATCATGATAAGAATTTTGGGAACAAATTAGTTTAGTGTAGCATTGCCAATAGTGGAACAACAAGCGCTTGTTACATAGCTGGAGATGAAACTTGAAATTAAGAAAATATTGGTCTGTAGAATAAATCACAGTGATCTGCTAGAATAATAGCATTACTGTTCTGCTGGTGTGATCAGTATTCTCTAAACCAGTGCCGTAACTAGGCATTTTAGCGCTGTGTGCAAGAAACGACATTGGCGCCCCCCCCATGTAAGATAGGGGCAGTGCACGCCGTAGGCGCGCAAAAAATATATAGGGGCGTGGCTTCATGGGGAAGGGGCGTGGCCACAAAGTAATAGCTATTCATACTACAGTGCACAATAGTCTACATTATTCAAATTACGCTGCACAGTAGCGCCACTACACCAGGTAGAGCCCCTTTTATACATTACAGCAGACAGCGTCCCCCTTTTTACACATTACAGCAGACAGTCTCCCTTTTAACACATTGCGGCAGCCAGTCCCCCTTTTTACACATTGCGGCAGACAGCGTCCCCTTTTTTACACATTACAGCAGACAGCGTCCCCTTTTTTAACATTACGGCAGACAGCGTCCCCTTTTTACACATTACAGCAGACAGCATCCCTGTTTTTACACATTACGGCAGACGGTGTCCCCCTTTATACACATTGCGGCAGCCAGTCCCCCTTTTTACACATTACGGCAGCCAGTCCCCCTTTTTACACATTGCGGCAGCCAGTCCCCCTTTTTACACATTGCGGCAGCCAGTCCCCCTTTTTACACATTGCGGCAGCCAGGCCCCCTTTTTACACATTGCGGCAGCCAGTCCCCCTTTTTACACATTGCGGCAGCCAGGCCCCCTTTTTACACATTGCGGCAGCCAGTCCCCCTTTTTACACATTGCGGCAGCCAGGCCCCCTTTTTACACATTATGGCAGACGGTGTCCCCCTGAGAGAGAGAGAGAGAGAGAGAGATACATACTTACCATCTCCCCGCTGACAGGCTCCTCGTGCAGCTCCCTCGGTGCAGGCAGGTGAGAAGGAGGAGGAGGGAGGGGGACTGGAGCCACAGCAGCGCTATTTCATTGGTAGTAAGCGCCGCTGCAGCATCCCCCTCTCCTTCCATATTGGCTGCCCGGCGCTGTAGCTCTCCTCCACAGCGCGGCGGCGGCGCACGGCGCAGACTTCAGAGGCATATAATGAGTCAATTTGACTCATTACATGCCGCTAGCCGTGCGCCCCCAGGGCAACTGCGCTGTGTGCCAAGCCCACTTGGCACACACGTAGTTACGGCCCTGGTGTAAACTTCCCTGTCCTGTGATATCTTACAGAAATTATGAAACATAAGATTCATCAAGTCCAATAAAAAAACATCCTTCTGTGAGTCTTGCTTGGATTAAGATGTAAAGACAGTGGCCAAGGACCTGACAACCCTCCTCTCTCATAGCTTCAGTAGTGACCCCGATCATACTTTATGGCGGGGAGGTTCACATCTGTAAATACTCAGCATCTCTTTGTTATCTTTGCAAGTGTCCTACAAGAACACAGGTCAAAAAATTATTTTGAAACTGTACCTAATGCATGAATTTTAGGTCCTCTAGCTCACCCACCATGTCTACCTGGATATATGAAAGCGCCTTCAGTGAAAATCATGTGTATAGTTTTGTGATCACAGGTCACATTTGCAGACTATAACTCCCAACACTACAGAAAACATCTGGGGGTAATTCAGATCTGATCGTAAATTTAGCACATCTACAATCATTTACTCTGACATGCGAGGGGACGCCCAGCACAGGACTAGTCCGCCCCACATGTCAGGCCCCAAGCCCCCCCGCACAGGTACAAAGGTATCGCATGGCGGCAATGCTTTTGTACCTGACAGGTAGTTCCCTGCGCGCTGGCAGGGGGCTAACCGCCGGGTCGCTGCATGTGATGTCACGCAGCCACCGCAGCCCGCCCCCTCAACGGTCCGGACACGCCTCTGTTGTCCGGGCTGCGCCCCGCCAACGGTGTTCTAATGCCGTTGGCACGCCCCCTCATGCCCCGCGACCGCCTCTGCCTGTCAATCAGGCAGAGGCGATCACACCAGTGAGATGCTTTTGCATCTCACTGGCTGCACATGCACAGTGCGCCTGCCACGCGTGTGCACTGCGCATAGTAATTCAGACTGCGATCTCTGGCGCTGCATCAATGCAGTCTGAATTACCCCGATAGTTTTCCAGAGATGAGAGAAGTTGTATTGCACATATTTCCTCACCTTGTGTCAAATAAAAACAGGGTTAGCTCATTTAATGCAGTATGTTTTCTAATTCTCAAAGTTGTATGCCTTGTTGTGCTACCATATTATTATTATTATTATTATTATTATTATTTGTAAGTGTTTAATGGGTCTTTTTATCAATAATTGCATTCTCAATGTGATCTGGGCACAAAGTCACGTTGCTATATGCAACATCCCGACAGACAGAATTCAGACACCTGCTAGGTAAGTATTCTAACCCTCCCACTCTGCCCCCTAACCCTAACCATCCCTACCCGCAGTCTAACCGTAACCCTCTCGACACATAGGGGGACATGTACTAAGCAGTGATAAAAGTGGAGACGTGAGCAAGTGGAGAAGTTGACCATGGCAACCAATCAGCTGCTTTGTATACTTTTATAGTATGCAAATTTTAAATGTTACGTCAATGCTGATTGGTTGCCATGGGCAACTTCTCCACTTTTATCACTGCTTAATACATCTCCCCCTTAGTGCCTAACCAGGGGTGTACCTAGGGGTCCGGAGGCCCCTGGCAAAGTAAGGGACTGGCGCCCCCCATATTTGAAATAGGGAAGGTGCATGTACAAAAAAGGGACATGATCTTGTGAGAAAGGGTTACTACACAGTATTAACCCTTATACACATCATGCTCACACAGTAATTCGTATAACACTGAGGAGACATCAGCAGTGCCTGGCCTGGCTGAAGCAGCAATGCCACCCAAGGCCAGGTAGTAAAATCAAATAGTAGTGCAAAGAAGTGCCGTGCAGCGCACTACCCAGTGGTGCAAGTAGAAAAAAATCCTTAGTGGTACTATGGGTGTGGCCACATGCCACATGGGGCATGGCCAATGAAAATGGGGGTGTAATACACATATGACCCCAATTGTGCAGTGCCAAATACAAATATGCCGCCAATAGTGCCAGATACACATGCCCCCATAGTGCCAGATACACATATGCCCCCACAGTGCCAAAGGTGCCCTGACGGTGTTAGATATGCCCCCACAGTGCCAGATACACATGCCCCCACGGTACTAGATATGCCCTCATAGTGCTAGATATGCCCCCACAGGGCTAGATATGGCCCCACGGTGTCAGCTACACATATGCCCCCACAGTGCCAGATAAGTCATATCGTCATAGTCCCCATCCCCCTCCCAGCACATAGCCATAGTCCCATCCCAGTAAATAGCCATAGCCCCCACCTCCCCAAGCCCCCACCTCCCCACAGCACATAGTCACAGTCTCCACCTCTCCCAACACAGTCATACAGTAGTCCCCACCCCCCTCCCTCACATAACAATAGTTCTCTGCCAGCATAATTAGCCATAGTCCCCCTCCCTGCACATAGGCCCTGACCTCCCCAAGTATATAGCCATAGTCCCCATCCCCCTCCCAGCACATAGCTGTAGTCTGCCCATAGCACATTGTAGTGGTCTCCCCCACTCCCAGAACATACATAGCCTCCCCACACAGCACATAGCCCTAGTCCCCAGCCCACAACATCCCAGCAGATAGCTATAGTATCTGGCAATACCTGCTGTGCCGAGCTGCCTGGGATGGAGGGCGGAGGAACGCTCAGGAGGCAGGAGCTGGCGCCGGTGTCCGGCACCGCACCAAACTACGTGAAGAAACTGAAAATAAACTACAGCTCCCAGCAGCCCTTGCCGCCGGAAGCTCCCGACAGCAAGGGCTGCTGGGAGTTGAAGTTTATTTTCAGTTTCTTCCCTCTAGGGCATTGCGGTGCCGGACACCGGCGCAAGCTCCTGCCTGCTGAGCGATCCTCCATCCCAGGCAATGCACAGTCAGCTCAGCACAGCAGGTATTTCCAGACACTACAGCTTAAGGAATTCCACCCATTGGTTGAGGGTGGCACCGTCGGGCGGCGCCCCCTGTTCAGCTGGCACCCCTGGAAAGTGCCATCCTGGCCAATGGGTAGATATGCCCCTGTGCCTAACCCTTTCTATTTAGTGCCTCCAACCCTTTTTAGTGCCTCCAACTCCAACCCTCCTTCCCCGCATCCTCACCCTAACCTCCTCCCCCCCCCCCCCACATTCTAACCTTTCCTCTAGTACCTAAACCTAACCTTTTGCCCCCAATAGACTCGACCTCGGAGCCTAGCCCTCCTTGGTGAATGTGTGTGTATATGTGGTAGGGAATATAGGGGGTAATTCTGAGTTGATCGCAGCAGGAAATTTTTTAGCAGTTGGGCAAAACCATGTGCACTGCAGGGGAGGCAGATATAACATGTGCAGAGAGAGTTAGATTTGGGTGTGGTGAGTTCAATCTGCAATCTAAATTGCAGTGTAAAAATAAAGCAGCCAGTATTTACCCAGCACAGAAACAAAATAACCCACCCAAATCTAGCTCTCTCTGCACATGTTATATCTGCCCCCCCCCCCCCCCCCCCGCTCCCCTGCAGTGCACATGGTTTTGCCCAACTGCTAAAAAATGTCCTGCTGCGATCAACTTGGAATTACCCCCATAGATTGTAAGCTCCACTGGGGCAGGGACTGATGTGAATGGACAATTATTCTCTGTAAAGCGCTGCGGAAAATGCGTAGAACACTGGTTTCTGCTGTTTTGGAAATGTGGATTTAGTCTGGTGCAGGAATAACTACAGTAAGTACAGTAATTCTTGGTGGTGTTTATATAGAAAATAAAACAGATTTGATTTTAGTTCACTTTCTTACTATTTAAATAAAAAAAGTATTTTTTCTTCAGTTTGTGGGATATATTTCCTTAATGTTAGAAGGAGTAAGCTGACTGATTGTATGTTCTGAAAATTATTTTTCTTTGAAACCCCCCCCCCCCCCCCCCCCCCCCAAGATATAGGTTGTGTGGCTACTGTATAACAAAGTGATTGATGTTGATGTTAAATTTGAACGCCATTTTGCTCAAAGAGTGCCAAATGTCTCAGCACAGAGGTGAGAAAACCCTCAGAAGCAAAGGAATAACATTTAATAGAAGTATATTTTCAATTGATATTCTTTTAAAATATGTTTCTTTATTTATTTATTTATTTATTTTCTACTTTTCCCCATCAAATAAGTGGAACTGAAAGCTTAAGTCCCGACTTTCAGTTCCACTGTGTACAGTATCTATGAACCTGTTTGCCAGGTCACACATGGGCACATTGCCTCAGAGTTGCCCACCAAAGTTGTAAGTTATCTCTTACTGCTCCAAGTCAGTATCGACAAAGAAGCTGATTATCTCTCAGCAACCTTGGGAAGATTTTAAAAATAAATTGTCTTGATAGGTGGGTTTCTATCCCTGCAATAAGTGACGAGAGAAAATCAGCTCTATTGTGATATATTAGTAATTACACCAACATGTATGTTTTTACTTATCATGCCAAAAATGCATTAGAAAAAAGAACAATTCCAGTTGCTTTTGCTGCGCTCACCACGCTGTGGGCACGGTGGATGCTATTTATTCTCCCTCCAGAGGGGTCGTGGACCCCCAAGAGGGAGAACAGTTGTCGGTATGCCGGGTGTCGGGATTCTGGTGCCGATATACTGAGCACCGGGATCCCAACAGGCGGCATACTGAATATTACCCGAAGTAACAGTTTACAAAGAGCTTTGGGATAGTTACTTTTTACAACCTGAAACAAAGGGGTAAATTTACTAAGATGGGAGTTCTATTTGAGATGGGATGTTGCCCATAGCAACCAATCAGATCCTACTTCTCATTTATCTAGCATCTTCTAGAAGATAATACCTGGTATCTGATTGGTTGCTATGGGCAACATCCCATCTGAAATAGAACTCCCATCTTAGTAAATTTACCCCATAGTAGGGTTGTTGGTGTTATAAAAAATAAGATTTTACTCACCGGTAAATCTATTTCTCGTAGTCCGTAGTGGATGCTGGGAACTCCGTAAGGACCATGGGGAATAGCGGCTCCTCAGGAGACTGGGCACAACTAAAGAAAGCTTTAGGACTGCCTGGTGTGCACTGGCTCCTCCCACTATGACCCTCCTCCAGACCTCAGTTAGGACACTGTGCCCGGAAGAGCTGGCACAATAAGGAAGGATTTTGAATCCCGGGTAAGACTCATACCAGCCACACCAATCACACCGTATAACTCGTGATACTATACCCAGTTAACAGTATGAAATATAACTGAGCCTCACTAACAGATGGCTCATAACAATAACCCTTTAGTTAGGCAATAACTATATACAAGTATTGCAGACAGTCCGCACTTGGGACGGGCGCCCAGCATCCACTACGGACTACGAGAAATAGATTTACCGGTGAGTAAAATCTTATTTTCTCTGACGTCCTAGTGGATGCTGGGAACTCCGTAAGGACCATGGGGATTATACCAAAGCTCCCAAACGGGCGGGAGAGTGCGGATGACTCTGCAGCACCGAATGAGAGAACTCAAGGTCCTCCTCAGCCAGGGTATCAAATTTGTAGAATTTTGCAAACGTGTTTGACCCTGACCAAGTAACAGCTCGGCAAAGTTGTAAAGCCGAGACCCCTCGGGCAGCCGCCCAAGAAGAGCCCACCTTCCTCGTGGAATGGGCTTTCACTGATTTAGGATGCGGCAGTCCAGCCGCAGAATGCGCAAGCTGAATTGTGCTACAAATCCAGCAAGCAATCGTCTGCTTCGAAGCAGGAGCACCCAGCTTGTTGGGTGCATACAGGATAAATAGCGAGTCAGTTTCCCTGACTCCAGCCGTCCTGGAAACCTTAAATTTTCAAGGCCCTGACTACGTCCAGTAACTTGGAATCCTCCAAGTCCCTAGTAGCCGCAGGCATTACGATAGGTTGGTTCAAGTGAAACGCTGATACCACCTTAGGGAGAAACTGGGGACGAGTCCTCAATTCTGCCCTATCCATATGGAAAATCAGATAAGGGCTTTTACATGACAAAGCCGCCAATTCTGATACACGCCTGGCCGAAGCCAAGGCCAACAACATGACCACTTTCCACGTGAGATATTTTAAATCCACGGTTTTCAGTGGCTCAAACCAATGTGACTTTAGGAAACTCAACACCACGGTGAGATCCCAAGGTGCCACCGGAGACACAAAAGAGGCTGAGTATGCAGCACTCCCTTAACAAAAGTCTGAACTTCAGGCAGTGAAGCCAGTTCTTTTTGGAAGAAAATGTACAGAGCCGAAATCTGGACCTTAATGGAAGCCAATTTTAGGCCCATAGTCACTCCTGACTGTAGGAAGTGCAGAAATCGACCCAGTTGAAATTCTTCTGTTGGGACCTTCCTGGCCTCACACCAAGCAACATATTTTCACCATATGCGGTGATAATGTTGTACGGTCACATCTTTCCTAGCCCCAATCAGCGTAGGAATGACTTCCTCCGGAATGCCTTTTTCCTTTAGGATCCGGTGTTCAACCGCCATGCCGCCAAATGCAGCCGCGGTACGTATCGGAACAGACAAGGCCCCTGCTGCAGCAGGTCCTGTCTGAACGGCAGAGACCATGGGTCCTCTGAGATCATTTCTTGAAGTTCTGGGTACCAAGCTCTTCTTGGCCAATCCGGAACCACGAGTATAGTTCTTACTCCTCTCCTTCTTATTATTCTCAGTACCTTAGGTATGAGAGGCAGAGGAGGGAACACATGCACCGACTGGTACACCCACGGTGTCACCAGAGCGTCCCCAGCTATCGCCTGAGGGTCCCTTGACCTGGCGCAATATCTTTTTAGCTTTTTGTTGAGGCGGGACGCCATCATGTCCACCTGTGGCCTTTCCCAATGGTGTACAATCATTTGGAAGACTTCCGGATGAAGTCCCCACTCTCCCGGGTGGAGGTCGTGTCTGCTGAGAAAATCTGCTTCCCAGTTGTCCACTCCGGGAATGAACACTGCTGACAGTGCTAACACATGATTTTCCGCCCATCGGAGAATCCTTGTGGCTTCTGCCATCGCCATCCTGCTTCTTGTGCCGCCCTGTTGGTTTACATGGGCGACCGCCGTGATGTTGTCTGACTGAATCAGTACCGGCTGGTTTTGAAGCAGGGGTCTTGCTTGACTTAGGGCATTGTAAATGGCCCTCAGTTCCAGAATGTTTATGTGTAGGGAAATCTCCTGATTCGACCATAGTCCCTGGAAGTTTTTTCCCTGTGTGACTGCCCCCAGCCTCGAAGGCTGGCATCCGTGGTCACCAGAACCCAGTCCTGTATGCCGAATCTGCGGCCCTCTCGAAGATGAGCACCCTGCAGTCACCACGGTGGAGATACCCTGGTCCTTGGAGACAGGGTTATCAGCCGATGCATCTGAAGATGCGATCCGGACCACTTGTCCAACAGGTCCCACTGAAAAGCTCTTGCATGGAACCTGCCGAATGGCATTGCTTCGTAGGAAGCTACCATTTTTCCCAGGACTCGCGTGCAGTGATGCACCGACACCTGTTTTGGTTTCAGGAGGCCTCTGACTAGAGATGACAGCTCCTCGGCTTTCTCCTCCGGGAGAAACCCTTTATTCTGGTCTGTGTCCAGAACCATCCCCAGGAACAGTAGACGTGTCGTAGGAACCAGCTGTGCTGTTGTAGCACTTCCCGAGATAGTGCTACCCCGACCAATAACTGCTCCTTGGACCTCGCCTTTATCAGGAGATCGTCCAAGTACGGAATAATTAAAAACTCCCTTTTTTTGAAGGAGTATCATCATTTCGGCCATTACCTTGGTAAATGCTCTCGGTGCCGTGGACAGACCGAACGGCAACGTCTGGAATTGGTAACGACAAACCTGTACCACAAAACTAAGTTACTCCTGGTGAGGATGGTAAATGGGGACATACAGGTAAGCATCCTTGATGTCCAGAGATACCATGTGATCTCCCCCGTCCAGGCTTGCAATAACCGCCCTGAGCGATTTCATTTTTAACTTGAACCTTCGTATATAAGTGTTCAAGGATTTAAATTTTAGAATGGATTTCACCGAACCGTCTGGTTTCGGTACCACAACATTGTGGAATAGTAACCCCGGCCTTGTTGAAGGAGGGGTACCTTGATTTTCACCTGCTGGAAGTACAGCTTGCTGATTTGAGGTAACGGCGAGAGGGAGTCGCCTCGAACTCCAGCTTGTATCCCTGTGATACTACATGCAGAACCCAGGGATCCACCTGTGAGCGAGCCCACTGGACGCTGAAGTTCTCGAGACGCACCCCCCACCGCACCTGGCTACACCTGTGGAGCCCCCGCGTCATGCGGTGGACTCAGAGGAAGCGGGGGAAGAATTTTGATCCTGGGAACTGGCTGACTGGTGCAGCTTTTTCCCTCTTCCCTTGTCTCTGTGCAGAAAGGAAGCGCCTTTGACCCGCTTGCTTTTCTGAAGCCGAAAGGACTGTACCTGATAATACAGTGCTTTCTTAGGCTGTGAGGAAAACGTGAGGTAAAAAAGTTTTTCTTCCCAGCTGTTGCTGTGGATATGAGGTCCCAGAGACCATCCCCAAACAATTCCTCACTCTTATAAGGCAGAATCTCTATGTGCCTTTTAAAATCAGCATCACCTGTCCAGTGCCGGGTCTCTAATACCTTCCTGGCAGAATGGACATTGCATTAATTTAGGATGCCAGCCGGCAAAAAATCCCTCTGTGCATCCCTCATATATAAGACGACGTCTTTAATATGCTCATATGTTAGTAAAATAGTATCCCTGTCTGACAGGGTCACAGACCACGCTGCAGCAGCACTATCCATGCTGAGGCAATTGCAGGTCTCAGTCTAGTACCTGAGTGTGTAAATACAGACTTCAGGATAGCCTCCTGCTTTTTATCAACAGGTACCTTCAAAGTGGCCGTATCCTAAGACGGCAGTGCCACCTTTTTTGACAACGTGTGAGCGCCTTATCCACCCTAGGGGATATCTCCCAGCGTAACCTATCCTCTGGCGGGAAAGGGTACGCCATCAGTAACTTTTTAGAAATTACCAGTTTCTTATTGGGGGAACCCACGCTTTTTCACACACTTCATTCACTCATCTGATGGGGGAACAAAACACTGCCTGCTTTTCCTCCCCAAACATAAAACCCTCTTATAGTGGTACTTGGGTTAATGTCAGAAATGTGTAACACATTTTTTATTGCCGGGATCATGCAACGGATGTTCCTAGTGGATTGTGTATATGTCTCAACCTCGTCGACACTGGAGTCAGACTCCGTGTCGACATCTGTGTCTGCCATCTGAGGTAACGGGCGTTTTTTTGAGCCCCTGATGGCCTTTGAGACGCCTGGGCAGGCGCGGGCTGAGAAGCCGGCTGTCCCACAGCTGTTACGTCATCCAGCCTTTTATGTAAGGAGTTGACACTGTCGGTTAATACCTTCCACCTATCCATCCACTCTGGTGTCGGCCCCACAGGGGCGACATCACATTTATCGGCATCTGCTCCGCCTCCACATAAGCCTCCTCATCAAACATGTCGACACAGCCGTACCGACACACCGCACACACACAGGGAATGCTCTTACTGAGGACAGGACCCCACAAAGCCCTTTGGGGAGACAGAGAGAGAGTATGCCAGCACACACCAGAGCGCTATATAATGTAGGGATTAACACTATAACTGAGTGAATTTTCCCCAATAGCTGCTTGTATAAACAATATTGTGCCTAAATTTAGTGCCCCCCCTCTCTTTTTAACCCTTTGAGCCTGAAAACTACAGGGGAGAGCCTGGGGAGCTGTCTTCCAGCTGCACTGTGAAGAGAAAATGGCGCCAGTGTGCTGAGGGAGATAGCCCCGCCCCTTTTTCGGCGGACTTTTCTCCCGCTTTTTTATGGATTCTGGCAGGGGTATTTATCACATATATAGCCTCTGGGACTATATATTGTGATTATTTTGCCAGCCAAGGTCTTAATATTGCTGCTCAGGGCGCCCCCCCCCCCAGCGCCCTGCACCCATCAGTGACCAGAGTGTGAGGTGTGCATGAGGAGCAATGGCGCACAGCTGCAGTGCTGTGCGCTACCTTGGTGAAGACTGAAGTCTTCTGCCGCCGATTTTCCGGAACACTTCTTGCTTCTGGCTCTGTAAGGGGGCCGGCGGCGCGGCTCCGGGACCGAACATCAAGGCCGGTTCCTGCGGTCGATCCCTCTGGAGCTAATGGTGTCCAGTAGCCTAAGAAGCCCAAGCTACCACCAGTTAGGTAGGTTCGCTTCTTCTCCCCTTAGTCCCTCGCTGCAGTGAGTCTGTTGCCAGCAGATCTCACTGTAAAATAAAAAACCTAAATATACTTTCTTTCTAGGAGCTCAGGAGAGCCCCTAGTGTGCATCCAGCTCAGCCGGGCACAGGATTCTAACTGAGGTCTGGAGGAGGGTCATAGTGGGAGGAGCCAGTGCACACCAGGTAGTCCTAAAGCTTTCTTTAGTTGTGCCCAGTCTCCTGCGGAGCCGCTATTCCCCATGGTCCTTACGGAGTTCCCAGCATCCACTAGGACGTCAGAGAAACTTGAAATCACATTCAAACTTTTTGACTTCCAATATATAGCATCACTTCACATCTGACTAACAATTTAAAAAAAAATACTTTTTAAATAACCTTATTGCACTTGGCTCCTTTTTACACTTATGCATTAACCAAAGTATTCTCACTTTTTGTTTGTATCACTGGTGTTTATGTTAGACTACAGAGACCAGACAGTGAGATTCATAGAAATCCTGTAATGTGCAGGACATAATGTACTTCAAGCAGTCAGGTCTCCACCCAGCTTAACTACAATCATTTTAATGCTTACACTTTCGTGATAGAGCTCAGGTCATGCCTGGCGATTGTATAAACCAGTGTTCTGGTCCCTGACTTTCTAAATCCGGTCCCTGTTATCTAGCAATCTGAAGATTAATATTGAACTATAGCTGTGGTTGTGGCATTATATACGTAACTACTGGAGCAGATTCAAAAATCAGCTGTCCCGACGATACTGCCATGCCTGCCCAGTGAGCATCCATGACCCGAGATTATATATGCTGACAGACCCAGGGTCTGAGGTGGTGTGGGGGGATCCTATCTGATCTCCTATAGGAAGGAGTAGGGCTCTGGGAACCAACTACGTCTGAAGATGGCGTAGGTTCCTGCAGGCAAACTGAAAGTTTTCTGAGTTTGCTGCATATTTGGCGGCCCCATTGGCCCATAATAATGAATGGGCCCATTTCTGCTTGTACAGTGGGCTAATTATTAGTAATGAGTAAGCCACTAAATGTATATCCACTATGTATGAGCTCAGTGCCACATCTCTTTTACAATACACATTGCAGACAGCCTGGAAAGGATAATTTGCACATGTCAAAATCTGCAGACGCGCTTAATGCTAATGTATAGTCTGCGTACGGTCTCCTCCTCTCTCACCGGCACTTGCCCCGAGTAGACTCTGGCACCGTGTCAAGTTAAGTGTTTGCACTAGTTGACAGAAAGCCTAGCTTCATCCCTGCTTCCCATTATTGGTACAGTATAAGGATGAGACGCAGTCTTCTGGAATGAGGAGTTTGCAGGAATTCCTTTGGAAGAGAGGGAGAGGCTGTGCGCCCTTTCGAAAAGTAGGGAGTGTTGCTGTAAAAATATGCTCATCCTCTTTATTTAGTTTAAATAATCATTTCACATAAAATGTAACATTTGTAAGAGAAATATCAAACATAATAATTTTTGTTATAAATATAATCTGACAATGTTGCATAGGTCTAAATAAATATTGTCTGCCTATCTTCTCTGAAAAGGGTGCACTGCTGATCTCGTGAAAGTTTAAATGAGGTCATACGCTTAGAGCTGGAAGTAAATTGACCGCATGTAGCTACAAAGAACGTGCATACAAAAGATGAATATTGTACACTACCACTTTACTTCCAGGTTCAGAAGTGGAAATGTTACGATGGGCATTGTGATACCTACTCTCCAGCCCCACCTCTATAATGGGCATCCCCATACAGAACAGCAAGCTAATGACATCTGGAGATGCTGCTTTGCTATAGTTTTTGGAGCTTGGTAAATAGCTGGCCCTACAGAAAACTGTGGGACTGACTCCTGCGAGCGTTATTACTCACTTGCTTCACAGTTTTGGTACATCAGCATGAAACTTATTTCTGCTGTAAACATATGGGGCCGGATGTAATGAAGTCCATGTTGGCCAGAGGTGCAGAATCCTGGTCGAACTCAAATATTTTTATTAAAGCTGCAATCATGTACAAGGCAAAACCATGTCTTTAAAACAATTTGCCACTTTAAAACAATGTTTGAGTTTGGCCGGGAACCGACATCTCCGGCCAACATGGAATTCATTACATCCGGCCTATAGAAACAGACATTCTGCATGTTTGATGTATAGACCCCTTGCTGAGCTTAGTGAATTCATATAATACTGCAAAAATGCAAAAACAATTAGACTATTACTACGTGCTATGAATGTTATGATGGGGTTTATAGTATACTGTATATAATTTAACCTCTGTATTCAGTAGTACAGATAATAAAATGTTTACAAGCGTACCTGTTCTGCAGAGAAATATACCTGGAAATTCTTAGCAAATATTAATAATCGTGCAAGTGGTATCTGTAGGTAATGGTAATAGGTAGGAGTCGAACATGCTCCAACAGTACCAAAAAGCAACATGAGCACAAACCAGATAGCACACTATTGGGTGCAAATCCTGATCTACCTTTTTAGGCAGGTATTGTGATGCAGCCAGAGAGCTTTAGCCCCTTTTACTTCCTACTTACCTCGTTTAATAAAAAGACACCAAGAATTAATTCCAAATAAAATTTCATTCATTATAAAATAATAACAAGCATTGGGCCTAATTCAGACCTGATCACACTAGAGATGTGCACCGTAAATTTTTCGGGTTTTGTGTTTTGGTTTTGGGTTCGGTTCCGTGGCCGTGTTTTGGGTTCGAACGCGTTTTGGCAAAACCTCACCGAATTTTTTTTTTGTCGGATTCGGGTGTGTTTTGGATTCGGGTGTTTTTTTCAAAAAACCCTAAAAAACAGCTTAAATCATAGAATTTGGGGGTCATTTTGATCCCAAAGTATTATTAACCTCAATAACCATAATTTCCACTCATTTTCAGTCTATTCTGAACACCTCACACCTCACAATATTCTTTTTAGTCCTAAAATTTGCACCGAGGTCGCTGGATGACTAAGCTCAGCGACCCAAGTGGCCGACACAAACACCTGGCCCATCTAAGAGTGGCACTGCAGTGTCACGCAGGATGGCCCTTCCAAAAAACACCCCCCAAACAGCACATGACGCAAAGAAAAAAAGAGGCGCAATGAGGTAGCTGTGTGAGTAAGCTAAGCGACCCTAGTGGCCGACACAAACACCTGGCCCATCTAGGAGTGGCACTGCAGTGTCAGGCCGGATGGCCCTTCCAAAAAATACTCCCCAAACAGCACATGACGCAAAGAAGAAAAAAAAAGAGGCGCAATGAGGTAGCTGTGTGACTAAGATAAGTGACCCTAGTGGCCGACACAAACACCTGGCCCATCTAGGAGTGGCACTGCAGTGTCACGCAGGATGGCCCTTCCAAAAAATACTCCCCAAACAGCACATGACGCAAAGAAGAAAAAAAAGAGGCGCAATGAGGTAGCTGTGTGACTAAGATAAGCGACCCTAGTGGCCGACACAAACACCTGGCCCATCTAGGAGTGGCACTGCAGTGTCACGCAGGATGGCCCTTCCAAAAAACACTCCCCAAACAGCACATGACGCAAAGAAAAATGAAAGAAAAAAGAGGTGCAAGATGGAATTGTCCTTGGGCCCTCCCACCCACCCTTATGTTGTATAAACAGGACATGCACACTTTAACCAACCCATCATTTCAGTGACAGGGTCTGCCACACGACTGTGACTGAAATGACGGGTTGGTTTGGACCCCCACCAAAAAAGAAGCAATTAATCTCTCCTTGCACAAACTGGCTCTACAGAGGCAAGATGTCCACCTCATCATCATCCTCCGATTCATCACCGTGTACATCCCCCTCCTCACAGATTATCAATTCGTCCCCACTGGAATCCACCATCACAGCTCCCTGTGTACTTTGTGGAGGCAATTGCTGCTGGTGAATGTCTCCACGGAGGAATTGATTATAATTAATTTTAATGAACATCATCTTCTCCACATTTTCTGGAAGTAACCTCGTACGCCGATTGCTGACAAGGTGAGCGGCGGCACTAAACACTCTTTCGGAGTACACACTTGTGGGAGGGCAACTTAGGTAGAATAAAGCCAGTTTGTGCAAGGGCCTCCAAATTGCCTCTTTTTCCTGCCAGTATACGTACGGACTGTCTGACGTGCCTACTTGGATGCGGTCACTCATATAATCCTCCACCATTCTTTCAATGGTGAGAGAATCATATGCAGTGACAGTAGACGACATGTCCGTAATCGTTGGCAGGTCCTTCAGTCCGAACCAGATGTCAGCATCAGCAGTCGCTCCAGACTGCCCTGCATCACCGCCAGCGGGTGGGCTCAAAATTCTGAGCCTTTCCTCGCACCCCCAGTTGCGGGAGAATGTGAAGGAGGAGATGTTGACAGGTCGCGTTCCGCTTGACTTGACAATTTTCTCACCAGCAGTTCTTTGAACCCCTGCAGACTGTGTCTGCCGGAAAGAGAGATACAACGTAGGTTTTAAATCTAGGATCGAGCACGGTGGCCAAAATGTAGTGCTCTGATTTCAACAGATTGACCACCCGTGAATCCTTGTTAAGCGAATTAAGGGCTCCATCCACAAGTCCCACATGCCTAGCGGAATCGCTCTGTGTTAGCTCCTCCTTCAATGTCTCCAGCTTCTTCTGCAAAAGCCTGATGAGGGGAATGACCTGACTCAGGCTGGCAGTGTCTGAACTGACTTCACGTGTGGCAAGGTCAAAAGGTTGCAGAACCTTGCACAACGTTGAAATCATTCTCCACTGCGCTTGAGACAGGTGCATTCCACCTCCTATATCCTGGTCAGTTGTATAGGCTTGAATGGCCTTTTGCTGCTCCTCCAACCTCTGAAGCATATAGAGGGTTGAATTCCACCTCGTTACCACTTCTTGCTTCAGATGATGGCAGGGCAGGTTCAGGCGTTTTTGGTGTTGCTCCAGTCTTCTGTACGTGGTGCCTGTACGCCGAAAGTGTCCCGCAATTCTTCTGGCCACCGACAGCATCTCTTGCACGCCCCTGTCGTTTTTTAAATAATTCTGCACCACCAAATTCAAGGTATGTGCAAAACATGGGACGTGCTGGAATTTGCCCAGATTTAATGCACACACAATATTGCTGGCGTTGTCCGATGCCACAAATCCACAGGAGAGTCCAATTGGGGTAAGCCATTCTGCGATGATCTTCCTCAGTTGCCGTAAGAGGTTTTCAGCTGTGTGCATATTCTGGAAAGCGGTGATACAAAGCATAGCCTGCCTAGGAAAGAGTTGGCGTTTGCGAGATGCTGCTACTGGTGCCGCCGCTGCTGTTCTTGCGGCGGGAGTCAATACATCTACCCAGTGGGCTGTCACAGTCATATAGTCCTGAGTCTGCCCTGCTCCACCTGTCCACATGTCCGTGGTTAAGTGGACATTGGGTACAACTGCATTTTTTAGGACAATGGTGAGTCTTTTTCTGAGGTCTGTGTACATTTTCGGTATCGCCTGCCTAGAGATATGGAACCTAGATGGTATTTGGTACCGGGGACACAGTACCTCAAACAAGTCTATAGTTGGCTCTGCAGTAATGATGGATACCGGAACCACGTTTCTCACCGCCCAGGATGCCAAGGCCTCAGTTATCCGCTTTGCAGCAGGATGACTGCTGTGATATTTCATCTTCCTCGCAAAGGACTGTTGGACAGTCAATTGCTTGGTGGAAGTAGTAAAAGTGGTCTTACGACTTCCCCTCTGGGATGACCATCGACTCCCAGCAGCAACAACAGCAGCGCCAGCAGCAGTAGGCGTTACACTCAAGGATGCATCGGAGGAATCCCAGGCAGGAGAGGACTCGTCAGAATTGCCAGTGACATGGCCTTCAGGACTATTGGCATTCCTGGTGAAGGAGGAAGTTGACACTGAGGGAGTTGGTGGGGTGGTTTGCGTGAGCTTGGTTACAAGAGGAAGGGATTTACTGGTCAGTGGACTGCTTCCGCTGTCGCCCATAGTTTTTGAACTTGTCACTGACTTATGATGAATGCGCTGCAGGTGACGTATAAGGGAGGATGTTCCGAGGTGGTTAACGTCCTTACCCCTACTTATTACAGCTTGACAAAGGCAACACACGGCTTGACACCTGTTGTCCGCATTTCTGTTGAAATACTTCCACACCGAAGAGCTGATTTTTTTGGTATTTTCACCAGGCATGTCAATGGCCATATTCCTCCCACGGACAACAGGTGTCTCCCCGGGTGCCTGACTTAAACAAACCACCTCACCATCAGAATCCTCCTTGTCAATTTCCTCCCCAGCGCCAGCAACACCCATATCCTCCTCATCCTGGTGTACTTCAACACATCTTCAATCTGACTATCAGGAACTGGACTGTGGGTGCTCCTTCCAGCACTTGCAGGGGGCGTGCAAATGGTGGAAGGCGCATGCTCTTCACGTCCAGTGTTGGGAAGGTCAGGCATCGCAACCGACACAATTGGACTCTCCTTGTGGATTTGTGATTTCGAAGAACGCACAGTTCTTTGCTGTGCTTTTGCCAGCTTAAGTCTTTTCATTTTTCTAGCGAGAGGCTGAGTGCTTCCATCCTCATGTGAAGCTGAACCACTAGCCATGAACATAGGCCAGGGCCTCAGCCGTTCCTTGCCACTCCGTGTGGTAAATGGCATATTGGCAAGTTTACGCTTCTCCTCCGACGATTTTATTTTAGATTTTTGAGTCCTTTTTTTACTGATATTTTGTGTTTTGGATTTTACATGCTCTGTACTATGACATTGGGCATCGGCCTTGGCAGACGACGTTGATGGAATTTCATCGTCTCGGCCATGACTAGTGGCAGCAGCTTCAGCACGAGGTGGATCTTGATCTTTCCCTATTTTTGGAACCTCAACATTTTTGTTCTCCATATTTTAATAGGCACAACTAAAAGGCACCTCAGGTAAACAATGGAGATGGATGGATACTAGTATACTTATGGATGACGAGTGACTGACGACACAGAGGTAGCTACAGCCGTGGACTACCGTACTGCGTCTGCTAGTATAGAGATGATAATGATATAAAAAATATATATATATCACTACTGCAGGTATATATAATATAATGACGGACCTGCTGGACACTGTCAGCAGACTCCTAAACTACTAGTATGAAGAAGATAGAAAAAAAAACCCCACCACAGGTAGGTATACAATTATGGACGAGCACTGACGACACAGAGGTAGCCACAGCCGTGGACTACCGTACTGCGTCTGCTAATATAGAGATGATAAAGATGATAGAGATGAACAAAAAAAATATAACACTACTGCAGGTAAATATTTATATAATATAATGAATGACGGACCTGCTGGACACTGTCAGCAGAATGCGTTTATAGAATTAAAAAAAAAAACACCACAGGAGTGTTTAACTTTTTCAGGCAGACAATATACTGGTGGTCACTGGTCAGTCACACTGGCAGCAAAAGTGTGCACTGTACTCCTGCTATAACTGCACCCCAGTCTCCCCCACAATTCAGCTGTGTGAGCAGTGAGCACTCAGCACAGTCAGATATACATAGATGATATTATCATGCAGCACACTGAGGCTGAGCACAGATATGGTATGTGACTGTGTATCGTTTTTTTTTAGGCAGAGAACGGATTATATTAAATAATAAATAAAACTGGTGGTGGTCACTAGTAACTATCAGCAAAACTCTGCACTCTGAGTACTCCTAATGCTCCCCAAAATTACTAAGTTAGTAGTAAATCAACTCAAGTGTCTCTATCTATTCTAACGGAGAGGACGCCAGCCACGTCCTCTCCCTATCAATCTCAATGCACGTGTGAAAATGGCGGCGACGCGCGGCTCCTTATATAGAATCCGAGTCTCGCGATAGAATCCGAGCCTCGCGAGAATCCGACAGCGGGATGATGACGTTCGGGCGCGCTCGGGTTAACCGAGCAAGGCGGGAAGATCCGAGTCTGCCTCGGACCCGTGTAAAAAGGCTGAAGTTCGGGGGGGTTCGGATTCCGAGGAGCCGAACCCGCTCATCTCTAGATCACACACCAGCAAATTTGTTAGCTAATGGGCAAAACCATGTGCACTACAGGGGGGCAGATATAACATGTGCAGAGAGAGTTAGATTTGGGTGGGGTGTGTTCAAACTGAAATATAAATTGCAGTGTAAAAATAAAGCAGCCAGTATTTACCCTGCACAGAAACAAAATAACCCACCCACATCTAACTCTCTCTGCACATGTTATATCTGCCCCCCCCTGCAGTACCCATGGTTTCGCCCATTAGCTAACAAATTTGCTGCTGCGATCAACTCTGAATTACCCCCTGGGTTTCTAAAAAAGTGCCATTGACAGTCACCTTGACAAATCTGGGAGGCACTAGAATGGTTTGTCAGAGCATCTTCTCTTCTTGTTTAACATGTGGCACCTGCAGTTGTTAATGAGTAAATGCCAACGGCACCTGCAGTTGTTAATGGGCAAATGCCTTAGGAAAGACTTAAGCCCCCTACACACTGGGCAGCAATTTGGATGATGAATGATCTGAATGATGATCCTTATTGTCCAAATTTTTTGCACTGCAAAACGACTTGAACCCAACGATGAACGACCGCAGGGACACGCATTGTTCATCGTTGGTACCTACATACTAAATGATATGAACGATATATCGTTAATTTCTGAACGATATTGTTCATATCACCCTGCAACATCACCCAGCGTGTAGGGTGCTTAAGTTTGGAATGAACAGAAAATGCAATGTTCAGGGGCCCTGTAGCGGGCCAAAAAGTTGGATCTGGTGTGGATCATATGGACGACAGTAACTAGGTCGACAGTCATAAGGCTGACCACTATTGGTCGACAGTGACTAGATCGACACCTGAAATAGCTTGACACTGTCATTAGGTCAACATGGAAAAGGTCGACGCTGAAAAAGGTCGTCATGAGTTTTATATATTTTTGATGTCGTTTTCGTCCACTCGCATGGCGAGCGAAAGGTGCCACAATCCACTATCGCTGTGCTTGCCAAAGGTTGCTATTCCCAATCGTAGTCCACGTGGATCATAAAGTATGAAAAAGTTCCAAAAATGAAAAAAAAAAAAAAAAAAAAAAAATGCATGTCGACCTTTTCCTGTTTCGACCCAATGCATGTCAACCAATAGTGGTCGACCTAATGAGTGTCGACCTAAGTGCTGTCGACCTAAAGACCGGATACCGTTGGTTCATGGTAAGTGATATGATTATTTACATTTTAGACGTTTTCTTAAAAAATATAAGTTTAAGGTTTCTTAAAAAATAGAATATATCTACTTAATATCACATTACAGAAATACATACACAAACTCAGGGCAGTTTTATAGATCAGGGTGCCCCTAGGCACAACAGTGATACCCACCCCAGACCCTCTAAGTTTTATTATTTTCATTGTTTCTTTATAAGCTCTCATTTTGTGATTCAGTGTAATATAATATAATAATGACAGCAGCCATCAGCTTTGACATTTTGTTTTATTTTTATTATGTACACATATTTACTAAATAGGTCAGCCTACAGGGATAGTCTGTACATGTTCTACCCATCCTCACTCCACTTTAAACTGGCATGAAGTACGGTACAGTGGAAATATTTTGTAGTTATTGGGAAGTTTTGGACTGATAATAAATAAAACAAGCATCCGAGGGCCTCGCCCCAGCAAGTGATCCCCTAGGCAGTGCCTAATGGGAAATTCACCACTGCACTGACTGTTTGTGCTTAGCAGACAAGCCCTCTGCTTATAACATAGGGGGTCATTCAGATCTGATCGCTGCTGTGCGTTTTCGCACAGCGGGCCATCAGGTCCTAACTGTGCAGGCGTATGCACTGCAGTGTGCACGCATGTCGGACAACAACGGGCATCGCCGGTCAGCGACGGGATGGTGCGAAAAATCTGATCGCACAGGCGTTTGTAAAGTGGTTGACAGGAGCAAGCCGTTTGTGGGTGGCAACTGACCGTTATATTCGGAGTGTCCGGAAAAAAGCAGGCGTGCCCAAGCGTTTTCAGGGATGGTGTCTGACGTCAGCTCCAGGCCTGATCAGCCTGTTCTCATCGCACTGTAGGAGTAAGTCCTGGGCTGCGCAGAGACTGCACAAAGTGGATTTTAGTAGCTCTGCGTACACATGCACTGCGAGTATACACTCTCCCTGGAGGAGGAGACTATCCGAACGCAGGACAGCAAAGTATGCAGCCCAGCAATCAGGTCTGAATGACCCCCCTAGTCCAAACACCCTCTGATCATAGATCACCTTGAACCAACATGACCAGTAATGCTCAGATGATCAAGACATCTGTCTGAATTCTATATTACAATTCTTGCTTTATAGACGAATATATATATATAGAAGGCATAGAAATGTGTCCATGTACAGTATATAGCCTACATGTGGCTGTAAGACTATTATGTTACTTCAGATACAGTACATAATCCACAAGAGAGTTTCCAACCTGTTATTCTACATTGTAGTTATTTGCAATTTACTATGGTTTAAGTGCTTTATGCAGGAGCGGTTCTTGGTGCGTGCAAGCAGTGACCGCCACCTACCCGCACCCCGCTCCCCGGCTGCAGCAGACGCCGTGGGCTGTGTGGGCGTCCGCTGCAGCCGGCTCCTGTGACAGACACTAGAAGTCATTATTGACCTCTAGTGTCTGCGCGGCGCTGCTATGGGAGAGACATCATGAAGTCTCTCCCATAGAGAGGAGCCGGCGGCCAGACGGAGCAGCAGCAGCAACAGCAGCGGTCGGGAAGCAGGAGCGGGGCAGTGGTAAGTATTGTTTTCTATTTTTGTGTGTGTTTGTAAGTGGCTACTAAGGGGCACAGCGACAGGGGGCACAACTACTAGGGGCAAAGCAACGGGGCACAGCAACAGAGGGCACAACTACTGGGGGCAAAGCAACAGGGGGCACAACTACTGGGGCAAATCTACTGGGGGCATAGCTATAGGGAGCACAACTACTGGGGCAAATCTACTGGGGGCATAGCTACAGGGGGCACAGCTACTAGGGGCACAGCTACAGGGGGCAAATCTACTGGGGGCATAGCTACAGGGGGCACAGCTACTAGGGGCACAGCTACAGGGGGCAAATCTACTGGGGGCATAGCTACAGGGGGCACAGCTACTAGGGGCACAGCTACAGGGGGCAAATCTACTGGGGGCAAATCAACTGGGGGGCACAACTACTTGGGGCAAATCTGGGGGCACAGCTACTGGGGGCATAACTGTGGCCACACCCCTCCCCTATGAATCCACGCCCCTGTATTTTGCTGCGTGCCCCCGGCGCGCACTAACTGTTTTGCCGCGGGTGGGGGACACCAGTGGAAACTTTCGCACTGGGCGCCACAAGGAGTAGAACCGGCCCTGCTTTATGCTAACATCGATTAAGCTATTTTTTAGTATATATAGTAAATCAATATAAATTAACTTGTGACTATATACTTCTATATATTCAGTTACTCACACAGCAAAGCAAAATGTTTACATTAAGTTACTCCTAACAGTATCTAGAGAGATTGGGTAAACTGACCCTTCGTTTGCATAAGATTGTGTTATATTATACATGACATTTTCTCATGACCACATACATACTTTAACATATGCTTGATCAAACGATAACAGCATAATACTTTGCACTTAATGTTGAACTTGTAACAACTTTTATGGTCGTTCCACACAGTGTAATTTTGAAGTGCACGTCAACATTTAACTAGTGCAACCCTGTCATGTAGTAAAATAACAAGGGGGGTGCAAGATTAGAAAACTTGGTTGCTTTAGTCTGGACAGTATGAAATAAACAATATGTATGCTACTTAAATGGAGTATACAATTATTATAGCTTATTAATATTTAGTTTAATTTATAATTCTGTACATAATTATGCACAGATTTACAGATAATTATGTAATATGCAGATTGAAATTATAGTATATACGGGTATATATACATTTGGAGAGGTAAAAGAAACTTTAGGGGGACATTTACTAAGCAGTGATAAGAGCGGAGAAGTGAGCCAGTGGAGAAATTTCCCAATAAACCAATCAGCAGCTCTATCATTTTATAGTATGCAAATTATAGATGTTACTTCAGTGCTGATTGGTTGCCATGGGCAACTTCTCCACTGGCTCACTTCTCCGCTCTTATCACTGCTTAGTAAATGTACCCTTTGTTTGGTACAGATGAAATGTTTAGACAATCAGTCAAGGATCAGAGCCAAAGAACAAGGTCATGGTTACAGGCAATCAAGAGAAGCCAAGTCAGTTACAACAGTAATAAGTAGGCTGCAATAGTAATAGAAAAGGAAGTAGATGAGCACACCTTTAATTCATGTCTGAAGCATAAGGCTGAGTGGCTTATATAGTCTAAGCATCTGATGTCTGCAGCTGTCTGCCGTTATGTGCACAAACAAATCAAGTGATATGCCCAGGTAGGAGGGAAGAGCAAATCCTGTTCTAACTGCAGCGTATCAAGTACCACACAATGAATGACATGTGACAGTACTGTCATAACAATAACCTTACCAGTCATGTCAGAATTGTGTTTCACAAAGAAAACTCTGAAATATTCTAAGTTATCTAGTATCCACAAGTAATTTGGCTGAGGTTGTACTGGATTCAAGATTACACTAATACTTATACTGAGGTATAAATTAGTAGAGGAGAAGGATGGAACAGAATACTATACACATTTGAGACGTGCAGTTTGGTTTTACTCGGTTCTTTTCGCCAAATTTATCGCAAGTTCAGATTTACCTTATTGGCTATCCAAAACACGTTACAGCCGATAGCCAATAAGATGCCGTTTTTGAGATCAGAATAAAACCGAGTAAATCTGAACTGTACATGTATAAATACAGTATATGGACAAAAGTATTCGGACGCTTGACCATTACACCAACAGGGAGTTAATATGGAGTTGGTCCCCCTTTTGCAGCTATAACAGCTTCCACTCTTCTAGGAAGGTTTTCGATGGGGTGGAGGTCAGGGCTCTGTGCAGTTCAGTTAAGTTTTTCCACACTGAACTCATCAAACCATGTCTTTATAGTCCTTGCTTTGTGCACTGGGGCGCAGTCATGTTGGAATAGAAAAGGGCCTTCCCCAAACTGTTGCCTCAAAGTTGGAAGCATAGCATTGTCCAAATGGGGGTCATTCCGACCCGATCGCACGCTGCACTTCTTCGCAGCCGTGCGATCGGATCGGAACTGTGCATGCACCGGCACCGCAGTGCGCCACCACATGGCAGTCATCGTTGCCTAGCTATTGTCTTCGTGACAGAGGCGGCCGCTAGGCGGGAGGGGGCTGAACGTCGGCGTACAGCCGCCGTTTAGGTGGAGCGGTCCGGCCAACGCAGGCGTGGTCGGACCGCTGGCGGAGCGGACCGCGGCGGCTGCATGACGTGTCAGAAGCTGCGCTGGCCGGGAGTTACTCCTCAAATACAAAGGCGCTTTTGTATTTGTGCGGGGGGGGGGGGGGGGCAACACTGACATGCGGAGCGGACTAGCCCTGTGCTGGGCGTCCCCCCGCATGTCTGAGTTAACGATCGTAGCTGTGCTAAATTTAGCACAGCTACGATCAACTCGGAATGACCCCCTATGTGTCTTGATGAAGCATTAAGATTGCCAATCTGAAGCATTAAGATTGCCCTTCATTGGAGATACTGGGCCTAGCCCAAACCTTGCAAAACAGCCCCATACCATTATTCCTCCTCCACCAAACTTCATAGTTGGCATAATGTAGGCAGGCAGGTAACGTTCTACCGGCATCCGACAAATCTAGACCCGCCCATCTGACTGCCAAACAGGGAAGCGTGATTCGTCGCTCCACAGAACACGTTTCCACTACTCCACAGTCCTTTGTCGGTGTGCTTTACACCACTCCATCTGACGCTTGGCATTGGACTTGGTGATGTGAGGCTTGCATGCAGCTGCTCGGCTATGGAAACCCATTCCATTAAGCTCCAGCAGCACAGTTTTTGTGCTTACGTTAATGCCAGTGGATGTTCTGCACTATTCAGCTTTAGAATCAGCAGAGCGCTGGCGACTTTTGCGCACCATGTGCCTTAGCAGTCGTTGATCCCGCTCTGTGATTTTACATGGTCTTCTGCTTCATGGCTGAGTTGCTGTTGTTCCTAAATGCTTCCACTTTCAAATAATATCACTTAAAGTTGACCATGAAATATCCAGCAGGGATGAAATTTCACTAACCATCTTATTGCAGAGGTGGAATCCTATCACAGTACCACGCTTGAAGTAACTGAGCTCTTCAGAACGATGTTTGCAAATGTGGACTGCATGGCTAGATGCTTGATTTTATGGCATGGCACCATGGCAGCAGGTGTGGCAAAATACTTTTGTCCACATAGGGTGTATATGTATGTTTGTGGGATCAGTACGAGATCCCTGGTGTCATAAGACCGACGCCGGGAGCTAGACAGCCTGGGTCCCGGCGCTGAGCATAGCGTGTTCCCTCGTGGGCTCGCTGCGCTTGCCACGCTTCGGGCCCGGTGGCGAATGCTCTACGAGTGGTGGCATGGACCACCACCCAAGAGGGGTAACCAGCTGGCGGTCGGGATTCCGACCACTGTTATTTCAGCTGGCGTCAGGATTCCGGTGTCGGTATCCTGACCACCGGGATCCTGACAGGCAGTAAATAGAATTCCTTCCATGTAGGTAGGTATGTATATATATATATATATATATATATTTCTTTATACAGACAAAACAATTGTATTACATTCTTAACAATGCATGAACTTTCCAACATTTCGAGGCTACAGATGCCTTGCTTTCAAGAAATGCATGTAGACATCAGTACAAAAGCAAACAGCTGTTCGCAGTCCATGGCTTATATGTACCGGGCAGTACAGATGGTGTAATGGTTAGCATTACTGTCTCATAGCACTGAGGTCATGGGTTCGACTCCCACCATATCCCTAACTATGTGGAGTTTGTATATTCTCCCTGTACTTGCGTGGGTTTTCTTCCAGATACTCCGGTTTCCTCCGACAATCCAAAAATATACTGGTAGGTTATCTGGATACCAACAAAATTAACCCTAGTGTGAATGTGTGTGCGTGTGCACGTGATAGGGAATATAGATTGTAAGCTCCACTGGGACAGGGACTATGTGAATGGCCAAATATTTTATGTAAAGCGCTGTGGAATATGTGTGCGCTATATAAATAACTGGTAATAAATAAATAATATGTAATGCACTCTCAGGACTTGCTGTTACATTAGTAAATTCAGGTGATGACCACTTAAATGCATCAATGTTTCCGTTTATTCAACTTTTATCAGGAAGTGAAAATCATCCATCTTTTTTCCATGTCAAGTTCCAGTCACAGTCACGCATAATATACAAATGTCATATACCAAATTAATCAGCATGGTCTCCTGGTGCGTCCTAGCTGCATAGCATTGCGAGTAAGACATAATTTAGGAAAAAAATTATGGCCAGCGCTAGCAGAGTTGCATCTCCTGTTTCGTGGCATATTGGCACTAGATGTATGAGGAAACCTCTGTTTTCTCACTTGCTTATCTTATATACACCTGGTGCAAATTAGGTACTGTATGTGCGCTGGGCCATTTTTGCTGGATTTGGATTTGGTTCTGATTCGTTGGCTGGATTTGGATTTGCCAAACCGCCATGACTGTCTTTGGAGTTATTTGCAAAATTGACAAAAAAAGCTAAATCACTTAATTTGGGCACTTTTTTTTGTCCCTAGAGTATTATTAACCTTAATAACATTGATTTCCAGTCATTCACACTTAATTTTGACCACCTCACAGCTCACAATATTGTTTTCACAAATATTGGCCAAAGGCTGGCTGGCTGGCTAAACTGCGGTATACAGTGTGGGTTGGATACAGTGTGGGTCAGATACAGTGTGGGTTGGATACAGTGCGGGACACAAGACAGGTTGGATACAGTGTGGTTTGGATACAGTGCTGGTTAGATACAGTGCGGGTTGGATACAGTGCAGGTTGAATACAGTGCGGGTTGGATACAGTGCAGGATACATTACTGGTTGGATACAGTGTGGGATACAGTGCAGGTCAGAAACAGTGCAGGTTGGATACATTGAGGGTTGGATACAGTACGGATACACTGCAGGTCGGATACAGTGCAGAAAACATTGCGGGTCGGATACAATTTGGGTAGGATACAGTGCTGGATACATTGCAGGTTGGATACAGTGTGGAATACAGTGAGGGTCAGATACAGTGCAGGATACGTTGCTGGTTGGATACAGTGCGAGTTTAATACAGTGTGGGATACAGTGTGGGTCGAATACAATGCAGGATACAGTGCAGGGGAGATACACCACTAGTGACAGGGGATGCTAGTGGTGTCATCAGTACGGTAGTGTAGGCAGCGCATGGGTGCTGGCAGAGTCCTCAGTGTTGGGTTGCTGACAGTGTCGGTACTGCTGAGAGGCTGGCAGTGTCGGCAGTGACGATAGTGTCCTCAGTGCAGAGTTGCTAGTGGTGTCAGTACTGCTGCATGTGTCGGCAGTGTGGGGGTACCAGGGGTGTCTTTGCTGCAGGGGTGCTGGCAGTGTCAGCAGTGTCCTCAGTGTGGAGTTGCCGACGGTGTCTACACTTCTGGGGTGCTGGTGGTGTCGGCTGAGATGGTGGTGTCCTCAGTGCTGGGGTGTCAGCAGTGTCCTCGGTGCAGAGTTGCTGGTGGAGTCGGTACTGCTGATTGTGTCAGCAGTGTGGGGGTTCCAGGGATGTCCTCACTGCAGGGCTGCCGGCAGTGCTGGCAGTGTCCTCAATGCGGGGTTGCCAGTGGTGTTGGCAACGTGGGAGTGGCAGGGGTGTCCTCAGTGCTGGGGTGCGTCAGCAGCGCCGGCAGTGTGGTGGTGCCGGCTGAGACAGCAGTGTGGGGGTGCTGGCTATGTCAGCAGTGCAGGAGTGCCGGCAATGTCCTCAGTGTGGGGGTGCAGGCAGTGTCGGCATTGCTGGAGTACCAGTGGTGTACTCAGTGCGGGGGTGTTGGCAGTGCGGGACTGCCGGCGGAATCCTCAGTGTGGGGATCTGGCAGTATGGGGGTGTCGGCATTGTCGGCAGCGCGGACGGCGGTGTAATTACCGTAATGTGGGCCACCATCGAATCCCATTAAAGTCTATGGGGACACACGGATTGGCTGAGAGCCGTGACAGATCAGCGGTCAGCTCATTGACTTAATGGGACTTTTGAAATTGGCGCCTGAGCCGAAACTGCGAGATTCAACAGCGAGATCACGTGGTTTCACCCCGGCTCAACTGCCTCGGATCATGGATGTTTGGAGCGGTTCGGATTTCTTAAAATCCGAACCGCTCCTTTCTATTACAAATGCTACTGGTCTTGTGATGTACTCGTGTTATATACAATTAAAAGAACATACTCTTGCGTCTTTTTCTGCATATGTTCTAAGTTATTAATGAGGCCCATTGGGCCTGATTCAGAGATGTATGCAATTGCTTTGACACTTGCAAGTGTTGCAGCCACCAGTATTTGTATTGAGACGCCCACCAGCGGCTTTTGAAATCCCAACAGCTGTATAGAAAGATGAGGCATCTGTCGCAGATCAGTTTATTATTAAAATTCTGAGTAGCCATGTGGTCGTGCCACATGTCCGCAGGCAGTAAAACGCTAGAACCATTGCAGCTGTGTACGGGTTCGCAGTCGCTTGCTGAAACATGCCCCAATTTTTAAACGACAATAATTTACAGCGCAACATCTACTTGGTTTTGCCTTGTAAATGATCACTGCTTTAAAAATACGGGCATTCTCGGAAGAAGTCGCGGGCCTCCAGCAACTCAGACACTATTACATTTACCCCCATGACTGTTAATCACTTTGCTCGGTGTGACTGATATGTGCAGACCGCTGATAATAGCAGAACTGCGGAGCAGTCAGGTCTTTAGTACAGCTATGATTCGGGTCCATTATCTCCTTTCTGTCCTCCTCCAGTTTATCATATGCACTTTTTTTGTGCATGAAGTTGGAGCATTTTGCCTTTATAAGTGATAAAACAATACTGCCCTGTTACGGTGGAAGGCACCTGGATGACATAATTAGAAAGAAAAGCATGTTGACAGAACTGTCTTAGAGACTGGATAGTCCGAGGCATTTTGAGAATGTTAATGGTATGCTTGAGTGGATAGCTTCAGAGCTAAGCACGGTCACCAGTCCTTGCTGACATTTCGGAAATATGCAATCTCATGGCAACAGCCTCTGAAGACAGATTTTTTTTTTTTTATTAATAAAAAAATGTTGATGAATAAACCGTTTGGTCACAGAAATGAGCGTGAAGCACATATTACTTTTACATGCCTTTATTTTACAGTAAATATGGTGAAGGAAAACTAGCTACTTTGAAACTTACAGTATAACAAAACCATGAAAAAAATATTGAGAATTTTGGCAGTATTGGAAAACGATTCTAAAACGATCTGCACATTAGCTCATTGGCAAAGTTAGCAATGGAAGTAGCTAACGCCACAAAAACATTTGCCAGCGCAAGTTAAAATTTGCATCATTTCTAAGAACATGATCTACAGTTGTAAGAAATGGGCACCTGCATCTACAGCAGCACCTGTGTGGTTTGCAACGGGATTCAAGTCTGGCCGCTGCTCTTCCAATGGCGCTCTCTGGCACACCTGCTGCTGCTGCTGCAGAGTTAATCGACTCTGTCCCAGGAGCCCTGCCAACACCCACCGGTGAACACTGATTCAGCATGATGCAGGTGGCTGAATGACAGCATAGCTGGGGCCCTGCCAATTCACTGTGAGCTCTGGACCCTGTAGACCGTCTGCTAGCACTATCTATATAATTATGTAAGTAGTGCGGGGAAGGGCACTCCAAATTGCTTCCGGACGGCTGGGATGAACTTGTGCCCCTGGTTGTAGTGCTCATTTCGCATTGGCCCCTTAGTGTGCTTAGTAAAAGAGGCTCATTGTTTGTCTCTGAATTATAGACACTGTAGACTCTATTCTGCTTGAAAATTCCAGTAGATCAGCAGCATCATTCTATGGTCTAGTCACTTAGATCTCATTTCTCATTTCTTCCATAGTCTGGTATTACATCTGAACAACAATCTGACAGATCTCTTTACACGGACGCAAATAGTGAGTTTTGCATATGCCGCATGCACAGATGTAAATTAACACATTTTGGCTTATCTTCCTCCTATTCTGAGTCGGACAGATTTGTCTTTCTGAGAAATGGGCATTGGTAACAATGCAATCGCATGGAGCTGTTCTGTCTTTCGGGAGTGTCATGAGAGAATAGCTAGAGTTCCGTGCTATTCTGAGTTGTGCGTACAGGGAAGGGAAGCCTGTTTCTGACAGATCTCTGGCATCCAGCATGGGGCAAGTGTAAGTGCCAATACTAATGATGGCTACTGGGGGTGAGGGTGGAAAAACAGTGGGTGGTATGGCTTCTCTCTTGAAGCTACGCCGATCTTTATAATAGCCCAGTGGAAACTTGCATTAGCAGAAAGTTGTAAATTAGGCTTCTGTGGCATCACACATATACAGCATTTTTGCATCAGTCCACATGTGTGCATGCTTTTATGCACTGAGTTCCTGCCAATTGATTGGCTAATCAGATATTTGTATTACAGGTTGGTTTACCTAATAAAGTATTATTGATTGCATATATACATATATTTATATATATCTATGACTTTTATTGCACTTGGAGAACAGATATATGTTTGGAGGGCACTTTCATACTGTTCAAAATTACTCCTTGAATCCAGTCCATTTTTTTGGAAACCATTTATCCACTGGATGTGAATTCCCATTTTTGTGTGACTGTGCAATCAGCCACTTATATTTGGGTTTATTGCTATGAATGATCTATGAACGATTTCAAGTACATCAATTACAACATTGCATTATCATTTTTTATTTTTTTTAAAGATTTCTTACCCCTGAAGAAGCCCATTCATGTATGAAACGCATAGGGTTTCTGGTGCTGTGCCTACACACCAGTGACGTGCGGTGGGGTGAGGCAGGTGGTGAGGGTGATAGCAGGAATATACCATCACCTTGACCTTATAGTGATTGTGTGTACTTTGTCACCTCTATGCTGTAAGCAATTGTTATGAATTATTGTTTTTTATCAAAAATAAATAAAAAGCAAATTATTTACTGGTCAGTCAATGGGCCTTTTTCTTGTCAGGTGATCATTAGTGAGATGCAGCGGCGGCTGCTGCTCCTGGGCTGCAGCGCCATCCAAAAGTTGCAAGGGGGAGCTGGACAGGACATATGAACATACATGTGAAGTTGTATGTAACACATACGTCCTGGCTTTCTTCCCCGGGAATCAGCAGCTGCCGCAGCATGCCGCGCACTGCTCAGCCTGTCAATAGTCCTTTAGCCCGCACACGTACTCCTGTGAAACCAGCCAATGAAAGTCCGGGGACTCCCATCGGAAGCTTTGTATGTGGTACTGCAAAAATACACACATACAAAGCTTTGAATGCGATATTGCATGTAGAAGCCGTGTATATGATACTGCATTCAGCTATGGCAGCAGTGCAACAACCCCCTTCCCCCCCAAATAAATATGTAAATAAAAAATAAAGAATATAAAAATGGGCCTTTAGATTATATAAATTATTTATTTTATAAGGCTGCTGGAAAACTCCACAGCAGTGATAATTATATCAAATCATAAAAAAGACAAATTCTGCACAAAATACATAGAAAAAGAACAAGCAGGGCCATCTTTTTGTATGGGCTCAATGCGCAGTTGTACAAGGGCTCCAGGAGTATAAGAGCCATAGGCTGAGAGCTGAGGTTCACCTTTTTCCAGGGGTACCAGATTTTTTTAAATTGGTCCTGGGAAACTGGAAATATCTGACTTCAAAGCAGTGGTCCCCATCTAAACCTGTTAATTGCTCTTCCCAGCCAGATATCTCAGGATCAGTCTGACTTCGAGTTTTTCTGAGGGTATACTCCAAATCTGGGACCTTTCGGTGGACACTGGCAGCTTGTCTCTACTATACCCAGAACCAGAGATGTCAGCCTTCCAGCAGCTGGTCCCTGCTCCAGCTCCACATGCCTGGTATGCAGTTTTAGATTTTCGTTGGTGGATTGCTCTGGCTCCTGAAGTCTGATCATCAGTTCCCCAGCACCTGATAGGTGAGACTCTAGTTTTTTACATTATTGAAAGCTAAGAAATCTATTTCCAGATACTGGAGATATCTGCAGTCAAGCAAGCTGCCCTCCCACTGGAAAATGATGAATATTAAGCCCACTCCACTATCCACCCCTCACCTGCATATTAAACACCCCCTACCACCCTGGAAGTCATGTACCAGGGCCCAATGCCCCCTTCTACAGTTTAGTGTTATCCCACCTGCCCCATCTCCCATCTGTGCAGTAAATGAGTAATTAGCAGAAATTACTGCTAAAGGTCCTACCTGCTGAGCGGAAGATAGAACACCCCGTACCGCCAACGGGACATCAAAGCTGCTGCTGATAGCATCCCCCAACCCTACCGCTGGAGGATGGGTAGGGGCTCTAGTGCATTGTTTTGCCTAGGGGCCTACACTGCAGTTATAACAACCCTGAGAACAAAGACATACAAAGTTGATGGAGAAGGTACATACATGACATGAAATTTAGACTGTACATCTTTTTGAAACCATATTGGAATAATGGACCATTCCTGAGACTCATGGAGTCCCCCAGGCTCCTGGAAGATTAACTAGCCCTTGCCAGGCACAGCAACACTAGGCAATCCTAGGCAGTGACATACAGTCAGGGGATGCAGAGCACACACATTGTAGTGTATTACCAAATATATCTTATAATCTTTTACACCACACACCAACACTCATACCAGTAGTGCTCCTACCTATTTTATTAATCAGGTTCAGTATCATGTGCTGGAGGCTGGTAGATAATGCTCCTGGTCATCTCAGGACTGTCTGACTATAAGGCCATGATTGCTGCCCATTAATGTGCTGATTGCATAGGGGATGGGCTGTATATGGGGTCCCCAGCCTTTGACCTTACCACAAATCACTGGGGAGACACAATGCATCCAAAGGGTCCCCCCCCCCCCAGCAGCATCTTTCATGGACCTTTGTGCCGCACACAGGGATGTACCAAGGTTGAACAGGTACACAAGGTCCTAGGGTGGCGTGGAGATTGACCAAGTTGAAGGCCAATCTACATCTGGGAGTTCAGAGTGACATCTGTTGCTCAGCGGAATAGATAATACTGTGTACTGTCTGCCAGTTTTAGACCTGGCTGCATTGCGGTGCACATGGTGGGATATCATGAATGTCTTATCCCCATCAGTGATGAGGAGTCACAGAGTACAAAGAAGAGCTGTATAGCCCATCCACAGAATGAAGAAGTAGAATTAGAGGAACAGAGGAAGAGTAAGATAGAAAAGAAGCAGAGAGAAGAACATGTGGGTCATGAAAGAAGGAGAGTGTGAGAGCAGCCGAGGAAGTGTGCTGCCGTCAGGGGCGTTGCAATTCCACAGGCCCCCTGGCCGTGCAGTACTCAGAGCGGGGCAGGTGCTCCCTTACTGAGCACTGTGGGCAGCTTCTCCATTCATAGCAGTATGAGTAACTCAGGTATTAACTAAAACAGAACAGCTAATTGAGATATGTTGCTGGGCAGATTTAGAAATGCATACTGTCTACATTTGATTTGGGTAAACTAAATCCTATATGTCATAATAACTAGATGACATTTAAATGCAATTTGTGCAGTATATTTTACATCATTTTTCTTCCTGAAGTTTGTTTTAGCTTACACTTGTGACAATTAATGTATCCTTAGACTAGCAATAAATATTAACATTTTTAAAGAAATATAAAGTCACTCATGAGACTTTTTGATTCAGATTATTGTAAAACATGAGTTGTTATGCTTAATCGGCGACTTTACACCAATTCCTTTGTGACAAACATATTTACCCTAAATACTGAGCATACTCCGAGTAATTTGTATGTGTAAATTATGTGAACAAGATGCAATATTCAGGAAGAAGTACTAAGTGTGGGAATCGCTACCAATGGTGGATGTATAAGTCACGCAAGGCATCATGTGCTGTATGCATACAAATAGGATCAGTGTATAACTGTATAAGGACACATCTGTGGATTCAAAAAGGAGTCACAACCAAAAGAAATGTCTTAATGGAAAGAACATGGGATGTGGGTACCAAGTGAAAGAGAGGGGTATCTCTAACAAAATATGATAGTTGATGAGAAAATTCTATGTAGACAACGATAATGAAGCTGAAGAATTTGGAATTATAGGAAAGTATGTTCAAAATAAAAATAAACTGACTGAAGTTAGTAATCAGTCGCACCACTGTCTAGTTCCCACACAATAATCAAGAAGTCGTTGTTATCATTACTAGCTATCCATAGCTATCACATTTACCAAGTAATTTAGACTGCTATCAGCTTCCTGAGAACCTCATGCCTCTGTCAAAGTATTTGCCTGGAGCTATAGAAGTAAATTGCCGGAACCTTTAAGTATTAGAGATATCATTTGACAAGGACAGGCGGCTAGTGAAACAAGGGAGGGCTTTATTGTTTGACTAGGTGACAAAGACTTGTACATTCCCCACTTTTGCCTGAGGGCATTGCAAATGAATTACCTCTTCTGGAGGAGTTGGAGAATGGAATCTTTATAGGGAAAAAACATGGGATGCAAGTGACAGTGGACAGCCTCATACTATTATTCATTGTATAATTTAGTTCCACAATGATTTGTTTTCACTTCTACCATATAACCTTCTACATACAGAGAGAACACCTGTTGTATCCAAGAATACCTGAATGACCAGGTTTCTTCACATGGCCTTTATGGTCTTCACAAACATTATGTTCATTGTCTATCTTTCTATCTATCTATCTATCTATCTATCTATCTATCTATCTATCTATCTATCTATCTATCCATGTGTCTCGACTCTCTATGTATTTTTGGCGAATAAGACAGATTTGGGAAATTCAGAAGTCCTATAATTGTTGAGTATGGAATGTCTTCCTTTATTCATAGCATTATTAGCTCCTGATACTGATCTAGATAATCACTTTACTTATATTGTATGATGTGGTTTAAGGCATTTCACTTTGATGTAATATGTGTGTGGGACTTTGTGTAATATAAGTATGGTTTTGCAGAAAATGATAAGATTTAGGAAGTACTCCTATGATAAATCAATAGTTTGCCTTGTATCTGATACCTATTTAGCATGTGCAACTAAAGCTAGAAATGACACGCAACAGGGCAGCTTGGAACAGCACCTTCTAGGTTCACCAGGCTAATGAAGACCAATTTTTAATCGTTTTACATACGCTATTGCTACAGTCGCCCCAAAGAGTTCTTCTCAGCGCACCAGGTCCCGTGCGGCTCTTCTTGTGTGGAGCATTTTTTCATTCAAATGTGTGCTTTCAGGGCCGGATTAACAATGCGGCAGGTGGATCTGGAGGTCCAGGACCCTCATGAGAATATGACTAAACAGTCTAGGGGCGGGCTAGCTAAGGGATCAAGAGCAGGGCCGGCGCCACCATTAGGCAGCTTTAGGTAGCTGCCTATGGGCGCCGGCCACTACAGGGCGGCGCAGCACATTACAGATTAATGCTTCCTCTATTATTTCCTTAGCTAGACCAGGAGCCGGGATTCCGCAGCCGCCCATCCATTATCAGCAGGCACTAACAGCATGAGTTTTACGCGGTTAACGTAAGCTGGCTCTTGTTAAATGTAGCTCCCCTCCAACCCGCGATAGCACCCAGCATTTCCCGCTCCACGCCACAACCGCATACTCGTGGATACAGCTTCTCTCTCCCCCCGCAATTACATCCCACATAGTCTTACCCTCCCCCCTACCCTTCATCCTAACCGCAACTCGGTAGCGTAACCAACCGCCCTCCCTCCCCATTCCCCGCTGAGCAAAGTGACCAGCTATCAAACGGTTAAGATGCATTCAGCCTCCCACCACCCCGCGATTTTCCTCCCTCCCCACCACCCACCTTGACTGCATCCCGCGTAGTCTCTCCCTCTACCCTGCGTGCCCATAGGCGTCGGAATGGGGGGGGGGGCAAGGGGGCAGCTTGACCCCCCCAAACATGATGGAGGAGCTGGTGCGGGGGAGCGCTTCCTTCTGCATCCCCGTAAGCGGCTACTACTTTAAAAGCAGTGTGCTGCCGCAGGCAGGGTGCGGTGCCCCTTCTGTACTGCCCGGCTGTCATGCATCACCAGTGAAGAGACAGCCGGGCAATACAGAAGGGGCACCGCACCCTGCCTGTGGCAGCACTCTGCTTTAGAAGCCGCCCACGGGGATACAGTGGTAAGCGCTCCCCCTGCGTTGAAAGAGAGGAGACCGGCACCACGGGGAGGGGAGTGTTGAAGGAGAAATCATTCTGGCACCCTTGCCACTGCCCGAACCGAACCACACCGCAGCGCTCTGAGCTGAGCAAACTCATATAGGGACAGGAGAGAAACTCAGAGACAAATCCATTATGATAATAGAAGTCAATACAAAAAACCTCAGAATCAACGCTCTCAGAGATTTAGATCTCAGAGCAAAGATTCTTGGAGAGATAGGAACAGATATGAAGCTCCTTATGTAAGAGACACAAAAGTCTCAGGGAATACCTACACAAAAGATGAACTCCAAAATAAGTCAACTAAGGTTAATTTTTTAGAGAGGCGACATCACTCACCGGGAGACCCACAGAATTCATCGTGGGAAAACCCACGAATGATGCTTACCCCAAAGAGAAGAAGAGAAGAAGGGTCAGAGGCTGCAGGGGAGGAATCAAGAATGCCCACAAAAAGTGTAAGAAGGTTTTAAACACAAGGAATATTTTTAATCTCTCTAAAAGAACCCTTACAGCTGCAGAGATTTCCTTACTAAATAAGGGATTGAAATTCGCCCCAGAAAACAAACCTAATCTTTTTACGCTTTTTGTGGACCTTAATAGATTCGTACGTACTCTAAGTAGAAAACGCTACTTTATTAATAAATCTTTACATAGACAAAACATCAAAGGGGCACCAGTATGTCTAGATACACAGGACAATGAGTGTCTTGGGATTTTAGAATCAATCCTTGGTGAAAATGGGGGGATGGCGAGTACCCCAGACACCAATGGGCCTGGCAAAATTTATGATGTCAATGGAGTGGATTATAAGAAATTTAAATTGTCATCTGAATTTTACCCTTTGCAACACAGAGGCCCTTTCATTGAGGGTTTCTATACCACCACCTTGAGGGAGTTTAGGGAGCTGTGTACCGAACGGGATGCTATGAATATACGGGACAATCTTTCAAAATCCGAGAGAACAGCACTTAATAGACTCATGAGAGATGAAGAGATAATCATCAAGCAAGCCGATAAAGGCGGCGGCCTGGTGATCCAGAATATTGGTGACTATCTCTTTGAAGCTCATAGACAACTCAATGATAGCACCTTTTATAAGAAAATTTCTAAAGATCCCACAAGCACTTAGGCTGAATTAAAGTCCTTATTGGAAATGGCGTTAGATAAGGGGATCATTAATAAAGAAACTTATTTGTTCCTGATGGTTAAATACCCGGTTGTCCCCATATACTACCATCTACCGAAGGTGCATAAGTCACTGGTATCCCCACCAGGACGTCCCATCATATCAGGGGTGGGATCCCTGACATCTAACTTATCTGCATACATAGATGCACATTTACAAAAATATGTTCAAGCCTTGCCCTCCTATATTAGAGATACGACACATTTTCTTCAAAAATTGGATGGTATACTTTGGAAGGATTCCTACATACTTCTTACGTATGATGTAGAATCCCTATATACCAATATAGTACATGATTTGGGTCTCTTGGCGACTAATCATTACCTGTACTATGACACAGAGGTTAATGGTTCTCTTCGATCTTTTATTTTATCAGCTATGAGGTTTATCTTGGAGCACAATTATTTTTCATTTGATTCACAATTTTATTCACAAGTTAGGGGCACTGCCATGGGGACCAGATTCGCGCCGAGCTTTGCCAACCTTTTCTTGGGGCACTTCGAGGAGCGCCTCATCTGGGGAGGGCATCTCGGTGCGGGCCTGGTCCTCTATGGCAGATATATAGACGATTTATTTTTTATTTGGGATGAGGATGTCTCACCTTTTTCACTACTCACTGGTTTTCTTAATTCAAACACACTGGGTCTAAAGTTCACTAACACTTTTAGTAAAATATCTATTAATTTTCTTGATATCACTGTCACTATTCAGGATGGTAGAATAGTCACTTCCACTTATACTAAAGATGTGGACTGCAATAATTACTTACACTTCACCAGTGGGCACTACAAACCATGTAAATTAAATATACCCAAAGGACAGTTCCAGCGGTTACGTCGGAACTGTTCCACTGAGGAGGCCTTTAAGAACCAAGCAGAAAGCATGTACAATGCATTTATACGGCAGGGATATCCTGCACAAATTTTGGATAAAGCTCTCATAGAGACCCAATCTAAATCTAGGATCACACTAGTTCATCCTGTAGTTAAAAAGAAACAAGACCCAAATGATAGACAAATAGCGTTCATTACACAGTACAATACAGCAGCGAAGGACATTAAAAGAATCATCACAAAGAATTCTGCTATTCTAAAATCAGATAAACTGTTAGAGACAACCCTAACCGGAAGAAACCTAGTGGTATTTAGAAAAGCTGATTCACTGAGACAAAAACTAGCACCAAGTCTATTTAAAAGAAAACCCAAAGAAATAGGAGAAAATATAATGAGATTACCATCTAAACCGAATGGATTCTTCAAATGTGGTAAGGATAGATGTGTAACGTGTCTCTTTGCAGAAAACAAATGTACTAAGATTAAATCCTTCAGCAGATCAGAAGAGTTTGAGATAAAAGGTTTTATGAACTGTAGGACTAACTTTGTGATATATGTCATCCAATGCAAATGCGGAATGCAGTATGTTGGCCGCACCATTCGTCCCCTCCATGAAAGATTCATGGAACATAAGAGGAACATTACAAAGAATATTAAAACGCACAGTCTGTCTAGTCATGTCTCTTGGTGTCAGAAGGGTGCTGTTAATGGTTTAACCATTAGAGCAGTAGAACATATAAAAGTCACTATGAGGGGAGGCGATAGATATAGGAAACTTTGCATGCGTGAAGCATTTTGGATTTTCCGGTTACATACTTTGAGTCCACATGGTCTTAATGACACAGTGGAACTCAATGCTATCTAATTGGTCTCTCCTTCTGCCTCTTTTGTAGCCTATGTAAGATGATCTTGTCCCCAATTGTGGGGTAAAGTACAGTTGTTTCCATGAGTTGTCCTTATTATTATGTATGTCTTCTTGGTTTTGGTTTTATTCTGCTGATATTGGGGGAGTGGGCGAATGCCTCCCACTTTGGCAGATCGAGTGTAAATATATCTCTCTGCCATCTTTTGATGCATTCGTCCATTCCCACCTTCCAGTTTTATTTTTATTTTTATTTTTATTTTAGTATCTAGTATAAATGGAGATCAAATGGTTTATCCATTTGCACCACTGGGGAAGTAATTCTATATTATATGTATAAATACTTATACCTACTGATGAGTAGCATATGTTTTTATATATAATTGGTTTAGTTAAATTTATATTTATTATTTATTACTTATTTATGTTTCTCCCTATTCTATGAGATACAATTAGATCAATTCGAGTGAGAATATCCCATATAGATATATGTAATTCAGTAGTACTGATCAATACATCAAATATGGTTTAATATTGTAACAGTCAGATCATATTAATAATCGTTGCAGTGATATGGATTTATCCACCCTATGAAATTTGGATTATAAACAATTATATTGAGAGTACTATGTTGCTGTCTCCCGCTCCGCTAAGAAACAATATTAATAATAATAATAATAGAAATATCATAAATATATAAAAGTATTACTTTGAAAGTTATTTGAATTTTAATTTTGGTATGTTATTCGGTTGAGTTAGGAATTAGTATGTTTAGACATGCTTATTTAAGACTGCTGGATTTGTCTGTGGAACCGATTGTAACTCCACTTGCACACACGTTCACTAATGATCTGAACAGGTGCCTCCCAGGTGCCTGTACTAATGACCGTCCTAGGAGTCCTTTAAATATGAGGAACCAGCAGGATAGGTTCATTATAACCCTCTGAGGAAACGACCAGACTGTGCCGGTCGAGAAACGCGTCAGGGCTGCTATAGGATCCGACTACCTTTCATCCAACCACTTCCACCTCTCACGGACTTCACCTGTTCCAGCTCTACTCCACTGTCGGGTAAAAATCTGCCCGAGCAAAGCCTCCTGCACTGGTCCCTTTTGAATCACGGGGACCGTGGCTGCCAGCTCATTTCCACTGTCGGGTCTAAATCTGCCCGAATAAAGCCACCTGCACTGGTCCCTTCTGCAATACGGGGACCGTGGCTGTCAGCTTATCTCCTTGGATCAACGGCACTTCGGTTAATTACAGCACCGTAAGATGATCCGTTGGAGCGGTGAGCAGTCAGGAGTCTGACACGACTTAGTAAGGAGAGAGCAGTGGATACAGTCGCTGGAACAAGCAGACACCCGAGCACTCGGGAGTGCTATATTCACATCAAGGAAGTGGTAAGCGTCAATTTCCTATATGAGGATATACTAAATCAAACGGAACTGGTGCTATGTCCATTGGAGGTAACTCACAGATATTTAATCCATAATCAACAGTGCACTGACTTTGCATACATGTGACTTTCATTTTGAACAAATCAATACAAGTATGAGACTGTTATATGGATAATATCCAGATTCTCAGCACTTAAACACCAGCTGCTAAAAATTTTAGGATTACTTCATATCGTCATTATACCAGTATATTAGTGCACTGGAATGTGTGGAATATATGGAGTTGTAGTACGGAATTAATTCATAACTATCTTAATATTATCATATTCTGTGATCACTGTTTTAATAAATTGTTAACTTCTGTTAAGTCTGCCTGCGCTCTCTTGTTTAGTCCTTTTTTGTTTCCATTTGTTTAGGGATCGCTAATACCCTATTCCTTTGAGAGCAGCGGGCAGCGTTTCAACATAGGCTCAGGGAGGCGCCCTTCCCCCTTTTTTAGTTTGTCACCAGTGAAGAGACAGCCGGGCAATACAGAAGGGGCACCGCACCCTGCCTGTGGCAGCACTCTGCTTTAGAAGCCGCCCACGGGGATACAGTGGTAAGCGCTCCCCCTGCGTTGAAAGAGAGGAGACCGGCACCACGGGGAGGGGAGTGTTGAAGGAGAAATCATTCTGGCACCCTTGCCACTGCCCGAACCGAACCACACCGCAGCGCTCTGAGCTGAGCAAACTGACCAGCTGTCAGTCAAGTTAAACTGTGTGCAGCCAGTAGGCTGCAGGGAATAAGAAGGAGGATTCCTGTGTTCGTTCAGGGAGACTGTGAAGCATAAGGAAGACAGGCTGTATTCACTCTTATTTTATTTTGCTACTAACTAACTTGAGTTTTAGACTCTGAGTTTGTATATATATATATATATATATAATCATCATCATCTCCTTCAGTGGTGTCTATATAACCGTAATGCTGCTTGTTCCCCCCCCTCTGGTGGGACCAGTGAGTAGTACTACTAATCGAGCTGCTGGCACCTGCTTGTTGTACTTAATGCTGCTGTAGAATTAGTTTATTTATTCTTATTATTTTTACTTATAATTGGACCAACAGTAATAGAACAATACTGGATATTAACAGACAGACATAGAGGTAGGAAGGCCCTGCTTGCAGGCTTACACTCTATTGGGAGATAGGCATTAATACACAAGGATATGTGCTACGTATTATTGCCAGTGGGTTGGGGACAGGATGCTGGCGGTCAGACGGTTTGAAATCCCAACAGGGGCAGTGGAGGTACAGATGTAGCCTCCATTATCTTTGCTCCCTCTGTGACTAGGCGTGCCTGCCTGGGTGCACCTAGTCACTGTGAGCGTCTCCATCTGGACGGGCGCGGGCGCCCAGACAGACGCTTACAATGGGAAGCTGCTCTGTGCACTCCCGGTGTGACGAGGCAGGCATAGATAACGGAGGCTCCATCTGTAAGTATCCCTAATTCTAACTCTCCCTCCCCGCAGCCTAAACCTAACCCTTTACCCGCAGCCTACACTCTCCTGTGTATACTTACGTTCGGGATTCTGGCGTCGGTATTGTGATAGATTTCAGGATTTGAGTGCGTGTATTCCGAGTGCTGGGATATTTATATAGCACAAACATATTCCGCAGCGCTTTACAGAGAATATTTGCCCATTCACATCAGTCCCTGCCCCAGTGGAGCTTACACTCTATTTTCCCTACCACATGTACACACACACACATTCACGCTAGAGTTAATATTGTTGGAGCCAGTTAGCTTACCAGTATATTTTTGGATTGTGGGAGGAAACCGGAGTACCCGGAGGAAATCCACTCAAGCACATGCACATACAAACTCCACACAGTTAGGACCATGGTGGGAATCAATGACCGCAGTGCTGTGAGGCAGTAATGCTAACCATTACAATGTCTGTCCTATTGCATAAAGGTCTGTGCAGATTGCAAATGTTCTTACTGGGTTGTATGATAAGGTCACACAGCAATATTGGCCAGGGGTCAGGAGGATGTGAACGTGAAGAAAGACAAAATATGTGAGGTTATGTATGGACTGTACAGAGAGGATGAAATTCGATAAGGAGGCATTGAAGGTTATTTGGGTGGGTCCGGAACTTATAAGACCCCGACTCCATACTTTCACCTGAGGGACTGGGAAGTGGTGGGCGGGACGGCTGAAGTTTTGCCTAGGGTGCCGAGAAACCTTGCACCGGCCCTGATCAAGAGAGTAACTGCCTCCTAGGCTGCTCCCATTGCAAGCTTTTTGGACCACTTATGGAGCAGAAGTCAGGACTTTACAACTGTTTGATCCAAAGAAGAGAGAGACAGTGTAGTACGAGTAGGGAGGTGGTACTAAAAGGGACTGAGTACAGCTGCTGTCAGAAGGATAGGAGGCAGCACTGCTACAGATCCCTTGCCAGCCAGAGACTGAACTCTGCTGCTTGGAAGGTAATGGCTCCCATACATCAGCCACCGCGATTCCCTGACTTGCCGGCACCAGTCGGATCTGCTGAATGGTGGACAGCAATGATTGGTGATCCGTCAAGGAATCTGGGAAATCAAACATGTTAAAAATGCTTGATTCCACGATTCCGATCAAAAATGGTCAGGATAAGTCAATAGGATTTTTCAACATGTTTAATATTCCCGATTCACTATAGTTTATTGCTGATGTATGGAGGCCATGAGAGTGAGTGGAGGAAAACAGTCCCTGAGGCATAAAGCTAGCATTTTGAGGTGTGAGTGGGGTGGGGGCAGTTTTATGAGAGCAGTAGGGACGTGCAGCGGGGGCAGTTAAGAGGCTACTATCACTCGCTGCTCTGCTTAGCATCGATCTGTTCATGGGAGACAGAGGGACTTGGGGCATGCTAGCAGCTCAAAGAGCGATGGGCGTGCCCCTCGTTACGAAAATGGGGGTGTGACTCGTGAGTTCGACACTTCTGATAAAACCACGCCTCTTTTAAGTGACACATACGAGTTCCACATTGCCAGCTCCAGATGTTGGGAGGTATGCACTACCTGTAACGGCAGAACCTTTGTGTTCTGCTGCCCTACTGCTTATTTGGGTACTATGATTGCTGCTGCTCCAGCAGTGTTTATAAACCTTGTCCATGTTCTGCAACATTTTGTAATGTAAAGATGCATACACACCGTGCGATATTTTAGACAATATCGCTCATTTCCCCCTTCTGAGCGATATTGGCTAAAATATCGCATAGTGTGTATGCTGCAAACAACGGCCGATGTGCATTCCCGTGTGGTTCTGTCAGCCGTACATGCAGCTCAATCTGACAATATCGTTCTCGGATCTATGGGAGAGACATCATGATGTCTCTCCCATAGCACTGTATAGACACTAGAGGTCAATTATGACCTCTAGCGTCTATGTGCCACTCCCACAATGCAGTGCGGTGCGTGATGACTTCATCGAGCAACGCACAGCACCGGGCATCTACACAGCACCGGGTGACACAAGTAGCGGATCTTGCTATGGCAGCTGCACCCTCCGGATGGCGGCTGCACCTTCCGGAAGGCGGTGCCCCGGGCAAAAATCCTGCTTGCCCGTAGCAAGATCCGCTACTGGTGTGACGTCACTGAGCTATATCATTTGTGGTATCGCTCAGTGTGTATGCACTATGGACCTCATCCAGTAAGGATTGCAATCCGGCCAATTATCAAAAGACTGCGCATGCATAACATTTGCATTGCGCACGCGTGAGTAATAACATCAACAAACAATGCGTACACATCGTGATCGCAATGTAGCCACTGTTTGACTGACAAAAAGCAGACGTTTCTTGGCAGAAATCTGACGTTTTCTGGGTGTGTCTGAAAAAACGCAGGCGTGCCCAGGCGTTTTTAAGTAGGGTCTCTGACGTCAGCCCTGTGCTAAATTTAGCACAGCTACGATCAACTCAGAATGACCCCCTATGTACTTTGTAAGGCATTGCGGATCCCTTGTGGAGCCATATAGGAAAATAATAATGTCATTTGCATTATCCTGACATAGGCAAGAGGGTAAAGGACCACAGACCTTTCTTTACATTTTTTGTTTTTGCAATTAATAAACTCAAACATGTTTTTATTATATTTAATATCATCTACTGTACATAGCCTCTTATTACCTATTATTTATAAGATGTTTGCAATGCATACACGATCATATACAGTAGTTCTGAAGGAAAATAAAAGTCATCAAGGAAATAGTTTTTGGAACTTTAATGTAAGTGTTCTTTCTCACTAAAAAGAGTTTACTCTAAAACTACATATTTGCACTATTATATGTATATAATATATATATTTATATATATATATATATATATATATATATATAAAATAACCCTTTTTAATGAAATAGTATAGATAGAGTGCAACTGTGCATTATATCGCTGGACACGCTTTCAGTAGGCCATGGTTCTGTATAACATTACTCAGGTCTTTTCCTCCTGGTGGCCTGCGTGTGACCTCAGTCTACCATCTGAGGGGTCACCACCTTCTCCTAGGGTGAGATGTAGTTCAGGGCATGCACCATGACACTTGTATGTCTTTGTTCTGTAGTAGTCGTCACTAATTGTACCAAGTTACGTTATAGGTTGTTTCTCTCCTTGCTACTAAAGACTTGAACTGTGGCCACCCAAAACCAAATCACTAGATGTGACCCAGAGATGAACTGTGTCCCAGGGGTAAAGTAGAGTGGTGTTAGTGTATTTTACCTTTTACACTTTGTCTGATCAACCAGTATGTCGGAAGTAGAGTATATACATTGGTCAATGTAAAACTATATATACTCTATTAAAAGTATTGCATGCAGCCAGTCAATGCTGCTTTTACAAAATACTACTAGATCTATGACTGAGCAAAGGTAATCATTGATTGTAGATTAAAAAGTACTTTCCATATGACCCTTAGCAAATAAAAAAAGCTGCATTTTATTTTCAGCAAAGGAACAGATGGGAGTCCAGTTGGCACTGTATCTCCGTGTACAGACATGGGGCAAAAACATTGCTCAAACTATACCTGCCAACATTTACGAGTGGTGAGTCAGGACTTTGTGTGCCTGGGCACTCCTATTACTCATCATGCTAGGGGTATGTCCAGCACTTCCCAGCTTCTCTCTTCATTGTTCATATGTCGCAAGTACGGGATGTAGTTAATATCCCAGCGGTCGAGATCCTGGCAGTCAGAATACCGACGCCGGGATCGTGACCGCTAAGAATGCCGACAGCTGCGCAAGGGCCATTCCCACTCGTGGGTGTCCACGACACCCATAGAGTGGGAATAGAACCTGTGGCGAGCACAGTGACCCACCGAGCTTGCAGCGTGGAAAGTGCAGCAAGCCCGCAATTGGCTTTCTAGCGCTTGTCCCGCTGCCGGCATTCTGACCTCCGGGATCCCCGTATCGGTATACTGACCTCCAGGATCCCCACCGCCAGTATTCCATCCCCAACCCCGTACAGTATGTGTGTGGCACCTATTTACTGTGGCTCTGCTATGCAGTGTGGCTGGTAAGGGAAAGAGTGGCATCCTAACCTTTCCCCCCCTTCAGGACACTGCGTCCCACGTGTGGAACAGCGAGTGCCCAAAAAGTGGGACTATCTCACTAAAATTCGAATGGCTGGAAGGTATGGTTATGTCCCTCTATATCAGCGTACCAGAATACCACATATCATTTTCTTAAGGATAGATTATTACACAGACACTAAATAATTAACATGTTTGAGCAGCTGTACTGTAGCTAATGCACAGCTCTGATGTCAGGCTGTATTACTCAGCAGGACAGTGGTATAAATAAGGGAGCCCTTTGTGGACTTCATTATGCAGGTTACCCATTGGACCTCTTATGTTTATAACATTAGGAGTACACAACAGCAATATCAATAAATGTTCACAATCTTGTCAACCCATTGTACAAACAGTAAAACAGTTTTCTCTGACCCACAAAAAAAAACAATACTGTAAGTGGGAGAAGATATTATCCAGAATGCTGGGAACTTTCAGATAAGGGTTTTTTTCTCATCATTTGGAGTAATACCTAAATATTCAAAATGATATTTAGAAAAGACCCCTGCCTGGCTTTCCACACACTGCCTATTAGCCATTCCTATCCTCATTATAGTAACTGCCAATGCTACGTACAGTGACTGTCAAGGCAACATTCAGAGATCGTGGGCCAGATGCGTCATCGCTTGGAAAGTGATAAAATGGAGAGTGAAAAGTACCAGCCAATCAGCTCCTAACTGCCATTTTTCAAACACAGCCTGTGACATGTCAGTTAGGAGCTGATTGGCTGGTACTTTTCCACTCTCCATTTTATCACTCTCCAAGCGATGATGCATCTAGCCCCTTGTCTGTATGGAAATGAATATGATCAAACAGCAGTACTGTAATTGCATGTATTACTGTTTGCTCCTTTTTTCTTTTAGCTAACCTTAGTACATCTTATTTTTATTAATACAGTATATGGTTTAATGCATTTGTCCAAGTAAGTTTTAGCCCGACAATATATAGAAGGTAGTCGAGAGGCAGAACTAAGGCTGGTAGGTACAAAAGATATTACTTACACACAAGGTAACACGTAACAAAGATTCTTAGAAAGTCTACTTTCTGATATGCATCTAATCTTAATCTATAACCTGAAATTGGTGAACATTTCACTTGTGTTTGTTTTGCTTTGAACTGCTGTTATATACTCATGTTTTACGTATGAAGTTCAAAAGTAGAGAATACATGACTTTTAATCTTACTTATCGACTTCCTGGCTGCCAGGTGGGCTCAGCAATGGGGGTGCCGCTGGAAAGTGGGCATGATAATGCAATTGCATCATCATGGCCCGTCCCCCACTACACAATGCCATTATTACCGGCATTGTGAAGCAGGGGACGAGGACACGATGACGTGTTCAATGTGAATTGTGCCACCTGCTTTCAGGAGCTAGGGATGACCATTGATGGTCACCATTGATGGTTAACCTCAATGGTATAAAATCATCTGCAAGGGAACATCAATGGTTTCACTCTCCGATGGTCATCCCTCCTTTAGTATTCAATGGGCTGCAGACCAATCATAACCTGAAGGCGTGGGTGTGGGCTTTGTGGGTGTTGGGGTGTCCTCCAGCACCTTGTAGAAAAAAAAATTGATCTGGTGGTTCTGTTCTATCGATGGCGGGAAAGCATCTGGTTCTTCCCCCATTAATGGTAAAAGTATGCAACATTGGATTTAGGTGGTCATTCTGACCTGATCGCATGCTGCCGTTCATTGCAGCGCAGCGATCAGGTCAGAAATGCGCATGCGCCGCAGCGCACTGGCGCATCGCTGACAGCCGATGCTGTCGTTGCCTAGTGATTGATAGGCAGAGGTGGTCGCTTGGCGGGAGGGGGCGGCATGGCGGCGTTTGGCTGTCGTTTTTTGGGCGCAGTCCGGCCAACGCAGGTGTGGCCGGACCGTGCAGAGGGCGGGCCGCAGCCGCTGTGACCCAGGCAGCGACGAGTAGCTCCCGGCCAGCACGCCAAAGCTGAGCATGCCGGGAGCTACTCCTGAAGTGCAAAAGCATCGCCACTGTGCAATGCTTTTGTACTTCTGCGGGGGTGGGGGGTAGGGCCTGACATGCGGGGCAGACTAGCCCTATGCTGGGTGTCCCCCCGCATGTCAGTGTGCCTGATCGTTGCTCTGCAAAATTTTGCAGGGCTACGATCAGGTCTGAATTAGGCCCTTAGACCATCAATGATTTTGGAACATTGATGGTCATCCCTAAAGTGTGGGGATGGTAGCAACTCAGTAGGCTTGCCCACTTTTCTGGGCGGCCGGTAGCGCTACTCGATATTCTGGAGCCTCCAGGCCGATCCAGGAGAGTAGGCCAGTATACATTTAATAAAATACATTATCAGATTTATTTATCTCTCTTTTCTACATATAATCTCTCCTCCCTCATTTGGATTTGTTGTATAAATATTTATAACAGATCCCTATTGTGACTTTCAGAAGAGCCTATATGACTATTAAATTCTCCAAATACACCACACTTTATTCTATGATGATTACGTTTAATACTCTAAAATGTAACTGTGTTTAGAAGTCTGCATATTTAAAGAAAAAACAAAGTGGTGTCCTGTTCCCATCTGCATATGATAATGTGACAGAGATATTTCTAATTTTTTTCTGGGAGTTTCTTTTACAATTCCTTTATACAGATGTCACAGGTGAAGAAGATTCAAGGTTTATTTACTATCCATCCTGTAAAGCATACTCTCCTGCTAATAGCCCAGTCACTTAAAGCCTTTATCTAGTAGTAAACAAGATCTGTATCAGTATTACTGTGACTATGAATGTTTTACTTATTTACAAAAAAAATCAATTACCTGTGAAATAAATAAACCTGCGCTGCTTCTTGTGATGTCATTGGAATAGTTCTGTCCCTCTTTGTTTACTTAAACCACATTAACATTGTTTTGCAAGAAACATGACTGTTTATATGTTATCCTAGTGATCTGTATATTATGGATGAGTATTATTGTAGTGCTCTTAGTAAATACTGTGTATTGAAGCATTAGCAAGAACAACACGAGCCAACCTAGATATCACTGTGATCTGCGTGCAGGGATTAAGAAGCTTGCTCTCTCTTTGCAGATGACTTACTTGGCTACCATAACAAACGCAGTTGTCTCATTTCCCAACCTGCTGTTATAGTTTCATAATTTCAGACAAACATTAAAATAAACTATATATATCTTCGGATGCCAGACATTTAGCATTACAAGTCCAGCCGGAGTGCCACCTCTATTTGAGTTAGACTATTTAAAATGCCATCTTTACTTTATGAAGCATGAGAGTCTTGCTTTTGTTTCTGAATGTGGTCAACTTTGTCAAACTACAGTATCTTGTGCAAATGTTATATTATTTGAGCCTTCTGTGGTTTACTTTTAAGAGATGAAAGCTTTTTTATCAGAATTTCTTTTTTTTATGTTAGGGACCTAATTTGATCAAAGCAACTCTAACATTTCTGATTTATGAGTTTACCATATATAGGGGCAGACGTATTAACCTGGAGAAGGCATAAGGAGGTGATAAACCAGTGATATGTGCAAGGTGATAAAGGCACCAGCCAATCAGCTCCAATATGTAACTTAACAGTTAGGATCTGATTGGCTGGTGCCTTTATCACCTTGCACATATCACTGGTTTATCACTTCCTTATGCCTTCTCCAGGTTAATACATCTGCCCCATAGTTTGTGAGGAATCCTCTTTCAAATCATGAAGTTAAAAGACACTGGAGAGTTAAAAAAAAAAAAGAACTGATGCACGTGCACTGTGTTCTCTAACAAAGGTTCATTTTGATTCCAATACCATTAGTTAGGTATATTCTCCAACAGATTAATACCAAAAAAATCAAGGTGTGGTTGATTTATGTAATAGATCTGATATGAATGTTGTGCATTATTAGCTGTATGTTTTATCAGGATAAGGATAAGGAAACAAATATTGCATAATATTGATGACGATAGGCGCATAACTCTCCACCCAAATACTTAGCAAATGTAGACTTGTGTATCGGTTTCAGATGTTTTCCAGATAGATTTGCTTTTTCAAAAGCAAGCCTTCATTGATTTCTGCATTGTGAAATGTTGAGTGGGGAGGGGGAACTAAGTAAAATGCAATTTGCTAAACCACCATGAAAACCTCCAAACTATTAATCTCATTATTTTGAAACAGTTGAAGTTGTCTTTAAATGGACAATGCATTTCAGTTGATGCACAAAAACTGTAGAAATGCTTAGTTGATGTAAACTAATCTGAAAATGCTCTGTTAAGAAAAAAAAAATAGATTAAACATTTTTGTGGAATTACAATGCCCAGTAAGTTCTGACAGCTGTAAGCGCTTATGCAACTACATGTCCAAGTGATTGCTGAGACTTGTGTAACTGCAAGCACCAGCATGTCCTGTCAGCTGGCGCACACTGGAACTGTTCCTCAGTGCAGTAGTATTGCACTCTGGGGGTGATTCAGACCTGATCGCTACTGTGCGTTTTCGCACAGCGGGCGATCAGGTACTAACTGCGTATGCCCCGCAATTCGCACACACAACGGATAACAACGAGGGTATCGCTGCTCAGTGATGGGATGGTGCGAAAAATCTGATCACACGGGTGTATGCAAGGTGATTGACAGGAGGAAGCCGTTTGTGGGTGGCAACTGACCGTTTATTGGGACTGTCCAGAAAAACGCAGGCGTACCTAAGTGTTTTCAGGGAGGGTGTGTGACGTCAGCTCCGGCCCCGATCAGCCTGTTCTCATCACACTGTAGGAGTAAGTCCTGGGCTGTGCAGAGAATACACACAGTGGATTCTTGCAGCTCTATGTACACATGGGATCACACACTTCCACTGCGAATCTACACTCCCCCTGGAGGCAGAATTACCCCCTCTGTTTCTGAGCTTTTACCCTCCTTGTTTATGGCTAAGCATGTCAATTATCCTGCTGCACCCATTGTAAAGCATTGTCTATTCAAATTAATCAGAAAAAAACAAATTTATTTACCTTAGCAGAGTAATATTTCCCAAAATGTCTTCAACGGATAATAAATAGAATTTTAATAGATTGGCAAATTTGTGGGTTGAACTAAGAATTTATTTATATTTAACTTTGAAATCTCCCCAAAAGAGACCTCACATATAATATGTAATCTCTTAATTATGGCTCGTCATTAGGAAAATAAATACTGGCAAAGGTCTAGAGTCAATGAAAACTAGTGTCCTTTATAAATATAGATTGGCCATCTAAGTCTTGGCATACTTCACCATCTGAGTCTTGGCATACTTCACTACCCTAAAAAGGGACACGTTTATTTTAAGCATACAATACTAGATTTATTATAGCAATTTATTATTGCTGCAATATACCATAGGATATTCCCAATGCTTTAACAATTGGACTTTACATCATAAAAATGGTATCTGGTCTCTAGGTCGACCACCCTTAGGTCAACAATGTCTAGGTCGACCACTATTGGTCGACAGTAATTAGGTCGACAGGGTCTATAGGTCGACATGTTCTAGGTCGACAGGTCAAAAGGACATGACTTTTTCACAATTTTTTAAAAACTTTTTCACACTTAACGATCCACGTGGTCCACGATTGGTAATAGTAACATGTGGCAAGCGCAGCAAGGTACCTTGCCAGAAGCATGCCATGCGAGGGGACACGGTGCACTAATTGGGGTTTCCGGTTACTGTACGGCGAAAACGACACCATTTTTTTTAAAAACTCATGCCGACCTATTGACCTGTCGACCTAGAACATGTCGACCTAGAAACCCTGTCGACATAGAATCCCTGTCGACCTAGTTACTGTCGACCAATAGTGGCCGAACTAGACACTGTCGACCTAAGTGTAGTCAACTCTCCATACCACACCCCATAAAAATACATACTTTGGAGTCAATTCAGTGCGATTGAATAGCGCCGGGAATTAGCTCCTAGTGCAATTCAATTAAGCAAACTGTTATGCTGGGGAAGGCTGGTTCTTGCAAATTAAACAGGGAGTTTTGTCGCAACAGGCGGCATTCTGCGACTTAAGTGCCCGGTGCGATGCTATTGCCACCATGCTATGGGCAGAAAACAGTTTTGCAACAGAACTTTTGTTGAATTTCTACTTGGACCCCGGAGGGGTGCAATAAGAATTTCTCTTGTCGGGCATCACATCGCGCTAAATTGAATAGTACCGGGAGCTAATTCCTAGCGCTATTCAATCCGCGCTGAATTGAATTGACCCTTTAAAGTCTAAAGTCTTAGCTCTTTCCCAGTATATTTAGGCCAAGGCCATGGACATGGAGAAGCTCATTTAGAGTTGGATGCACATCTGTTATATTTACTTTGTTTACCGTATTGGCAGATAGGCAATTGTAGGCTGAAAACAGAAAGGGTATCTTCACAAAACTGCTACACAATTATATATGGAAGCATCAACAAATACAGCTTTCTAGAGTCATACCTGTTGTGGGTGCTGAAGAAACAATACACAATGATGATGATTATTATCAGCAGCACTTATCTGGCCGCTTCTGATTGGATAATGACCAATCCAGCTGGATAGTGGTTACGTCATCAGTGTCACAGCTATGTTATATGCTCAGAGGATGAGTATTGGTGAGCTGGGGGCAGGCCATCCATTTAACAGTGAATTATAATACAGTCAGATCTCTAAGGCAGTGAGATAACTGTTTCCTGGGGGAATATTTCAATGTAAGGGTGAAGTCCCAGAATTAGACATTTGGAGCTTTTCATTTAGTTTCATTGCAACGCCTCCCTCCAGACTTGGTGAATTTATGAACATGCTTTTGCCTCAGTTTTCCACATGTTTTAGAACGGTCCAAAGGTCTACTCACAGAGTCGCTGCTAAATCATTTGATGCAGAGGAAATGTCCATCTGTATGGTAAATCCTCAGTGGATGGTCTTATGGCTTATCTCTGTTGTAAAGTGTATGGACATAAATCCTGAAAGTTCTGTTGTATGTACACATCATATGAGAGCTGTCTTGAAGATCTGGCCCTTTGTATAGACCCCTTAACAGAGAAGTCATATCAGTTGGCAAAGCACTGTCACTTCATCTATGCTGCAGCATAATAAATTCTCCACTGAGATCAGATAATGTGGCTATCAAGATATCTTTCAGATTGAAAGTAGTGACAGATTCTGTGGAGCTGATGTATCGAACAGCGAAAAGAGTAAGTAGACCAGTGGATAAGTTAACTCAGGCATTGCTAAACAGGCTGGCTTATAGGGACTGCATCATCTGCAGTCCACAGGAGCCAGATAGGGCTGTTGTTATAGCAGGGGAGTGGCTTCCCATGGGTAGTGCTCTCTCTGCTATTGCAGGCGGTCTGGTAGTCCCAGGGGGAGAAAACACCTCCCGCTATGTCCAGCTGTGATTTGCAGGGAGCGCATCCTATGGGAAGTCATTGCCACTGCTAGGCAGTTCCTGCGGGTGACAGATTTTACTGTGTGGGCTGCAGTCCTGAAGCACCTAGATAAAATCCGCCACTGATAATAACAATATTTGCCATAAGGTTGTGTATACATCCATCTTTTTATGTCAACCATTTTTATGTGTCAACCTTTCCCCATGTCGATCAATAGTTGTTAACCTATAGACTATCGACCTAATCCATGTCGACCCATTAATCCATTACCCTGGCCACAACCGCTTTTTCTCTAACGTCCTAGTGGATGCTGGGAACTCCGTAAGGACCATGGGGAATAGCGGGCTCCGAAGGAGGCTGGGCACTCTAGAAAGATCTTAGACTACCTGGTGTGCACTGGCTCCTCCCACCATGACCCTCCTCCAAGCCTCAGTTAGATTTCGTGCCCGGCCGAGGTTGGATGCACACTAGGGGCTCTCCTGAGCTCTTAGAAAGTTATAGTCTTAGAATTTGTTCTTTTCAGTGAGACCTGCTGGCAACAGGCTCACTGCAGCGAGGGACTAAGGGGAGAAGAAGCGAACTCGCCTGCTTGCAGCCGGATTGGGCTTCTTAGGCTACTGGACACCATTAGCTCCAGAGGGATCGACCGCAGGCCCAGCCTTGATGTTCGGTCCCGGAGCCGCGCCGCCGTCCCCCTTACAGAGCCAGAAGCAAGAAGATGGTCCGGAAAATCGGCGGCATGAAGACTCAGTCTTCACCAAGGTAGCGCACAGCACTGCAGCTGTGCGCCATTGCTCCTCTCACACACTTCATACTCCGGTCACTGAGGGTGCAGGGCGCTGGGGGGGGGCGCCCTGAGGCAGCAATAAAAACACCTTGGCTGGCAAAAATACCTCAATATATAGCCCCAGGGGCTATATATGAGGTAAATACCCCTGCCAGAAGTCCATAAAAAACGGGAGAATAGGCCGCGAAAAAGGGGCGGAGCCTATCTCCTCAGCACACTGGCGCCATTTTCCCTCACAGCTCCGTTGGAGGGAAGCTCCCTGGCTCTCCCCTGCAGTCTACAAGGGTTAAAAAAAGAGAGAGGGGGCACTAAATTTAGGCGCAGTATACATTATATATATATAGATATAAAGCTATAGGGGACATAACTCAGTTAGTCCCTGCAGTATATAGCGCTCTGGTGTGTGCTGGCATACTCTCACTCTGTCCCCCCAAAGGGCTTTTGTGGGTCCTGTCCTCGTTTAGAGCATTCCCTGTGTGTCTGCGGTGTGTCGGTACGGCTGTGTCGACATGTTGAATGAGGAGGCTTATATGGTGACGGAACAGAGGCCGATATATGTGATGTCGCCCCCTGTGGGGCCGACACCAGAGTGGATAGAGAGGTAAAAGGTATTAACCGACAGTGTCAACTCCTTACATAAAAGGGTGGATGACGTAACAGCTGTGGGACAGCCGGCTTCGCAGCCCGCGCCTGCCCAGGCGTCTCAAAGGCCATCAGGGGCTCAAAAACGCCCGCTCTCTCAGATGGCAGACACAGATGTCGACACGGAGTCTGACTCCAGTGTCGACAAGGTGGAGACATATACACAATCCAATCCGTGACTTGATCCCGGCAATAAAAAATGTGTTATACATTTCTGACTTTAACCTCTATAAATGGGTTTTAGGTTTGGGGAGAAAAAACAGGCAGTGTTTTGTTCCCCCATCAGATGAATAAATGAAGTGTGTGAAAAGCGTGGGTTCCCCCGTTAAGAAACTGGTAATTTATAAAAAGTTACTGATGGCGTACCCTTTCCCGCCAGGAGGATAAGTTACGCTGGGAGATATCCCCTAGGGTGGATAAGGCGCTCACACGTTTGTCAAAAAAGGTGGCACTGCCGTCTTAGGATACGGCCACTTTAATAGGTACCTGTTGATAAAAAAAACAGGAGGCTATCCTGAAGTCTGTATTTACACACTCAGGTACTAGACTGAGACCTGCAGATAGTGCTGCTGCAGCGTGGTTGGTGACCCTGTCAAACAGGGATAATAGTTGGCAAACATAAAAACATATTAAAGACGTTGTCTTATATATGGGGGATGCACAGAGGGATATTTTGCCGGCTGGCATCCAAAATAAATGTAATGTCCATTCTGTCAGGAGGGTATTAGAGACCTGTCACTGGACAGGTGATGCTGACTTAAAAAGCGCATAGAGAGCCTTATAAGAGTGAGGAATTATTTGGGGATGGTCTCTGGGACCTCGTATCCACAGCAACTGCTGGGAAGAAATAATTTTACCTCAGGTTTCCTCACAGAAAAAGGTACAGTCCTTTCGGCTTCAGAAAAGCAAGCGGGTCAAATGGCGCTTCCTTTCTGTACAGAGACAAGGGTAGAGGGAAAAAGCTGCACCAGTCAGCCTGTTCCCAGAATCAAGATTCTTCCCCCGCCTCCTGTGAGTACACACCATGACGCGGGTGCTCCACAGGTGTAGCCAGGTACGGTGGGGGGCCGCCTCAAAAATTTCAGCAATTAGTGGGCTCGCTCACAGGTGGATCCCTGTTTCTTCCAAGTAGTATTTCAGGGGTACAAGCTGGAATTAGAGATGTCTCCCCCCAGCCGTTTCCTAAAATATGCCTTGCTGACAACTCCCTCAAGCAGGGAGGCTGTGCTAGAGGCAATTAATAAGCGGTATTCCCAGCAGGTAATACTCAAGGTGCCCCTACTTCAACAAGGACGGGGTTACTATTCCACACGGGTGGGGTACCGAAACCGCATGGTTCGGTGTGACCCATTTTATATTTAAAATCCTTGAACATAAAAAAATTCAAGTTCAAGATGGAATCGCTCAGGGCGGTTATTGCAAGTCTGGACGAGGGGGATTACATGGTATCCCGGGACATCAAGGATGCTTTCCTGCATGTCCCCATTTACCATCCTCGCCAGGAGTACCTCAGATTTGTGGTACAGGATTACCATTACCAAGTCCAGTCACTGCCGTTTGGACTGTACATGGCACCGAGGGTGTTTTATCAAGGTAATGCCGAAATGATGATACTCCTTCAAAAAAAAAAAAAAGGGAGTTGTAATTATCCCGTAATTGGACAATCTCGTTATAAAGGCGAGGTCCAAGGAGCAGTTGGTAGTCGGGGTAGTACTATTTTGGAAAGTGCTACAACAGCATAGGTGGATTCTAAACAGTCCAAAGTCACAGCTGGTTCCTATGACACGTCTACTGTTCCTGGGGATGGTTCTGGACATAAACCAGAAATAGTGTTTCTCCCGGAGGAGAAAGCCAAGGAGTTGTCATCTCTAGTCAGAGACCTCCTGAAACCAAAATAGGTAGCGGTGCATCATTGCACGCGAGTCCTGGGAAAAATGGTAGCTTCTTACGAAGCAATCCCATTAGGCAGGTTCCATACAAGAACTTTTCAGAGGGACCTGTTGGACAAGTGGTCCGGATCGCATCTTCCGATGCATAGGCTGATAACCCTGTCTCCAAGGACCAGGGTATCTCTACTGTGGTGACTGCAGAGTGCCCATCTTCAAGAGGGCCGCAGGTTCGGCATACAGGACTAGGTCCTAGTGACCATGGATTCCAGCCTTTGAGGCTGGGGGGCAGTCACATAGGGAAGAAACTTCCAGGGACTTTGGTCAAGTCAGGTTATTTCCCTACACATAAATATTCTGGATCTGAGGGCCATTTACAATGCCCTGAGGCCAGCAAGGCCTCTGCTTCAAAACCAGCCGGTACTGATCCAATCAGACAACATCACGGCAGTCGCCCATGTAATCAACAGGGCGGCACAAAAAGCAGGATGGCGATGGCAGAAGCCACAAGGATTCTCCGATAGGCGGAAAATCATGTGTTAGCACTGTCAGCAGTGTTCATTCCCGGAGTGGACAACTGGGAAGCAGATCTTCTCAACAGACACGACCTCCACCCGGGAGAATGGGGACTTCCTCCAGAAGTCTTCCAATAGGATTGTACACCATTGGGAAAGGCCACAGGTGGACATGATGGCGTCCCGCCTTAACAAAAAGCTATAAAAGATATTGCTCCAGGTCAAGGGACCCTCAGGCGATAGCTATGGACGCTCTGGTAACACCGTGGGTGTACCAGTCGGTTTAGGTGTTCTCCCCTCTGCCTCTCATACCAAAGGTACTGAGAATAATAAGAAGGCGAGGAGTAAGAACGATACTCGTGGATGGCCAAGAAGAGCTTGGTACCCAGAACTTCAAGAATTTATATCAGAGGACCCATGGCCTCTGCCACTCAGTCAGGACCTGCGGCAGCAGGGGCCCTGTCTGTTCCAAGACTTACCGTGGCTGCGTTTGACGGCATGGCGGTTGAACGCCGGATCCTGAAGGAAAAGGGTATTCCGGAGGAAGTAATTCCTACGCTTACTAAAGCCAGGAAAGAGGTTACAGCAACTCATTATCACCGCATATGGCGAAAATATGTTGCATGGTGTGAGGCCGAAAGGGCCCCAACAGAGGAATTTCAACTAGGTCGATTTCTGCATTTCCTGCAAGCAGGAGTGACTATGGGCCTTAAATTGGGTTCCATTAAGGTACAGATCTCGGCTCTGTCGATTTTCTTTCAAAAAAGAACTAGCTTCAGTACCTGAAGTTCAGACATTTATAAAAGGAGTGCTGCATAGTCAGCCCCCGTTTGTGCCTCCTGTGGCACCTTGGGATCTCAACGTGGTGTTGAGTTTTCTTAAAATCACTTTGGTTTGAACCACTAAAAACCGTGGATCTGAAATATCTCACATGGAAGGTGGTTATGTTATTGGCCTTGGCATCTGCCAGGCGAGTATCAGAATTGGCGGCTTTGTCTTGTAAAAGCCCTTATTTGATTTTCCATATGGATAGGGCAGAATTGAGGACTCGTCCCCAGTTTCTCCCTAAGGTGGTGTCAGCGTTTCACCTGAACCAGCCTATTGTGGTGCCTGCGGCTACTAAGGATTTGGAGGACTCCAAGTTGCTAGACGTTGTCAGGGCCCTGAAAATATATGTTTCCAGGACGGCTGGAGTCAGAAAATCTGACTCGCTGTTTATCCTGTATGCACCCAACAAGCTGGGTGCTCCTGCTTCTAAGCAGACTATTGCTCGTTGGATTTGTAGTACAATTCAGCTTGCACATACTGTGGCAGGCCTGCCACAGACAAAATCTGTCAATGCCCATTCCACAAGGAAGGTGGGCTCATCTTGGGCGGCTGCCCGAGGGGTCTCGGCTTTACAACTTTGCCGAGCAGCTACTTGGTCAGGGGCAAACACGTTTGCAAAATTCTACAAATTTGACACCCTGGCTGAGGAGGACCTGGAGTTCTCTCATTCGGTGCTGCAGAGTCATCCGCACTCTCCCGCCCGTTTGGGAGCTTTGGTATAATCCCCATGGTCCTTACGGAGTTCCCAGCATCCACTAGGACGTTAGAGAAAATAAGAATTTACTCACCGGTAATTCTATTTCTCGTAGTCCGTAGTGGATGCTGGGCGCCCATCCCAAGTGCGGTTTATCTGCATTACTTGTACATAGTTATTGTTAACTAAATCGGGTTATTGTTGAGCCATCTGTTGAGAGGCTCTATTGTTTCATACTGTTAACTGTGTTTCATATCACGAGTTGTACGGTGTGATTGGTGTGGCTGGTATGAGTCTTACCCGGGATTCAAAATCCTTCCTTATTGTGTACGCTCGTCCGGGCACAGTACCTAACTGAGGCTTGGAGGAGGGTCATGGTGGGAGGAGCCAGTGCACACCAGGTAGTCTAAGATCTTTCTAGAGTGCCCAGCCTCCTTCGGAGCCCGCTATTCCCCATGGTCCTTACGGAGTTCCCAGCATCCACTACGGACTACGAGAAATAGAATTAACGGTGAGTAAATTCTTATTTTTAATATCTCAATCAATGTGTGGTCTGAAGGAGGGATACCAAAGTACCTGGATTTCCACACAGTGTTTGCCTGCCTATAGAATGTCCCTTGTACAGTAACAAGTCCCTGTGAAACAGCATGGAGCATTCTCACAATTATTTTGCAAGTGGTTATGAAGAGCAGTGACAGACCAATAGCACTGTAATCAGGACCGGCTCTAGACCTTGTGGCTGCCAGGGCGAAGGTAGAGCCCCCTATACAACACAGGCAAAACAAAAACACAGGGAAAAACAAATCTGATTCATGCCCTTTACATTATTTGTCATTTTTCCTTTTTATAGTAATGCCACTTACACATTATGCACACACCGTAATGCCCATTACATGTTATGCCACACACCGTAACGCCTATTACAACTTATGCCACACACCGTAACGCCTATTACAACTTGTGCCACATACAGTTATGACCCTGACACCATTTTATGCCCCTCACACAATGATGTCCCTTACAAATTATGGCCTCAGTAAGTCTTCTAATTATTTTTAAATTACCTATTTGTTGTCAGGGGTCTGATGCTCATTGCCAGGTGTTTCATGCTTGTTGTCAGGGGTTTCTGCTCATTGCCAGGGGTTTTCAGCTCGTTGCCAGTGGTCTTATGCTTGTTGTCAGGGCTTTCATGCTGTGGGTTTCATGCTCGTTGCCAGGGGTTTCTGCTTGTTTCTAGGAGTTTCTGCTCGTTGTCAGGGGCTTCATGCTCATTGCCAGTGGTCTCATGCTTGTTGTCAGGGGTTTCCTGCTCATTGCCAGGGATTCCACTCCCACCCACACCCTGGATGCAGCAGGCGCTGTGGGATGTGGGGATGCCCGCTGCAGGCGATACTATTGACGGAGACAGTCAGACACTAGAGGTTCCACTTGACCTCTAGCGTATGGAGGAGAGCAGGGAGACGCTAAAGGTCTCCCTCAATGGAGTCGGCTGCAACGGGCGCCCACACAGCCCACTGCGCCAGCTGCAGCCATTATGCGGTGTACAGGGGTGGGCGGCAACGGTGTGCCTGCGGCCGCGCTCTATGGCCCCGGGCGCCTGCCCTGCTTGCCCGCACGTAGAACTGACTGTAATGTACTGTGTGAATGAAGGCGGTACATTCTCATGTCCTATTGGTCTTTCCTATCTTATTTGCACTCCTTAGATCAGTAAAAGTATTATTTACCTTATTATACCACTTTCTATTACATAAAAGGCATCACCTAGAATCAATAAAATGAGAATCAGCAATAAAATTTAAACCAATTCTTTATTATCTTTGTTTTAACATATTTTCCTGAATTAAGTGCCAAGTGTATACAGAGATATATATATATATATATATTTGTATACAGCCTGTTTAATGTAGATTAGTACCTGACTATGTTGCACATATAAGTTAAATAAACAGCAAATAATTTATGTAATTTTACACATATATTGGACCTTATTCAGAGATAAACGCAGATAGCTGCATACACATCCAGATCTGCATTCATCTCATCACATGCTGGGGGCCGCCACAGCACAGGGCAAGGCCTCACAGCTTGTATAAGACCACCTCCTGATGTTTCCGCAATTATATTGCGGACGCATCGGAACTAAAGTTGACCCCTGGCAGCTGCCTCCATTTTATTCTTTGTAGCAGCTGTGTGTGACAGTCCTGGCCCGCCCCCCCAGCACTGCGATGACGCCCCCCGGCAGCCACCACTGTCAATCACACTGCGGTCGCATCCTTCCTGGATGCGGCTGCAGTGTGTAAGGTCGCGCGAGCGCACAAAGGCCGGTGCACGTGCGCAGCCCACCTGGATGTGGTCTCTGTTTGCGAACGTGCGGCTGCGTCCAGGTATGAATAACCCCCATTGTTCCTTTTGTTGCAGGTGTAAGTTTAGTTAAGTAGTGTAATTGTTTCATTCCGAAGGGGTTATTGATTGTTTTTAGAAGTTAAATGTTATGGTACAATCTCTATTATGGTTGCAAAACCTGAATTTCTGTGCATATACATACATTGGAGACACCCACTTGGGTACCATTTTCGATTAAAGAATAATGGTAAACATATCTAAATACTAGAATTACTGGAACTTATATTACTAACCTGTTCACTTCATATGACGAAATCAGGGACAGGTGAGGTTACAGAAATAATACAAAGAACTGCACTATTGTGACACACTGATTTCCCATGTGAGATAAAATTATAAGCTATAGGTTTATATAAATAAAAATGTAAAAGATGAGAATGATTGCATAATCATTTCTTTTAGTGTTTGTTTATCCTCTGACACAATGAACACTGTACAGTTCTAATAGTGTGTTAGTTTATCCTGATACTGTGTACACTGTACAGTTCCTATAGTATGTTTGTTTATACTATGACGCAGTGTACAGTTCTTATAGTGTGTTCAGGGCCGGCCGGGGTGGGGTCAAAGGGGACACCTGTACCGGGTCCCAAGGATACGCCACTTAGTGTCTGACAGGGATGTGAGCTGTCTTGTCCAAATAGGGCAGCGAGCTGTAGGCAGGGTGGGTGCAGCCTCAAAGTGACAGGAGCCTCTCACACACAGTGACTAGGAGCATGAGTGTGTGCCCGCTCTTCTGTGTCCAGCTCTGTTGGCCTCTTCTGGCGGGGTGTGAGGGCTACATGGTACCTGCTGTCCGGTGTTCAGGTCTGGATACTGGGGAGTGCAGCAAATTTTATTGTGCTTTAATATAAAGATATCTCTATCTGTATATCTATCTATCTATCTATATATATATATATATATATATATATATATATATATATATAAAAGAAAAGATTGAAGGGCGAACTCCGTGACTAAAAGGTATAATTCACACTTTACTGAAATATTTGCTCACATACATTTTGGTTAAAATCAAACAGCATGGAACCGCTCCCTTAGTGCCTCCGAACAATCACCAGGTCACCGCTCCACAAAGCTGCGTTATTACTCAGCACACGGTCTGTGTTCATCGGATTCAGTACACAGCGTTACCATGATCATCGTGTCCTCCTGGCCATGTCCAACGCATATCGTCACCAATGGACTTCATCAGGAGGTCACCACAAGCTTTGTGGAGCGGTGACCTGGTGATTGTTCGGAGGCACTAAGGGAGCGGTTCTATGCTGTTTGATTTTAACCGAAATGTATGTGAGCAAATATTTCAGTAAAGTGTGAATTAGATCTTTTACTCACGGAGTGCGCCCTTTAATCTTTTCTTTTGCCTGTGGAGTAATCAGCTGTTGGTAAAGCAGCAGGAAGGTGCTGGCAAGTACATTTCATGACTGGATTTGGATGATTTGGATTGATTATTCATATATAAAAACACTGGTTGCGCATTCTTATTGTGTGTATATATATATCTATATGTATAAATGTTGAAAAGATGCAGCGGCACTCGTAGGATTCCAATAGCAATAATCCGTGTATTAAATCACACCACTGACACATTGTGCACTGTACAGTACTAGCGTGTTTATTCTGACACATAGGGGGTCATTCCGAGTTGATCGCTCGCTGACGTTTTTCGCTTTGCAGCGATCAGCTCAAAATGCGGCAAAACTGCGCATGCGTATGCACCGCAATACGCAGGCACGTCGTATGGGTACAAAGCGGATCGTTGCTGAGCGATGGCTTTAACAAAGAATCCATTTGCACAGCCGATCGCAAGAAGATTGACAGAAAGAGGGCATTTATGGGTGTCAACTGACCGTTTTCTGGGAGTGTTTGGAAAAACGCAGGTGTGTCCAAGTGTTTGCAGGGCGGGCGTCTGACGTTAATTCCGGGATGGCTGCTAAAAGTAGCAAGCGAGCGTCTAACTCGGAATGAGGGCCCTTATGCACTGACTGTACAGTTCTTATAGCGTTTTTATTCTGACACATTGTGCACTGTACAGTTCTTATAGTGTGTTTGTTTATCCCATACTTGCCTACTCTCCCGGATTCTGCAGGAGGCACCCAGATTCTCGGGTACCTCTCCTGCATTATGCCCACTTCCTAGTGAAGTCGGCAGAATGGGGAGATTAATAAAGATAAACTGCTGTCCCTGAGGGGGACGGGACCTAGCAACTCAGTTAAACCAGCCTTGCCCTCAATCGCTGCCCACCTGCTTCTCCTGTAGAGGAGATTAGTAGTGTAGGTAAGTATGGTTTATCCTCTGACACAGTGTGCACTGTACAGTTTTTATAGTGCCTTTGTTTATCCTGTGATATAGTGTGTGCTGCACAGTTCTTATAGTGCGTTTTGTTTATCCTCTGACACAGTGGTGGTCATTCCGAGTTGTTCGCTAGCTATTTTCGGTCGCTGCGCAGCGATCAGGCAAAAAAACGGCCCTTCTGCGCATGCGTATGGGGCGCAATGCGCACGCGCGACGTACTTTCACAAAAGCCGAAGTAGTTTCACACAAGGTCTAGCGACGCTTTTCAGTCGCACTGCTCGCCGCAGAGTGATTAACATGAAGTGGGCATTTCTGGGAGGTAACTGACCGTTTTCGGGGAGTGTGTGGAAAAACGCAGGCGTGCCTTGGGAAACGCAGGCGTGGCTGGCCGAACGCAGGGCGTGTTCATGACGTCAAAACAGGAACTAAATAGTCTGAAGTGATCGCTAGGTAGGAGTAGGTCTGGAGCAGCTCAGAAACTGCACATCTTTTTTTTGTAGCCGCGCTGCGATCCTTTCGTTCGCACTTCTGCTAAGCTAAGATACACTCCCAGAGGGCGGCGGCTTAGCATTTGCATGGCTGCTAAAAGCAGCTAGCGAGCGAACAACTCGGAATGAGGGCCAGTGTGCGCTGTACAGTTTTTATAGGGTGTTTGTTTATCCTCTGACACAGCGTGTGCTGCACAGTTCTTATAGTGCGTTTTGTTTAGCCTCTGACACAGTGGCCCTCATTCCGAGTTGATCGGTCGCAAGGCGAATTTAGCAGAGTTACACACGCTAAGCCTACGCCTACTGGGAGTGTATCTTAGCTTCTTAAAATTGCGACCGATGTAATCGCAATATTGCGATTACAAACTACTTTGCAGTTTCTGAGTAACTTCAACCTTACTCTGCCTGTGCGATCAGTTCAGTGCTTGTCGTTCCTGGTTTGACGTCACAAACACACCCAGCGTTCGCCCAGCCACTCCTCCGTTTCTCCAGCCACTCCTGCGTTTTTTCCGGAAACGGTAGCGTTTTCATCCACACGCCCATAAAACGCAGTGTTTCCGCCCAGTAACACCCATTTCCTGTCAATCACATTACGATCGCCGGAGCGATGAAAAAGCCGTGAGTAAAAATACTATCTTCATTGTTAAATTACTTGGCGCAGTCGCAGTGCGAATATTGCGCATGCGTACTAAGCGGATTTTCATTGCGATGCAATGAAAAATACCGACCGATCAACTCGGAATGAGGGCCAGTGTGCGCTGTAAAGTTCTTATAGTGCGTTTGTTTATCCTCTGACAGTGTGCCTGTACAGTTCTTATAGTGCGTTTGTTTATCCTCTGACACAGTGTGCCTGTACAGTTCTTATAGTGCGTTTGTTTATCCTCTGACACAGTGTGCCTGTACAGTTCTTATAGTGCGTTTGTTTGTCTTCTGATACAGTGTGCGCTGTACAGTTCTTATAGTGCGTTTGTTTATCCTCTGACAGTGTGCCTGTACAGTTCTTATAGTGCATTTGTTTAGCCTCTGACACAGTGTGCGCTGTACATTTTTACAGTGTATTTGTTTATCCTCTGACAGTGTGCCTGTACAGTTCTTATAGTGCGTTTGTTTATCTTCTGATACAGTGTGCGCTGTACAGTTCTTATAGTGCGTTTGTTTATCCTCTGACACAGTGTGCATTGTACAGTTCTTATAGTGCGTTTGTTTATCCTGACAGTGTGCCTGTACAGTTCTTATAGTGCATTTGTTTATCCTCTGACAGTGTGCCTGTACAGTTCTTATAGTGCTTTTGTTTATCTTCTGATACAGTGTGCGCTGTACAGTTCTTATAGTGCATTTGTTTATCCTCTGATACAGTGTGCACTGTACAGTTCTTATAGTGCATTTGTTTATCTTCTGATACAGTGTGCGCTGTGTGATGTTAGTGTATTAGAATGCTTAATATTTGTAGACACTCCCTTAGTAATATGTGTAAGCCTGAATCCTCAGTGATGGTCCCTGGGACCAGGGGGATGCTGGGAAGTGGGTGGTCCAGTGTGCAGTGTGTCTGGAGTCGGTGATAGAATAAAACAGCACAGCAGTGAACTCACATGTCTCTGTGTCCTGATGACTGGATTTACAAACATATGAACAAAACATGGTGTCAGAAGAAGTTTAACTTGGTCTGCTAGTGCTTTCAGAGTGTGAAAGAATCCTGCAGCAGTCTGTAAGGCTGTGATACTCAGTGTCTGCAAAGCCTGATGTGTGCTCCTCTCTTCAAACAGTGAGTAACCATGGATAAACTAGCTCCTCCAACCGGCATGCTGATGTCTGGTAACTTGTCTGAAAACTGGAAAAGATTTAAGCAAAGGTTTAATATATATCTTGCTGCATGTGGAGCTGATACAGAGGCTGACAAAACGAAGGCATCCATTTTCCTCCATGTGATAGGAGACGATGTGCTGGACATTTATAATAGTTTTCAGTTTGCTGAGGGGCAGAATATGGTGCTATCTTCTATAATGCAAAAGTTTGAAGATTACTTTGTGCCAAGGAAAAATGTGACATATGAAAGATATAAGTTTTTCACATGTGATCAGAAGTCTGGAGATGGATTTGATCAGTATGTTACAGAGCTGCAATCACTCAGTAAATCTGTGAGTTTAGTGATTTAAAGGATTAACTGATTAGAGATCGTATTGTCTGTGGAATACCTGATAATGGACTCAGAGAGAGACTGCTGAGAGAGCAAGACCTAACACTAGAAAAGGCAGTGACTATGTGCAAATCTGCAGAAATAACTAGATTTCAAGCCAAAAAGTTACACAAGGAAGCTGATGTACAGCACGTACATGTGGTACAGAAAACAGAGCCAAGCAAACCTCCATTCTCAAGAATGAAGCAGTCTAAGCCACAGTCTAACAAGGAAATGTGTAGTAGATGTGGAAATGCTCACAATCCTAAAATGTGCCCTGGTTATGATAAAACCTGCATGAAATGTGGTAGACTTAATCACTTTGCCAAATGCTGTAAAATGAAAAAGTGAAACCAAAGTGCATGCTATTAAACAAACAGAAGAATTCTTTGTGGATTGCATTGAACTTTGCAGTGCAGATAAGAAAGAATGGATTGTCCCTTTAACTGTGAACGAGATTGTCATTCCCTTTACGCTTGATACTGGCGTGCAGGTGAATTTAATTTCGTTTCAAGACTATAAGACTTTTAGAGTAAAACCTAAAATTCATCCAGCCAAAGTGAAAGTTACAGGGTACACTGGGGAGGAAATTCCTGTGAAAGGTACATGCTTAGTGACACTGAAATATAAGGGACAACAGTTTAAAACATCTCTACTGATTGTGGATAAAAATGTGCAACCGATTCTAGGATTAAGTTCCTTTGAGAAACTAAGCTTGCTAAAGAAAGTTTTTATGGTGACATCACAAGTAGAAGATGACTGCAAATCAATGTTTACAGAATACAGAGACTTGTTTGAAGGTCTAGGTTGTTTGCCTGGAGAGCATAAAATAAATATAGACACGCAAGTTTCTTCAGTGATACACCCCTGTAGAAAAGTGCCGTTTGCGCTGAGAGAAAAACTGAAACAAGAGTTAAATCGCATGGAAACCTTGGGTGTGATACAGAAAGTTGATGATCCTACTAAATGGGTAAGCTCCTTACTAATTGTTGAAAAGAAAAATGGACAACTCAGAATATGTCTAGACCCCAGAGATTTAAACAAAGCTATTAAACGAGAACATTTTAAACTACCACCCAGTGATGAAATCATGTCGCAAAATGGTTCAGTAAATTGGACGCATCATCAGGATTCTGGCAAATGAAGCTAGATGAGGCCAGCTCAAAGCTTTGTACATTTAATACACCAGAAGGTAGATACAGATTTCTTCGACTACCATATGGAATATTGTCTGCTCCAGAAGTATATCACAAAAAGGTACACATAACTCAGCGTTGGTCAGACTGAGTAAGGAACGTCAACAGGCAAAACTGAAACTGTTCCATGACAGGCGAGCAAAAAGCTTATCTGATCTAAAATCGGGTGACCAAGTCCGTCTCAGAGATCACAAGAAAGGTATTTGGGTGCAGAAAGGTATTGTGCAAGCACAAGTAGCACCAAGATCTTATACTATACGTATAGAGCGTGGAACGGAAGTAAGAAGAAATCAGATGGATTTAAGATCTCAACCTAACCATAATGAAGACAACATGACTGAAGAATACCCTTCATCTGACACGTATGATGATCCTCATAATGGTGAACAAACCACGATTCTAGAAAGGTCCAACATGGTCGATGAAACACAGACTGTGTATGAAATAGTGATGAGCGGGTTCGGTTTCCGAGAAACCGAACCCCCCCGAACTTTACCCTTTTTACACGGGTCCGAGCCATACTCGGATTCTCCCGTATGGCTCGGCTAACCCGAGCGCGCTCGAACGTCATCATCCCGCTGTCGGATTCTCGCGAGATTCGGATTCTATATAAGCAGCCGCGCGTCGCCGCCATTTTCACACGTGCATTGAGATTGATAGGGAGAGGACGTGGCTGGCGTCCTCTCCGTTTATATAGTTATAGTTAGTTGATCTGATTGCTACTGCTTAGCTTATTGTGGGGAGGATTGGGGAGCAGCTGTTAGGAGGAGTACAGTGCAGAGTTTTGCTAGTTTTTTTTTATCCGTTCTCTGCCTGAAAAAAACGCTCCATACCATATCTGTGCTCAGCCTCAGTGTGCTGCATGATATATCTGACTGTGCTGAGTGCTCACACTGCTTAATTGTGGGGGAGACTGGGGAGCAGCTATAGCAGGAGTACAGTGCACAGTTTTGCTGACAGTGACCACCAGTATACGTTTGTCTGCCTGAAAAACACTCCTGTGGTGTCTTTTTTTCTTTATACTATAAGTATAAACGCAGTCTGCTGACAGTGTCCACCAGGTCCATTATACTGTATATAGCAGTACGGTAGGCCACTGCTGTACCTACCTCTGTGTCTTCAGTCACTCGTCGTCATACATAAAGTATACTATCCATCCATCTACATTGTATACCTGTGGTGTCTTTTTTTCTTTATACTATAAACGCAGTCTGCTGACAGTGTCCACCAGGTCCATTATACTGTATATAGCAGTACGGTAGGCCACTGCTGTACCTACCTCTGTGTCTTCAGTCACTCGTCGTCATACATAAACTATACTATCCATCCATCTACATTGTATACCTGTGGTGTCTTTTTTTCTTTATACTATAAACGCAGTCTGCTGACAGTGTCCACCAGGTCCATTATACTGTATATAGCAGTACGGTAGGCCACTGCTGTACCTACCTCTGTGTCTTCAGTCACTCGTCGTCATACATAAAGTATACTATCCATCCATCTACATTGTATACCTGTGGTGTCTTTTTTTCTTTATATTATAAATGCAGTCTGCTGACAGTGTCCACCAGGTCCATTATACTGTATATAGCAGTACGGTAGGCCACTGCTGTACCTACCTCTGTTTCTTCAGTCACTCGTCGTCATACATAAAGTATACTATCCATCCATCTACATTGTATACCTGTGGTGTCTTTTTTTCTTTATACTATAAATGCAGTCTGCTGACAGTGTCCACCAGGTCCATTATACTGTATATAGCAGTACGGTAGGCCACTGCTGTACCTACCTCTGTGTCTTCAGTCACTCGTCATCATACATAAAGTATACTATCCATCCATCTACATTGTATACCTGTGGTGTCTTTTTTTCTTTATACTATAAACGCAGTCTACTGACAGTGTCCACCAGGTCCATTATACTGTATATAGCAGTACGGTAGGCCATTGCTGTACCTACCTCTGTGTCTTCAGTCACTCGTCGTCATACATAAAGTATACTATCCATCCATCTACATTGTATACCTGTGGTGCCTTTTAGTTGTGCGCATTAAAATATGGAGAACAAAAATGTGGAGGTTAAAAAAATAGGGAAAGATCAAGATCCACTTCCACCTCGTGCTGAAGCTGCTGCCACTAGTCATGGCCGAGATGATGAAATGCCATCAACGTCGTCTGCCAAGGCCGATGCCCAATGTCATAGTACAGAGCATGTAAAATCCAAAACACAAAAGATCAGTAAAAAAATGACCCATAAATCAAAATTAAAAGCGTCTGAGGAGAAGCGTAAACTTGCCAATATGCCATTTACGACACGGAGTGGCAAGGAACGGCTGAGGCCCTGGCCTATGTTCATGGCTAGTGGTTCAGCTTCACATGAGGATGGAAGCACTCAACCTCTCGCTAGAAAAAAAGAAAAGACTTAAGCTGGCAAAAGCACAGCAAAGAACTGTGCGTTCTTCGAAATCACAAATCCCCAAGGAGAGTCCAATTGTGTCGGTTGCGATGCCTGACCTTCCCAACACTGGACGGGAAGAGCTTGCACCTTCCACCATTTGCACGCCCCCTGCAAGTGCTGGAAGGAGCACCCGCAGTCCAGTTCCTGATAGTCAAATTGAAGATGTCACTGTTGAAGTACACCAGGATGAGGATATGGGTGTTGCTGGCGCTGGGGAGGAAATTGACAAGGAGGATTCTGATGGTGAGGTGGTTTGTTTAAGTCAGGCACCCGGGGAGACACCTGTTGTCCGTGGGACGAATATGGCCATTGACATGCCTGGTCAAAATACAAAAAAAATCAGCTCTTCGGTGTGGAATTATTTCAACAGAAATGCGGACAACAGGTGTCAAGCCGTGTGTTGCCTTTGTCAAGCTGTAATAAGTAGGGGTAAGGACGTTAACCACCTCGGAACATCCTCCCTTATACGTCACCTGCAGCGCATTCATCATAAGTCAGTGACAAGTTCAAAAACTTTGGGTGACAGCGGAAGCAGTCCACTGACCACTAAATCCCTTCCTCTTGTAACCAAGCTCCTGCAAACCACACCACCAACTCCCTCAGTGTCAATTTCCTCCTTACCCAGGAAAGCCAATAGTCCTGCAGGCCATGTCACTGGCAAGTCTGACGAGTCCTCTCCTGCCTGGGATTCCTCCGATGCATCCTTGAGTGTAACGCCTACTGCTGCTGGCGCTGCTGTTGTTGCTGCTGGGAGTCGATCGTCATCCCAGAGGGGAAGTCGGAAGACCACTTGTACTACTTCCAGTAAGCAATTGACTTCCTTTGCGAGGAAGATGAAATATCACAGCAGTCATCCTGCTGCAAAGCGGATAACTAAGGCCTTGGCAGCCTGGGCGGTGAGAAACGTGGTTCCGGTATCCATCGTTAATTCAGAACCAACTAGAGACTTGATTGAGGTACTGTGTCCCCGGTACCAAATACCATCTAGGTTCCATTTCTCTAGGCAGGCGATACCGAAAATGTACACAGACCTCAGAAAAAGAGTCACCAGTGTCCTAAAAAATGCAGTTGTACCCAATGTCCACTTAACCACGGACATGTGGACAAGTGGAGCAGGGCAGACTCAGGACTACATGACTGTGACAGCCCACTGGGTAGATGTATTGCCTCCCGCTGAAAGAACAGCAGCGGCGGCACCAGTAGCAGCATCTCGCAAACGCCAACTCGTTCCTAGGCAGGCTACGCTTTGTATCACCGCTTTCCAGAATACGCACACAGCGTGAAAACCACTTACGGCAACTGAGGAAGATCATCGCAGAATGGCTTACCCCAATTGGACTCTCCTGGGGATTTGTGGCATCGGACAACGCCAGCAATATTGTGCGTGCATTTAATCTGGGCAAATTCCAGCACGTCCCATGTTTTGCACATACCTTGAATTTGGTGGTGCAGAATTATTTAAAAAACGACAGGGGCGTGCAAGAGATGCTGTCGGTGGCCAGAAGAATTGCGGGCCACTTTCGGCATACAGGCACCGCGTACAGAAGACTGGAGCACCACCAAAAACACCTGAACCTGCCCTGCCATCATCTGAAGCAAGAGGTGGTAACGAGGTGGAATTCAACCCTCTATATGCTTCAGAGGATGGAGGAGCAGCAAAAGGCCATTCAAGCCTATACATCTGGCCACGATATAGGCAAAGGAGGTGGAATGCACCTGACTCAAGCGCAGTGGAGAATGATTTCAATGTTGTGCAAGGTTCTGCAACCTTTTGAACTTGCCACACGTGAAGTCAGTTCAGACACTGCCAGCCTGAGTCAGGTCATTCCCCTCATCAGGCTTTTGCAGAAGAAGCTGGAGACATTGAAGGAGGAGCTAAAACAGAGCGGTTCCGCTAGGCATGTGGGACTTGTGGATGGAGCCCTTCATTCGCTTAACCAGGATTCACGGGTGGTCAATCTGTTGAAATCAGAGCACTACATTTTGGCCACCGTGCTCGATCCTAGATTTAAAACCTACGTTGTATCTCTCTTTACGGCAGACACAAGTCTGCAGAGGTTCAAAGACCTGCTGGTGAGAAAATTGTCAAGTCAAGCGGAACGTGACCCGTCAACATCTCCTCCTTCACATTCTCCCGCAACTGGGGGTGCGAGGAAAAGGCTACGAATTCTGAGCCCACCCGCTGGCGGTGATGCAGGGCAGTCTGGAGCGAGTGCTGACATCTGGTCTGGACTGAAGGACCTGCCAACGATTACTGACATGTCGTCTACTGTCACTGCATATGATTCTCTCACCATTGAAAGAATGGTGGAGGATTATATGAGTGACCGCATCCAAGTAGGCATGTCAGACAGTCCGTACGTATACTGGCAGGAAAAAGAGGCAATTTGGAGGCCCTTGCACAAACTGGCTTTATTCTACCTAAGTTGCCCTCCCTCCAGTGTGTACTCCGAAAGAGTGTTTAGTGCCGCCGCTCACCTTGTCAGCAATCGGCGTACGAGGTTACTTCCAGAAAATGTGGAGAAGATGATGTTCATTAAAATGAATTATAATCAATTCCTCCGTGGAGACATTCACCAGCAGCAATTGCCTCCAGAAAGTACACGGGGACCTGAGATGGTGGATTCCAGTGGGGACGAATTAATAATCTGTGAGGAGGGGGATGTACACAGTGAAAGGGGTGATGAATCGGACGATGATGATGAGGTGGACATCTTGCCTCTGTAGAGCCAGTTTGTGCAAGGAGAGATTGATTGCTTCTTTTTTGGTGGGGGCCCAAACCAACCAGTCATTTCAGTCACAGTCGTGTGGCAGACCCTGTCGCTGAAATGATGGGTTCGTTAAAGTGTGCATGTCCTGTTTATACAACATAAGGGTGGGTGGGAGGGCCCAAGGACAATTCCTTCTTGCACCTCTTTTTTCTTTCATTTTTCTTTGCGTCATGTGCTGTTTGGGGAGTATTTTTTTGAAGGGCCATCCTGCGTGACACTGCAGTGCCACTCCTAGATGGGCCAGGTGTTTGTGTCGGCCACTTGGGTCGCTTATCTTAGTCACACAGCTACCTCATTGCGCCTCTTTTTTTCTTTGCGTCATGTGCTGTTTGGGGAGTATTTTTTTGAAGGGCCATCCTGCGTGACACTGCAGTGCCACTCCTAGATGGGCCAGGTGTTTGTGTCGGCCACTTGGGTCGCTTATCTTAGTCACACAGCTACCTAATTGCGCCTCTTTTTTTTCTTTGCGTCATGTGCTGTTTGGGGAGTATTTTTTTCAAGTGCCATCCTGTCTGACACTGCAGTGCAACTCCTAGATGGGCCAGGTGTTTGTGTCGGCCACTTGGGTCGCTTATCTTAGTCACACAGCTACCTCATTGCGCCTCTTTTTTTCTTTGCGTCATGTGCTGTTTGGGGAGTATTTTTTTGAAGGGCCATCCTGCGTGACACTGCAGTGCCACTCCTAGATGGGCCAGGTGTTTGTGTCGGCCACTTGGGTCGCTTATCTTAGTCACACAGCTACCTCATTGCGCCTCTTTTTTTCTTTGCGTCATGTGCTGTTTGGGGAGTATTTTTTTGAAGGGCCATCCTGCGTGACACTGCAGTGCCATTCCTAGATGGGCCAGGTGTTTGTGTCGGCCACTTGGGTCGCTTAGCTTAGTCACACAGCTACCTCGGTGCAAATTTTAGGACTAAAAATAATATTGTGAGGTGTTCAGAATAGACTGAAAATGAGTGGAAATTATGGTTATTGAGGTTAATAATACTATGGGATCAAAATGACCCCCAAATTCTATGATTTAAGCTGTTTTTTAGGGTTTTTTGAAAAAAACACCCGAATCCAAAACACACCCGAATCCGACAAAAAAATTTCGGTGAGGTTTTGCCAAAATGCGTTCGAACCCAAAACACGGCCGCGGAACCGAACCCAAAACCAAAACACAAAACCCGAAAAATTTCCGGTGCACATCACTAGTATGAAAGACCCAAAAGGGAAATACGCAGACCTGAGAGACTCATTGAAACGTGTTAGATGATGTTCTTAATATGACGTTGTTAATTGTTGCATTGAAGCGTACAGGGCTTATCTTTAAAGAAAAGAGGAGGTGATGTTAGTGTATTAGAATGCTTAATATTTGTAGACACTCCCTTAGAAAAGTCTAGTATTCGGCTGGAAGCCGTCGGCTGGGAGTGCTTCCATTGAAGTGCTGACATAAAAGTGTTATTATAATATTAGCGTTATACCTGCGTTAAGTTATATCATCAGCTGTTATCGATTGTGAACTTTGTGAACCCACTCCTCATCACTCCTTGTCCTCAACAGGTACGATTCGTGGAACTACACATACCAGCAAGTTGTACTGCATCTGCTGATTATCTCAAATGAATACCATGATTGCATAGTTTAAGTACGATTCGTGGAACTACACATACCAGCAAGTTGTACTGCATCTGCTGATTATCTCAAATGAATACCATGATTGCATAGTTTAGGTACGATTCGTGGAACTACACATTCCAGCAAGTTGTACTGCATCTGCTGATTATCTCAAATGAATACCATGATTGCATAGTTTAGGTACAATTCGTGGGACTAAACATACCAGCAAGTTGTACTGCATCTGCTGATGATCTCAAATGAATACCATGATTGCATAGTTTAGGTACGATTCGTGGAACTACACATACCAGCAAGTTGTACTGCATCTGCTGATTATCTCAAATGAATACCATGATTGCATAGTTTAGGTACGATTCGTGGAACTACACATACCAGCAAGTTGTACTGCATCTGCTGATTATCTCAAATGAATACCATGATTGCATAGTTTAGGTACATTGAGAAAGAGTGTTTGTTTTTTGTTTGTTTTATAACTCTGTAAAGATTTAGTTGGCTGTCTTATTGGTATGTAATGCCTGTTTGTGTAAGTTAATTTATTGCCTTAGTTTGAAGTGGGATTGTATTGGGGGAGGAGTTTGCAATCATTGCATTCACATGGAAATTGTTCCTATTTAAAGTCTAGTATTCGGCTGGGAGTGCTTCCATAGAAGTGCTGACATAAAAGTGTTATTATAATATTAGTGTTATACCTGCGTTAAACCGAAGGAGAACTGAAGGAAAACAACAACACACCAAAACTATGACATATGGACTGTCTTAATGCCTCAAAAGTATGTAATTCATCTTATGCATATTATCTGTCTTTTTAACTAAAAAAGACATCCCCAATCTGCTCACTACAGTTCTCTATTATGCAAACTCATGTATGTTCTTGATGTAATGAATTGCTTGTAATTGGCATTGCATGTGTGGGGAAGTTGTTCAGTGAAACAGTTTTATTACTGCATGCTGTCTGGTGTTTACCTCCTTTGACCATTTGTCCATTTGTGGACAGGTGTACTATATCTTTTCATTTAGTGAGGTGTAGTCGTGGTGTAAAGGACAGAGTGTGATTCCTGATTGGGAGGGGGGGGGAACAAACAAACAAACAAACAAACACTGAACAACATCACCAAACGGGTAATTTCAACTTTAAACTTGTTATTTTTTGTACTGTCTGGACATGGCTACTAATAACAGATGCACAGACAAAATTCTTAAAGCTATGTGTGCAAATGCTAGGAGCTTGTTAGACAAAATTCCAGAGCTAATTGCGATAATGACAAGGGATAACCTGGATATTGTCGCAATTACTGAGTCATGGTGCAATGAGAATCATGACTGGGACATAGCTATACCAGGATACAATTTATTTAGGAAGGATAGAATGGGAAGAATAGGAGGAGGGGTAGCAGTGTATGTGAAAAAAGCATAAATGCTACTTTAATACAAAATGTTGAGGACAAAACTGAGGCCCTTTGGGTCACCACGGAAACTGGGGAGAAGGACATTATTTGCATTGGGGTGATCTATAGACCACCAGGCCAGAGGCAGGATTTGGACAGGAACCTATTGTTGGACATCTCTAAATTGGCTTTAAAGGGAGAAGTTATAATCATGGGAGACTTTAATTTACCTGATGTAAATTGGGAGGGGTCCTTTGCAAGTTCAGCTACAAGTGGCAAATTTCTAAATTCCTTACAGGGAGCATCTCTCAAGCAATTGGTGAGGGAGCCCACTCGCAAAGACTCAATATTAGATTTGATTCTTACAAATGGTGACAGGATATCAGACATATATGTGGGTGAGCACCTGGGATCCAGTGATCATCAAGCAGTATGGTTTAGTATAAAGACAGGATCCAACTCCTGTCACACAAAAACAAAGGTGTTGGATTTTAGAAATGCTGACTTTGCAAAAATGGGGAGATGTTTAAGTGATTCATTGGCAGACTGGAGGAACTTGGAAGGAGTGCAGGAGAGATGGGAAAAACTGAAAAGTGCAACACTAAGATCAACAGACCTTTGTATCAAAAGGGTTAGGAAAAGCACCCGGAAAAGGAAGCCAATGTGGTTCACAAAAGAAGTATCAACTAGTGTGAAAGCAAAAAAGATGGCTTTTAGGAAATACAAACAGACTCAAAATAATAATGACAAAGAGGTGTATCTTGACAGACGGAAGGATGCTAAGAAAGTGATCAGACGTGCAAAGGCAGAAGCTGAGGAGACAATGGCCCAGTCGGTAGATAAAGGGGGCAAAACTTGTTTTAAGTATATAAATGAAAGGAGAAAATCAAATGGAGGAATAATAAGACTTAAGACAGAGAGTGAGAATTTGGTGGAGGGAGACAAGGCAATAGCAGATCACCTAAATAATTATTTTTGCTCAGTATTTACTACAGAAGGAGAAGGGAAGGGGCCACAGTTATGTTGCAAGGACATTCATAAAAATAAAGTACATGAAAGTACATTTACAGAGGAGAAGGTCCTAAGTGAACTTTCAAAACTAAAAGTGGATAAATCAATGGGGCCAGATGGGATACACCCAAGGATACTAAAAGAGCTAAAAGATGTGCTGGTGGCACCATTAACAGAATTATTTAACCAGTCACTAAATACAGGTGCTATTCCAGAGGACTGGAAAAGAGCAAATGTAGTTCCATTGTACAAAAGTGGAAGCAAGGAAGAAGCAAGTAACTACAGACCAGTAAGCCTTACATCAGTAGTAGGGAAAGTAATGGAAAAACTACTAAAAGAAAGAGTTGTGGAATATCTTAAATCAAACAACTTACAGGATCCAAAACAGCATGGATTTACTGGTGGGAGATCATGCCAAACAAATCTTATTGACTTTTTTGACTCTGTGATGAAAATAATAGATCAAGGGGGAGCTGTAGATGTAGCATATCTAGACTTTAGTAAGGCATTTGACACTGTCCCACATCGCAGACTGCTAAATAAACTTGAAAGTGTGGGGGTGGATTATAGAATAGTTAAATGGATAAGAACCTGGTTGCATGATAGGAAACAGACAGTTGTAGTAAATGGAGTGCAATCTATGGAGGGAAATGTTACCAGTGGAGTACCCCAGGGATCTGTACTCGGACCAGTTCTCTTTAATATCTTTGTTAGTGACATTGCAAATGGTATTGAAGGGAAAGTATGCCTTTTTGCAGATGATACAAAGATATGCAACAGGGTAGACACACCAGGAGGGGTAAAACAAATGATTGATGACCTAGCTAGGATTGAAAAATGGTCAAGAACATGGCAACTACAGTTTAATGCTAAAAAATGCAAAATCATGCACTTGGGTCTCAAAAACCCAAAGGCTAAATATAGTATCAAGGGTACTATAATGGAAACTACTGAGGAGGAAAGGGATTTAGGAGTCACTATTTCAAGTGACTTAAAGGCAGGAAAGCAATGCAACAAAGCAATGAGAAAGGCAAGTCAGATACTTGGTTGCATAGGGAGAGGAATCAGTAGCAGGAAAAGAGAAGTAATAATGCCACTGTATAGGTCATTGGTGCGGCCTCATCTGGAATACTGTGTCCAGTTCTGGAGACCATATCTCCAGAAGGATATAAATACATTAGAGAGTGTACAAAGAAGGGCAACTAAAATGGTGCATGGCCTACATCACAAAACTTACCCGGAAAGGCTAAAAGATCTTAACATGTATAGTATAGAGGAGAGAAGGGAAAGGGGAGACATGATAGAAACTTTCAAATATACCAAAGGTTTTAACAAAGTTCAGGAGGGAAACATTTTTCAAAGGAAGATAAGTATTAGAACTCGAGGACATACACTGAAACTGGAGGGAGGCAGGTTCAGGGGAAATTTAAGGAAAAATTACTTCACAGAAAGGGTAGTGGATAAGTGGAATAGCCTCCCATCAGAGGCGGTAGAGGCTAAGACTGTGGAGCAGTTTAAACATGCTTGGGATAGGCATGTGAATATCCTTACAAAGAATTAAGGTTCAAAGAGGGTTGCGATTACCTAAAGGATAAAAAAAATGGGCAGACTAGATGGGCCAAGTGGTTCTTATCTGCCGTCAAATTCTATGTTTCTATGTTAGTAATATGTGTAAGCCAGAATCTTCAGTGATGGTGTCTGGGACCAGGGGGATGCTGGGAAGTGGGTGGTCCAGTGTGCAGTGTGTCTGGAGTCGGTGATAGAATAAAACAGCACAGCAGTGAACTCACATGTCTCTGTGTCCTGATGACTGGATTTACAAACATATGAACAAAACACGCTGTACAGTTCTTATAGTGGCATTTGTTTATCCTCTGACAGTGTGCCTGTACAGTTCTTATAGTGCGTTTGTTTATCCTCTGACACAGTGTGCATTGTACAGTTTTTATAGTGCATTTGTTTATTCTCTGATACAGTGTGCGCTGTACCGTTCTTATAGTGTGTTTACACCGGGCCTGATTCATAGTTGTATGCTAATGCTCTTGCAGATTTGATTTTTCATTGAGAGGATGTGTGAAAATAATAAGAATTTACTTACCGATAATTCTATTTCTCGTAGTCCGTAGTGGATGCTGGGGACTCCGTAAGGACCATGGGGAATAGCGGCTCCGCAGGAGACTGGGCACAAAAGTAAAGCTTTAGAACTACCTGGTGTGCACTGGCTCCTACCCCTATGACCCTCCTCCAAGCCTCAGTTAGGATACTGTGCCCGGACGAGCGTACACAATAAGGAAGGATTTTGAATCCCGGGTAAGACTCATACCAGCCACACCAATCACACCATATAACTTGTGATCTAAACCCAGTTAACAGCATGATAACAGAGGAGCCTCTAGAAAAGATGGCTCACTACAGCAATAACCCGATTTTTTGGTAACAATAACTATGTACCAGTATTGCAGACAATCCGCACTTGGGATGGGCGCCCAGCATCCACTACGGACTACGAGAAATAGAATTATCGGTAAGTAAATTCTTATTTTCTCTAACGTCCTAAGTGGATGCTGGGGACTCCGTAAGGACCATGGGGATTATACCAAAGCTCCCAAACGGGCGGGAGAGTGCGGATGACTCTGCAGCACCAAATGAGAGAACTCCAGGTCCTCCTCAGCCAGGGTATCAAATTTGTAGAATTTTACAAACGTATTTTGCTCCTGACCAAGTAGCTGCTCGGCAAAGTTGTAAAGCCGAGACCCCTCGGGCAGCCGCCCAAGATGAGCCCACCTTCCTTGTGGAATGGGCTTTTACAGATTTTGGCTGTGGCAGGCCTGCCACAGAATGTGCAAGCTGAATTGTACTACAAATCCAACGAGCAATAGTCTGCTTAGAAGCAGGAGCACCCAGCTAGTTGGGTGCATACAGAATAAACAACGAGTCAGATTTTCTGACTCCAGCCGTCCTGGAAACCTATATTTCTAGGGCTCTGACAACGTCTAGCAACTTGGAGTCCTCCAAGTCCCTAGTAGCCGCAGGCACCACAATAGGTTGATTCAGGTGAAACGCTGAAAACCACCTTAGGGAGAAACTGAGGACAAGTCCTCAATTCCGCCCTGTCCGAATGGAAAATCAGATGAGGGCTTTTACAGGATAAAGCCGCCAATTCTGACACGCACCTGGCCCAGGCCAGGGCCAACAGCATGACCACTTTCCATGTGAGATATTTTAACTCCACATATTTAAGTGGTTCAAACCAATGTGACTTTTGGAACCCAAAAACTACATTTAGATCCCAAGGTGCCACTGGAGGCACAAAAGGAGGCTGTATATACAGTACCCCTTTCACAAACGTCTGAACTTCAGGGACTGAAGCTAGTTCTTTTTGGAAGAAAATTGACAGGGCCGAAATTTTAACCTTAATGGACCCCCATTTCAGGCCCATAGACACTCCTGTTTGCAGGAAATGTAGGAATCGACCTAGTTGAAAATTCCTCTGTCGGGGCCTAACTGGCCTCGCACCACGCAACATATTTTCGCCAAATGCGGTGATAATGTTTTGCGGTTATATCTTTCCTGGCTTTGATCAGGATAGGAATGACTTCATTCGGAATGCCTTTCTCCTTCAGGATCCGGCGTTCAACCGCCATGCCGTCAAACGCAGCCGCGGTAAGTCTTGGAACAGACAGGGTCCTTGCTGGAGCAGGTCCCTTCTTAGAGGTAGAGGCCACGGATCCTCCGTGAGCATTTCTTGAAGTTCCGGTTACCAAGTCCTTCTTGGCCAATCCGGAGCCACGAATATAGTGCTTACTCCTCTCCATCTTATAATTCTCAGTACCTTGGGTATGAGAGGCAGAGGAGGGAACACATACACTGACTGGTACACCCACTGTGTTACCAGAGCGTCTACAGCTATTGCCTGAGGGTCCCTTGACCTGGCGCAATACTTGTCGAGTTTTATAAACATGTGGAAGACTTCTGGGTGAAGTCCCCACTCTCCCGGGTGGAGGTCGTGTCTGCTGAGGAAGTCTGCTTCCCAGTTGTCCACTCCCGGAATGAATACTGCTGACAGTGCTATCACATGATTTTCCGCCCAGCGAAGAATCCTTGCAGCTTCTGCCATTGCCCTCCTGCTTCTTGTGTCACCCTGTCTGTTTACGTGGGTGACTGCCGTGATGTTGTCCGAATGGATCAACTGCGGGTGACCTTGAAGCAGAGGTCTTGCTGAGCTTAGAGCATTGTAAATGGCCCTTAGCTTCAGGATATTTATGTGAAGTGATGTCTCCAGGCTTGACCATAAGCTCTGGAAATTCCTTCCCTGTGTGACTGCTCCCCAGCCTCGCAGGCTGGCATCCGTGGTCACCAGGACCCAGTCCTGAATGTGCGGCCCTCTAGAAGATGAGCACTCTGCAACCACCACAGGAGAGACACCCTTGTGCTTGGTGACAGGGTTATCCGCTGATGCATCTGAAGATGCGACCCGGACCATTTGTCCAGCAGGTCCCACTGGAAAGTTCTTGCGTGGAATCTGCCGAATGGGATTGCTTCGCAGGAAGCCACCATTTTTCCCAGAACCATTTCATTTATATACTGAGACTTGGCTCAGTTATAGGAGGTTCCCGACTAGCTCGGATAACTCCCTGACTTTCTCCTCCGGGAGAAACACCTTTTTCTGGACTGTGTCCAGGATCATCCCTAAGAACAGAAGACGAGTCGTCGGAATCAGCTGCGATTTTGGAATATTGAGAATCCAATCGTGCTGCCGCAACACTACCTGAGATAGTGCTACACCGACCTCCAACTGTTCCCTGGATCTTACCCTTATCAGGGAATCATCCAAGTAAGGGATAACTAAAATTCCCTTCCTTCGAAGGAGTATCATCATTTCGGCCATTACCTTGGTAAAGACCCGGGGTGCCGTGGACCATCCATACGGCAGCGTCTGAAACTGATAGTGACAGTTCTGTACCATAAACCTGAGGTACCCTTGGTGAGAAGGGTAAATTGGGACATGAAGGTAAGCATCCTTGATGTCCCGAGACATCATGTAGTCCCCTTCTTCCAGGTTCGCAATCACTGCTCTGAGTGACTCAATCTTGAATTTGAACCTCCGTATGTAAGTGTTCAAGATTTTAGATTTAGAATCGGTCTCACCGAGCCGTCCGGCTTCGGTACCACAACAGTGTGGAATAATACCCCGTTCCCTGTTGCAGGAGGGGTACCTTGATTATCACCTGCTGGGAATACAGCTTGTGAATGGCTTCCAAAACTGCCTCCCTGTCAGAAGGAGACATCGTTAAAGCCGACTTTAGGAAACGGCGAGGGGGAGACGTCTCGAATTCCAATTTGTACCCCTGAGATATCACCTGAAGGATCCAGGGGTCTACTTGCGAGTGAGCCCACTGCGCGCTGAAATTCATTGAGACGGGCCCCCACCGTGCCTGATTCTGCTTGTAAAGCCCCAGCGTCATACTGAGGGCTTGGCAGAGGCGGGAGAGGGTTTCTGTTCCTGGGAACTGGCTGATTTCTGCAGCCTTTTTCCTCTCCCTCTGTCATGGGGCAGAAATGAGGAACCTTTTGCCCGCTTGCCCACGAAAAGACTGCGCCTGATAATACGGCGTCTTCTTATGTTGAGAGGCGACCTGGGGTACAAACGTGGATTTCCCAGCTGTTGCCGTGGCCACCAGGTCTGAAAGACCGACCCCAAATAACTCCTCCCCATAATAAGGCAATACTTCCAAATGCCGTTTGGAATCCGCATCACCTGACCACTGTCGTGTCCATAACCCTCTACTGGCAGAAATGGACAACGCAGTTAGACTTGATGCCAGTCGGCAAATATTCCGCTGTGCATCACGCATATATAGAAATGCATCTTTTAAATGCTCTATAGGCAATAATATACTGTCCCTATCTAGGGTATCAATTATTTTCAGTCAGGGAATCCGACCACGCCAACCCAGCACTGCACATCCAGGCTGAGGCGATTGCTGGTCGCAGTATAACACCAGTATGTGTGTAAATACATTTTAGGATACCCTCCTGCTTTCTATCAGCAGGATCCTTAAGGGCGGCCATCTCAGGAGAGGGTAGAGCCCTTGTTCTTACAAGCGTGTGAGCGCTTTATCCACCCTAGGGGGTGTTTCCCAACGCACCCTAACCTCTGGCGGGAAAGGATATAATGCCAATAACATTTTAGAAATTATCAGTTGTTATCGGGGGAAACCCACGCATCATCACACACCTCATTTAATTTCTCAGATTCAGGAAAACTACAGGTAGTTTTTCCTCACCGAACATAATACCCCTTTTTGGTGGTACTCGTATTATCAGAAATGTGTAAAACATTTTTCATTGCCTCAATCATGTAACGTGTGGCCCTACTGGAAGTCACGTTTGTCTCTTCACCGTCGACACTGGAGTCAGTATCCGTGTCGGCGTCTATATCTGCCATCTGAGGTAACGGGCGCTTTAGAGCCCCTGACGGCCTATGAGACGTCTGGACAGGCACAAGCTGAGTAGCCGGCTGTCTCATGTCAACCACTGTCTTTTATACAGAGCTGACACTGTTACATAATTCCTTCCAACAGTTCATCCACTCAGGTGTCGACCCCCTAGGGGGTGACATCACTATTACAGGCAATCTGCTCCGTCTCCACATCATTTTTCTCCTCATACATGTCGACACAAACGTACCGACACACAGCACACACACAGGGAATGCTCTGCTAGAGGACAGGACCCCACTAGCCCTTTGGGGAGACAGAGGGAGAGTTTGCCAGCACACACCAGAGCGCTATATATATACAGGGATAACCTTATATAAGTGTTTTTCCCCTTATAGCTGCTGTATTTTTAATACTGCGCGTAATTAGTGCCCCCCTCTCTTTTTTAACCCTTTCTGTAGTGTAGTGACTGCAGGGGAGAGCCAGGGAGCTTCCCTCCAACGGAGCTGTGAGGGAAAATGGCGCCAGTGTGCTGAGGAGATAGGCTCCGCCCCCTTCTCGGCGGCCTTATCTCCCGTTTTTCTGTGTATTCTGGCAGGGGTTAAATTCATCCATATAGCCCAGGAGCTATATGTGATGCATTTTTTTTGCCATCCACTGTGTTTTTATTGCGTCTCAGGGCGCCCCCCCCCCCAGCGCCATGCACCCTCAGTGACCGGAGTGTGAAGTGTGCTGAGAGCAATGGCGCACAGCTGCAGTGCTGTGCGCTACCTTGTTGAAGACAGGACGTCTTCTGCCGCCGATTTTCCGGACCTCTTCTGTCTTCTGGCTCTGTAAGGGGGCCGGCGGCGCGGCTCTGGGACCTATCCATGGCTGGGCCTGTGATCGGTCCCGCTGGAGCTAATGTCCAGTAGCCTAAGAAGCCCAATCCACTCTGCACGCAGGTGAGTTCGCTTCTTCTCCCCTTAGTCCCTCGATGCAGTGAGCCTGTTGCCAGCAGGTCTCACTGAACATAAAAAACCTAAAACTAAACTTTTCACTAAGCAGCTCAGGAGAGCCACCTAGTGTGCACCCTTCTCGTTCGGGCACAAAAATCTAACTGAGGCTTGGAGGAGGGTCATAGGGGGAGGAGCCGGTGCACACCAGGTAGTTCTAAAGCTTTACTTTTGTGCCCAGTCTCCTGCGGAGCCGCTATTCCCCATGGTCCTTACGGAGTCCCCAGCATCCACTTAGGACGTTAGAGAAATGCTAATTAAATAGCCACTGGAATTTCTTCGCAGCTGCCCGCAAATGTGTACATATCCGTAGCATCAACACAAATAAGGCAAACATCAAGCTTCTGAAAATGGCTGCTGCAACTGAGATACCGGACACGTGATTTCTGAATGCAGGGTCACACATCCCAAAAACTGTCCGAAGACACCTGCATTTTTGCCGCCACTCCCTGTTAGCTTCCACAAAATGAATCCTCACTGGCAATATAAATAAATATATAAAAATATCATATTTCTTCACATACAGTATTGCTGAGACGTAGACATTTCAAGATTAATTACACCTTTGTATCGACAGCATATGAGTCTAGTTTAGCACAAGTCATCATCATCAGCGTGTATATTCACATGCCCTGTAGCAGGTGAAAAAGATATGCCTTCTACCCAGTGGCTGAGGAATGCACTGGAGGGGGGGGGGGGGGGTATGGTATATTGTATATGAAGGGGACACTGGGATGGATGGAGGGAAAGTACAATAGATGGGGGGGGGCTATGCCTGGATAAGAGGAAGGGGCAGTAGTATTGGGATGGGAGGGGAACCACCTTGCTAGAGAAGGAGGTACATTGGGCTGAATTGGGGGGGGGGGGGGGGCACTGTGACTGGGCTGACTGTGGGTTCTTGGCAGGGGGGCAGGGCACCGGCAGTCAGTTGGGCCTGTGGGCTAGTTGGGGAGGCAAGGTGGGAGAAGATTGGCGTTTTGCCCAACCCTCAAACTCCAGCAGCCAGCATCAGTGAGAAGAACTGTGAGGATGGAGGCTCCCTCAAGCTCTCTAGCTAACAGGCCGCCCCCCTCAGTGACTGCTGCCTCCCCTGGTCCATTTTTTCTCACTGCAGTATTAGTGGCTGCAGTATTAGTGGCTGCAGCGCCCCGCTCTGGCCACTGTGAGGTCACTGCCTCACCTCTCATCTCTCACTGTATATGCAGCTGAGTGCTGCAAATACAGTCAGTTTTTACTATAAAAATGATTAGAATAATACAAGGTCATAAATATCTTCTTTGTATTATTTTAATCATGTGCAGAGGTGGATTGGCCATAGGGTCCACAGGGAAGATTCCCGGTGGGCTGACGCACCCGTGGGGCCTGTTTTGTTTGAGGACATGTGGTCCTATTTATAGATATTATGAATAAGATGCCAAACAATTTGCATATATGAAAATGACTTTGTCTGTGATTGCAGATGATCTAGTGTATGCTCTGTCTGCCTGCTTGGCTGACATATAAGATTGAGTGAATAGTTATTGGGATACGGTTGGTGTAATAAGCAAGAAAATATATCTTTCTAAAGAATTATTTAGTTTTCTAAATTGTAAAGGTGTATCATATAATGTGCTCATAATATTTAATTTTATTTCCTTTTAACTTCCCCTTGATGCTGGACATCCCCACTATCTGGAAAGTCTTGGGGGGAGGGTGCTGCTGCCATGGCCCATGGCTAGACCATACACCTCTGTTTCTGCCCATGCGGGGCCACTAGTACAAATTTTTCCAGGGCCGCTTTTTGTTCCCAATCCACCCCTGATCATGTGTATAGTCAAAGCTCTTGGAATATGACAGGTAAGGCTCTGCCTCTCCTGTCTACGATGACTGCACAACACTGCTTCTAGCAGGTGCACAGTATATGCAGGCAATTGCTGGTTTAGTTGAGATGCATTTTCCCTCACTGAATTCTGTCTATGTGAAAATGCCCCTTCCCACCTTGGTTCTATCTCTCCAGTCGTAATGTTTAATACGCGATGAGCCACAGTCGTGCATATGTGTGCATTTACTTTCCTAGCATGTGCAGAGCAAATCAAAGAAGATGCACTACACAAACGGGTGCAGTATTCACTCTGTACCACCCCCAATGAGGGCATGTATTAAGGTTTTTGAAGTAGGCTACATAGTGTCAGATATATGAGTATTCTAAGTATGCATCTTAGATATACAGTATGTGATAGGATTGGATGTGGTGAACAAAGGACAGTTCTGTCTCAAGGATGACACCTAGGCAGCAAGCTTGAGAGGTTAGCTACAAGACCACAGCTATGATGGTTGGACAACTGAAACGTTCTAGCTGGTGCAGTTAAATTTGAGAATGTTTTCCTTATATCAGACTGGTTTCTCACATACAAAATGATACTCATGAAAATGAAAACAATTTGTTTAGCGCAAAAAATTATCAGTGTTTAATATCTAAATATTTGTTTTTGGTCCTTTCATATCTGTCTTCCATTAAGAAAGTGCCCAAGAAGCTTCTAAACCACAGTTTTATTTTTACAAATTGGCTTTTATAAGCAAACATTTATTTTTATTTCAGAACAAAATGTGTAGGTAAGAAAATATTTGAACTAAATGTTTTAAATTCCATGTGTCAGATGATGATTTGAGGAGTGTCTCTGACACCCTTATTAGTAATCAGGCCCCAGAGAAATGTGACGAGGTGCAGTGTGACTCATCATTGGTTAGCTATGCCCAATGTCTGGTCTACTACTAATACAATAGAGCAGAGGTTCTCAAACTCGGTCCTCAGGACCCCACACAGCGCATGTTTTGCAGGTAACCCAGCAGGTGCACAGGTGTATTAATTACTCACTAACACATTTTAAAAGGTCCACAGGTGGAGCTAATTATTTCACTTGCGATTCTGTGAGGAGACCTGCAAAACATGCACTGTGTGGGGTCCTGAGGACCGAGTTTGAGAACCTCTGCAATAGAGTGCTTAGCATTTATGTGACATATATTAACATGTACATCTTTCTGCCATTACCTTTTTTAGCTTTACAAAAGCTGAAATGCATACAAAAGTGTAGGCATAACTAGGAACCCATGTATCCACCATGTCACAAAATAATATTTCAGATCATTTAAATACCAACTGAAATCAAATAAACCGGAAATTGCAATAGATTTTTACAATTCTTTAGACTTATCAGGGACCTAAATTGTAATATATACGGTTGATTTTATGGTCAGAGGTGCCACAGTATCTGGATGTCCCATTTATTCATTTCCGGAACTCTAGTTACCGAAACAAAGAAACACTTTCTACAAAATTATTTGTGTGTTTCTTACCAGTAATGCCTGGGAGCCTCTGCAATGTGTGTCTGTGTTCAAATAGAGTAATGGTAGAAGGGTTACCACTTCTTGTAGGGAAACTAAGCTGTGGAGACCCCACCATACAACTTCCTTCCTGTGCTCATTGTTGGTCCACTTTGTTGTGTGAATGTGTGCAGTGGCACTGAGAGGGAAAAGGGAGGGAGGGTTGTGGGTTCTAATTTCCCTGGCCCAGAACAGTCAGTCATCCTGCCTAGTGGCTCCTCCTAGGTGCACACCACAGTCACTCTGAGTGTGACACTTTAGACCCTGAAGTGCAAGGAATCGGTGATGGGGACGGGGCACATATTGTTGTGTCCCAATAGGGTAGTGTCAGCTTTAACGGGGGATTCCTGTGTGTTGGGCCTTGATATTATTCATCAAAGAAAGAAAGAACTACATTTCCCTACATTCTATACTGTTGTTAAGTGCTTAAGGAGCTGTACATTTCTCTTTTTAGGACATCCGATAATAAATCTAACAATATTTTATAAGCATAACAATTATAGATGGCCAATAATTGTGTCATCACCTATTACTGAATTACTGCACCAATTGGCATCCAACTATACTAACACTTAAGTATATTTTTGTATTCATTAACGCATACATTATACAGCATAGTAGACACCCTACTACAGTTAGTAAGATTATTCAAGTTTACCATTATTATTCTCCTCTGTTCAAGATTTATAGGACAATTCTTTATTATTTGTGGTTGTAAACATGTCTTGCTGAAAAGACCTTGGACCTAATCACTGGGACGGTATGAACGTTTACATGACGACATCAGAGTTTCAGCTTCTATTTTTTGCATATTTTAGACTTACCCCTATCGCTAAACGTAAGCCTAAACCTACAAATAACATTAAATGTACTGTCGACAGTACATTTTACCATGTCAACATTTTACATATCGACATTCTGACAGTAGATATCGGTGAGCTAAATGGCTCAGGAGGCACTGTCTATCACCAGAGCCAGATTTACACACAATATATGAGCCAAAGGGTTCATGTGGACAACACAGGTACAAAAGTATAAACTCCTGGAAATTTAGTGAGTTTTGATCAGAGATGTGCGGAAAAGATAAGCTCACCTGCCATAGACTTTTTACTTCAGAGTTTTGACTATTTAAAATTATTAGAATATTTTTTTTGTATTTTTCATATATTTTATAGTCAAAACTCTGGTGCAAACGTTAGTATGACAGGAAAGGCTCTGCCTCACCTGCCTCACCCCATCGCACGTCACTGGTAGACATTCAGAAAATGTTGATCTGTTGTCAATGTTCTGAACGTCTACATTCTGACTGGATATTTCAACTTCATCTGCAACTACTCACATTTATGTTTATAGCTTACCAAAAACATCTGAATTCTCACCTGTACCAATGTAATTTTTGCTTTAACATATTCTTGTAAGTCCTGTCTGAATTACTATTGCTTTTTCCCCACTCTCACAACCAGTCTCAATTTTAGCAGTCTATTTTAACAGTGAACTTATGCAGTCTGAAAATTTTCACTGTAAGTTTTGCTTGTAATTCAATTACTTTCGACTATAATACACATTTAGCAACACCGTACTTTTACCTGAACTCCACCCCTCTCCCTTCCCTTACCTCCTTTCTTCCTGTCACCCTACTTTCAGTCACTTCTGCCCCACCATGGTCCTACTACCCCATCACTCAGCCTAGTTCCTTCCCTCCATTCTCTGTTACCTCACCTCATCTCCATCTACATCACACTGCATTCCCTCCCTGCCCTCCTCTTGCAGATTCCCCTCCTAGCTCAGAAGACCGCACTAACACTATGCCCGCTTTATCCCTTCCATCCAAATCAATATCACCTCAATGCTACAACAACCCTGATAATCTAATTTGCATCTCTCGCTCAAACTCACACCCCCTATCGTGTGCTCTATGGAATGCCAGATCTGTTTGTAACAAACTGGCTCCCACCCATGCCCTTTTCATCTCCAACTCCCTGCATCTCCTGGCCATTACAGAAACCTGGATTACTCCCACTCACACAGTTTCTCCCGCTGCTCTCTCTGCTGGGGGACTCACATTCTCACATACACCCCGACCTGGGGGTCGCCTAGGTGGTGGTGTTGGGATCCTTTTACCCTCTAGCTACTCTTACCAACTCATACCCCCTGAACCATCCCTTACATTCTCTATATTTGAGGTCCATGCTATACGCCTCTTTCAACCTGTCCATCTACGAGTAGCTGTCATTTACTGCCCCCCCCCCTCCCCCCCCCCGGCATGCCCTCCAAATTCTTTGACAACTTTGCTTCCTGGCTTCCTCACTTCCTCTCTTCTGACATTCCCTCCATTATCTTTGGCAACTTCAACATCCCAATTGATATCCCTACAAAATCCCCTGCCTCTAGACTCCTTAAACTTACATCTTCACTCGCTCTCGCCCAGTGGACCTCCTCCCCCTCCCATGTGAATGGGAGCTCACTGGATTTAGTCTTCACTCACCGCTGTGATATTTCTGATTTCTCCAACTCTCCATTTCCCATCTCAGACCACCACCTGCTCTCCTTTAACTTATCTCTCTCTGCTACTCCATCTCCACCTCCTAAGGCTACCATCACAAAACGCAACCTTGAGGCTATCAACACCACTTCCCTATCCTCCCTACTTGACTCACTTCTCTCTTCTATACTGTATCTCTCATGCCCTGAACAAGCCACATCTCTATACAATGCTTCCCTTACTTCTGCTCTTGACTCTGTTGCTCCACCAACCACTATTCACCCTCGCAGATCAGCACCTCAACCCTGGCACACCAAATGCACCAGATATTTGCAAAAATGCTCACGTACTGCTGAGCAACAGTGGAGGAAATCACACTCTAAGGCAGACTTCCTCCGTTTCAAACTGCTCTCATCATTCAGTGCTGCCCTTTCCCTCGCTAAACAGTCATACTTCAAGAACCTCATCTCCTTCCAGTCTTCCAACCCCCGGCACCTCTTTGCCACTCTCAACTCCCTCCTCTTCCCACCCCCACCTTGTCTCCCCCCCTCACTCTCTGCTCTTGACTTTGCCACTTACTTCACATTCAAAATGGACTCCATACTTTACGTCAGGACATCACATCCCACCAAAATATCAGCAACCAGCCACCGTCTATCCCTTACCACCCCTCTCCTTCCCTCTTACCAACTCTGACATCTTTCTCCCATGTATGTGGTGAGGAAGTCATGGCCCTCATTTGTTCCTCACCCCCTTCCACCTCCCTATTTGACCCTATCCCCTCTCGCCTCCTCCGCTACCTCTCTCTCTCTCTGCCTGCTCCCATCTTGCCCACCTCCTAAATCTCTCCCTCTCATCAGGCACTGTCCCTTCTTCCTTCAAGCATGCACTCATCTCCCCTATTCTTAAAAAACCTACCCTTGATTCACACACTCTCTCCAGCTATCGATCCATCTCTCGCCTTCCTTTTGCCTCCAAACTCCATGAGCATATTGTCTATAACCGCCTGACTGCCTTTCTTTCCTCCCATTCACTACTTGACTTATTCCAGTCTGGCTTCCGTCCTCTCCACTCCACTGAAACTGCCCTCACAAAAGTCTGCAATGACCTCCTATCTGCTAAATCCAAGTGTCACTTCTCTTTGCTTATTCTTCTTGACCTCTCTGCTGCTTTTGACACTGTGGACCATCCTCTCCTTCTGCAAATCCTTCACTCCCTTAGTCTGCACGATACCGCCCTCTCCTGGCTGTCCTCCTACCTCTCTGACTGTTCCTTCTCTGTCTCCTCTCATGCCCCACCCCCACCCTCACTTCCACTAACTGTAGGTGTCCCCCAAGGCTCTGTTCTTGGTTCTCTCCTTTTCTCTCTGTATACATCCTATTTAGGAGATCTCATTAGCTGTTTTGACTTACAATATCATCTCTATGCTGATGATACTCAAATCTACCTTTCCTCCCCTGACCTCTTTCCTGCTCTTCTCACTCATGTATCTAACTATCTCTCTGCTATCTCTTCCTGGATGTCCCAGCACTTTCTTAAACTTATCATGTCTAAGACTGAGCTGATCATCTTCCCACCCTCCCGCACAACCTCACCTCCCACAATTTAATTATCTATAGATGGCACTACTATCTCCTCTAGGCCCCCAAGTGCGCTGTCTTGGAGTAATCCTTGACTCCCCCCTTTCCTTCAAACCACACATTCTGCACCTATCACAAACCTGTCAATTTCATCTCAAAAATATTTCCAGGATCGGACCCTTTGTCACCCAGGATCCCTCTAAGACCCTTCATCTCAAAAATATTTCCAGGATCAGACCCTTTGTCACCCTGGATGCAACTCACTGGTCATCTCCAGACTGGACTACTGTAATCTCCTCCTGACTGGCATCCCTAACACATACATCTCTCCACTCCAATCTATCCTCAATGCTGCTGCCCGGATCATCTTCCTCACCAAAGCACTACATCTATCTCACCTATCTTACTAGCCCTTCATTGGCTCCCCTTCCCGTTCAGAATCCATTTCAAGCTTCTCGCACTCACTTACAAAGCCCTCACTCACTCCTCTCCCAGTTACATCTCTAACCTTATCTCCCTTTACTCTCCCGCCCGTCCTCTTTGCTCTGCTAATGTACGCCGCCTCTCCTGCCTTCTGATTACCTCCTCCCACTCCTACCTCCAAGATTTTGCATGTGCTGCTCCCTTTTTCTGGAATTCTCTACCTCTCCCCCTCAGACTCTCCACCTCTCTACAAAACTTCAAGTGGGCTCTCAAGACACATTTCTTCACCAAACCCAGCCATCTCTCATCATAAGCCTTCTGTGGCCCACGCTCACTTTCTACTCCATCTGTGTCACCCCTGTCTGTGTGCCCCTCCCCTTTAGAATGTAAGCTCTCACGAGCAGGGCCCCCTTCCCTCATGTGCTTTTACGTCTCCTACTTAACTTATCTTCTTTTCAATACTCCCTTTGATGGCACCAGATCCTTCGGTTTTCTGACACCCTGATACTAATTTCAGTGCTGTTTACTGATGCAGCTATGTTTATATACCCTGTACTTGTCCTATATTGTATTGAACTGTAAGTCACTGTCTTCATATTTTGCTTATATGTTTACTCTGTAATTGGGAGCTGCGGATCCCATGTGGCGCCATATAAATAAAGGGTAATAATAATAATACCCATGTCACCATTTTTGGTAATTGCATTTTGTTTATATTTTTTGTACAAATCAAAACAATGTTTTTTAATATAAATGTCTGATTGGAGTTTATTTTATTGCAAGGGATGGTTATAAAGTGGTTGGAGGCTGGAATGGGACATGTAGTTGCAATTCCAGGTAACCAAGGTGTTTCACGAAACCTCAAGCTAGGCACACCGCTTGAAGTGGTTTCAAGAGACCACAAGTTAAGCTGACCACCCAGGAGCAGATGTGCAAAGCCAAGACACTTTGTTAATGACTTTGCGCAAAATGTTATCCTTTTGTGTCTGTCTTAGTTTCTTTGTGAAAGTAATAATGATGGCAGTTCACCATTTGTATAATGTACTGTCATATAATATATAGTCATATGATGTAACTTAATGATAAGTGTACTGTTGCTAAGTACTGTGTAATTAGTGCTGCTGATTTATTGACCTTTGAATCTGTTAGATAATAGTGTGGAATGTGCAGCACATCTATGAAAGTCACAGAATATTTATCTTGGACATGTGTACAGAAACTTTGCTAAGTTCATGTTTGTGTATTAATAGTAATCCTCCCAAGCATTGCGTGCCAAGATAACATGTGCATCTTGAAAAACCAATAAGAGACTCCTTAGGAAAGTATACATTCTTCCTTTCCCAAGCAATGCCATTATATTGTGCCAAATCACTATAGAAAACTGACTCAAGTCAGAACCATATTTTTCTATTTCTAAATTCAGTTATGATTACAGTATATAATGATTACAGTATATAATGGTTACAATTTAGCATTTTAACTGTCAGCTGGTTGGTGACTCGCTGAACAATTTATAGGTCAGTGTTTAATATTTTGTATTAAAAGTATCTGAACAATTTACACAATAGAGACACGTTTTCAGTAAACCTTTCATTAAAAGATACATACTTAAGGTAAAGTATACAAAACCATACTGTCACTGTCCTCCTTTAATATTGGAATAAACATAGAAACATTGCATTTGATGGCAGATAAGAACCCATCTAGTTGGCCCATGAACAAACACACTCATACTCACTAGGGTTAATTTTTGTTTTGAGCCAATTAATCTACCAGTATATTTTCGGATTGTGAGAGGAAACCGGAGTGGCAAGAATGCCTGACTACTAATATGTCTACAGTTAAGTTAAATAATTTTTTCATTGTGTTTTTATGTCTGCATCAAAAATATCCTCATAGTCTTACTGAGTGTGCAAAATTTGGCAACATTTAGATATATTTTTTGCATTTATTTTGCTGCTATATTTTCATGTCACAGGCAGTGGTGAGCACAGGGCAATGTCATACCCCAACATGACCCTCTCCAGGAGGGACAGAATGCTCTGCTTCTGGACTTTCCTCTTAATTTATGATTGCCATCACCTGTAGTGAAACACCTTTCTTATCCAGTAACCTGTTAATCACAGGTGCCGGCAATCATACATTAAGAGGAAAGTCCAGGAGCAGAGCGTTGTGTCCCTCTTGGAGAGGGTAATGTTGGGAGGTACTGTATGCAGTGTGCCCACCATGAAATAATCTCTAAGCATAATGAACTATATTACGTTCATTATGCTGACATATAATCTTACCATACAGCATAGAGCATCTGATAACTAGGGATTTGTTGATTCTGTGACTCAAGCCACATTTGAAAGACTTTACTGTCATAGTATCTTTAAATGTCATGAGTTTCCCACCTAGGCCCGAGAGCAGTTTAAAAATCTAGATAATCAAAACCAGGTTTGTTATTTTAATTACCTAGAACAGACTATTATGCGAACTTAAGTTGGGTACACACTACATGATGTGTGTACCCAGCAACATTGTCAGTGACGGGATCTGGCGGGGGAAGCATGACCATTCACACTTACCGATGCTGGCAGCGACGGCGGGGGTGCATGGCCCTTGCTAGCAACGTCATCCGTCGGCCTTGCATGTTGGTCTGATGGAGGATGCCGCTGATGACATGCGGGAGCACGCATCGTCATCGACATCGCGGCCACACACTACAGGATGTGCCTGATATGTGGGTCCAATCCACCGGATCGGACAACATATTGTCTAGTCTGTTCCCTATGCCCAGAGGGGATGTGGTTACGATCCCGACGACCGGGATCACGGCGGTTAGCATACCTACACCGGGATCCTGTCCACCGTAATGCCAGCAGGGGACCCAAGGCTATTCCCACTCGTGGGTGTCCACGACACCCATAGAGCGGGAATAAAACCTGTGGTGAGCATACCTAGCCACCGAGCCCGCAAGGGGCTTCGTTGTGCACGCCCCCGTGCCGGTATTCTGGCGAATGGGATCCCGGTGTCGGTATGCTGACCACCGGGATCCCGACCACCAGTAAAGCATACCCAACGCGCCTAGAGCCCCGGTGGTTAAGGGGTGCATAAAACACTGAATGAGTGTCACATTTAGATATACATCCTGCATTTCTGATGCAGTTGAGATGTGAAAATATCGGTCATAATTACAATGCAGAAGTATAAATTGCAACACGCAATTATCACCCTTCTAGTGCCCGGGACAGAGCTTGCTAGCATTGCCTGTCCTGGTAAAGGATTAGAAGCTACCACTATCACTTTGCTTCCAGGTTTGGATGCAGTGAGCTTAATACTGTACCTCTCCGAGAAAGTATGCAGTACAGTAGCCCATAGGTTACAATAGGCTAAACCATCTTCAGATGGCGTTAGCGGCCAGGGCCAAGCTCTGGAATGCAAAGGTACATCCAACAGATTAGAAACTTCTGGGGCTGCTTTATGGAGTCATGTTTATCAAAGAATATTTGGGGGATATATACCTCCAAAATATCAAACATTAAATATTAAGAATCTCCTGAATGTAGCAAAGAGGGGCCTTGCTACATTCAGGAGATTTTGAATATTTGCAGGTACACCCCAAAATGTGATGTTTTGGAGGGATATCTCCCAAATCTTCTTTGATAAACATGCCTCTAAGTTATTTCAATGCCACCACACAGAGTATTGTCTGCTGACATGAATGAGAACAGCCCTCAGTTTACATATAAATCTGCTGGCTGCTGCTTCTCCATGTCAGTGTGACGCTTGGAGTGTGGGCCTTAGCTATGATATCACAGCAAAGTGCCACACTCCCAGTGCCAAGAGGACACTATGGTGCTCCCATCTACTGAGGTATGCAATGTGGGTGAGGGGGCACTGCTTCCAATGTGTGGGGAGGTACCACCAAGAGCGACCACAGCCCTAGCGCAGGCACTGTACTACCACAATATGTTTGTAATAGTCCTCCAATTATCCTCAGTAGCTGTAAATGTTTACCAAATGTACTGTCTTTAAATGTATACCAAGTTACTCCTCACATGTCAGCAAATATTTCCTTGTTATGTGTAATTTGCAGTTTATGGTAATATTAACTGTAATTTGGTGTTAACAAGCCAGAATATGTATTTATAAGATTCTCCATACTTCTTAAGGCCCTTTATCAAGTTATGTACCTTAAAGTGACAATGCCTATATATCCCTGGGCCTGACATCACTATTTCCATTATTTGCTACCTATCCTGGGTACTCTTGTTGTGTCAGATGATTGACCTTTACTTTGTCTCTGACCAATTTTCTTTGCTGCTTGTTCTGACCTTTGTATGTATGCTGCTGATTATATAGCTACTGTCCTTTTGTATAGGACTTAATTTGCCTAAATTCTCTTGTCTTTTTGTCACTAATTGTAGAATAGGTAGTTAGCGCCTATAGCTACAGTATATGCACAAGACCTAGCAGAAAACAAGTGCTGGTGAACACCATACATTCTATATGAAATGGGGCTGCTAAAAAAAGACGGTGACTAACCTGGCTTTAGTGGGTGACTACTGGCAACACTGGTGACCGTTACTGTATTTTTCCTCCAGATTGAAGCTTGTACCTGAAGACGTTTACCAGAAAAATATTTCCTGTTTGGAAAAAGAAAATATTGCTAACCGCTGCCAAAGGGGCTCCACAAAGCAGTAAGTCACATGATTTTCTTCATAGGCAACATGATGAAATAACATAAGCACCTAACACTAATACTACAACCAGATAAAAGTTGCTTTTCTATTGTTGTTTCTCCAAACTGAAGCATAAATGATCAGTTATAACCACCTGTTCTCGCTACAACATGCCGAAAATATACCTGAGCAAGCCATCCTTTTATACAGTATGTAGCCTATAAACTCCTATCATGGCTAGATGTGTTTAAGGACTGCATTCCAACCGCAGACCAGTTTTAAAATGTTCAACTAAATAGGTTTATTAAGCAGATAAATTAATTACTTTCCACCAAATGGCAATGGGTGGTCTTCTGTATGCCGGCGGTCGGGCTCCCGGCGCTCAGTATACCGGCGCCGGGAGCCCGACCGCCGGCATACAGAAGACCGGTATGCTGGTCGCCGGGAGCCCGACCGCCGGCCAGCCGTAGTGAACCCATGGCAATACATAAGACTGTAATGTGGGGTACAGACTTTAACAATGGATCTAACTGACTGACCGACATAGCGACTTTGGCAAGGATGCACAAAAACCATATTGTGCATACACACTTACCTACTTGCTGCACAATACAGTGTGTTTGGTCAGATGATCCCATTTAAATACACCAGCCCAGTTTTTATGTCATTTTCAGTGGTTCCTGTGGCCAACATATTTCGCCATCTGTACACACAATAATATGTGATTGTTATATTTGTAGGATATACTGTATCTGCCGCGTAGCACAGCTGATAAAAAATATATGTGGAAGGGGATCCGTTCAGGAATCATGGTCATACAGTAGATGAGTTTTGATGAATTTTCTTGAAGTAATTAATAATAATTCAGAATGTGGTCATGTTGAAGGTGCTATTGTGCAGCATGGAGGGCACCAATGGTCATAGGCCCTCATTCCGAGTTGTTCGCTCGCTAGCAGATTTTAGCAGCATTGCACACGCTAGGCCGCCACCCTCTGGGAGTGTATCTTCGCTTAGCAGAATTGCGAACGAAAGATTAGCAGAATTGCGAATAGAAAATTCTTAGCAGTTTCTGAGTAGCTTGAGACTTACTCCTACACTGCGATCAGCTCAGCCTGTTTTTTCGTTCCTGGTTTGACGTCACAAACACGCCCTGCGTTCGGCCAGCCACTTCCCCGTTTCTTCAGACACTCCCGCGTTTTATCCTGGCACGCCTGCGTTTTTCCGCACACACCTTGAAAATGGTCAGTTTGCACCCAGAAACACCCACTTCCTGTCAATCACACTCCGATCACTTCAACGATGAAAATTCTTCGTTCGGACGTGAGTAAATCTACTAAGTTTTGAGCAAAAATACTTAGCGCACGCGCACTGCGTACCATGCACATGCGCATTTTCGCCTTAATCGCTCCGTGTGTAGACGGCAAAAATATTGCCAGTTGCACTTACCTACAGAACTAAACCTCTGATAGCATATAGGCCCTCATTCCGAGTTGTTCGCTCGTTAGTGGTTTTCGCAACGGAGCGATTTGTCGCAAACTGCGCATGCGCAATGTTCGCAGTGCGTCTGCGCCAAGTAAATTTGCCAAAAAGTTAGGTATTTTACTCACGGCTTAACGAAGAAATTTCTTCGTTCTGGTGATCGGAGTGTGATTGACAGGAAGTGGGTGTTTCTGGGCGGAAACTGGCCGTTTTATGGGTGTGTGCGGAAAAACGCTGCCGTTTCTGGGAAAAACGCGGGAGTGGCTGGAGAAACGGGGGAGTGTCTGGGCGAACGCTGGGTGTGTTTGTGACGTCAAACCAGGAACGAAACTGACTGAACTGATCGCAGTGGCAGAGTAAGTCCCGAGCTACTCAGAAACTGCAAAGAAATTTCTATTCGCAATTATGCGTATCTTTTGTTAGCAATTCTGCAAAGCTAAGATTCACTCCCAGTAGGCGGCGGCTTAGCGTGTGCAAAGCTGCTGAAAGCAGCTAGCGAGCGAACAACTCGAAATGAGGGCCATAATTAGGTGACCAGTGCTACTCAGTGTATAAAGGGTATACTTAATCCACTGATTGAGGTTTTTCTAATATTAATATTCTAGGTATTTATCTGGCATTGTGGGGCAATGTGTATCTCTGTGGGGCAATGTGTATTTGGCACTGTGGGGTTATATGTATCTCCATGGGGCAATGTGTATCTGGTGGTTCCGGTATGAATGGTCGACCATGTTATGGTCGACAGTCATTAGGTCGACCACTATTGGTCGACATTGACATGGACACATGGTCGACGCATGGAAATGGTCGACACATGAAAGTTCGACACATGAAAAGGTCGACATGAGTTTTTTTTACTTTTTTTGGTGTCGTTTTTTGCGTAAAGTGACTGGGAACCCCAATTAGTGCACCGTGGACTCTGCCTGCGTATTGTGTAAAAAGGGGACTCTGCCTGCGTACTGTGTAAAAAGGGGACTCTGCCTGCTCACTGTGTAAAAATGGGACTCTGCCTATGTGCTGTGTAAAAAGGGGACTCTGCCTGCTCACTGTGTAAAAAGGGGACTCTGCCTGCTCACTGTGTAAATAGGGGACTCTGCCTACGTACTGTGTAAAAAGGGGACTCTGCCTGCTCACTGTGTAAAAAGGGGACTCTGCCTGCTCACTGTGTAAATAGGGGACTCTGCCTACGTACTGTGTAAAAAGGAGACTCTGCCTGCTCACTGTGTAAAAAGGGGACTCTGCCTGCTCACTGTGTAAAAAGGGGACTCTGCCTGCGTACTGTGTAAATAGGGGACTCTGCCTGCGTACTGTGTAAAAAGGGCACTCTGCTTGCATACTGTGTAAAAAGGGGACTCTGCCTGCGTACTGTGTAAATAGCGGACTCTGCCTGCGTACTGTGTAAATAGGGGACTCTACAGCCGTAATGTGCAAAAGTTGAATGAAGGTGTGCTGAGAGACGACACAAGGGGTAGGTGATAGTGTGCTGAGAGACGACACAAGGGGTAGGTGATAGTGTGCTGAGAGACGACACAAGGGGGAGGTGATAGTGTGCTGAGAGGTGACACAGGGGGTAGGTGATAGTCATGTTGGCATGACCCATTTTCAGTGGCCACGCCCTTTCTGGTATGTGACCTCGCCCCTTCTGGTGTGTGGCCACGTCCATTTTTTCGGCGTTCGCACATACTTGAGTTTATGTTTTTGTGTTTTTTTGTGTTTTTTTTGGGGGGGGGCACCACTCTTCATCTTGCCATGGGATCCGAAAACCCTAGTTACGCCTCTGGTGATGGGTGAACACACTAACAAAGAATGGCGCTATGATTTACTTACCAGTCCCAGCGCTGACTCCATGCTTGCCTGCGCATTTGCCATTGGACTCCAAAATGGGATCTTGCAATTTCATGAGATCTTGCGCATGTGCAGGGCAACCGGCTGGATCAGTACGTATCGCATCAGCACTAGGCCAGGAGAGAGGTTGCCAGAGTGATGAGTTATCGTTACGCCTCCTCAGCCACTGTCTTTTTATACATCTTAGTGCTAATACATTCTGCATCGCAGCGATGCCAAATATCACTTAGCGCTGAGAAAAGAGGCCACATAATACACTTAACCCTCTGTTCCTTAAGTAGCTTCTCTCTGGCTGATGCTCTAATCAGCTATACTCTGTCATACTGCAGTGTTTGTGTAGAGGCAAAAAAAGGGATAAATGCTATTCTTCAGGTACGTACACACTGGTCGATATTTCGCCCGTTCTATTGAATGGCTGATATATCGTGGGTCCGTCGGCCAGTGTGTACGAACAATATCTCTGTGAACGCCGTCGTTCACAGACATATCGCGTCGGCCCTGCTGCACAGTTGATGACCAATATATTTACCGATATATTGGTGTATTTGCTGTGTGTTGTACGGGTAGTCAGCCGACCGCTCATACACACGCTGCAGCAGCCGGTGGTGATTGACAGCTGAACTGGTGCGCATGTAAAAGCCCGCCCAGTTCGTGACGTCAGTCCCAATGGATCTGCAGTGTGGTTGTTCAACACACTGCCCGGTCCGTCCATTGATATATCTGCAGATCAACTGATCTGCAGATATATCTATCAGTGTGTACCCAGCATTACTCTTCCAAGTTGTTCACTATGTCAGTCACCAAGGTGCTAATGCAGTGATTGTAGAAAAGAGATTTCTCACCTGGCAGCTTTTAGAACATGGATTACCATGGTATCAAATTTAGACCACAGAGCAGGTCAGGGAGCATCTAGCTAAAGTCATAGCTATTGCAGACAAAAGTCTCCTTAAACATTATTTTCAATAGAATACACGCACTTTGTGCGTTAGTTTTTGTTTGCATGTTATATTGTTCGTTCTTGGGTGTATTTACACTGCAGGCAACCAGTTAACTGTGGTTATTCACAGATTCCAAGCAGCCTCTCAGTCATGATCTGCCTGGTCTCTTTCTGTTCTCTGCCTACACTGTTATCAACAGACGCGCACTCGGAATCTGCATGTTAACAGTCACTTCTTACATATTGCACCATCACTTCTCCACTTGACCTTAACTCTCATGAGATGCTGCTTTCACACCAGTACCCATCACCTACTCAAGCAATCTTCTCACTCTCTACCTGAAGGTGGCAATGCTGTATTTGATTGCCAACTTTTTCTTTACTGAAGTTATTCTCAAAGATCATAATTGTAAAACATACTAATTTCAGAAAACATTTCAAAAGTAAAACATGAACCCAGAATTTTATCTATGTGGGGTTTGGTGTTCACACAGTGTGGTGGGTCCACCGCTGCTTCTCCGGTTCCAGGTGGCAGAGCCTCGTGGGTGGAAAAGATACTGGTCGGTACAAGCAGAGTCCTCCTGAGTCTTGCCAACTTGGGTTTTTTCTATACAAACAGTGTTGTCCATAGAAACCTGCTGTTTGCAGGAGAGAGGACAGCACTGGGCAATCCCAGACATAAGATCCGGTGGAGCACTGTATCCCTGGAATTGGATTTAATTTGTGAGTTGCACTTAAAAGTGAGTTTCAATTTTAGGTAGAATTAGTCTTTAATTGTAAAAAAGTATGTATTTCATAGTCCTTTTATTGCTGGATAACATGTACTTATATGTCAGAAAGATGCTTAGCTCAAATGGTATTTCCTTATTATGTGAAACAAGTATATACTATTGAGGCTAATGCTGAGTTGAACTTATGCCAATTTGCTTGGATAACATAAGTAAAATTGTTGTGCAGATGCAACTTTCCTGCCGAGTTGGGAATGGAGAAGGAAAGAAGTGGACTAGCTAGGCTAAGTACAGTAAGGGCAAGTCCAGGTTATTGTGGGCAGAGAGATATGTCTGTCACAGCCATATCATTTGTGAGTGCCCGAGAAAAGGTGGAAATACACAATGATGACGGTCGCCTGTTTTTGATTGTTGTTGTAACTGCTGTATTAGGGGCCTATGTATCACATAATATATGTGGGATATACAGGTTATATTCGGGGATACTTTTGTTTTTTGAGGATTACCCACAAATATTAAGTATCCCCCATATGTAACTTGGACTGCAGCAGATATTTTACCTACAGGCTGTCAGATTAGCTATTGTAGTTTATGGGCTACACTCCAAGTAATGGCAATGGCTACCATAAAAACGTGGTCAGCAGCCCACGCATGTGCAGTAGTGCTGTGTGGTCTCCAAAGAGAAGTGAAGTGTTAATGTAATCACTTTACTTGTAACACATCGCAGGCATGGCAGTAGAGAGCCTGGCCGGGCCCAGGTACTTTTCAAGGGGCGTATGCTGGGCTGAAGAGAAAAACTGCAGCTGCTGCTGCAGAGCTGCCCCTTGGCATAGGCAAACTAGTCAAATGCCCATTTGGAATGCCTAGGGCACAGGCAGAAGCTGCTGATTAAAATGATATGCAGCATGCCTATATTCTGTGTGTGACTGCGGCTACGTCTGCATAAGAAATGCTACATAAGTGTATTCCTGGAAATCGCTTTAACGCAGCATTTCGTATGCAGATACAGCCACAGTCGCACACAGAATATAGGCATGCTAATTATAATTTTAATCAATAGAAGCTGCTTGTGCATCCTAGTCACATAGCAATCAAAATAAGACGCATTCTCTGCAAAAAAAAGGCGCCCAACGTTAGCAAAGCTGGACGGGCGCTGCATGGCATATTGAGGCAAGATGTACGAGGGCACATCTTTATCCAAGCAGAGGCAGAGGTCACAGTTAGCAGCCATGTGAGTGCTGTGTGTGGGTAGGTTTGTTGTGCAATAGTGTTCGGCATATGTGTAAGGGGCATTATGTGTGTAATTATATAAGAGCATTAATAAAGGTTGGCTTAATGTGTAAGGTGCACTATGTTTATAAGGACATTAATAATGTGTGTCATATGTGTAAGGGACATTACTGCGTGGTATTATGTGTATAAAGGTATTACTAATGTGTGGCATTATGTGTATAAGGTGCTCTAAAGTGTGGCATAACGTATAGAAAGAGAACTACTGTGTGGTCTTATTTGAATAAACAGCAATATGGTGTGGTGTAATGTGAATAATGAGCAATTCAGTGTGATGTAATGTGAATAAGGAGCACTACTGTGATTAGTAATGTATACAAGTTAAAGTGGTACTACTGTGTGATGTAACGTGAAGAAGGGACACTCTTGCATGTTATAATGTGAATAAAGTTGCACTACTACATGGTATAATTTGAATTGGGGGTACTATTGTGTGGCCATGCCCCTTCCCAAAAGAACATGCCCCATTTTGGCCTTCGTGCCGAATGTGTGCACTGTTCCTATTTAATATATAGTGGGGTAGTAGCACCAAAATGAGGATTGCTATGACTGAGGGGTGATAGTGATGGGAAAGAGGTGCAGGGTCAGAGGAGGAACTAGCAGCGGTGCTAGGGGCACCAGCCATAATCTTGCCTAGGGCATCGTGTTGATTAGGGCCGGCACTGTGCTGCTACCAGGTGATTGGGGTACCGCCCCCCCCCCCCCCACCCACCCCCCATCTCGGCACCACTGATCACAGCAGCGGTGTTCTTTCAGAGCTCCTTTAACTGCATATGAATTTTAAAGCATCCTTGCAAATCTTAATTTCTCTGACGTCCTAGTGGATGCTGGGAACTCCGTAAGGACCATGGGGAATAGCGGGCTCCGAAGGAGACTGGGCACTCTAAGAAAGAATTAGGACTACCTGGTGTGCACTGGCTCCTCCCTCTATGCCCCTCCTCCAGACCTCAGTTAGAATCTGTGCCCGGCTCGAGCTGGATGCACACTAGGGGCTCTCCTGAGCTTCTAGAAAAGAAAGTATATTTAGGTTTTTTATTTTCAGTGAGATCTGCTGGCAACAGACTCACTGCAACGAGGGACTTAGGGGAGAGAAGCGAACCTACCTGCTTGCAGCTAGCTTGGGCTTCTAGGCTACTGGACACCATTAGCTCCAGAGGGATCGAACACAGGCCCAGCCTCGGTCGTCCGGTCCCGGAGCCGCGCCGCCGTCCCCCTTGCAGAGCCAGAAGCAAGAAAAACGTCCAGGAAATCGGCGGCTGAAGACTCCGGTCTTCATTAAGGTAGCGCACAGCACTGCAGCTGTGCGCCATTGCTCCCCATGCACACCTCACACTCCGGTCACTGATGGGTGCAGGGCGCTGGGTGGGGGCGCCCTGGGCTGCAATAAGATTACCTTACATTGGCAAAAAAATACACATAATATAGTCATTAAGACTATATATGTGTAAAATCCCCTGCCATATATCCATAAAAAAAGCGGGAGAAGTCCGCCGTGAAGGGGGCGGGGCTATCTCCCTCAGCACACTGGCGCCATTTCCTCTCACAGCTCCGCTGGAAGGACGCTCCCCAGGCTCTCCCCTGCAGTTCCAGACTCAATAGGGTAAAAAAGAGAGGGGGGGCACTAAATTTAGGCGCAAATACTATATATATATAGCTGCTATAGGGTAAAATCACTCATTATAGTGTACATCCCTGTGATTTATAGCGCTGTGGTGTGTGCTGGCATACTCTCTCTCTGTCTCCCCAAAGGACTTTGTGGGGTCCTGTCCTCAGTCAGAGCATTCCCTGTGTGTGTGCGGAGTGTCGGTACGGCTGTGTCGACATGTTTGATGAGGAGGCTTATGTGGAGGCGGAGCAGGTGCCGATAAATGTGATGTCTGCCCCTGCGGGGTCGACACCTGAGTGGATGGATATGTGGAAGGAATTACGTGACAGTGTCAACTCCTTACATAAGAGGTTTGATGACATAGCAGATGTGGGACAGCCGGCTTCTCAGTCCGTGCCTGCCCAGGCGTCTCAAAAGCCATCAGGGGCTCAAAAACGCCCGCTACCTCAGATGGCAGACACAGATGTCGACACGGATACTGACTCCAGTGTCGACGACGATGAGACTAGTGTACATTCCAATAGGGCCATCCGTTACATGATTACGGCAATGAAAAATGTGTTGCACATTTCTGACATTAACCCTGGTACCACAAAAAAGGGTATTATGTTTGGGGAGAAAAAGCAACCTGTGGTTTTTCCCCCTTCTGAAGAGTTAAATGAAGTGTGTGATGAAGCGTGGGTTTCCCCCGATAAGAAACTGGTAATTTCCAAAAAGTTACTAAGGGCGTACCCTTTCCCGCCAGAGGATAGGATACGTTGGGAGACATCCCCTGGGGTGGATAAAGCGCTCACACGCTTGTCAAAGAAGGTGGCACTACCGTCTCCGGATACGGCCGCCCTAAAGGAGCCTGCGGATAGAAAGCAGGAGGCTATCCTGAAGTCTGTATATACACACTCAGGTATTATACTGAGACCGGCTATTGCTTCAGCATGGATGTGCAGTGCTGCAGCTGCATGGTCAGATTCCCTGTCTGATAACTTTGATACCCTTGACAGGGACACTATATTGCTAACTGTAGAGCATATTAAAGACGTAGTCTTATACATGAGAGATGCACAGAGGGATATTTGCCAACTGGCATCTAGAATAAATGCAATGTCCATTTCTGCCAGGAGAGTATTATGGACTCGGCAGTGGACAGGTGATGCGGATTCTAAAAGGCACATGGAGGTTTTGCCTTACAAGGGTGAGGAATTGTTTGGGGATGGTCTCTCGGACCTCGTTTCGACATTTTTACCCCATGTTCCCTCACAGCCAAAGAAAGCACTGTATTATCAGGTACAGTCCTTTCGGCCCCAGAAAGGCAAGCGGGTTAAAGGCGCGTCCTTTCTGCCCAGAGGCAGAGGTAAGGGGAAAAAGCTGCACCAAACAGCAAGTTCCCAGAAACAAAAGTCCTCTCCCGCTTCCTCTAAGTCCACCGCATGACGCTGGGGCTCCACAGGTGGAGCCAGGTGCGGTGGGGGCCCGTCTCCGGAACTTCAGCGACCAGTGGGTTCGCTCACGGGTGGATCCCTGTGTCACGATCCGGGTATCTGGACGCCATTTCTTACCTATCAGATGCCTTCTAAGGCTGTCTCAGCGCTCCAGGACCGGATCCCATCTGTCATCCTGATGTGCACATTCCCGCATCCTCTCCTGTCTCTCTGGACGCAGTCACAGTAACGCCTTATACAACTGGCATGGCGTCTCCCGCGGCCTCCGCCGCCGTCCCTGAGCTTCTGCATTCAGAGTGGCGATTACGTCAGCCGCGGCCTCCGCTGTGTCCGCGTGGTCGGATGTGCATCTGTCAGCCTGACGTCTCCTGTCTCCGGTGGCCGGCGCCGCCATTACTGTTTTCCAGACCACATGGATTACAATCCAAACTTCCCTCCAAGTGTCTGCATGGGCGCAGCCATCTTGGATTCTGTCAGCTGATCTTTCCTACCAATCCGTTGTCAGTATTATTAATTTGCATAATTGCCTAGCCAATGCCTTCCTTGCTGCAGGTATAAATAGGTTGTGCCTGAGCAAGGAAGGCGTCAGTGCTTTGGTTGTCAAACCTAGTTCCAGTTTGTCTCTTTACTGTGATTGTCTTCCAGGTTCCAGCTCCTGTCTCCAGACTTCTGCTATAGAGACCAGCACCAGCATTCCATCTGCGGTGTAGCCTGACTCTCCGATCCATTCTGGACTCACCTGTTTCCAGCTACAACATCACCTGCTTCCAGCTCAGCTTCCAGCAGTGTACAGCTTCTCTTAAAGGGCCGGTGTCCTTTCTGCAGTTTACCACTCTCCACCGGTATTATTATTTCTCCGCTCTCAAATTCTACATTTCATCTATATTGCATCGCTCTCAAGCTTTATTTATTATTTAACTGGTTCCAGCCAGTATCCACTCCGTGCCAACACCTGTCTGGTTCTAACCAGTACCCACAGCAGCATTTTATCTACAGCAGTCCAGCTTTCCCTGGAACACCAGCTGGTACGACCCTGGGCTTTCCTCATTGCTACAGTTGAGCCTGGTAAGGACTTTCCAACTTGCAGATAATAAGAACTGTCTCATACCACCAGAGCTCTGTGGCCCCTGCCACCCTGTAGTACCCAGGAACTGTATTATTATTTCTCTGCTGATTTTTATGTTACTTTTTACTGCTACTGTGATGCATGGAGTTTGTCATAAATAAATATCATTGACTTTTACTCAAGTTGTCGGGGTCACGCCTTCGGGCGGTTTCTCTTCATGTTACTTACATGTCCAGGGGTCTGATACAACCTCCCAGGTTCCGGTACATCTCAGCCCCTACAACTGAGGCTGCCTTCCGTCAGCTCAGGCCCTCAGTTGTGACAGTAAGCACTGACCTAATGAATCCAGCCGGAGACCAGGATCAAGCGGCCAGGCCGATGCAAGAACTGGCAGCCCGACTAGAACATCAGGAGGCTGCACAGGGCCACATCATCCGCTGTCTCCAGGATCTCTCTATTCGGCTGGATGGGATTCAGACAACTCTCCGTGGATCAGGCGCATCTGGGGCGTCAACCACAGTGACTCCAACTATAACCCCACCCACCTTACCCGTTTCTGCTCCACGTCTTCATCTTCCAACGCCAGCAAAATTTGACGGATCTCCAAGATTCTGCAGGGGATTTCTCAACCAGTGTGAGATTCAGTTTGAGCTACAACCTGGCAATTTTCCCAGTGACCGTACAAAAATTGCCTACATCATCTCACTTCTCAGTGGCTCAGCCCTTGACTGGGCATCACCGTTATGGGAGAGGTCCGACACCCTGCTATCTTCTTACACTGCATTCGTGTCAACATTCAGGCGCATCTTCGACGAGCCAGGCAGGGTAACTTCAGCTTCGTCTGAGATTCTCCGTTTACGCCAGGGATCACATACTGTAGGACAATATCTTATACAGTTCCAGATCCTGGCATCTGAACTGGCATGGAACGACGAGGCCCTGTATGCTGCATTCTGGCATGGTTTATCCGAGCGTATTAAAGATGAGTTAGCTACCAGAGACTTACCCTCCAAGTTAGATGAGCTAATCTCACTTTGTAAAAAAGTTGACTTACGTTTCAGAGAGAGAGCAACTGAGCGTGGAAGATCATCTGCTCCAAAATCTTCTGCTCCTCCTCCTCGCCAACTGTCACCAACTAAAGATGAACCCATGCAAATTGGCCGTTCCCGTTTAACTCCTGCTGAGCGCCGAAGACGTCTCTCTGAGTCTCTCTGTCTGTATTGTGCAGCTCCGTCTCACACTATTAATGCCTGTCCCAAACGTCCGGGAAAACTCCAAATCCTAGCTCGCCAAGGAGAGGGCCGGCTAGGAGTAATGATCTCCTCTCCATCTCCTCAAGATTGTAATCTCCCAGTCTCGCTTCAAGTTGCTCAACGTTATCAGAACGTCATTGCCCTCCTGGATTCCGGAGCAGCTGGGAACTTTATTACCGAAGCCTATGTTAAACGGTGGTCCCTACCCACCGAGAGACTTCCTTCCTCCTTTTCCTTAACTGCCATGGATGGCAGTAAAATTTTTGATACAGTTATTGCTCTAAGGACTCTACCAGTTCGTCTGAGAGTGGGAGTTCTTCATTCCGAACTTATTTCACTTTTAGTGATTCCAAGAGCCACACATCCTGTGGTCCTGGGCCTTCCATGGCTCCGTCTTCACAATCCTACAATTGATTGGACGACTACGCAAATTCTGGCATGGGGTCCCTCCTGTGCTGAGACATGTTTGTTTAAAGTGTTGCCTGTCTGTTCTTCCTCCCCCAGGTCGTCTGATGTTCCACCTCCTCCATATCAAGATTTCACGGATGTGTTCAGTAAAGCTTCTGCTGATATCCTTCCTCCTCATAGAGAATGGGACTGCCCGATTGATCTCGTTCCAGGGAAGGTTCCACCTCGAGGCCGAACTTATCCGTTGTCTCTGCCTGAGACGCATTCTATGGAGGAATACATTAAAGAGAACCTAGCAAAGGGGTTCATTCGACCTTCTTCTTCTCCAGCCGGCGCAGGCTTCTTTTTTGTAAAAAAGAAAGATGGTGGTCTGCGGCCGTGCATCGACTACAGAGGTTTGAACGACATTACCATCAAGAACCGCTATCCTTTACCCCTGATTACTGAGCTCTTTGACAGAGTTAGCGGAGCTACCATCTTTACAAAGCTGGACCTGAGAGGTGCATACAATCTCATCCGGATCCGTGAGGGTGACGAGTGGAAGACCGCATTTAACACCCGTGACGGACATTATGAGTACCTCGTCATGTCCTTCGGATTGAGCAATGCTCCAGCTGTCTTCCAGCATTTCGTCAATGAGATTTTCAGAGACATTCTATACCGTCATGTCGTGGTCTATCTAGATGATATCCTCATTTTTGCCAACAATTTAGAGGAACATCATTTTTGGGTAAAGGAGGTTCTGTCCCGTCTCCGTGTCAATCATCTCTATTGCAAATTAGAGAAATGCGTCTTTGAAGTCAAGTCCATTCCGTTTCTAGGGTACATTGTGTCCGGTTCCGGACTAGAGATGGATCCTGAGAAACTACAAGCAATCCAGAATTGGCCGGTACCCTTAACCCTCAAAGGGGTCCAGAGGTTCTTAGGGTTCGCCAATTATTACCGAAAGTTTATACGAGACTTTTCCACCATTGTGGCGCCTATTACTGCTTTCACCAAGAAGGGTGCTAACCCGTCCAAGTGGTCTGAAGAAGCCATGCAAGCTTTTCATCTTTTAAAACAGAGGTTCATCTCTGCGCCTGTCCTGAAACAGCCTGACATCGACTCTCCTTTCATCCTAGAGGTGGATGCCTCCTCCGTTGGAGTAGGAGCGGTGTTATCTCAGAGGGCTAAAGATGGCCATTTACATCCTTGCAGTTTCTTCTCACGGAAGTTCTCCCCAGCGGAGCGCAACTATGCCATTGGCGACCAGGAGTTGCTAGCCATCAAGCTCGCTCTAGAGGAGTGGAGATATCTGTTGGAGGGAGCTTCTCATTCAATCACCATCCTTACAGACCACAAGAACCTTCTATATCTGAAAGGCGCACAATGTCTCAACCCTCGTCAGGCCAGATGGGCACTTTTCTTTTCCAGGTTCGACTTTAAACTCCAGTTCTGTCCGGGCTCTCAGAATCGCAAGGCCGATGCCCTTTCCCGCTCATGGGAGCAAGAAAATGAGTCAGAGTCTTCAGACAAGCATCCTATTATAAATCCGTTGGCATTCTCCACGGTAGGGATGGACTCTACGCCCCCATCAGGGAAAAGTTTTGTGAAGCCGACACTAAGGAAGAAGCTCATGCATTGGGCCCATGCTTCCCGCTTTGCCGGACATACAGGTATCCAAAAAACCCTGGAGTTTATCTCTAGGTCCTATTGGTGGCCAACTCTGAAAAAGGACGTTTTGGAGTTTATTGCATCTTGCCCAAAGTGTGCTCAACATAAAGTATCCCGCCAGTCGCCTGCGGGGCAACTGGTTCCACTATCTGTTCCCCGTCGACCATGGACCCATTTGTCGATGGATTTTATTACAGATTTGCCCATGTGCAACAAGTTTAATACCATCTGGGTGGTAGTTGACCGGTTCACCAAGATGGCACACTTCATTCCTCTCACCGGTCTTCCGTCAGCTTCCAAGTTGGCTCAAATATTCATACAAGAGATCTTCCGACTCCACGGTCTTCCTGAAGAAATCATCTCAGATCGAGGAGTTCAATTCACAGCCAAATTCTGGCGAAGTTTATGTCAAGTCCTCCAAGTCAAGCTAAAGTTTTCCACGGCTTACCATCCTCAGACCAATGGTCAAACTGAGAGGGTGAATCAGGACTTGGAGGCCTTCCTCCGCATCTATGTGTCCTCCTCTCAAGATGACTGGGTTCAATTACTTCCCTGGGCCGAGTTCTGTCATAACAACCAGTATCATTCTTCATCTTCTTCAACACCATTCTTCACCAACTTTGGATTCCACCCTAAAGTCCCTGAGTTCCAACCGCTTCCAGCAACTTCTGTTCCCGCAGTGGATATCACCTTGCATCAGTTTGCCAATATCTGGAAGAGCGTACGATCAGCTCTGCTCAAGGCATCGTTCAGGTACAAGAAGTTTGCAGATAAGAAGCGTCGAGCAGTTCCTGCTCTCAAGGTGGGTGATCGGGTATGGTTATCCACGAAGAATTTGAGGTTAAGAGTTCCCAGTATGAAGTTTGCACCTCGCTACATCGGTCCTTTTTAAAATTGATCAAGTCATCAATCCTGTTGCTTACAGACTCCAGTTGCCTCCCTTCTTAAAAATACCCAGGACATTCCATGTTTCCCTGTTGAAACCGCTAATCTTGAATCGGTTTCATTCCTCACTTCCTCCAACTCCGAAAGTCCAAACTCAACGAGGCGTTGAGTATGAAGTAGCCAAGATCCTGGACTCACGTCACCGTTACGGTCAACTTCAGTATCTTATTGACTGGAGGGGTTATGGCCCTGAGGAACGTTCTTGGACCAATGCTTCTGATGTCCATGCTCCTGCCTTGGTCCGGAGATTCCATTCCAAGTTTCCTCAAAAGCCAAAGAAGTGTCCTGGGGCCACTCCTAAAGGGGGGGGTGCTGTCACGATCCGGGTATCTGGACGCCATTTCTTACCTATCAGATGCCTTCTAAGGCTGGCTCAGCGCTCCAGGACCGGATCCCATCTGTCATCCTGATGTGCACATTCCCGCATCCTCTCCTGTCTCTCTGGACGCAGTCACAGTAACGCCTTATACAACTGGCATGGCGTCTCCCGCGGCCTCCGCCGCCGTCCCTGAGCTTCTGCATTCAGAGTGGCGATTACGTCAGCCGCGGCCTCCGCTGTGTCCGCGTGGTCGGATGTGCATCTGTCAGCCTGACGTCTCCTGTCTCCGGTGGCCGGCGCCGCCATTACTGTTTTCCAGACCACATGGATTACAATCCAAACTTCCCTCCAAGTGTCTGCATGGGCGCAGCCATCTTGGATTCTGTCAGCTGATCTTTCCTACCAATCCGTTGTCAGTATTATTAATTTGCATAATTGCCTAGCCAATGCCTTCCTTGCTGCAGGTATAAATAGGTTGTGCCTGAGCAAGGAAGGCGTCAGTGCTTTGGTTGTCAAACCTAGTTCCAGTTTGTCTCTTTACTGTGAATGTCTTCCAGGTTCCAGCTCCTGTCTCCAGACTTCTGCTATAGAGACCAGCACCAGCATTCCATCTGCGGTGTAGCCTGACTCTCCGATCCATTCTGGACTCACCTGTTTCCAGCTACAACATCACCTGCTTCCAGCTCAGCTTCCAGCAGTGTACAGCTTCTCTTAAAGGGCCGGTGTCCTTTCTGCAGTTTACCACTCTCCATCGGTATTATTATTTCTCCGCTCTCAAATTCTACATTTCATCTATATTGCATCGCTCTCAAGCTTTATTTATTATTTAACTGGTTCCAGCCAGTATCCACTCCGTGCCAACACCTGTCTGGTTCTAACCAGTACCCACAGCAGCATTTTATCTACAGCAGTCCAGCTTTCCCTGGAACACCAGCTGGTACGACCCTGGGCTTTCCTCATTGCTACAGTTGAGCCTGGTAAGGACTTTCCAACTTGCAGATAATAAGAACTGTCTCATACCACCAGAGCTCTGTGGCCCCTGCCACCCTGTAGTACCCAGGAACTGTATTATTATTTCTCTGCTGATTTTTATGTTACTTTTTACTGCTACTGTGATGCATGGAGTTTGTCATAAATAAATATCATTGACTTTTACTCAAGTTGTCGTGGTCACGCCTTCGGGCGGTTTCTCTTCATGTTACTTACATGTCCAGGGGTCTGATACAACCTCCCAGGTTCCGGTACATCTCAGCCCCTACAACTGAGGCTGCCTTCCGTCAGCTCAGGCCCTCAGTTGTGACACCCTGGATTCTACAAGTGGTATCTCAGGGGTACAAGCTGGAATTCGAGACGTCTCCCCCTCGCCGTTTCCTCAAATCAGCCTTGCCAACTACTCCCCCAGACAGGGAGGCGGTGCTGGACGCGATTCACAAGCTGTACTCCCAGCAGGTGATAACCAAAGTACCCCTCCTTCAACAGGGACTGGGTTACTATTCCACAATGTTTGTGGTACCGAAACCGGACGGTTTGGTGAGACCCATTTTAAATTTGAAATCCTTGAACACTTATATAAGAAGGTTCAAGTTCAAAATGGAATCGCTCAGGGCGGTTATTGCAAGCCTGGACGAAGGGGATTACATGGTATCACTGGACATCAAGGATGCTTACCTGCATGTCCCCATTTACCCTCCTCACCAGGAGTACCTCAGATTTGTGGTACAGGACTGTCATTACCAATTCCAGACGTTGCCGTTTGGTCTGTCCATGGCACGAGGGTATTTACCAAGGTAATGGCCGAAATGATGATACTCCTTCGAAAAGTCAGAGACCTCCTAAAACCAAAACAGGTGTCGGTGCACCACTGCACGCGAGTCCTGGGAAAGATGGTAGCTTCTTACGAAGCAATTCCATTCGGAAGGTTCCATGCAAGGATCTTTCAGTGGGATCTGTTGGACAAGTGGTCCGGATCGCATCTTCAGATGCATCGGCTGATAACCCTGTCTCCAAGGACCAGGGTGTCGCTGTTGTGGTGGCTGCAGAGTGCTCATCTTCTAGAGGGCCGCAGATTCGGCATACAGGACTGGGTCCTGGGGACCACGGATGCCAGCCTTCGAGGTTGGGGGGCAGTCACACAGGGAAGAAACTTCCAAGGGCTATGGACGAGTCAGGAGACTTCCCTACACATAAATATTCTGGAACTAAGGGCCATTTACAATGCACTAAGTCAGGCAAGAGCCCTGCTTCAACACCAGCCGGTGCTGATCCAGTCAGACAACATCACGGCGGTCGCCCATGTAAACCGTCAGGGCGGCACAAGAAGCAGGATGGCGATGGCAGAAGCCACAAGGATTCTCCGAAGGGCGGAAAATCATGTGTTAGCACTGTCAGCAGTGTTCATTCCGGGAGTAGACAACTGGGAAGCAGACTTCCTCAGCAGGCACGACCTCCACCCGGGAGAGTGGAGACTTCATCCAGAAGTCTTCCAAATGATTGTACACCGTTGGGAAAGGCCACAGGTGGACATGATGGCGTCCCGCCTCAACAAAAAGCTAAAAAGATATTGCGCCAGGTCAAGGGACCCTCAGGCGATAGTTGTGGACGCTCTAGTGACACCGTGGGTGTACCAGTCGGTTTATGTGTTCCCTCCTCTGCCTCTCATACCCAAGGTACTGAGAATAATAAGAAGGAGAGGAGTAAGAACTATACTTGTGGTTCCGGATTGGCCAAGAAGAACTTGGTACCCAGAACTTCAAGAAATGATCTCAGAGGACCCATGGCCTCTGCCTCTCAGACAGGACCTGCTGCAGCAGGGGCCCTGTCTGTTCCAAGACTTACCGCGGCTGCGTTTGACGGCATGGCGATTGAACACCGGATCCTAAAAGAAAAGGGCATTCCGGAGGAAGTCATTCCTACGCTGATTAAAGCTAGGAAAGATGTGACCGTAAGACATTATCACCGCATATGGCGAAAATATGTTGCTTGGTGTGAGGCCAGGAAGGCCATAACGGAGGAATTTCAGCTCGGTCGATTTCTGCACTTCCTACAGTCAGGAGTGACTATGGGCCTAAAATTGGGTTCCATTAAGGTCCAGATCTCGGCTCTGTCGATTTTCTTCCAAAAAGAACTGGCTTCACTGCCTGAAGTTCAGACTTTTGTTAAAGGAGTGCTGCATATTCAGCCCCCTTTTGTGCCTCCAGTGGCACCGTGGGATCTCAACGTGGTGTTGGATTTCCTAAAGTCGCATTGGTTTGAGCCACTTAAAACCGTGGAGCTAAAATACCTCACGTGGAAAGTGGTCATGCTGTTGGCCTTGGCGTCGGCCAGGCGTGTATCAGAATTGGCGGCTTTGTCTTGTAAAAGCCCTTATCTGATTTTTCATATGGATAGGGCGGAATTGAGGACTCGTTCCCAATTCCTTCCTAAGGTGGTTTCAGCTTTTCATGTGAACCAACCTATTGTGGTGCCTGCGGCTACTCGGGACTTGGAGGATTCCAAGTTACTGGACGTAGTCAGGGCCCTAAAATATATGTTTCCAGGACGGCTGGAGTCAGGAAAACTGACTCGCTATTTATCCTGTATGCACCCAACAAGCTGGGTGCTCCTGCTTCTAAGCAGACTATTGCTCGCTGGATCTGTAGCACGATTCAACTTGCACATTCTGCGGCTGGACTGCCGCATCCTAAATCTGTAAAAGCCCATTCCACGAGGAAAGTGGGCTCTTCTTGGGCGGCTGCCCGAGGGGTCTCGGCTTTACAACTTTGCAGAGCTGCTACTTGTTCGGGTTCAAACACATTTGCAAAATTCTACAAGTTTGACACCCTGGCTGAGGAGGACCTTGAGTTTGCTCATTCGGTGCTGCAGAGTCATCCGCACTCTCCCGCCCGTTTGGGAGCTTTGGTATAATCCCCATGGTCCTTACGGAGTTCCCAGCATCCACTAGGACGTCAGAGAAAATAAGAATTTACTCACCGGTAATTCTATTTCTCGTAGTCCGTAGTGGATGCTGGGCGCCCATCCCAAGTGCGGATTGTCTGCAATACTTGTATATAGTTATTGCCTAACTAAAGGGTTATTGTTATGAGCCATCTGTTCGTGAGGCTCAGTTGTTGTTCATACTGTTAACTGGATATAGTATCACGAGTTGTACGGTGTGATTGGTGTGGCTGGTATGATTCTTACCCGGGATTCCAAATCCCTTCCTTATTGTGTCAGCTCTTCCGGGCACAGTTTACTTAACTGAGGTCTGGAGGAGGGGCATAGAGGGAGGAGCCAGTGCACACCAAGTAGTCCTAATTCTTTCTTAGAGTGCCCAGTCTCCTTCGGAACCCGCTATTCCCCATGGTCCTTACGGAGTTCCCAGCATCCACTACGGACTACGAGAAATAGAATTACCGGTGAGTAAATTCTTATTTTCGTATTGCCGTGATAAGCCCTGATAATTAATATGCAACTTAAAGAGGATTTTATCATGTTTCCTTGAAACCCAATCTTAAATATGTATTTCACATGCTAATCAAATAATTAAAACTATGGGTGTAAATGTATGTGACGTATGGCAGGTATACACTGGGTGCATATGCTACTGGTATGGATCTGCATGCATCTTGCGCATGTAAATATGGTATTTTTGATTTTTTTTTTTAAATATCTCTTTGTTTAGTAAGAGTGATAACACTGCACAATAACCCTCATTCAGAAAAGTCAAATGCCAAACCAAGGACATAAAGATTGCTATCAATAACAACTTTTCCCACTTTAAGACCCTCAATAAAAAAGGCTAAGTATAATAAAAGCAAGAGAGCTACAGTATAAAGACAGTATTCCCCCCCCCAAAAATAAATAAATAAAAATAAATAATAAATAAAATAAAAAATAAGGAAACGTGTGTCTCCAATCATACATTGAAGATCAATGCGCACAATGGAGAGAACAGTGCAGGTACTGTAATACGATGACTTGTTTTTTCTTCCTTTAGTAAAAGAAAAGTTTTCAAGAGGTACGGGTGAGATATGAATTAGGCCGAGAGAAGGAATGAGGTGGTAGGTTAGGGAGGGGGTGGGTGAGTCAGGGAACAAATAAGAAAGGAAATGAGGAGGGGGGATTGAACTGAATGGTATTACCCAACTCACAATGAACCTGGGAGTACTATATTTTATGAAATTGAGCAACCTTGTTGTCACAGAGACTGGTAATGTATTCTATCCTGGATATGCACCAAATGTGGTGCTTAACTTTAAACATCTTAGGCGGTTCCACCCTTTTTCCAATTACGTACAATTTGTAATCTGCAACTCACAATATGTGACGGATAAGATTGTTCAATGATTTATTAATTTGTGATGTTTGAGCACAGCGGAGCATGTTGGCATTAGACGTGAAGGGTGAGTCTAGTGACAGTTTCAATGAAGAAGTGTATGGTACACCAGTAAAGGCCAACTTTAGGATAAGATGACCAGATATCTCCAGAGCTACCTATATGGCCACATTCTTTCCAGCACAGGTTGGATGTGGCAGGGCAAAGTTACATTCAGATTCTTTTTCTTTTTTCTTTTCTCTATCGTCCTAGTGGATGCTGGGGTTCCTGAAAGGACCATGGGGAATAGCGGCTCCGCAGGAGACAGGGCACAAAAAGTAAAGCTTTTTCCGATCAGGTGGTGTGCACTGGCTCCTCCCCCTATGACCCTCCTCCAGACTCCAGTTAGATTTTTGTGCCCGGCCGAGAAGGGTGCAATCTAGGTGGCTCTCCTAAAGAGCTGCTTAGAAAAAGTTTAGCTAGGTTTTTTATTTTACAGTGATGCCTGCTGGCAACAGGATCACTGCAGCGAGGGACTGAGGGGAGAAGGAGTCAACTCACCTGCGTGCAGGATGGATTGGCTTCTTGGCTACTGGACATCAAGCTCCAGAGGGACGATCACAGGTACAGCCTGGATGGTCACCGGAGCCACGCCGCCGGCCCCCTTGCAGATGCTGAAATCAGAAGAGGTCCAGAATCGGCGGCTGAAGACTCCTGCAGTCTTCAAAAGGTAGCGCACAGCACTGCAGCTGTGCGCCATTTTCCTCTCAGCACACTTCACACGGCAGTCACTGAGGGTGCAGGGCGCTGGGAGGGGGGCGCCCTGGGAGGCAAATGATTACCTATAATGGCTAAAAATACCTCACATATAGCCCTAGAGGCTATATGGAGATATTTAACCCCTGCCTAATGTTTCTAAATAGCGGGAGACGAGCCCGCCAGAAAAGGGGCGGGGCCTATCTCCTCAGCACACGGCGCCATTTCCTCTCACAGCTCCGCTGGTCAGGACGGCTCCCAAGTCTCTCCCCTGCACTGCACTACAGAAACAGGGTAAAACAGAGAGGGGGGGGCACATTTATGGCGATATTTGATATAACAAAGCAGCTATAAGGGAGCACTTATTATAAGGCTATCCCTGATATATATATAGCGCTTTTGGTGTGTGCTGGCAAACTCTCCCTCTGTCTCCCCAAAGGGCTAGTGGGTCCTGTCTTCGTTAGGAGCATTCCCTGTGTGTCTGCTGTGTGTCGGTACGTGTGTGTCGACATGTATGAGGACGATATTGGTGTGGAGGCGGAGCAATTGCCAAATATGAGGATGTCACCCCCTAGGGAGTCGACACCAGAATGGATGCCTTTATTTATGGAACTACGGGATAGTGTCAACACGCTAAAGCAGTCGTTTGACGACATGAGGCGGCCGGACAATCAATTAGTGCCTGTCCAGGCGACTCAAACACCGTCAGGGGCTGTGAAACGCCCTTTGCCTCAGTCGGTCGACACAGACCCAGACACAGGCGATGACTCCAGTGGTGACGGTGACGAATCAACCGTATTTTCCAGTAGGGCCACACGTTATATGATTTTGGCAATGAAGGAGGCGTTACATTTAGCTGATACTACAGGTACCACTAAACAGGGTATTATGTGGGGTATGAAAAAACTACCTATAGTTTTTCCTGAATCAGAAGAATTAAATGACGTGTGTAATGAAGCGTGGGTTGCCCCTGATAAAAAGCTGATAATTTCAAAGAAATTATTGGCATTATACCCTTTCCCGCCAGAGGTTAGGGAGCGCTGGGAAACACCTCCTAGGGTGGACAAGGCGCTAACACGCTTATCTAAACAAGTGGCGTTACCCTCTCCTGAGACGGCCGCACTTAAAGATCCATCAGATAGGAGGATGGAAAATATCCAGAAAAGTATATACACACATGCAGGTGTTATACTACGACCAGCTGTAGCGACTGCCTGGATGGGCAGTGCTGGGGTAGTTTGGTCAGAGTCCCTGATTGAAAATATTGATACCCTGGACAGGGACAATATTTTACTGTCGTTAGAACAAATAAAGGATGCATTTCTTTATATGCGTGATGCACAGAGGGATATCTGCACACTGGCATCACGGGTAAGTGCTATGTCCATTTCGGCCAGAAGAGCTTTATGGACGCGACAGTGGACAGGCGATGCGGATTCAAAACGGCATATGGAAGTTTTGCCGTATAAAGGGGAGGAGTTATTTGGAGTCGGTCTATCAGATTTGGTGGCCACGGCTACAGCCGGGAAATCCACCTTTCTACCTCAAGTCACTCCCCAACAGAAAAAGGCACCGACTTTTCAACCGCAGCCCTTTCGTTCCTTTAAAAATAAGAGAGCAAAGGGCTATTCATATCTGCCACGAGGCAAAGGTAGAGGGAAGAGACAGCAACACGCAGCTCCTTCCCAGGAACAGAAGCCCTCCCCGGCTTCTACAAAAGCCTCAGCATGACGCTGGGGCTTCTCAAGCGAACTCGGGGACGGTGGGCGGTCGTCTCAAAAATTACAGCGCGCAGTGGGCTCACTCGCAGGTAGATCCCTGGATCCTGCAGATAATATCTCAAGGGTACAGGTTGGAATTAGAGACAGATCCACCTCGCCGTTTCCTGAAGTCTGCGTTACCAACGTCCCCCTCCGAAAGGGAGACGGTTTTGGAAGCCATTCACAAGCTGTACTCTCAGCAGGTGATAGTCAAGGTACCTCTTCTACAACAAGGGAAGGGGTATTATTCCACTCTTTTTGTGGTACCGAAGCCGGATGGCTCGGTAAGGCCTATTCTAAATCTGAAGTCCTTGAACCTGTACATAAAGAAGTTCAAGTTCAAAATGGAGTCACTCAGAGCAGTGATAGCGAACCTGGAAGAGGGGGACTTTATGGTATCCTTGGACATCAAGGATGCGTATCTCCACGTTCCAATTTACCCCTCACACCAGGGGTACCTCAGGTTCGTTGTACAAAACTGTCACTATCAGTTTCAGACGCTGCCGTTCGGATTGTCCACGGCACCTCGGATCTTTACAAAGGTAATGGCCGAGATGATGATTCTTCTTCGAAGAAAAGGCGTATTAATTATCCCATACTTGGACGATCTCCTAATAAGGGCGAGGTCCAGAGAACAGCTAGAGATGGGATTAGCACTGTCTCAAGAAGTGCTAAAACAGCACGGGTGGATTCTGAATATTCCAAAATCCCAGTTAATACCGACAACTCGTCTGCTGTTCCTAGGGATGATTCTGGACACGGTTCAGAAAAAGGTTTTTCTCCCGGAGGAAAAAGCCAAGGAGTTATCCGAGCTTGTCAGGAACCTCCTAAAACCAGGAAAGGTGTCTGTACATCAATGCACAAGAGTCCTGGGAAAAATGGTGGCTTCTTACGAAGCAATTCCATTCGGCAGATTCCACGCAAGAATTTTCCAAAGGGATCTGTTGGACAAATGGTCAGGGTCGCATCTTCAGATGCACCTACGGATAACCCTGTCTCCAAGGACAAGGGTGTCTCTTCTGTGGTGGTTGCAGAGTCCTCATCTATTGGAGGGCCGCAGATTCGGCATACAGGATTGGATCCTGGTGACCACGGACGCCAGCCTGAGAGGCTGGGGAGCAGTCACACAAGGAAGAAACTTCCAGGGAGTATGGACAAGCCTGGAAACGTCTCTTCACATAAACATTCTGGAACTAAGAGCGATATACAATGCTCTAAGCCAGGCAGAACCTCTGCTTCAGGGAAAACCGGTGTTGATCCAGTCGGACAACATCACGGCAGTCGCCCATGTGAACAGACAGGGCGGCACAAGAAGCAGGAGTGCAATGGCAGAAGCTGCAAGGATTCTTCGCTGGGCAGAGAATCATGTGATAGCACTGTCAGCAGTGTTCATCCCGGGAGTGGACAACTGGGAAGCAGACTTCCTCAGCAGACACGATCTTCACCCGGGAGAGTGGGGACTTCATCCAGAAGTCTTCCACATGCTGGTAACCCGTTGGGAAAGACCAATGGTGGACATGATGGCGTCTCGCCTCAACAAAAAACTGGACAGGTATTGCGCCAGGTCAAGAGATCCGCAGGCAATAGCTGTGGACGCGCTGGTAACGCCTTGGGTGTACCAGTCGGTGTATGTGTTTCCTCCTCTGCCTCTCATACCAAAAGTATTGAGAATTATACGGCAAAGAGGCGTAAGAACGATACTAGTGGTTCCGGATTGGCCAAGAAGGACTTGGTACCCGGAACTTCAAGAGATGATCACGGAAGATCCGTGGCCTCTACCTCTAAGGAGGGACTTGCTTCAGCAGGGTCCCTGTCTGTTTCAAGACTTACCGCGGCTGCGTTTGACGGCATGGCGGTTGAACGCCGGATCCTAATGGAAAAAGGCATGCCGGAAGAAGTCATTCCTACTTTGATTAAAGCAAGGAAAGAAGTAACCGTGCAACATTATCACCGAATTTGGCGAAAATATGTTGCGTGGTGCGAAGATCGGAGTGCTCCGACGGAGGAATTTCAACTGGGTCGATTCCTACATTTCCTGCAATCAGGATTGTCTATGGGTCTCAAATTGGGATCTATTAAGGTTCAAATTTCGGCCCTGTCGATTTTCTTTCAAAAAGAATTGGCTTCAGTCCCTGAAGTCCAGACCTTTGTTAAGGGTGTGCTGCATATACAGCCCCCTGTGGTGCCTCCAGTGGCACCGTGGGATCTCAATGTAGTTTTGGATTTTCTAAAATCTCATTGGTTTGAACCACTAAATAAGGTGGATTTGAAGTATCTCACTTGGAAAGTGACCATGCTTCTAGCCCTGGCTTCTGCCAGGAGAGTGTCAGAATTGGCAGCTTTATCTTACAAAAGCCCATATCTGATTTTCCATTCGGACAGGGCAGAACTGCGGACTCGTCCGCATTTTCTCCCTAAGGTGGTGTCAGCATTTCATCTGAACCAGCCTATTGTAGTGCCTGCGGCTACAAGTGACTTGGAGGACTCCAAGTTACTGGACGTTGTCAGAGCATTAAAAATATATATTGCAAGAACAGCTGGAGTCAGAAAATCTGACTCGTTGTTTATATTGTATGCACCCAACAAGATGGGTGCTCCTGCGTCTAAGCAGACGATTGCTCGTTGGATCTGTAGCACAATCCAACTTGCACATTCTGTGGCAGGCCTGCCACAGCCTAAATCTGTAAAGGCCCACTCCACAAGGAAGGTGGGCTCATCTTGGGCGGCTGCCCGAGGGGTCTCGGCATTACAACTTTGCCGAGCAGCTACGTGGTCAGGGGAGAACACGTTTGTAAAATTTTACAAATTTGATACTCTGGCTAAGGAGGACCTGGAGTTCTCTCATTCGGTGCTGCAGAGTCATCCGCACTCTCCCGCCCGTTTGGGAGCTTTGGTATAATCCCCATGGTCCTTTCAGGAACCCCAGCATCCACTAGGACGATAGAGAAAATAAGATTTTACTTACCGATAAATCTATTTCTCGGAGTCCGTAGTGGATGCTGGGCGCCCATCCCAAGTGCGGATTATCTGCATAAATTGTACATAGTTATTGTTAACTAATTCGGGTTATTGTTGAAGGAAGCCATCTTTCAGAGGCTCCGCTGTTATCATACTGTTAACTGGGTTTAGATCACAAGTTGTACGGTGTGATTGGTGTGGCTGGTATGAGTCTTACCCGGGATTCAAAATCCTCCCTTATTGTGTACGCTCGTCCGGGCACAGTACCTAACTGGAGTCTGGAGGAGGGTCATAGGGGGAGGAGCCAGTGCACACCACCTGATCGGAAAAAGCTTTACTTTTTGTGCCCTGTCTCCTGCGGAGCCGCTATTCCCCATGGTCCTTTCAGGAACCCCAGCATCCACTACGGACTCCGAGAAATAGATTTATCGGTAAGTAAAATCTTATTTTTTTTAAGGATAAATTACATTGAATGTGTGTGCAGTGTTCCATTGGAGTATATAGACTATATTTCTCTTTTCCTCAGTAGCACAATATTGCATCTTTTTCTGTGCGGAGTAATTTACATATGTCCTTATGTGTTATTAAGTAGCTAGTAACCATTAAAATGATGGAACAACATAACAGTAATGACAGCGTAAGTTTCACAATAATAGTAAGTTTCACATTACATTGAATATGGGATCCAAGGTCCTTTCCTTTGCTGTATTGCCAACTAAGTTGCAGAACATGTAAATTTGCCAATTTATAAGGCTGTGGAGGGGGTAACCGTGGTTGGGAGAAGAACCAACGTCCATGGGGGACTCTTTTGATGTCCTTATTTCTCACATTCTCCCTCCGCAGCATCGACCCACGACTCAAACAAGGGGAAGGAACAGACTAGGGGGTTTGATGTAACAAGCTTTAAAAAGGAGCTTGTAACGCTTGAAATACCTCCAATCTATTTGCTTTTACTCGTCTTAAAATAAATATCGAAGACATTCACTTAGACCCGAAAATATATTTATATTTCTCTAACGTCCTAGTGGATGCTGGGAACTCCGTAAGGACCATGGGGAATAGCGGGCTCCGAAGGAGGCTGGGCACTCTAGAAAGATCTTAGACTACCTGGTGTGCACTGGCTCCTCCCACTATGACCCTCCTCCAAGCCTCAGTTAGATTTCGTGCCCGGCCGAGGTTGGATGCACACTAGGGGCTCTCCTGAGCTCTTAGAAAGTTATAGTCTTAGAATTTGTTATTTTCAGTGAGACCTGCTGGCAACAGGCTCACTGCAGCGAGGGACTAAGGGGAGAAGAAGCGAACTCGCCTGCTTGCAGCCGGATTGGGCTTCTTAGGCTACTGGACACCATTAGCTCCAGAGGGATCGACCGCAGGCCCAGCCTTGATGTTCGGTCCCGGAGCCGCGCCGCCGTCCCCCTTACAGAGCCAGAAGCAAGAAGATGGTCCGGAAAATCGGTGGCATGAAGACATCCTGTCTTCACCAAGGTAGCGCACAGCACTGCAGCTGTGCGCCATTGCTCCTCATACACACTTCACACTCCGGTCACTGAGGGTGCAGGGCGCTGGGGGGGGGCGCCCTGAGGCAGCAATAAAAACACCTTGGCTGGCTAAAATACCTCAATATATAGCCCCTGGGGCTATATATGAGGTAAATACCCCTGCCAGAATCCCATAAAAAGCGGGAGAATAGGCCGCGGAAAAGGGGCGGAGCCTATCTCCTCAGCACACTGGCGCCATTTTCCCTCACAGCTCGGCTGGAAGGAAGCTCCCTGGCTCTTCCCTGCAATTCTACAGTACAGTAAGAGGGAAAAGAGAGGGGGGGCATTAAAATTGGCACTGTATACAGTATATTATATAAAAAGCAGCTATTAGGGACATAACTCAGTTAGTCCCTATATATATATAGCGCTCTGGTGTGTGCTGGCATACTCTTACTCTGTCCCGCCAAAGGGCTTTTGTGGGTCCTGTCCTCTATTTGAGCATTCCCTGTGTGTGTGGAGTGTGTCGGTACGGCTGTGTCGACATGTTTGAGGAGGATAATGATGTGGAGGGGGAGCAGATGCCTTTAGCAGGGATGTCACCCCCTGGGGGTCAGACACCTGAGTGGATGGTATTATGGCAGGAAATGAGTGCACGTATAGACTCCTTACATAAAAAATTTGACGACATGCCGACTGTGGGACAGCCGAGTCTTCAGCTCGTGCCTGTCCAGGTGTCTCAAAAGTCATCAGGGGCTCTGAAACGCCCGTTATCTCAGGTGGCACAAGTAGATGTCGACACGGATACTGACACCAGTGTTGACGACGATGAGTCAAATTTAATGCCCGTTAAGGCCATTCACTGCATGATTGAGGCAATGAAAGAGGTGTTAAATATCTCCGATTTACATCCAGGTACCACAAAAAAGGGTATTATGTTTGGGGAGAAAAAAACTACCTGTAGTTTTTCCCCCGTCAGATGAATTAAATGAAGTGTGTGAAGAAGCGTGGGCTTCCCCTGATAAGAAATTGGTAATTCCTAAGAAGCTACTAATGGCGTTCCCTTTCCCGCCAGAGGATAGGTTACGTTGGGAAACACCCCCGAGGGTGGATAAAGCGCTCACACGTTTGTCTAAAAAGGTGGCACTACCGTCCCAGGATACGGCCGCCCTTAAGGAACCTGCTGATAGAAAGCAGGAGGCGATCCTGAAGTCTGTATATACACACTCAGGCATTATACTCAGACCAGCTATTGCGTCAGCATGGATGTGCAGTGCTGCCGCTGCGTGGTAAGATAAACTGTCAGAAAATATTGACACGTTAGACAGAGACACGATCCTGCTAACAATTGACCATATAAAAGACTCAGTCTTATACATGAGAGATGCACAGAGGGAAATCTGCCGGCTGGCATCTAAAATAAGTGCATTATCTATCTCTGCTAGGAGATGCTTATGAACTCGCCAGTGGACTGGAGATGCAGATTCCAAAAGGCACATGGAAGTCTTGCCTTATAAGGGGGAGGAATTATTTGGGGATGGTCTCTCCGACCTAGTTTCCACAGCAACGTCTGGGAAGTCAGCATTTTTACCCCATGTCCCCTCACAGCCTAAGAAGGCGCCATTTTATCAGGTTCAGTCCTTTCGGTCCCAGAAAAACAAGCGGGGAAAAGGAGGGTCTTTTCTGTCAAGAGGCAGAGGCAGGGGAAAAAGGCTGCAGCAAACAGCAGGTTCCCAGGAACAAAAGTCCTCCCCCGCTTCTTCTTCCAAGTCCGCCGCATGACGGTGGGGCTTCACAGGCGGAACCAGGTACGGTGGGGGCCCGCCTCGGGAATTTCAGCGATCAGTGGGCCCGCTCACAGGTGGATCCCTGGATCCTTCAAATAGTATCTCAGGGATACAGGCTGGAATTCGAGGCGACTCCACCCCGCCGTTTCCTAAAATCCGCCTTGCCGATTGCTCCCTCAGACAGGGAGGCGGTGCTAGCAGCGATTCACAAGCTGTATTCCCAGCAGGTGATAATCAAGGTACCCCTACTTCAACAAGGCCGGGGTTACTATTCCACACTATTTGTGGTGCCGAAACCGGACGGTTCGGTGAGACCCATTTTAAATTTGAAATCCTTGAACACATACATAAAAAAATTCAAGTTCAAGATGGAATCGCTCAGGGCGGTTATTGCAAGCCTGGACGAGGGGGATTACATGGTATCCCTGGACATCAAGGATGCTTACCTGCATGTCCCCATTTACAATTCTCACCAGGAGTACCTCAGATTTGTGGTACAGGACTGCCATTACCAATTCCAGACGCTGCCGTTTGGACTCTCCACGGCACCGAGGGTATTTACCAAGGTTATGGCGGAAATGATGATACTCCTTCGAAAAAAGGGAGTTTTAATTATCCCATACTTGGACGATCTCCTAATAAAGGCACGATCCAAGGAACAGTTGTTAGTGGGAGTAGCACTATCTCAGGAAGTGCTGAGCCAGCACGGCTGGATTCTGAATATCCCAAAGTCACAGCTGGTCCCCACGACACGTCTAATGTTCCTGGGAATTATTCTGGACACGGCCCAGAAAAAAGTGTTTCTCCCGGAGGAGAAAGCCAGGGAGTTGTCTTCTCTAGTCAGAGACCTCCTAAAACCAAAACAGGTATCGGTGCATCACTGCACGCGGGTCCTGGGAAAGATGGTAGCTTCTTACGAAGCAATTCCATTCGGCAGGTTCCATGCCAGGATTTTTCAGTGGGACCTGTTGGACAAGTGGTCCGGATCGCATCTTCAGATGCATCGTTTAATAACCCTGTCTCCACGAACCAGGGTGTCTCTTCTGTGGTGGCTGCACAGTGCTCATCTTCTGGAGGGCCGCAGATTCGGCATACAGGACTGGGTCCTGGTGACCACGGATGCCAGCCTACGAGGCTGGGGGGCAGTCACGAAGGGAAGAAATTTCCAAGGACTATGGTCAAGTCAGGAGACTGCCCTTCACATAAATATTCTGGAACTAAGGGCCATTTACAATGCCCTAAGTCAAGCAAAATCCCTGCTCCTACACCAGCCGGTGCTGATCCAGTCAGACAACATCACGGCAGTCGCCCATGTGAATCGACAGGGCGGCACAAGAAGCAGGACGGCGATGGCAGAAGCCACAAAAATTCTCCGCTGGGCGGAGAATCATGTACTAGCACTGTCAGCAGTGTTCATCCCGGGAGTGGACAACTGGGAAGCAGACTTTCTCAGCAGGCACGACCTCCACCCGGGAGAGTGGGGACTTCATCCAGAAGTCTTCCAAATGATTGTAAATCAATGGGGTCGTCCACAGGTGGACATGATGGCGTCCCGCCTAAACAAAAAACTAGAGAAGTATTGCGCCAGGTCAAGAGACCCTCAGGCGATAGCTGTGGACGCTCTAGTGACACCGTGGGTATACCGGTCAGTCTATGTGTTCCCTCCTCTACCTCTCATACCAAAGGTATTGAGAATAATAAGAAAGCGAGGAGTAAACACAATTCTCGTGGTTCCGGATTGGCCGAGAAGAGCGTGGTACCCGGAACTTCAAGAGATGATCTCAGAGGACCCGTGGTCTCTGCCGCTCAGACAGGACCTGCTGCAGCAGGGCCCCTGTCTGTTCCAAGACTTACCGCGGCTGCGTTTGACGGCATGGCGGTTGAACGCCGGATCCTGAAGGAAAAGGGCATTCCGGAGGAAGTCATTCCTACGCTTATTAAAGCCAGGAAAGATGTTACGGCAAAGCATTATCACCGCATATGGCGGAAATATGTTGCATGGTGCGAGGCCAAAAAGGCCCCAACAGAGGAATTTCAACTAGGTCGATTTCTGCATTTCCTGCAAGCAGGAGTGAATATGGGCCTAAAACTGGGCGCCATTAAGGTACAGATCTCGGCTCTGTCGATTTTCTTTCAAAAAGAACTAGCTTCAGTACCTGAAGTTCAGACATTTGTGAAAGGAGTGCTGCATATTCAGCCCCCATTTGTGCCTCCTGTGGCACCTTGGGATCTCAACGTGATCTTTCTTAAAATCACATTGGTTTGAGCCACTAAAAACCGTGGATCTGAAATATCTCACGTGGAAAGTGGTCATGTTATTGGCCTTGGCTTCAGCCAGGCGAGTGTCAGAGTTGGCGGCTTTATCATGTAAAAGCCCTTATCTGATTTTCCATATGGATAGGGCAGAATTGAGGACTCGTCCCCAGTTTCTCCCTAAGGTGGTGTCAGCGTTTCACCTGAACCAGCCTATTGTGGTGCCTGCGGCTACTAAGGATTTGGAGGACTCCAAGTTGCTAGACGTTGTCAGGGCCCTGAAAATATATGTTTCCAGGACGGCTGGAGTCAGAAAATCTGACTCGCTGTTTATCCTGTATGCACCCAACAAGCTGGGTGCTCCTGCTTCTAAGCAGACTATTGCTCGTTGGATTTGTAGTACAATTCAGCTTGCACATACTGTGGCAGGCCTGCCACAGCCAAAATATGTCAATGCCCATTCCACAAGGAAGGTGGGCTCATCTTGGGCGGCTGCCCGAGGGGTCTCGGCTTTACAACTTTGCCGAGCAGCTACTTGGTCAGGGGCAAACACGTTTGCAAAATTCTACAAATTTGATACCCTGGCTGAGGAGGACCTGGAGTTCTCTCATTCGGTGCTGCAGAGTCATCCGCACTCTCCCGCCCGTTTGGGAGCTTTGGTATAATCCCCATGGTCCTTACGGAGTTCCCAGCATCCACTAGGACGTTAGAGAAAATAAGAATTTACTCACCGGTAATTCTATTTCTCGTAGTCCGTAGTGGATGCTGGGCGCCCATCCTAAGTGCGGTTTATCTGCAATACTTGTACATAGTTATTGTTAACTAAATCGGGTTATTGTTATGAGCCATCTGTTGAGAGGCTCTATTGTTTCATACTGTTAACTGTGTTTCATATCACGAGTTGTACGGTGTGATTGGTGTGGCTGGTATAAGTCTTACCCGGGATTCGAAATCCTTCCTTATTGTGTACGCTCGTCCGGGCACAGTACCTAACTGAGGCTTGGAGGAGGGTCATAGTGGGAGGAGCCAGTGCACACCAGGTAGTCTAAGATCTTTCTAGAGTGCCCAGCCTCCTTCGGAGCCCGCTATTCCCCATGGTCCTTACGGAGTTCCCAGCATCCACTACGGACTACGAGAAATAGAATTACCGGTGAGTAAATTCTTATTTTTTTTTTTTATAACTTTTTCACTGATTTTTTTCCGTTTAAATTCAACTGCCTCCTGTTATTTTCACCCAAACGTTTTTCCATTTTCCGGTGAAAACACAAAGGTTCCAGGATAAGTTCCCAGACCTATGTGTTTTTGCAAAAAATAAATAAAAATGGTTCTGATAGGGCTGGTTAGCTGGGATTTTTTTTTCACCTTCCTCAGGCACACAAAAGAAAAATTCCCTGTCAGCATCGGGGGCAATTGAATATCCTGGGAGGGTGGGAGCGGGGTGGTGGGGTCAATTAGCGGCTAACTGAATATGCCCATGGTGACTTGTTACAAATGTTAAAACTATAAATGGTAATCTTGATCTATACTTGTTATTTTATTGCCATTCAATAACATTTGTACTGCAGTTATTCGCATTGGCATTTATTTCATTGTATGTGTAAATGCGTTTTTAAAATATTAATATAAAAATAAATAAGAAAAGTCTTACCTACTTTACTCTTAAATACTGTCAGTTCATGCATTAACAATATCCTGTTTTACCTTGCTAAGTCCTCAGTGTGCCCCCTACTACTCAGGACTTAGGGCCTAATTCAGTATCCCATACAGAAGACCCTGTGAGGTTTGCGCATGCGCAGGAGCCGCACTGTGCGTGTGCACACAGTAAGATGCTGTCGCATTTCACTTATGCAAACGCCTCAGCCTGATTGACAGGCAGAGGTGTTCGTGGGGCAGCTGGGGGTTTTGATGTAAGCGTTGGGGGGGGTGCGGTCCGGACAAACGGAGGTGTTTCCAGAACATTTGCGGGGCGGGTTACGGCAGCTGCGTGACTTCACCCACAGCCGCTGCAACCCAAAATATGGCGGCCTGGGGGGAGGGGCAGCACCCGGCATGCGGTGCGGCCTTGCCCTGTGCTGGGCGTCCCCCTGCATGTTAGTGGAAAGAGTTGAAGTTTTGAACATTTTCTCCACACTACAACTCATGCTGAATTAGGCCCTTAATCCCTTCAGTTCTTGTATTTCCTTTTCTCACACCCACTAACAACACTTCTTTGTACTGTTCCTAAAATAAGTTATGGCAAAAGAGGAAGTTTGATATAGAGAAAAGGTATTTATGATGGGTTAATAGCTGTGGAAACGGCCTTGATAGGAAAGGGAGTGTAAATATAAAGCACATACAATATTAATATCTCTCCGGTTCACCTGTTCAGCATACAGAGTTTGAAAATAAAATGGCTGGCTTAGTGCTAGATTTTCCCCCCAGTATGGCCAGGATTTTTAGACTTGGAGCCTGGCGGCACACAACCCTTGGCACTATACACAAAAAAATTAAAAACAATATGAAGCTTCTCTAGTCTAATTAAAGAGGCCTGCCCAAACACCTTACTCTATTACACTACCGTTAGATGATTTTACTCATTATCTCAGATCATTAGTGAAGCCACTTCTCAGCCTCTGCCATCCCTAGTTACAGGTATAGTGTGCCTTATGCTGAGCTGGCAACAGCACTTAAAGGAGTTGTACACTAATCTTGTAGTACACGTGGCAACTGTACAACTGCGTTTTCTACCAGACCGTATCGAAATCTAAAAGTTTCCAATTATTGATCAGAATTGTTAGCCATTTGATGTCCATATATACTATAATTTGCTAACAACATATATACTGTCCTTAAACTGTATACTGTGATTTGCAGAATGACAGCATGTATAGGCACCTATAGAACTACTGGAATGAGTGAAGATAATTTCTCTGACGTCCTAGTGGATGCTGGGAACTCCGTAAGGACCATGGGGAATAGCGGCTCCGCAGGAGACAGGGCACATCTAAAGAAAGCTTTAGGATCACCTGGTGTGCACTGGCTCCTCCCCCCATGACCCTCCTCCAAGCCTCAGTTAGATTTCTGTGCCCGACGAGAAGGGTGCACACTAGGGGCTCTCCTGAGCTCTTTGTGAAAGTTTTAGTTTAGGTTTATTATTTTCAGTGAGACCTGCTGTCAACAGGCTCACTGCATCGAGGGACTAAGGGGAGAAGAAGCGAACTCACCTGCGTGCAGAGTGGATTGGGCTTCTTAGGCTACTGGACATTAGCTCCAGAGGGACGATCACAGGTTCAGCCTGGATGGGTCACCGGAGCCGCGCCGCCGGCCCCCTTACAGAGCCAGAAGAGCGAAGAGGTCCGGAAAAATCGGCGGCAGAAGACTTTCCTGTCTTCAGATAAAGGTAGGCGCACAGCACCGCAGCTGTGCGCCATTGCTCTCAGCACACTTCACACTCCGGTCACTGAGGGTGCAGGGCGCTGGGGGGGCAGCGCCCTGAGACGCAATAAATCGATAGAAAACCTTTTATGGCTAAAATAAATGCATCACATATAACTCCTGGGCTATATGGATGCATTTAACCCCTGCCAAAACATACAAGAAAACGGATGATAAGGACGCCGAGAAAGGGGCGGAGCCTATCTCCTCAGCACACTGGCGCCATTTTCCCTCACAGCTCAGTTGGAGGGAAGCTCCCTGGCTCTCCCCTGCAGTCACTACACTACAGAAAGGGGTTAAAAAAGAGAGGGGGGCACAAATTAGGCGCAGTATAAACAATACAGCAGCTATAAAGGGAAAAACACTTATATAAGGTTATCCCTGTATATATATAGCGCTCTGGTGTGTGCTGGCAAACTCTCCCTCTGTCTCCCCAAAGGGCTAGTGGGGTCCTGTCCTCTATCAGAGCATTCCCTGTGTGTGTGCTGTGTGTCGGTACGTTTGTGTCGACATGTATGAGGAGAAAAATGATGAGGAGACGGAGTAGAGTGTCTGTAATAGTGTTGTCACCCCCTGGGGGGTCGACACCTGAGTGGATGTACTGTTGAAATTGCGTGACAGTGTCAGCTTTGTATAAAAGACAGTGGTTGACATGAGACAGCCGGCTACTCAGCTTGTGCATGTCCAGACGTCTCATACAGGGGCTCTAAAGCGCCCGTTACCTCAGATACAGACGCCGACACGGATACTGACTCCTGTGTCGACGGTGAAGAGACAACCGTGATTTCCAATAGGGCCACACATTGCATGATTGAGGCAATGGAAAAAGTTTACACTCTTCTGATAATATAAATACCACCAAAAAAAAGGGGTATTATGTTTGGTGAGGAAAAACTTCCTGTAGTTTTCCTGAATCTGAGAAATAAAATGAGGTGTGTGATGATGCGTGGGTTTCCCCCCGATAACAATTGATAATTTCTAAAAAGTTATTGGCAGTATACCTTTTCCCGCCAGAGGTTAGGGTGCGTTGGGAAACACCCCCTAGGGGGGATAAGGCGCTCACACGCTTGTAAGAACAAGGGCTCTACCCTCTCTGGAGATGGCCGCCCTTAGGGATCCTGCTGATAGAAAGCAGGAGGGTGTCCTAAAATGTATTTACACACATACTGGTGTTATACTGCGACCAGCAATCGCCTCAGCCTGGATGTGCAGTGCTGGGTTGGCGTGGTCGGATTCCCTGACTGGAAATTTGATATCCTAGATAAGGACAGTATATTATTGCCTATAGAGCAATTAAAAGATGCATTTCTATATATGCATGATGCACAGCGGAATATTTGCCGACTGGCATCAAGTATAAGTGCGTTGTCCAATTATACCAGTAAAGTGGTCAGGTGATGCGGATTCCAAACGGCATTTGGAAGTATTGCCTTAAAAAAAAAAAATAAAAAAAAAAAAGGGAATGTACCCCAGGTCGCCTCTCAAAATAAGACGCCGTATTATCAGGCGCAGTCCTGGTTGGCAAGTGGACAAAAGGGTTCCTCTTTTCTGCTCGTGACAGAGGGAGCCGAAAATGGCTGCAGAGATCAGCCAGTTCCCAGGAACAGAAACCCTTTTCCGCCTCTGCCAAGCTCTCAGTATGACGCTAGGGCTTTACAAGTTCAGGCACGGTGGGGGCCCGTTCTCAATGAATTTCAGTGCGCAGTGGGCTCACTCGCAAGTAGACCCCTGGATCCTTCAGGTAATATTTCAGGGGTACAAATTGGAATTCGAGACGTATTCCCCTCGCCGTTTCCAAAAGTCTGTTTTACCGACGTCTCCCGCTGACAGGGAGGCAGTTTTGGAAGCCATTCACAAGCTGTATTCCCAGCAGGTGATAATTAAGGTACCCCTCCTGCAACAGGGAACGGGGTATTATTCCACACTATTGTGGTACCGAAGCCAGACGGCTCGGTGAGACCGATTTTAAAATCTAAAATCTAAAATCTTTGAACACTTACATACAGAGGTTCAAATTCAAAATTGAGTCACTCAGAGCAGTGATTGCAAACCTGGAAGAAGGGGACTACATGATGTCTCGGGACATCAAGGATGCTTACCTTCATGTCAAAATTTACCCTTCTCACCAAGGGTATCTCAGGTTATGGTACAGAACTGTCACTATCAGTTCAGACGCTGCCGTAGGGATGGTCCACGGCACCCCGGGTCTTTACTGAAGTAATGACCGTAATGATGATATTCCTTCGAAGGAAGGGAATTTTAGTTATCCTTTACTTGGACGATTCCCTGATAAGGGTGAGATCCAGGGAACAGTTGGAGATCGGTGTAGCACTACCTCAGGTAGTGTTGTGGCAGCACGATTGGATTCTCAATATTCCAAAATCGCAGCTGGTTCCGACGACTTGTCTTCTGTTCCTAGGGATGATCCTGGACACAGTCCAGAAAGAAGGTGTTTCTCCCGGAGGAGAAAGCCAGGGAGTTATCCGAGCTAGTCAGGAACCTCCTAAAACCGAACCAAGTCTCAGTGCATCAATGCACAAGGGTTCTGGGTAAAAATGGTGGCTTCCTACGAAGCAATCCCATTCGGCAGATTCCACGCAAGACTTTCCAGTGGAACCTACTGGACAAATGGTCCGGGTCGCATCTTCAGATGCTTCAGCGGATAACCCTGTCACCAGGGACAAGGGTATCCCTCCTGTGGTGGTTGCAGAGTGCTCATCTTCTAGAGGGCCGCAGATTCGGCATGCGGGACTGGGTCCTGGTGGCCACGGATGCCAGCCTGCGAGGCTGGGGAGCAGTCACACAGGGAAGGAATATCCAGGGCTTATGGTCAAGCCTGGAGACATCACTTCACATAAATGTCCTGAAGCTAAGGGCCATTTACAATGCTCTAAGCTTAGCAAGACCTCTGCTTCAAGGTCAGCCGGTGTTGATCCAGTCGGACAACATTACGGCAGTCACCCACGTAAACAGACAGGGTGCCACAAGAAGCAGGAGGGCAATGGCAGAAGCTGCAAGGATTCTTCGCGGGGCGAAAAACCATGTGATAGCACTGTCAGCAGTTTTCATTCCGGGAGTGGACAACTGGGAAGCAGTTTTCCTCAGCACGACCTCCACCCGGGAGAGTAAGGACTTCACCAAGAAGTCTTCCACATGATTATAAACCGTTGGGAGAAACTCGACAGGTATTGCGCCACGTCAAGGGACCCCCAGGCAATAGCTGTAGATGCTCTGGTAACACCGTGGGTGTACCAATCAGTGTATGGGTTCCCTCCTCTGCCTCTCATACCCAAGGTACTGAGATTGATAAGATGGAGAGGAGTAAGCACTATATTAGTGGCTCCGGATTGGCCAAGAAGGAATTGGTAACCGGAACTTCAAGAGATGCTCACGGAGGATCCGTAGCCTCTACCTCTAAGAAGGGACCTGCTCCAGCAAGGACCTTGTCTGTTCCAAGACTTACCGCGGCTGCGTTGACGGCATGGCGGTTGAACGCCGGATCCTGAAGGAAAAAGGCATTCCGGATGAAGTCTTCCCTATCCTGATCAAAGCCAGGAAGGATGTAACCGCAAAACATTATCACCGCATTTGGCGAAAATATGTTGCGTGGTGCGAGGCCAGTAAGGCTCGACGGAGGAAATTCAACTGGGTCGATTCCTACATTTCCTGCAGACAGGAGTATCTATGGGCCTGAAATTGGGGTCCATTAAGGTTCAAATTTCGGCTCTGTCAATTTTCTTCCAAAAAAGAACTAGCTTCAGTCCCTGAAGTTCAGACATTTGTTAAAGGGGTACTGCATATACAGCCTCCTTTTGTTCCTTTAGTGGCACTTTTGGGATCTCCAGGTGGTTTTTGGGTTCCAAAAGTCACATTGGTTTGACACACTTAAATCTGTGGAGTTAAAATATCTCACAGAAAAAGTGGTCATGCTGTTGGCTCTGGCCTGGGCCAGGCGCGTGTCAGAATTGGTGGCTTTATCCTGTAAAAGCCCTTATCTGATTTTCCATTCGGACAGGGCGGAATTGAGGACTCGTCCTCAGTTTCTCCCTAAGGTGGTTTCAGCGTTCACCTGAACCAAACCTATTGTGGTGCCTGCGGCTACTAGGGACTTGGAGGACTCCAAGTTGCTAGACGTTGTCAGGACCCGGAAAATATATGTTTCCAGGACGGCTGGAGTCAGGAAATCTGACTCGCTGTTTATCCTCTATGCACCCAACTAGCTGGGTGCTCCTGCTTTTAAGCAGACTATTGCTCGTTGGATTTGTAGTACAATTCAGCTTGCACATTCTGTGGCAGGCCTGCCACAGCCAAAAATCTGTAAATGCCCACTCCACAAGGAAGGTGGGCTCATCTTGGGCAGCTGCCCGAGGGGTCTCGGCTTTACAACTTTGCCGAGCAGTTACTTGGTCAGGAGCAAATACGTTTGTAAAATTCTACAAATTTGTTACCCTGGCTGAGGAGGACCGGGAGTTCTCTCATTGGGGGCTGCAGAGTCATCCGCACTCTCCCGCCCGTTTGGGAGCTTTGGTATAATCCCCATGGTCCTTACGGAGTTCCCAGCATCCACTAGGACGTCAGAGAAAATAAGAATTTACTTACCGATAATTCTATTTCTCGTAGTCCGTAGTGGATGCTGGGCGCCCATCCCAAGTGCGGATTGTCTGCAATACTGGTACATAATTATTGTTACCAAAAAATTCGGGTTATTGTTGTAGTGAGCCATCTTTTCGAGAGGCTTCTCTATTATCATGCTGTTAACTGGGTTCAGATCACAAGTTGTACAGTGTGATTGGTGTGGCTGGTATGAGTCTTACCCAGGATTCAAAATCCTTCCTTATTGTGTACGCTCGTCCGGGCACAGTATCCTAACTGAGGCTTGGAGGAGGGTCATGGGGGGAGGAGCCAGTGCACACCAGGTGATCCTAAAGCTTTCTTTAGATGTGCCCTGTCTCCTGCGGAGCCGCTATTCCCCATGGTCCTTACGGAGTTCCCAGCATCCACTACGGACTACGAGAAATAGAATTATCGGTAAGTAAATTCTTATTTTTTTTAATTTTTTAGTTTTAAAGAGTTTTCCAGGTAAATTCCAGTATTTGCAACTGATAATGTTTAACTTAATAATTATTATCCCATAATTCTCATTATACAGTTAACCTATTAATAATACAATTGTGATTAAATAAACATATGATGGTTTTACCGCATGTTCAGTGAAACCTGTGTGTTTTCACGTTCGAGTCCCCAAAAAGCCGTCACTGATCGGGGATTTTGTTTTGCCTGCCTGAGGTAGGTGTAACAAAATCCCTGAAAAGCTGCTGCTGGCGCCCGCCTACAGGGTGCAATAGGATAGCCCCGAGTGAAACAACAATTATCAACGGTAAATGACCACGGGTAATTGGATGCTCCCCCTTCATTTGTAGTTGCTTCATTTCATTAGATCTTGTATGGGGTATGGGACTCAAGGTCAACAGCAATAAGGTCAACAACACTTAGGTCGACACCAATTGGTCGACACACCTTAGGTCGACACCTGAACTAGGTCGGCATGGACAAAGGTCGACATGACCAAGGTCGACATGGAAAAAGGTCAACACTCAAAACATGAGTTTTTTAATGTTTTTTTGGTGTAGTTTTCTCCGTAATGTGACCGGGAATCCCAATTAGTGCACCGTGTCCCCCCGCATGGCAAGCAAACTCGGGCAAGGTGCCTCGCTCCCCTACCGCTGCACTCGGCACAGGTTATCGTTCCCAATTGTAGTCCACGTGGAACGTAAAGTATGAAAAAGTTCACAAAATGAAAAAAAAATGTGAAAAAATAATGTTGACCTTTTGTCCATGTCGACCTATTTCAGATGTTGACCTAAGGTGTGTCGACCAATTGGTGTCGACCTTATTGGTGTTGAATTGGAGTCCGGATACCCTTGTATGTATCAGGTGCAAGAGGCCACTATTATGAAACACATAAAGTCAAATCTATGTAATTATTTTTTTATGCTTTTTTATCATTCTGATTGGTCTTTGCTGGTCAGTGGAGGCCCACATCCATTGGGATGAGTTAATGAACAGCAGCCAGCAATGACCGATTAAGGGTACACACTATACAGTGTGCACAATATATTGCTCCGAAACGCATTGGAAAGATACATTGGGCGATAGATTGTATTGTGTGTACCCAGGTTAAGACATTTAATTTTCAAAGGTAAAATATCCCTATATCCTGAGAAATTGCAAATTCCACCAGATTTAGGGATTTTCCCTATTGTCCTCAGGTTGCGATGACCATTGCTGGTTACCATCACATATCTCTTGCGATATCTTCTCCATGCAAGGCACGATGAAGTTAGAACCACATATTTAAGAAGTGGTGGCACCTGTAATATTTGCATTTATTTTTTTATTAATGTTAATATAAATATGTTTAAAACCACTCACTGTTTTATATAAGCTATTATGATCAAAATCGGCATATGCATAGAAAATGTTATACCGGCAAAAAAATCTCTGTATACCAGTATATACAGGTAGGTTTTACAAGACAAGAACTGAATAAATTTGGCCAGTCTTAAAAGGAGATTTCCTGTCCTCTATCATCATGTCAACAACTGTATTTTATGTAGTTGGAAAATTGTACAATAAAAAAAGCAAATAGCAGCTGACCGATAACGCGTTACAGCTTCTCACTTTACCAGTTCAACTATAAATATGTCTGTCATTTCTAACCCTCGCCCCAAATACACCTTTATATTAAATAGACTCTTTCATCTAGTGTTTTAAATATGTCAGCAGTAACTGGCAAGACTACAAACATCATTTTCAAAGCCTGTATGAAAATAACTCTTACAGTAAAATAGACTTTGATTATTGAACAAACACAAGCCCAGACTCTTTCGAAGGAGAACTATCAAAATAGATTTTAAAAAATTGTACTCTTGTCCATGGACGTTAATAATATGTGAATATATTTCTGACAGTAATTAAATGAGGTCCATTGTTTGCATGAGGAAGAGCAATGTGAAAACGATTACCTGAGCCTTCTTCTGCAGTTCATTAGCAGGGCTGAGTCTGACAAGAAGTAAGAGTCCCAGCGAGAAAGAGGACATGGCCTCCTGTCACATTTGGCTCAATCCAATTAGCCGCGATTTAATCATGGATGTAAGTGGGCTCATTGGATTGAGCCTACTGACCTTTCCATTACATTCTCTGAGCAGTAGTCAATTGTTTTGCGCCCTCGATCTCCCGTCTAATGTGACAGGAGATCGTGGGGCGCAAATTCAGGGGTTTTTTTTTGCGCCGATCGCGACCATAAAGGGTTTAGCCGCGTAAAGCCAAAAATCGCTCAAGTGGACAAAATCATGGTGCACTGCAGGTGGGGTTGATAAAACATGTGCAGAGAGTTAGATTTGGGTGGGCTGTGTTCCAACTGAAATCTAAGACTTTACACTTGGCGGTATTGGGCCTATTTCAGACCTGATTGATTGTAGCAGCAAATTTGTTAGCAGATGGGCAAAACCATGTGCACTGCAGGGGGGGGGGACATATATAACATGTGCAAAGAGAGTTAGATTTGGGTGGGTGTGTTCCAACTGAAATCTAAATTGCAGTGTAAAAATAAAGCAGCCAGTATTTACCCTGCACAGAAACAAAATAACCCACCCAAATCTAACTTTCTCTGCAAATGTTATATCTGATCCTCCTGCAGTGCACATGATTTTACCCATCTGCTAACAAATTTGCTGCTACGATCAGGTCTGAATTAGGCCCATTGTACACAATATTGCTCAGGAGGGTAAAAATGAGCGATATTGTTTACAATATCTCCTAGTGTGTATGCACCTGTAGACAAATTTTATTTATAGTATTCTGGTATCCAGTGGTTAAAGTGGTGGTGGTGGTGGGGGGGGGGGGGACGAGGTGGAACTGAGTTCCACCACCTGTAATGGTAGGGGGAACTAGTTCCACCATCTCCATTGCCCTGCACAGTAATTCCAACAGAAAAGCCAACCCCATCATCTGCGTCAATTGATGATGCATGCGGCACTAGTGTTACTGATGAGCTCCTCCATGAGTTCCACCACCTCACCGTCCTCACTTTAAGCCCTGCTGGTATCTAAATCAATACTGGAAAAATACACCTTACAATTTTCTATTTCTTTTCCACCACAGTGTCATTGAATTAGTACTTTGCTGCACTGGCGTATTTATTATGGGTGCAATGTGTGACACGGGCCCACGGGGTTCCAGGGGGACCCACACCGCACACCCTGCACCCATTAATAGAAATACTTACCCTGTGGAGTCCCGCGGCACAGCAGCAGCACTGTCGAAATCACTGGGAAAATGGCATGGCGCCATTTTCCCGGTGTTTCGCGCATGCGCAGTAGGTAAATCACTGGGAAAATGGCCGCCGCGCCATTTTCCCAGAGATCTGAGCATGTGCTGTAGGCTCTGGGACAGCGCTAGGCTACCCTAGTGCCCAGAATCTACACAGCACTGCTGACTAGACAGGAGAGGGCCCAGCCGGAGCCTGCTCACGGGTCTCCTCCTCTCTAGAAACACCCCTGCTTTGCTGCAACATATTATGCCAGCCTGGTTACTATACTTATTTACTAGACTCCTAGACTCACCCCAACACATACACTCTGAATTTAACGTATAGAAAAAAAGAAAGGCAACAATGAAAAAAACATTAGATTTTCTCTGTTGAGAAGTACAGTAATAAGAAATGTTGGCACTGGCTGCTATGTATATGATACATGCATGCGAAATAGTCAGAGTTTTAAAATGGTTTGCAGTCTGCAGCAGATGGAATGTACTGTATAATTACAGGTTATAAACACAGCCTGCACCCATTTATATCAGGACTTTGTAACAGCAGCTGGTTCCTAGCAATTGTCATATTTATAGGTGCACTGTGATCATTTGCATAGTTGGAGTACTTAATATATCATTTCTCTTGCAGCACGTCTGGGCGACACTGGACCATGGGATTGCAGGCTGGGGCTGGCACTTAAATTAAACTGTATTTTTAAAAAATAAGCTCCTTCCCCCTACAACCCCATAATGCCAGTCTTCTCTAGGTGCCTCAGGAGACAGAGCACGTTTGGATGGGTTGATGGCTCTTGTTGTAGTTAGTATATTTAATTATTTATTTATTTATTTATTTATTTATTTTGTCTGTACTATGCTGCATACCCAGAAACTGTTTTGCTCTCGCACTTACCACAGAGTATGGAAACTCTGTACAGAAAAGGGTTTATACAGTTTTGCTTCTCTCATTTCTTGACCTTCCTTCAGGGGGGTTGGAGGCCAGTTTAAAGCTTTGTCCTTTGAAAGTACAGTTTTCAGCCCTGTAAAATAATTTCAGGAGCATTTGGACCTTTATCCAGAGGTTCAAACCTGTTTACAGAGCATGGTACGTATTCAATCACCATTTTGACCACCGGTAACACGTGGCATCTTAATCTGCTACTATCGGGTCTCTAACAGGCTCCGTTTGAGCCTTTAGATTTAGTGGATCTTTCGTTCATTACTTCCTTATGTCTCTAGCCTCAGCTCTGCATGAGTCTGAGTTAAGGGTTTTTGTCTTGCAAGCCACATTATCTCATCTTCTGTGGCGATAGAGCAGGTCTTCGTACGGTTCCTATGTTCCAGCCGAAAGTTGGTTTGGGTTTCCACTTAAACTAGGAAATTGTCTTTCCAGTTTTCCTCCTGCATTAACTTCCCAAGACCAGGATAATCTGGCTTTCCTAGACATTGGCTGAGCTCTGCGAATTTACTTGGACAAGGCTTCTTCTGTACACTCCACTGAATCTTGTCTTATTTACAACACTCTTAAACTTAGTTGGCTGGTTACAAAACAGACCATTACATGTTGGATTAACTCGGTCATTACTCAACCCTATTCTAGTGTTGGGCGATCTGCACCATACCAGATGTCAGTGCATTCCACTGAGGCGGTGGCAACCTCCTGTGCAATATGACAAGGTGGCTTTGGCAGAACACATCTGTCGTGCTGCTTCCTAGTACTCTGTCCCCACGTTTGCTTGTTTCCTGTTTTTGCCTCTGACAATGCCACTTTGGGCATACAGTTGACAGATCAGTCAGCTTGAGTGCTCCTTCCCCTGGGGGTGGCTGATGAATATCCCATGGTCCAGTGTCACCCAGCCTTGCTGCAAGAGATAATTGGATTTTTGGTCACTTACCTTTGAATCCTTTTCCCTTACGCAGACTGGGCGACCTCCCTCATGCTCAGTCGTGCAAGGCTTTGGATCTTGCCCATTTTTTCCCTACTGGTTTGTTTTATTGTTCTAACAATTTTCACTGGTTCCTGCTACTCCTTACCGGACTCTTCTAAAGAAAACTGGCATTATAGGGTTGCGAGGGGGAGAAGCTTATTTTTTAACGTTACAGTTTAAATGAAGTGCCAGCTCCAGCCCCAACCTGCAATTCCATGTTCAGTGTCTCCAGCCGGCTTAAGAGAAAATGATCCAACGGTAAGTGACCAAAAATCCTATTTTTATTTAATTTGTTACATTTATTCCTTAAGTAATGTTGTTTTATGCATATTGGGGGTAATTCCAAGTTGATCGCAGCAGGAATTTTGTTAGCAGTTGGGCAAAACCATGTGCACTGCAGGGGAGGCAGATATAACATGTGCAGAAAGAGTTAGATTTGGGTGAGTTATTTTGTTTCTGTGCAGGGTAAATACTGGCTGCTTTATTTTTACACTGCAAATTAGATTGCAGATTGAACACACCACACCCAAATCTAACTCTCTCTGCACATGTTAAATCTGCCTCCCCTGCAGTGCACATGGTTTTGCCCAACTGCTAACAAAATTCCTGCTGCGATCAACTTGGAATTACCCCCTTTGACACCAGTGACGTGTGGTTAGGTGAGGATGAACCTTTCCTGTCATACTCCAGTATACTGTAAGCCAGAGTTTTGACTATATAAATTATATGAAAAATACAAAGAATATATTATAAATATCTTCTTTGTATTATTGTAATCATTTTTATAGTCAAAACTCTGGAGTAAACAAAACTCTGGAGTGCCTCACCTGCCTACGTTTTCAAACTCACCAAATTTCAAGCAGTATACAGATGTAGCCATGGTCATCCAGAGCCAGATTTTCACACAATACAGTTTGGGGGTAATTCCAAGTTGATCGCAGTAGGAAATTTTTTAGCAGTTGGGCAAAACCATGTGCACTGCAGGGGGGCAGATATAACATTTGCAGAGAGAGTTAGATTTGGGTGGTTTATTTTGTTTCTGTGCAGGGTAAATGCTGGCTGCTTTACTTTTACACTGCAATTTAGATTGCAGATTTAACTCACCACACCCAAATCTATCTCTCTCTGCACATGTTTTATCTGCCTCCCCTGCAGTGCACATGGTTTTGCCCAACTGCTAACAAAGTTCCTGCTGCGATCAACTCAGAATTACCCCCTATATGAGCCCAAGGGCTAATGTTGGTATTATACACAGCAGGACCGGCTCCAGGCACGTTCGAATTGAGCGGCCGCGCGGGGCGCCACCCTTAATGGTCGCCGCGCGCTGGCGCCGCCATTTTCGTTCCTGGAGCCGGCCCTGTGCTGCGCTGCCCGGCCTTAAACTATTGTGTGCTTATCTGACGTCAGACGCCAGCGCAGCGCACATAGCGCACACCACCCGCACCGCCGCCACACCGCCCGCGGCCCTGCTCCCTCAGACAGCAGCACTCCTCCCCCTCCCAGCGCAGCAGGTATTGGGGGCATTTATGGATGGCATTATGTGGGGGCTGCACTGTGGGGTCATATCTGCACTGTGGGGGCATTCATTTATCTAGCACTGTGCGGGCATTTATTTATCAGGCACTGTGGGGGCATTTATTTATCAGGCGCTGTGGGGGCATTTATTTATCTGGCACTGTAGGAGCATATCTGGCACTGGGGGCATTTATTTATCTGGCACTGGGGGCGTTTATGTATCTTGCACTGTGGGGGCATTTATGTATCTGGCACTGTGGGGGCATTTCTGCACTGTGGGGGCATTAATGTATCTGGCACTGTGGGGGAATATCTGGCACTGGGGGCATTAATGTATCTGGCACTGTGGGGGCATATCTGGCACTGGGGGCATTAATGTATCTATCACTGTGGGGGCATATCTGGCACTGGGGGCATTAATGTATCTGGCACTGTGGGGGCATATCTGGCACTGGGGGCATTAATGTATCTGGCACTGGGGGCATATCTGGCACGGGGGCAATAATGTATCTGGCACTGTGGGGGGCATTAATGTATCTGGCACTGTGGGGGGCATTAATGTATCTGGCACTGTGGGGGCATTAATGTATCAGGCACTGTGGGGGGCATTAATGTATCTGGCACTGCAGGGGCATATCTGGCACTGTGGGGGGCATTAATGTATCTGACACTGTGGGGGGCAATAATGTATCTGGCACTGTGTGGGCACTTATGCATCTGGCACTGGGGGCACTTATGCATCTGGCACTGGGGGCATTTATGCATCTGGCACTGGGGGCATTTATGTATCTGGCACTGGGGGCATTTATGTATCTGGCACTGTGGGGGCACTTATGTATCTGGCACTGTGTGGGCACTTATGTATCTGGCACTGTGTGGGCACTTATGTATCTGGCACTGTGGGGCATTAATGTATCTGGCACTGTGGGGGCATTAATGTATCTGGCACTGTGGGGGCATTAATGTATCTGGCACTGTGGGGGGCATTAATGTATCTGGCACTGTGGGGGGCATTAATGTATCTGACACTGTGGGGGGCAATAATGTATCTGGCACTGTGGGCACTTATGTATCTGGCACTGTGTGGGCACTTATGTATCTGGCACTGTGGGGGCATTTATGTATCTGGCACTGTGGGGGGCATATCTGCACTGTGGGGGCATTTATGTATCTGGCACTTTGGGGGCATTTATGTATCTGAACTGTGGGTGCATATCTGGCACTGTGTGGCCATTTATGTAGCTGGCACTGCTGGGGGGGCATGTCACGTGTAGCTGGCACTGCTGGGGGGGCATGTCACGTGTAGCTGGCACTGCTGGGGGGGCATGTCACGTGTAGCTGGCACTGCTGGGGGGGGCATGTCACGTGTAGCTGGCACTGCTGGGGGGCATGTCACGTGTAGCTGGCACTGCTGGGGGGCATGTCACGTGTAGCTGGCACTGCTGGGGGGCATGTCATGTAGTGTTCCCGCTAGGCGTCTGTGGCTAGGCAATGTGTCTCAGTGCTCTCCCTGGTGCAATGTGTCTCAGTGCTGTGCCTGGCGCAAAGTGTATAGGAGGTTCTACCTGGTGCAGTGTGTATTAGCTGCACTACTGTGTGGTGTAATGCAAATTGCCACTATTATGTGGCCACGTACCTTCCCCACAAAGTAACTCCCCTTAATTTTTGCAGCGCGCCTTCGGCGCGCACTGTCCATGCTTTGGCATATAGGTATGGGTACAACAAGCAGTATGTACATCATTTTGCCCTCCTAACTTAAAAATGTGCCCTCCCTGTGATCAGCACCATGCCCTAAAAAGTGAACACTATCATGTGTAGCTGGCACTGCTGGGGGGCATGTCATGTGTAGCTGGCACTGCTGCGGGGCATGTCATGTCTAGCTGGCACTGATGCGGGGCATGTCATGTCTAGCTGGCACTGCTGCGGGGCATGTCATGTGTAGCTGGCACTGATGCGGGGCATGTCATGTCTAGCTGGCACTGCTGCGGGGCATGTCATGTGTAGCTGGCACAGCTGGGGGGCATGTCATGTCTATCTGGCACTGCACATTATGTGTATCTGGCACTATACTGGAGACATTGTGTGTAAGGAACACTACTGTGGCTATGTGTAAGGCTGCTAATTGTGTGAAAATATATTTATAGTTTGATGATATGAAGTTACGAGGCCACGCCCACTTTTCCAGAGGCCACGACCACTTTTCCAGAGGCCACGACCACTTTTCCGGGAGCGCTTTTACATTTTCTCGCTCAGGGTGCTAGTAGGCCTGGAGCCGACCCTGATACACAGGTGCAGCAGTATACAGATGTAGTCATGCTCAGCATTGCTGCGATGCAGCATGCTGCAACACGGCTTACTGCATGGCATGCTGGGCTGTGATGCAAACAGTCACAGCCTGGCACACCATGCAGCATCGCAGTAAGATGACCATGGTTACATCTGTATACTGCTGCAGCTGTGTATTATGCCCACATGAACCCTTAGGCTCACATACTGTTTTGCGTGAAAATCTGGCTCTGGTACTAGCCAGTGCCTCCTCAGCCATTTACTTCACCGCACGTCCCTGATTGACACATAATATAATTTAAACTTACTGTTAATGCTGTAAATGGTGTTCTCGATTTAATTCAGAGTCAGGGAGCGGAAGGAGATAGATGAAATGATGACATCAACTCAGTGCAAAATATGGCGTGATGTGAGTGCAACATTACTTGTATTTTGTTTTGTAGAGTAAAAATTAGATGAAAGGATGGAAAAATAGATTTTAAGGAACTTTACTTGCTGTGCGAATGGACACATGCCAGTTTCACTCTACCAGACTTAATTTTCCACTGGATCCGTGCTGGGAGAGATTGGATCTTCTCATATGCTTTTAATGGACTTGATTTTGTGCCTTTTAATTGCGCTTAATATACTGTATCTATGTGCCCTTTATCTAGTGTAAAACAAAGCTTCACACATAAAAGTCCAACATGCAGTGAGGCATACTTGCCGACTTTCTGGTTGTCCCCTCTGGGAGGGGGCATCCAGGTTGACACAACAGGGGGCGTGGCATGGAGGGAGCGGCGGTCTGGGGGCATGGAGATGTGATTGCATCATCGCGGCCCCTCTCCCTGCAATACAATGCCCACATTACTGGCATTGTAAAGGGAGGGCGTGGCAATGATGATGCAAATTGTGTCATCGGCCGCCCACCTTTCCTCCATAAGCAGGCAGCGGTGGGAGTAAGTGGGCAGTAGCGGGGGAGGGGGTTGTCGGTGCAGGTAGATGTAAGCCAGCTCCAGGAGACTTACCTACTTTTCCGAGTTGCCAGTAGTGCCACCCGATTTCAATTTTCATGAGCCTTATGGCCATTTTGGGAGATTAGGCAAATATGCAGTAAGGCTAGTCATGGGGAATATTTGATAACTAGGGAGTTGTCAAACTGCCGATAGATTTAATAGAGCAATAAGAAATACTGTACACACTAAGAAAACCTGATTTACAATATATTTCTGTTGCTGGTCTCGGCGTCATTTCCCGCATTCTAGTGACTATTTCTGCCTTATTCCTAACCCTGGTTCCTACTCCTAATCCTAACTTCCCCCCAGCCTAACCCTATCTTCCCCTTGCAACCTAACCCTAACCTCCCACCCGCAGCCTAACACTATCCTCCCCATTTGCCTTACATTATCCTCCCCCAAAGCCTAACCCTAACCTCCTTCCCGCAGCCTAATCCTAACCCCCCAGTTTAACCCTTACCTCCCCCCACAGTCTAACCCTATCCAGAGCCAGATTCCCTTAGCCTTCCCCTGCAGCCTATCCCTAAAACTCCCAGCCTAACCCTATTCCTCCCAGCATTCCCCTAGTCCCCCCCCGCTGCATAACCATAACCCCCCAGCCTAGCCCAACCTCCCATTACAGCCTATCCCCCCAGCCTAACCATAACCCCCCCCCCAGCCTAACACTAACCTCACTTCTATAGCCTAACCCGAATCCCCCCCCCCCACAGCCTAACTCTAGTCCTCTTGCCCATTGCCTAACCCTAAGGTCGACATTTCACCTATCGAAATTCTGACAACATGTCAACAGGTTGCCTATTGACATTTTAACGATGTCAATATCATAACTGTTGGCATTGTGGTGTTGACATTTTGACTACATTCATCCTGAGGTTTTTTTACTCACATGCAGTAAATTTAATTGGAAATATTTAAGCAGATTGGTTGTAAAGTAGTAGGCGGATGGTCTTTTATGCACGGTTTAGATTTTGTGTATATAACCAATGGATGAATATAATGCATTTATCCTTACTCTTGTAACAATAATGTGTTATGCCCACAAAAATCTAGACTGTATTTCAGCCCATGTACTGAATATGATCATTTAGCAGTAAAGCACCAATGCTGCGTCTTCTCTGCAAGGCAACCTGGAAATGAAGTTGACATACATGCCATTATAAATATGTAATGCTTACCTAACGATTGCTATACAGGCTTTGTCTCTACATTGGCTAATTTATATAGGTAGACAAAACTACAGTCACTAAGCATCGGTATACTCACATGGCAAACTGTTGCTGTCTTCACAATAGACGCTGTACAGTATATGCAGTACTCCCCTAAGACTGTAACAGGCGTCAACACTCACTATTGCCTTGTATGAGTAATCACTATTATCACCATGAGCTAGTAACATGCTGCAGTCTTGAAGAGCCTATATTTGCAATGACAATCTGTAGTCACGTCATTATTGTAATTTCATCCCTGGAGAACCACTTTAGCTTCCTGTAGAGCTATGAGAAAAGACATCAATATCTCCATCCGTTTTTTTCGCATGGGTAAATGGATGTAGTTATGGGATTCAGGCTATGCTGATTCATTGTAGTGCCTGGCATCTTCTAAGACCAGCGTGACCTCTCTATCCCTGCTCTCAACTGTCTGCAGAAGTAGCGGAAATGTTTGCTGTGCTGTCATTTGTTTAGGACATAGCCAAAGCCTGTATAAGACGTTGGTATAAAGATGGCAACCCCCACCACTGCTAAGGAACTGTCTGTCTGGGGAAGCTACAGATCTCAAGGAACAGTCCTGTACAGGAGGTAATGTTACTAACTTCCTCCATTATTTATTGGGGTTACTTATTGCTGCTTAGATTACATTATAGCAGATAATGTGTTTTCCTGTGTTTTAGGATTGTGTGTCATTTAAACTCCTCTGCCCCATTATGATGGTCACTGGCCAGGCTTTGCTGTATATGTACATGATATTGTGAGTGAGATCTCCCGCTGCTTCACTCTTCTGTTTAGGAGTCAAGTTTTTTGCCAAGAGATTGTTTTCCTTTCTTCTGTGTGCTGTATGCCTGAATCAGACAGCTGCCCTTGGTCTTGTATCTTTGACACTGAGGCGTTGTTGTCTGCATGAGACAGTACATTACTGCTCTCCACAGCTCACCCCACTGCCAGATCCGCTCCCATAACTTCATTCTTGGAAAGTTTCGGAGTCTCTAGGGAGATAAAACGCGGGCAACATTTGCTCTTGCCTGAGCAATTTCAGAAGGCATTCAGACTTGCTTTGTTATTGCTGTTACCAAAGGTGGGCAAAGGGGCATGAGAATTTCTCCTCGGAGCCTATAAATGTAACATCACAAAGTTGTTTCTGTGTATTTGCACAGTGAGACCTTGTACACACAGACGTTATGTGAAAACATTGAATGCACTTCTCAAAACCTATTAAATGCGCTTTGAGGCTGGAAGTCCAAAAAATAATGTAAGTGAATGGAACTGTACACACACACTTTCTACTAAGCGTTTGCTTAACATTGCTTCACCTCTAATGATCACACAAGCATTACAACTGTAAAGTGCAAAGGAGTTCTATGGGAGTCCACTGAACCTCATTCTGAGGTGCTCAGTGCTGCACACAGTTGGCTGATGTTTGAGTCACGCAGTGCATGTGTCCTGATTGTCTGCACTTAGAGATGCAGTACTGGATTGGATGCAGGGGGCCGGATGTAAGGAAGTCTGAGTTGACGGGAGGTGCAGGTTCCAGGCCGAATGCTGACTTTTTTTTAAAGCGGCACTCATGTACAATGCAAGGTTTTGCCTTGTACATGATTACTGCTTTAATAAAGGTCTGAGTTCGTCCGGGAACCCGCACCTCCGGCCAACTCAGAGTTCATTACATCTGGCCCAGGAAGTGTGAATTTTAGTGGGCATTGCTGGAAGGTAGAGAAACCATGATGCAGTCGTGTTGCTGAAAGTGGCTGCATCCGAAGGCCACACTCAGATAATGCCACAGTGCTGGTGTAAGTTTCGATGGTCTACAAACACACAATAACGGAAATGCACCTTCTCAAGACTACACAAGTGGGCATGGTCTGTGGGGCTAATTCAGACCTGATCGCTGCTGTGCGTTTTCGGTGGGCAGGAGGGGGCGGGCCGGTGGCGTTCGGCCTCCGTTTTGGGGGCACGGTCCGGGCAACGCAGGCGAGCCGGGACCGTGTGGGGAGTAGGCCGCGGCGGCTGCGTGACATCACACGCAGCCGCTGCGACCCGGGATGCGACAAGCAGGTCCCTGCCAGACCTGAGGAGCTGCGCAGGTAGGGAGCTACTTGTCAAGTACAAAAGCATTGCCGCTGTGCGATGCTTTTGTACTTGTGCAGGGGGGGGGGGGGGGTTACTGACATGCGGAGCGGACTAGCCCCGTGCTGGGTGTCCCCCCGCATGTCAGAGTAAATGATCGGAGATGTGCTAAATTTAGCACATCTACGATCAACTCTGAATTACCCCCAGTGTCCAACTAAGAATCAGGTACACTATGTTGGAGGGACATTTTAAAGCACCCTGTGAGGTCAAAGCACAAGACTTTGTCTGTACTGGACAACATTAACATGTTTATTCACCTGTGTTTGTGAGCCACTTAGGCTTGTATACATTAATACCAGACTGCACTAAAAAAGCATTTTCAGACCAATATGGATGACCTATCTTCTAGTTGGATTTACTCTAAAGTATGCCTTATCCTCTGAATTTAGTGTCACATGATCATTTGTGAATGCTACATTTTCCAGCCAGTAACAGCAATATATTTGCCCATGCCCTCAGAGGCACAAATTCAGGACCTGTGGGTCAACAGGAGACATGTTAATTAACAATGCTCCATCTAGGGCCGGCACTACTGCTAGGCATATGCCAGGGTGTAGGAGGTGCCTAAAACACAATGAAATAAATATCACTTATTTTGTATCTTTATTTTCACTGCAGCACCCCACATTGAGCATTGGCAGCTAATATGAATGGACAACAGGTGGAGGATTCTTACCTGTGAAACTGCGGCTGCTGCTCTTCTAGGTTTATTATGGGCTAGGGTGTGGCACCAGGGGAGGGGTGAGGGGTCGTGTGAAAGGTCCAGAATAGCATTAGCCCTGGATCCATCCATTTGTAAATAACCTCCAATGTGTTTGTGTATGTCATTTTTCACATGTACGTTCTTTGTAGCCATATAAGAAATTGATTGCTGGGAGAAAGAGAATGTTTGTCATTTGTAAAATAAAATTGTTCTATAATTAGCAATAGAAACTCAATACTTGAAAAGGGCTATTCGGTGATATCAAGGCTGGTTCTTGAGTACAAAAGAGATTTCCGATCACTGCAGAAGTGCAGTGTATTATATTACATAGCCTATATGTACATTCAGCTGGCAAATTAATTGAATGTCTCGAGGTGAGAGGATTTTTTACAGTATATCTATATTTATAATCTAACATGAATATCTAAAAAAAAGATTTTCTGCATAATTTACTTTTTATGTGGGAGGTTGCTACAACTATAGACTGTCAATGGTGCCACTTAATCCACTTAATGGTAGAGATGTGCACTTGAAATTTTTCGGGTTTTGTGTTTTGGTTTTGGGTTCGGTTCCGCGGCCGTGTTTTGGGTTCGACCGCGTTTTGGCAAAACCTCACCAAATTTTTTTTGTCGGATTCGGGTGTGTTTTGGATCCGGGTGTTTTTTTCAAAAAACACTAAAAAACAGCTTAAATCATAGAATTTGGGGGTCATTTTGATCCCAAAAGTATTATTAACCTCAAAAACCATAATTTCCACTCATTTTCAGTCTATTCTGAACACCTCACACCTCACAATATTATTTTTGGTCCTAAAATTTGCACCGAGGTCGCTGGATGACTAAGCTAAGCGACCCTAGTGGCCGACACAAACACCTGGCCCATCTAGGAGTGGCACTGCAGTGTCACGCAGGATGGCCCTTCCAAAAAACACTCCCCAAACAGCACATGACGCAAAGAAAAAAAGAGGCGCAATGAGGTAGCTGTGTGAGTAAGCTAAGCGACCCTAGTGGCCGACACAAACACCTGGCCCATCTAGGAGTGGCACTGCAGTGTCACGCAGGATGGCCCTTCCAAAAAATACTCCCCAAACAGCACATGACGCAAAGAAAAAAAGAGGCGCAATGAGGTAGCTGTGTGAGTAAGATAAGCGACCCTAGTGGCCGACACAAACACCTGGCCCATCTAGGAGTGGCACTGCAGTGTCACGCAGGATGGCCCTTCCAAAAAACACTCCCCAAACAGCACATGACGCAAAGAAAAAAAGAGGCGCAATGAGGTAGCTGTGTGAGTAAGATAAGCGACCCTAGTGGCCGACACAAACACCTGGCCCATCTAGGAGTGGCACTGCAGTGTCACGCAGGATGGCCCTTCCAAAAAACACTCCCCAAACAGCACATGACGCAAAGAAAAAAAGAGGCGCAATGAGGTAGCTGTGTGAGTAAGATAAGCGACCCTAGTGGCCGACACAAACACCTGGCCCATCTAGGAGTGGCACTGCAGTGTCACGCAGGATGGCCCTTCAAAAAAATACTCCCCAAACAGCACACGACGCAAAGAAAAATGAAAGAAAAAAGAGGTGCAAGATGGAATTGTCCTTGGGCACCCACCCTTATGTTGTATAAACAGGACATGCACACTTTAACCAACCCATCATTTCAGTGACAGGGTCTGCCTCAGCCGTTCCTTGCCACTCCGTGTGGTAAATGGCATATTGGCAAGTTTACGCTTCTCCTCCGACAATTTTATTTTAGATTTTTGAGTCCTTTTTTTACTGATATTTGGTGTTTTGGATTTTACATGCTCTGTACTATGACATTGGGCATCGGCCTTGGCAGACGACGTTGCTGGCATTTCATCGTCTCGGCCATGACTAGTGGCAGCAGCTTCAGCACGAGGTGGAAGTCGATCTTGATCTTTCCCTATTTTTGGAACCTCAACATTTTTGTTCTCCATATTTTAATAGGCACAACTAAAAGGCACCTCAGGTAAACAATGGAGATGGATGGATACTAGTATACTTATGGATGACGAGCGACTGCCGACACAGAGGTAGCTACAGCCGTGGACTACCGTACTGTGTCTGCTGCTAATATAGACTGGATGATAATGAGATAAAATTAAAATATATATATATTTCACACTAGTACTGCAGCCGGACAGGTATATATTATGTAATGACGGACCTGCTGGACACTGTCTGTCAGACTCAGCACTGCAGACTCCTAAAGTAAGCTACTAGTATCAAGAAGATAGAAAAAAAAAAACACGGGTAGGTGGTATACAATTATGGATGGACGAGCGACTGCCGACACAGAGGTAGCTACAGCCGTGGACTACCGTACTGTGTCTGCTGCTAATATAGACTGGATGAAAATGAGATAAAATTAAAATATATATATATATATCACACTAGTACTGCAGCCGGACAGGTATATATTATGTAATGACGGACCTGCTGGACACTGTCTGTCAGCACTGCAGACTCCTAAAGTAAGCTACTAGTATCAAGAAGATAGAAAAAAAAAAAAAACACGGGTAGGTGGTATACAATTATGGATGGACGAGCGACTGCCGACACAGAGGTAGCTACAGCCGTGGACTACCGTACTGTGTCTGCTGCTAATATAGACTGGATGATAATGAGATAAAATTAAAAAATATATATATATCACACTAGTACTGCAGCCGGACAGGTATATATTATGTAATGACGGACCTGCTGGACACTGTCTGTCAGACTCAGCACTGCAGACTCCTAAAGTAAGCTACTAGTATCAAGAAGATAGGAAAAAAAAAAAACCACGGGTAGGTGGTATACAATTATGGATGGACGAGCGACTGCCGACACAGAGGTAGCTACAGCCGTGGACTACCGTACTGTGTCTGCTGCTAATATAGACTGGATGATAATGAGATAAAATTAAAATATATATATATATCACACTAGTACTGCAGCCGGACAGGTATATATTATGTAATGACGGACCTGCTGGACACTGTCTGTCAGCACTGCAGACTCCTAAAGTAAGCTACTAGTATCAAGAAGATAGAAAAAAAAAAAACACGGGTAGGTGGTATACAATTATGGATGGACGAGCGACTGCCGACACAGAGGTAGCTACAGCCGTGGACTACCGTACTGTGTCTGCTGCTAATATAGACTGGATGATAATGAGATAAAATTAAAATATATATATATATATCACACTAGTACTGCAGCCGGACAGGTATATATTATGTAATGACGGACCTGCTGGACACTGTCTGTCAGACTCAGCACTGCAGACTCCTAAAGTAAGCTACTAGTATCAAGAAGATAGAAAAAAAAAAAACCACGGGTAGGTGGTATACAATTATGGATGGACGAGCGACTGCCGACACAGAGGTAGCTACAGCCGTGGACTACCGTACTGTGTCTGCTGCTAATATAGACTGGATGATAATGAGATAAAATTAAAATATATATATATATCACACTAGTACTGCAGCCGGACAGGTATATATTATGTAATGACGGACCTGCTGGACACTGTCTGCAGAATGCGTTTATAAAAACACCACACGACGAGTGTTTAACTTTTTCAGGCAGACAATCACAATATACTGGTGGTCAGCAGACAATCACAATACTGGTGGTCAGTGGTCACTGGTCAGTCACACTGGCAGTGGCACTCTGGCAGCAAAAGTGTGCACTGTACTTAAAATATGTACTCCTGCTATAACTGCTCCCCAGTCTCCCCCACAATTCAGCTGTGTGAGCAGTGAGCACTCAGCACAGTCAGATAATGATATACAGTATTACATATGATGCAGCACACTGGGCTGAGCACAGATATGGTATGTGACTGTGTCACACTGTGTATCGTTTTTTTTCAGGCAGAGAACGGATTAATTAAACTGGTGGTCACTGGTCACACTATCAGCAGCAAGTAGTACTCCTCCTAATAATATGCTCCCCAAAATTTGTGTCTCTCTCTAGTACTCTAGTCTAAACGGAGAGGACGCCAGCCACGTCCTCTCCCTATCAATCTCAATGCACGTGTGAAAATGGCGGCGACGCGCGGCTCCTTATATAGAATCCGAGTCTCGCGATAGAATACGAGCCTCGCGAGAATCCGACAGCGGGATGATGACGTTCGGGCGCGCTCGGGTTAACCGAGCAAGGCGGGAAGATCCGAGTCGCTCGGCCCCGTGTAAAAAAACCTGAAGTTCGGGCGGGTTCGGATTCCGAGGAACCGAACCCGCTCATCTCTACTTAATGGTGTCACTTAATCTAAAGGATCAGGGATATGGTGATGTTCCCGATCCTTTGTTTATGAATTGACAGTGCTGTTCAGTTGGATTGGTTGTTTTCCTTGATAAAAGTCCCGGATTGTGATCGAAACGTCGGTATCTTTTGTGGATCTGGTATGAGCAATTTTTTCTTTGTTGGAATAAATATTTTTTCTCTTTATTGCATTTAAATACTGGAAAGTGCTATCATTGCCACTTAGTGGGAATTCTCTGTACTATATAACAGGTCCCCCACTCCCGAGTTGGACCTTGATTGGGCCCCCCAGCCAGTGTATTCAGTTGGGTGAGAGTGCAGGATGTCCTATATCTATATGTATATATATATATATATATAGTCCCACAATCCGGCACTTCAATAATAAAGTAAAAAACAACCACCTGTGTGCCCTTGTTGAATGCAAATAGAACCAGATAGGCAGGCTATAATCTGTCTAAAAGACGCGACACTCCAGGATTTTGAAAAAGTAAGGTATATTTAACATAGTGGTCCGGTATACATTTAGATCAGCTCACATGTCTTTAGAATTCCTCGTAAAGTTTACGCTTCTGGGTCATAACAGACCCCGTCTTCGGGACCAAGGAGTAGGAGCCAGTAGGTAATAATATAAAGTTAAATTTTCAATTTATTATGTGTTGAAAATGTAACTTTCTGTTATTACCTACTGGCTCCTACTCCTTGGTCCTGAAGACGGGGTCAGTTATGACCCAGAAACGTAGCCTTTACAAGGAATTCTAAAGACATGCGAGCTGATCTGTATGTATACCGGACCACTATGTTAAATATACTGTACCTTACTTTTTCAAAATCCTGGAGTGCCGTGCCTTTTAGACAGGTTATAGCCTGCCTATCTGGTTTTATATATATATATATATATATAATCTCTATAAAGCAGCGGCACTCGGCAGACTGTTTTGCAGAAAAAAGCCGTTTATTCCGGTCCTACGCCGTTTCGGGGATGTACCCCGTCTTCAGGGACAATACAGTACAAATATAGTGCTAATACCATCAACCTTTTATACCCTCTAAACAAGTGCTCATGAATGTTTAATGTGTGATACAACTCACCTGTCCAGCGCTGCCGATTCCCGCCGCGTCTGGCCGCTGTGTGTACAGGACTCACATGGATGACGTCAGCGGTCAGCGCCAGACAGGGAGCTCCAATCAGAGAGTTAGTATAAGTGTTGCTAAGCAACCGCTGTGAATAAATAACACAAAAACATGTTAATAAAATCCCGTGCTGGTTAAAATAGTGCTAATCAGAGATCACTCTGAGCATGCCACTAACTCATACCTACTAAAACTATATACTATCTACATTAAAAACAAAGGATAAACGTTCCCGACGGAAGATAAGCATTGACGTGAACATAATTATATATATATTATTATCTACTGGTTAAACTGCTGTCTATAGCTAAATAGCTAAATACTTCTGAAAAATGCTTGAAACAGTGGCTATACTGACTATGGCTCTAAGACTATACATATCATGAGGTTATCCATAGCTCTCATCGTCTCGATATTCAAAGCATGTAAAGTTATACTGATGGATAACCTCATGCTATGTATAGTCTTAGAGCCATAGTCAGTATAGCCACTGTTTCAAGCATTTTTCAGAAGTATTTAGATAATAATATATATATAATTATGTTCACGTCAATGCTTATCTTCCGTCGGGAACGTTTATCCTTTGTTTTTAATGTAGATAGTATATAGTTTTAGTAGGTATGAGTTAGTGGCATGCTCAGAGTGATCTCTGATTAGCACTATTTTAACCAGCACGGGATTTTATTAACATGTTTTTGTGTTATTTATTCACAGCGGTTGCTTAGCAACACTTATACTAACTCTCTGATTGGAGCTCCCTGTCTGGCGCTGACCGCTGACGTCATCCATGTGAGTCCTGTACACACAGCGGCCAGACGCGGCGGGAATCGGCAGCGCTGGACAGGTGAGTTGTATCACACATTAAACATTCATGAGCACTTGTTTAGAGGGTATAAAAGGTTGATGGTATTAGCACTATATTTGTACTGTATTGTCCCTGAAGACGGGGTACATCCCCGAAACGGCGTAGGACCGGAATAAACGGCTTTTTTCTGCAAAACAGTCTGCCGAGTGCCGCTGCTTTATAGAGATTACATTTGGATGGCAACATTCGCGGAAGGCACCACAGCAAGTAAATAGTGCCCAACAGTGAGTGCCGAGCCTGCCAGCTTTGCTTATATATATATATATATATATATATATAATATATATATATACTACCAGTGCTTCGCTACGGAATTTAAAGGAAAATGGCAATCTTTGTCAGGCCACACCTCTGGGCTTCCCCGGATTGATGCTGTCAAAATGCTGGTGCTGAGGAGAATAATCCGCCGCCTTCTCTGCCCGTCCCGCCTCTGATCCCGCCTCTGATGCTGGCCATGCTTGGATGACAGGCCAAGCTCCGCCCACTGTATGTTGACTATGTTAGGTTTGTAGGCTGACTCTATGTCAAAGGGCCCTAGGTCTACTTGCTTAGCTTCAAAACTCAAGTATGCCTCTGCCCCTATACGTGTGTGCTTCTGCCCCTACCCATGTGTGCATCTGCCCTTACCCATAGTTGCCTCTGCTCTTACCCATATGCCTGTGCCCCTACCTGTGTGTGCCTCTATCCTTACCTGTGGGTGCCTCTGCCCCTACCCGTGTGTGCCTCTGCTCCTACCCGTGGGTGCCTCTGCCCTTACATGTTGGTGCCTCTGCCCCTACCCATGTGTGTTTCTGTGTAAATTGCTCCAGACATTCCAGATTTATGGCTGAAAACTAGAGATGTGCACCGGAAATTTTTCGGGTTTTGTGTTTTGGTTTTGGATTCGGTTCCGCGGCCATGTTTTGGATTCGGACGCGTTTTGGCAAAACCTCCATGAATTTTTTGTTGATCCTATAGTATTATTAACCTCAAAAAACATAATTTCCACTCATTTCCAGTCTATTCTGAACACCTCACACCTCACAATATTATTTTTAGTCCTAAAATTTGCACCGAGGTCGCTGGATGACTAAGCTAAGCGACCCAAGTGGGCGGCACAAACACCTGGTCCATCTAGGAGTGGCATTGCAGTGTCAGACAGGATGGCACTTAAAAAAATTGGCCCCAAACATCACATGATGCAAAGATAAATAAAATACCCTCCCACCCACCCTTATGTTGTATAAACAGGACATGCACACTTTAACAAACCCATCATTTCAGCCACAGGGTCTGCCACACGACTGTGGCTGAAATGACTGGTTGGTTTGGGCCCCCACCAAAAATAGAAGCAATCAATCTCTCCTTACTCAAACTGGCTCTACAGAGGCAAGATGTCCACCTTATCATCATCCTCCGATTCCTCACCCCTTTCACTGTGTACATCCCCCCCCTCACAGAGTATTAATTCGTCCCCACTGGAATCCACCTTCTCAGGTCCCTGTGTACTTTCTGGAGGCAATTAATGGTGAATGTCTCCATGGAGGAATTGATTATAATTAATTTTGATGAACATCATCTTCTCCACATTTTGTGGAAGTAACCTTGTACGCCGATCGCTGACAAGGTGACTGGCTGCACTAAACACTCTTTTGGAGTACACACTGGAGGGGGGCAACTTAGGTAAAATAAAGCCAGCTTGTGCAAGGGCCTCCAAATTGCCTCTTTTTCCTGCCAGTATACGTACGGACTGTCTGACTTGCCTACTTGGATGCTGTCACTCATATAATCCTCCACCATTCTTTCAATGGTGAGAAAATCATATGCAGTGACAGTAGACGACATGTCAGTAATCGTTGGCAGGTCCTTCAGTCCGGACCAGATGTCAGCACTCGCTCCAGACTGCCCTGCATCACCGCCAGCGGGTGGGCTCGGAATTCTTAGCCTTTTCCTCGCAGCCCCAGTTGCGGGAGAATGTGAAGGAGGAGCTGTTGACGGGTCACGTTCCGCTTGAGTTGACAAGTGTCTCACCAGCAGGTCTTTGAACATCTGCAGACTTGTGTCTGCCGGAAAGAGAGATACAACGTAGGCTTTAAACCTAGGATCGAGCACGGTGGCCAAAATGTACTGCTCTGATTTCAACAGATTGACCACCCGTGAATCCTGGTTAAGCGAATTAAGGGCTCCATCCACAAGTCCCACATGACTAGCGGAATGGCTCAGTTTTAGCTCCTCCTTCAATCTCTCCAGCTGCTTCTGCAAAAGACTGATGAGGGGAATGACCTGACTCAGGCTGGCAGTGTCTGAACTGACTTCACGTGTGGCAAGTTCAAAGGGTTGCAGAACTTTGCACAATGTTGAAATCATTCTCCACTGTGCTTGAGTCAGGTGCATTCCCCCTCCTTTGCCTATATATCGTAGGCAGATGTATAGGCTTGAATGGCCTTTTGCTGCTCCTCCATCCTCTGAAGCATATAGAGGGTTGAATTCTACCTCGTTACCACCTCTTGCTTCAGCTGATGGAGGGGCAGGTCCAGGAGTGTTTGCTGGTGCTCCAGTCTTCGGCACGCGGTGGCTGAATGCCGAAAGTGGCCCGCAATTCTTCGGGCCACCGACAGCATCTCTTGCACGCCCCTGTCATTTAAAAAAAAAAAATTGCACAACCAAATTAATTGTATGTGCAAAACATGGGATCTGCTGGAATTTGCCCACATGTAACGCACGCACAATATTGGTGGCGTTGTCCGATGTCACAAATCCCCAGGAGAGTCCAATTGGGGTAAGCCAATCTGCGATTATGTTCCTCAGTTTCCGTAAGAGGTTGTCAGCTGTGTGCCTCTTATGGAAAGCGGTGATACAAAGCGTAGCCTGCCTAGGAACGAGTTGGCGTTTGCAAGATGCTGCTACTGGTGCCGCTGCTGCTGCTGCTGTTGTTGCTGCGGGAGGCAATACATCTACCCAATGGGCTGTCACAGTCATATAGTCCTGAGTCTGCCCTGTTCCACTTGTCCAGATGTCCATGGTTAAGTGGACATTGGGTACAACTGCATTTTTTAGGACACTGGTGAGTCTTTTTCTGACGTCTTTCTGACGTCTGTACATTCTCGGTATCGCCTGCCTAGAGAAGTGGAGTTGGCGTTTGCGAGATGCTGCTACTGGTGCCGCCGCTGCTGTTCTTGCAGCGGGAGGCAATACATCTACCCAGTGGGCTGTCGCAGTCATATAGTCCTGAGTCTGCCCTGCTCCACTTGTCCACGTGTCCATGGTTAAGTGGACATTGGGTACAACTGCATTTTTTAGGACACTGGTGAGTCTTTTTCTGACGTCTGTGTACATTCTCGGTATCACCTGCCTAGAGAAGTGGAACCTAGAAGGGATTTGGTACCGGGGACACACTACCTCAAGAAATTCTCTAAGTCCCTGTGAATTAACGGTGGATACTGGACACACGTCTAACACCAACACAGCTGCCAAGGCCTCAGTTATCCGCTTTGCAGCAGGATGACTGCTGTGATATTTCATCTTCCTCGCAAACGACTGTTGGACAGTCAATTGCTTACTGGAAGTAGTACAAGTGGTCTTCCGACTTCCCCTCTGGGATGACGATCGACTCCAAGCAGCAACAACAGCAGCGCCAGCAGCAGTAGGCGTTACACTCAAGGATCCATCGGAGGAATCCCAGTTAGGAGAGGACTCGTCACACTTGCCAGTGACATGGCCTGCAGGACTATTGGCGTTCCTGTCTAACGAGGAAATTGACACTGAGGGAGTTGGTGGTGTGGTTTGCAGGAGCTTGGGTACAAGAGGAAGGGATTTAGTTGTCAGTGGACTGCTTCCGCTGTCACCCAAAGTTTTTGAACTTGTCAATGACTTCTGATGAATGCGCTCCAGGTGACGTATAAGGGAGGATGTTCCTAGGTGGTCAACGTCCTTACCCCTATTTATTACAGCTTGACAAAGGCAACACATGGCTTGACACCTGTTGTCTGCATTTCTGTTAAAATAATTCCACACCGAAGAGGTGATTTGTTTTGTAATTTGACCAGGCATGTCAATGGCCATATTCATCCCACGGACAACAGGTGTCTCCCCGGGTGCCTGACTTAAACAAACCACCTCACCATCAGAATCCTCCTTGTCAATTTCCTCCTCAGCGCCAGCAACACCCATATCCTCATCCTGATGTACTTCAACAGTGACATCTTCATTTTGACTATCAGGAACTGGACTGTGGGTGCTCCTTCCAGCACTTGCAGGGGGCGTGCAAATGGTGGAAGGAGCCACCTCTTCCCGTCCAGTGTTGGGAAGGTCAGGCATCGCAACCGCCGACAGAATTATACTCTCCTTGGGGATTTGTGATTTAGAAAAATGCACAGTTCTTTGCTCTGCTTTTGCCATCTTAACTCTTTTCATCCTCATGTGAAGCTGAACCACTAGCCATGAACATAGGCCAGGGCCTCAGCCGTTCCTTACCACTCCGTGTCGTAAATGGCATATTGGCAAGTTTGCGCTTCTCCTCAGGTGCTTTTCATTTAAATTTTTGGGTCATTTTACTTAACTTTTGTTTTTTGGATTTTACATGCTCTCTACTATGACATTGGGCATCGGCCTTGGCAGACGACGTTGATGGCATTGAATCGTCTCTGCCATGACTAGTGGCAGCAGCTTCAGCACGAGGTGGAAGTGGATCTTGATCTTTCCCTATTTCACCCTCCACATTTTTGTTCTCCATTTTTTAATGTGTGGAATTATATGCCAGTAATATTATTATATCAATAGCAATGGCCTACTGTACTGTACAACTATATACTGTTGGTCACCAAAATGCTGCACTGTACTACTATATATGCTGCTCACAAAAATGCAGCACAGATATGGAATGGATACTTGCAGTGACACAGAGCTGCAAGATACAGCTATGGCCTACTGTATTGTACAACTATATACTGTTGGTCACCAAAATGCTGCACTGTACTACTATATATACTGCTCACAAAAATGCAGCACAGATATGGAATGGATACTTGCAGTGACACGGAGCTGCAAGATACAGCAATGGCCTACTGTACTGTACAACTATATACTGTTGGTCACCAAAATGCAGCACACTGAGCACAGATATTTGCAGCACACTGAGCACAGATATGGAGCTTTTCAGGCAGAGAACGTAGATATTTGCAGCACACTGAGCACAGATATTTGCAGCACACTGAGCACAGATATGGAGCTTTTCAGGCAGAGAACGTAGCCACGTCCTCTCCGTTCAATCTCCAGTGCACGAGTGAAAATGGCGGCGATGCGTGGCTCTTTATATAGAATACTCTCGCGAGAATCCGACAGCGGGATGATGACGTTCGGGCGCGTTCGGGTTAACCGAGCAAGGCGGGAAGATCCGAGGCTGCCTCGGACCCATGTAAAATAGGTGAAGTTCGGGGGGGGGGTTTGGATCTCGACGAACCGAACCCGCTCATCTCTACTGAAAACCATGGATTTTTACATGGCACCCCCTTCCCACCCCCACCCCTAGGGGTGCTAGGGGTGTCTTACCCTGACAGTGTTTGTTTCCAGATTGTACGTCATATGTGTACCAAGGTTGGTGTAAATTGCTCCAGGCATTCCAGAGTTATGCTTGAACATACATACACATATACACACACACGTCCATTCTTATATACAGTATATATATGATTATAGGGTGTCTCAATCACACCAACCTGTGTCCATAGGAACTCATTAAAAAATTTCCTCCCACTCCCATTGGCAGTAGATCCCCTAGTGGTAATTGCTCTCTATTAGCAGGCCTTAGTTCTTAAGTCACTGTTCATAAGAATGTAGCCTATTCACTAGCGATTAGCAACACACTGTCGTGGCAGGGCAGTATGACATCATAGGACAAGTCTTAGGAGTAATAAGATGAGTTCCAGGTACACCCCAAAGATATGACCTACTCCAGTCTATGTAGCAGGTTCCTCTCCAGACACCCTGCAAGCTGGAACAGGGGGTTGTTGAGGTAATGACTGTGCCATCTCCTCAGCACCCCTGGGTGGCAGTAGCATACCTCCCAATTGTCCTGATTCCAGCGGGACAGTCCCGCTATTCGGACACTGTCCTGCTGTCAAGCATGGGGTTGCGCAGCTGCTTGGGGAGCACTGGGCACGCCCCCAAAAGGCTGGAAAATGGTCCGTTTGGTGAGACCACACCCACTCGGTTTTCACACCCTCACGACTGAGGCCATGCCCCTTTTCGGGTCACCGCACGATAGTCCCGAATACCTCCAAACTAAAGTTGGGAGGTATGCAGTACGTGTTACCCCTTAATCATTACAGCCCCGCAGTAACATCATGGAGGCACTTCCTCACCATCTGTAAGGCTGTTTCCCAGTGACGTGATGCATTGCCACGAATATTGTTTTTTTTTCCACAAAAAATGTATTGGAAATGTAATCCGAGGAAATTATTACTACATTTATGAGTCTGTTTATTTCTTTCTCAGGTAATAACAAATGCGAGAATGTTTGTCATATGTAAAAAAAAAAAAAGTTATTAAATTAGCAACAGAAACTCAATACTTCAAAAGCGTTATTTGGTAATATCAAGGGTGTTTGAGTACAATAGAGATTTCCTATTGCTGCAAAAGTGCAATGTATTACATTACACCTCATACACACAGTAATTGATTAACTGTATGTTTCTAGGAGGAAGTTTACTAAAAGTATATGTATATGTGTAATTATCTAACATGACTACCTTTGTTTCTTATATATTTCTTTATAATTTACTTTTGGTATGGTAAGTCACTACAACTATAGACCGTTACCGGTGTCTCTCCTCCAAGCCCTCATTAGAGCTCTCCCCGCAATCACAGGTGCTATAGCAATAATCAAGTTATCTTATACTGGCAATACACACTAAAGGGTGATATAAAACCTGTGCTTAATTGATAGGGGCCTTAGGTGTCTATACTGTATATTATTGATGGCACAGTGGGAGTATTATGAATCTCTTTTATATACAGTAGTAGTGATATATATAATGCAGTTGCACCTGTATTTATCATGCCAAAAACTCAGCTCCCAATTCTATGCAGGGATTTTCTTCATCTCACAGGCAGCTTAACATTGCTGACAAAGGGTTCAAGTAAAATGTGCATGCCTGCCAGCAGTCAGGGCCAGCCCGGTAAACTTACAGTATGTCTGTGGTTGTTCCCCTCTCCCCCAATTTTCGTTCCTGGTAATACCCCTTACACAGATATGTTGGTAGATAACCAGTGACTTATTGTATAGCCGGGAGTGCCGTACATATTGCAAACATAATTTCACCTCCATCTGCTCTTCAGTGGCCTCAGCAGCAGGGAGGCAGGTAGTAGGACAGCGGCATAATGCATTACTATGGCGCATGCGCCGTACGCACCAAGTGACGGGTGTCCCCGGGGAGCTGGTTGCCTGGGAGCAAGTCACCAGGAGGGTGTTGTCTGCGTTGAGGTCACTGGGCAGGAGTCATAGGGGGAGGGGGATGGGAGGTTTTAGCTGCAAGGTTTTGGACGGCATTTGGATAGATTTTATGTCCCTCTGAACCTCGGGGTCCCTCTGAATCAGGGGGCCCAGGTTATTTGTACCTTAGATTTGACCCCTCTGTCGCTGGGCCTGCCTGCAGTCACATATAGGCATTTGCCATGGAGGGGTTCCATTGCATCTTCCCCTGTCCCAGTAATGCCATCTCAAGATGGCGCTACCTAACCACTGGACTGATAAATTGAGCAGACACCTCAGTCTCCATAGCAGGCCCCTTGCAAAAATGCAGTCACCACCTCTAAAATAAATGGTTATTGTTACTTAGGGGTCTATTTAGTAAAATGTCCAAAAAGGAATACAACAATATCTGTGCTTTTCACCTTCTTAATCTCTGTATTTTTATGAAACCTAATGTGGGACAGTTCATGTCAGAACTGCCAGGCGAGGAGACAACTGTCATTGTAAAGACTTTGGTATTTGCAAAAGATGTCTTTAATCATCCACTGCGCATGCGTGTACTTGCTCACGTGCAGTATGGATCCAAAAGACTTGGGAAAGACCTGCATTCCAAGTGAAAGTATGGAGAGAGTTTTTATGTTTTCATTCTTTAATTAGAAGGCTCACAGAAGTTCACAAAAGTAACATAAATACAAGTAATAATGTGAGAGAGCCATTTCACAGGTTGTATTAAACACTACACATAAGGAGGATGGAAAAGAGAACATGAGTGGGGGATTAGGGGTACAGAGGGGAACAGGACTACACAAAGAGTCATGAAGGCTGCAATAAAAAAAAGATGTTTTAAAAAAAATAAGAAAGAAAAAGAATGCCAGGCAAGGCATATGATACCACCACGCATGGGTCAAACAGAGGGGTTAGGTGCAGGAAACAGAGGTATAGCCATCAGATGAGAAGCAAGGGGCTCATACCAGGGTGAACATATGAACTCTGTCATGGAGATAATAAGTCATATTTTCTATCTCCGCTGTGAGACAGATTTCGATTTCAGGGCAGAGAGAGAAGGTGGAAGGGGCTTCTTCCAGGTACGGATAGTCAGGCTCTTAGCAGCAATGAAGACGTGGGACAGCAGTTTAATGGAATATTTGCAGAGACTAGGAGGAGGGTAGCCTAGGAGAAATATACGGTTCTTTTGGGACTGGAATTTTGAGTAGGTTAGACAGGAGGGTATGAACAGAGGTCCAAAAAGATTCAAGGACAGGACAGGTCCATCAGACATGAGCAAAAGTACCTTGGAGGCCACAGTGTCTCCAGCAGAGGGTGAGGCAGAAGGAAATATTTTGGAAAGCCACACTGGGATATAGTACCAGCGGTAATACAGCTTATAAGAAGTTTCCTTAAGTCAAGTGGATATAGAAGACTTAGTAATAGCCAGTCTCACTCTTTATTTGGCTTGCCATGCAAAATAAAGTGGTTGATATATTTCTGATGGAAAAAGGAAAGGTTAACGGCTACAGTGAGTGTTTGGAAAAGGTAGAGCCATTTGGGTAGAATATTAATTTTGACTGCTACGAGCCTGCCCAGCCATGAAATTATAAGCCGCTTCCAGGAGGTCAGGTCTGTCTGAAACTAAGCAAAGAGCTGTGGGAAATTCTCCTGGTATAACAATTCATATCTGGAGGACAGGAAAATACCAAGATATTTAATTTTTTTGTCGCCAATTAAAGCTATAAAAGGATTTAAGGGAATCAGCGTCCCAAGGGTAGATGTGGAAAAGCATGGACTCCGACCGGAGTAATTGATTTTATATCCAGACAGTGCACCATAGCAGTCCAAAAGGGTATAAAGGTTGGACAGAGAGATCATGGACTGAGAAAGTGTAAGCAATATATCATCATCAAAGAGGGCAATTTAGAGGTGGTGTCCCTGGCCCTCACTCCTTGGATATTAGGATCCAATCAGAGAGGCTAGAGGCTCAATAATCAGAACAAAGATCAAAGGGGACAGGGAACAACCATGTGTAGTGCCATTTAAGATGGAAAAGCGATCAGATGGGATGCCATTGATGGAGACCCTAGCAGAGGGCTATAATAGCTGCTATGTTTTTAAGAGTAGCTATAAATACAGTATCATGTGTGCGACCTCAGTTGAAACCTATGGGGGCTGCACATACAAATGTCTTTTTGGCATACTTAGGAGGGTATACAATTAGTCCCATTTTTTGCAATTTTTTTATATCAACTATTTTTTTTCCAATTTATGCAATTAGGCCCTCCTTTTTGAGCCCAAAAAATGTACTGCTATCTCATGATTCAGTTTCACCTGCCTCAAGTCCACAATAAGCGCAGTAGCCCTGTCTGCGGTAATTAGCTGTCATTGAGGCTAATACTGGCCTAAATATAGACAAATTATGTGTTAGGTTTTGTCCAGCTAAATTGCTGAAAAAAAAGCCTTTTTTACGTTTCTTAAATAGACCCTGATAATTATGTCAAGAATTTCCCTCCCATAAAAAAATCATAGAAACATAGAATTTGACGGCAGATAAGAACAACTTGGCCCAACTAGTCTGCCCCTTTTGTTCACCTTATAATAACCTCAAACCTAATTTGTTTCTTAGTTCTTTGTAAGGATATTATTTATTAGCCTTTACCAGCTTTGATGGGAGGCTATTGCACTTACCACTAGCCTTTCTGTGAAGTAATTTTTCCTCAAATTTCCACTGAACCTACCTTCCTCCAGTTTCTGTACATATCCTCGTGTTCTAATGCTTCTCTTCCTTTGTACTGTAGAAAGTCTCTCTTCTGTACCTTGTTAAAACCCTTGATATAATTGAAATTTTTTTCATGTTCCCCCTTTCCCTTCTCTGTTCCAAATTACGATATTGTAGGCTAAAGAAAGGGAAGCTCTGCCAAGCCAACCTTTGGGAGCTTGAAACATCTGCCCACATCGAAATCCCTATAGACTTCTATGGGGACTGCATTTGCAATCAAAACTAGTGAGCTGCAGCAGCCACCAGATATAAGAGACAGGGGGTCATTCCGAGTTGTTCGCTCGCAAGCTGCTTTTAGCAGCTTTGCACACGCTAAGCCGCCGCCTACTGGGAGTGAATCTTAGCATATTAAAATTGCGAACGAAAGATTAGCAGAATTGCGAATAGACACTTCTTAGCAGTTTCTGAGTAGCTCCAGACTTACTCGGCATCTGCGATCAGTTCAGTGCTTGTCGTTCCTGGTTTGACGTCACAAACACACCCAGCGTTCGCCCAGACACTCCTCCGTTTCTCCAGCCACTCCCGCGTTTTTCCCAGAAACGGTAGCGTTTTTTCACACACTCCCATAAAACGGCCTGTTTCCGCCCAGAAACACCCACTTCCTGTCAATCACATTACGATCACCAGAACGAAGAAAAAACCTCGTAATGCCGTGAGTAAAATTCCTAACTGCATAGCAAATTTACTTGGCGCAGTCGCACTGCGGACATTGCGCATGCGCATTAGCGACTAATCGCTCCATTGCGACAAAAAAATAACGAGCGAACAACTCGGAATGACCCCCAATTTTCCACAAAAAGGGTTTAACAAATATTACCCCAAGTGAGTTTCATGGCATATGTGTTCTGTTTTTCTGTCACATAAAATATAGCAATCATTAATTTAGGAGCTGTCAACTTCTAATTAGCTGCTTGATATACAATAGTTTAAGGTTTTCCATACGTTACAGGACTTCCAGTTATAATTCACCTGACGTTCTCTGTTAGTAAAATGCAAAAAAAAATATTCTGAAGCTTATTTATTTATAGATGCCTTCCTGTATGATGCCTGTAAACCTGTATTTTCCAGTTTATGAAACTCTATCCTCCCAAGAGAACATACTACAGGTGTAACAGTAACTGCCTTAAGCAGAACAATGGCAATTTGCTGCCAGTATACAATGCAGACACTTCTTATGTTTTTTAAATAATGCCTGAAAAATGAGACATTACACCCGCCTTGGACACAATGCAGAAACCAGATACATAATACATTTTCCATCTAAGAAGGGATATGGATGAAATAGAAGTAGGGAAAACTCCATCTTTGCTGACTGCAAACAAATTGACACCTTTATTTAAGCCTCAGAAAAGAGTTTCTTGGATAGATGTGTATGAATTAGCTAGGAATATACAAGATAGGCAGATAGCGAAGGAGACATTGCTGTATATTTACTAAATGGCGGGATTGCAGAGTATTCCTGGTGAAATTGCATCTCGATCATAGGTGTGCGCAGGGGGGGTGCCTGGTGCGCACAGGCACCCCCTAATGTCTGGCACCCCGATCTCGCATGCCTGATGCAGCAATCACCGAGCAGGCAGATTACTGGCCCCTCTGCACTGCACCCTGTCAGGACTGCATTACTGACGGGACGCCTGGGTTAATCAAGGGTGCCACTGCCACCAGCTTTCAAACTCCCAGCTCTACCTCCACGTACAAAAACAGTTTGATGTGACGTGATTACGTCATGCTGCTCGCATGCCCACCCGTCACATGCCCACCTCTCTCCTTCTATGCTATGCCAACGCCAGCCACTGATGAGGAGCAGCATGCAGCCAGCGTTCCTCTTAGGAAGACAAGTTCAATACTGGCAGGCGGTCTGCAGCAGCATTGACACGTCACTCGTTTTTTCCAGCAGCAGCAGTAACTAGTCTGCGACTGTCATTGTCAGTTTAGTTACCGACTTGTAAGTAAGCTGCTGCAGCTTGCAGGGGAAAGAGAGGGGGAGCCAGACCAGGCTGAGGAGGAGCAGTGTAATTGCAGTGAGTGCCATCAGGGGTGTTTGTTTGGTGCACACCACAACATCTGACAATGTATCTGCTTTATTAGGATTGGTAAAAGGGTGGATATTTTATATGCGTTGACCATCAATAGATGGTGCTAGACACGCCCAAAAGGTGGTGCTAGACACACCCCTCGGACAGTGCACCCCCTAATAAAATGTGCTGCGCACGCTTGTGATCTCGATGATTTACTACATTTAAGAATGCTGTAATCCCAGCGAGAAACTACACCTTACAACAGAATACACATTCTCGATTTTACTCTTTAAAAGATTAGTAGCCACAGTACAAAACGGCTAGTTTAGAACCCACTGCAAACCTGCCGTGTGTTGGGCATACAAAACAAAAAGTAGTCTTAGGTGCTGTACTGAATAGTGCTAATACAATAATGTAGATCAGCAGCCACCAGGGAAAGAGTATTGCCAACCTCTTAAAACGAAAAAAAAAAAAAACAACCAAAACAATGTATATAATACCCAGGAAGCGCTTAATAATACATATTACAACAGTGAGTATAGAGGAATACTATTTAATAAAAATATATAAACCTCCCGTGGGTATATATATATATATATATATATATATATATATATATATATATTATATATATAAAATGCACTTAACAGACATATAAAAAATACCATGGTGTATCTCACAGAATAAATTCAAGAAATACAGAATTAAATAAAATGAAACTGCCTATTTGCTGAATGAATAGAACTTAAAGTGCACTAGGTGTCCAGTGTATTGGATATATTACCACTTGGTCAGCGGTCCATAGGGAAACAGCGGCGGCACTCAGTTTTTATACAGTCTGCCAGATCCGCTGGTATGTCACCTGAGTTAATGAATTTAGCCAGATATAAATGTGTTTTAACTGCCTGTTGGTTTCCCGGTTTCACGATTTCCTGCAAACCATTTTAAATAAATATTCCACCACTGCACACATTTGCATCTCAAAAAGTCCGTATTAGAGTGGGCATTCCAGATTCAAGGATATTTGGGAGATGTATGGCACTAGAGGCAGGGGCATACAATATTGAAGGGGCATTTTTTATGGGAGATGAACAGGCTGGGGCAGACCAGAGCATTGGAGTTATGACCACGCCCTTTTCTCATCTTGCGACAACCAAAGAGATCTGTATTTGTGAAGTACTTTTCTTGTAATGTTCAGACACGTTTGTGTAAAACAAAGTCTACTTTCTTGAGCCATCATTCAAAGAACAGTGGGAGATTAGGATTTACTGTCACTCTGTATTAAGAATGCCAAATTGATTTCTCACAAATATTTAAAATGCCCGCTCTAATATATATTGTAAATGCCTGCATCTCTTATTACCATATCCCATGAATGTGCGCTATACATCACAAAACACTGCATCCCATAAGAGAAAACAATGCACCCACACATTATCTGAGTTCCTAAGCTCATTGATGTATATATATTTGTTATTAAAAGGATATGGATTCAATATATATTACAAAGTACAGTATACCTATAGTTACATGATTACAACTCACACCGTAAGCAGTTAATACATAAAGTTACATACAGTTACATGCCATTACATACAGTTTGTTACAGGCCAGCGATACAATTACCATTCCCTCCAATGCATCTTATGTCTCTCTCTCTCTCAGTAAATAAATACAGGAACTGATCTGCCAGCAAGTCCATCATCGTCTCAGACCTTACAGCCACTAAGCTCCTGTGTGATCAATGTGTTATCTAGTTTCTGGGGGAGGGATTCACGATGAGTCACTAGTTTCTTTGTATATGCTGAACAGGTTCAGCCTTGGGGACGTCCAAAGGGTCTGGCCTGAGCTTCCTGTTTGGAATATCTATGTTAGGTTCCTGGTGCTCAGAACAAGGGAGATGTTATGAAGCTAGTCCAGAGCACCAGCACGGAATGCTGGGAAAGGGGAATGGAAAGGGAATAGCCCCTGGCGCCCTATCTCCGTTGTCTCACCCGTGCTGTCAGTACACTCTTGCGAGACTATGGTTGCTTGAGCCCATGGCAGCCGCGTTTGAAGGGCGGATTACGTCTGCCCAACTTCGATGCCCCCTCAGGTCTTAATGAGAGACAAAGAGTGAACCGAGACAGGGTGATAACAAGGGGCCCTCTGACTAAACAACAAGGCCAGGGGCTACTAACAAACCTAAAACCAAAGTATGTGCGGCTTGCCGCCAAAGGAAAAGAACAACAAAGGAAATGCTGACCACACACCGACACAATACTCGTGTACCGGCGGTGACAGCATAAGCAGAACCCTCTGCAAAACACCAGTGACAGAAATAATAAGGGAATACAGCGGCCTACGCCAACGGACGCGGCCGTGCCGCTACTCACGGAACCGCTACGAATACTGGCAAACGGACAGGAACTCCCAATGCTGCTGACACAGACTCTCAGAACTGGAGGACAGGCAGAATCCCAAACGACAGACCGGTGGACACCAAGAAGCCAGAAACTTGCACAGGCAAAGGTACTGGACCTCAGGACAGGAACGCCTCACGGCAGGACACGGGATCAGACATAGGAATCGACACAGGGACTGACACAGGAAGCTCAGGAACTAGCAGGAACCAAGCTCAGAACTCAAGCAGACTGAAAACCCAGGAATATCACCAGCATCTGTGAATTGCAAACAGCCAGCATATAACAGAGAGGCCTAATTAATAATCCCATGCAGCTGCCTTGTTGCATGATTTCAAACTGACCAGATGCAATTAGCAGCCAGGTGAGGCTGAACACAAGGGAACAAGCTGCAATTACACAGACTCACCAGCGGCAGCAGACAAGAGTATTCTAAAACAGAGCAACAGGAAATCCTGGCATGCAAGACAACTTTATAAACATAAAATAGGAATGAACCACTACCTGTGGTTCATAACAATCTATTGTTTTAATAAAAGTGATTTTAGCTTTCATACATTCATTCATAACTATCTGTCACAATGTTCTACAACTTAATAAAAAGTATCAAATTAATCTGCACATCAATCTGGTTGCTTCAATAGTAAACATGACCGGTCTATCTTGTTTCCTTCAAATAAGACACATACATGATACCACTTCATTACATATAATTTTAAATCACCATGATGTCCGGCGCTTGATATTATTATAATCATGTGCTGCATGAAATAAGTGTCGAATCCATCTCTGTGGCATGTCCGTGTAAATGCGTGTTACCATATTTTGCTGTGCTCGCTGCGCGTATTTGCAAGTATAGCGACTCATATGTGTGTAGTCTTTATGTTCTCTTTATGTAATATTTTTTGACTTCGACAGTCCACCCTTTGGCAGTAAATAATAACTGCCATCAATTATTTACATAAGAAAAAATATTTCATACCATAAATCGGTGACCTAGACACAAGTATGTATGCATTTCGCAAATCAGACACTTGACTATATTTGGGGAAGACGGAGGAGGACGAGACATCCTCTATATGCACTCGGCGGTCACGGGACCACTGGTTGGGTGTGCGACAACATTCAACCTATAGAGTATGCTGGGACAGTGCTTTGGCCTATAATGTCTGATTTGCGACGAACATTTCACACATACATGTACCTATGTCTTTGTACACTGATGTTTGGATTCAATTGAGGTTCTGCTGGGTAGGTGAAGAAGACACAAACAAATCGTGACAGTGACATATAAAATTTTCATGATCTACATATTCCTATCATTTTCTGAACATTGTTTCCATTTCTGGAACGTATGCTAGGTCTGTTTAATCATTGAACAAGGGTTATAAGTAGTGTCCTACCTAAATAACATAAACCTTCGGTGTTCGGGGAGAGCCACTCATAAACCTTTCTTCCACATATATTAATGAGCTCTTTATCTGCAATGTGTGAATAGCCATTGTCTGACTGTTCCTGACTACCTCTGAACTCCATAACTACTAGAACTTTGATTTTTCTCTGATTTTAACAAACTGATCGGCTAATCCTGGGATCCTATAAGGAAATCACTCCTTCCTACAGAACCAGTTCCAGTCCCATACTCGACTCCTCATAAAAAACCTCGCAAAAATAGAATATCCTGAAAGAAAATGTTTGTCAGCGGGAAAGAGAGAAAAGAGAAATAGAACAAAACAACTCTTGTTCATAACAAATCAATTACAATGACTGGTCTTTCTGCAATCCTTTAGTACGCTCAGGTAGTGTTCAACAGTGCCGCCTCTCAGTCTTCACGGAACAGAGTCTCTGGTGATACTTTTGCGATCTCTTTGCCTTGCTCTTTGAACACACAGTTCACTTGGAACACACAGTTCACTTTGCTCTCCACCTTGCTCTTTGAAAACACAGTTCACTTGGAACACACAGTTCACTTCGAACACAAAACTCGATGAATGTGAGCAATAAACTACTTTGTCACGAGTTCTCTCCGGGTCAGCGACCTTCTTGCAGTGGGACGAGTGGACCCAAGTCTCTCTTTCGGCGACCTTTAGTGCTGTCAACAAATCTTGGTATGGTCCTTCCCACCTGTCTATTAGGCAACCTGAGCGTAAGAACAATCACACAGTCTCTTGGTTCACAATCAAGACAGTTAGTATTTGGCATACCAGCAATCAACAGTTTCAAGTTCTTTTGTCAAGTTCTCAAATGCTGGCTCATCTCAATAAAGTACTGTACTGTCACCTCATTGGTGTATTTCTGATCATTGTGCGGATCAATCATGACATGAGGTTGCCTTCCAAAAACAACCAAAAAGACACAAATACCAAAACCAAACCAAACCAAAAACAAATTTCGAAGAGGGTGATTCGTTGAGTGAAGATCTGGGAGTGGTTCCGAAGTTACATAATACTAGTGGCAGTATCTATGATCACAATAGTACAATTTCAAGCTTTGCTCCTACTTCTAGGGGTACCATTATCTACACACAAATTTCTGTGCAATTTTCCTTTGCGGTAAACACAGCAGCATCCGTGGCGGCAGGAAATGCCTCTACCCAGTTTGAGAAAACATCAGTGCAAACCAATATATAACAATAATTCCTAAAGGGTGTTAACTGTACGAAGTCGATTTGTATTTCCTGCAAAGATCCGTCTGCAGGAGGGATATGGGATGGCTCTGTTTGTATTGCTTTACCAATATTCTTCCTCAAGCAAGTAAGACAGGTCATTGCTCTCTTTACCTGCATGAGAATAGAATCCTGGTGCACACCAGTAGGCTCTCATCAGCCAGCACCTACCCTCTTTGTCTAGATGAGTCAGACCGTGTGCCACCTCAGCTAGACTTGGAAGGTATGCTCTGGGGGCTACTGGCTTACCGTGTCCACCTGCCCACAGTCCTAAGGACTCCTGGCCATACCCCTTTGTCCTCCAGACTGCCTCTTCCTGCAGGGAACACAAATTTTTTTTTGCATCTTAATTTAACTATCGTGTTTGCAATGTAGAGTACCATGAGCATAACTCAAATCAAAAATAAATAAAAAAAAGAAACATCTCTAGAGGAGAGAAGGAAGAAGAAAATGAAAAAGAAAATGTCAGGGTTGTCATTCACCAACAGGCATATCAGTGTCTATACAAAATTTCCTATCACCATTATTCCCATTCTCCACCCTTTGTGCATGACAAGGCACACTGCAGCAATACTGGTGTCATCATGCTGTTGAGATATACTGGGTTTGGGCAGAACTCTGAAGGACCTAGGCATGTGGAGTTTGAACTGTACTTGGGTCCATGTATTGTACCACCCTGTGTGAACGCAAAAGATGAAGAGGAAAACTGTAGAGAAACAGAATAGAGGTTGGTGACAGATGAGTTTGTAGAGGTGAAGAAGATTTTATAAAAATTTGACAACTGAATTGGGCACTATGGGGAAGTGATTCTCTACTTGGTCTATACCCCTTAAAAAAAATTCTGTGTATCTTATCTCTACTGGGACTATCCCAGCCATCAATCCAGTGTCCTGTCCATCCTAAATTCATAGGGAACCCGGTATCTGTGAGATAATTTCCTCTACCTGTGATGGACATGCATCTAGAACAGTAGAATGCGACATTAGCCTTTGAGGGGTGTCTAGTATATTTTGTACTACTTGAGCATGGTTCTCAGGTATATACAAGAAGACACCCTCAGCAGTACAATATATGACACACCGCATTTTACACAATAAGTCTCTGCCGAGTAGATTAGTCGGAGCCGATGCAGCCAACAGAAAAGACTGTTTGGTTTGCAAGGGCCCTATCGTAATCTCTGCAGGTCTACTCAAAGGGTATTGTTGCATCGTTCCTGTTACTCCCATTGCCCGAATCTGTGTTTTCTATATGGCTCGTGATTCCTTACTATATGTCCCTTGGTCCCGTCTATGTGTTTAATAATGTGGCTTGTGTTTTCTGTCTAGGGGATCTATATTGACTATGTGTCCTACTACTCCTACAATCTCTGGCAAAATACCCTTCCTTCCTACAAGTGTAACATATTATTGTCCATTAGGGATCTGGGGTTTGGACTGTTTGTGCCTTTTCTGTATGTGCCAGTATACTTACCGTCCTCAACCTCTCCACCTGTTGTTCTCTGCGCCTAGCACTATTCTTGTGATGTTCAATAGCACACTATCTAACATTAGCTACTGTGACCCCTTTCCAATTTTGCAAAGAAGTCTGCACCCTGACACTCAATGCCTTATTGAGCCTGTCCATTTGCACAGAGACAGCCACCTCCCATTTGCCGAATTAGTGTTTACCAGTGGTCTTATCCAGATGGAGAGTTTTCTATTACTGCAAGAGACAAAAACCAAAAAAAGTTTAACAAGCTTCTAGGTTATGCGAAGTATTTCATTCAATCCTTCTCATCCCGTATTAAGGGTCTGTACATGGTCCAACAAACATTTCCGAGCTCATCTTTACTAGGGGCATTACTAGGAATGAATACTTCTTATATGGTAACTGAAAGAAATACCCTGGGGTTACCTTGTCTCTGTCCGCAAATACTAATGTAAGGACAGGTTTTTTTCTCCATTTCTGACGTTACTTTCTTGATTTTTTTGTTTTATTTTTTGGGTTTTACTATTTATGTACACAAATGATACCATACTTACCTGTTCCACTGGTCTCAGCCACTTCCCCCACAGGCTACTGCTCATCTTTTACCGGTTGGATACTCCTCTGGGTACATGAGAAATGGCTGAAAACAATCAGGTCACCTTCTCCTCCTAAATAAAACTTCAACATTCATTAGTACATATATAGGTTACAGTCATATTTTCATATTTTTATTATTATCTATAGTTTGTATGCTGGCCGTAACTGCTTCGACATCTACATAAGGCGGTGTACTTGCATTCTCTTTTTTCTCTAACGTCCTAGTGGATGCTGGGGACTCCGTAAGGACCATGGGGAATAGACGGGCTCCGCAGGAGACTGGGCACTCTAAGAAAGAATTAGGACTACTGGTGTGCACTGGCTCCTCCCTCTATGCCCCTCCTCCAGACCTCAGTTAGAATCTGTGCCCGGACGGAGCTGGGTGCATTTTAGTGAGCTCTCCTGAGCTTGCTAATAAGAAAGTATTTTAGTTAGGTTTTTTATTTTCAGAGAGCTTCTGCTGGCAACAGACTCTCTGCTACGTGGGACTGAGGGGAGAGAAGCAAACCTACTAACTGCGGCTAGGTTGCACTTCTTAGGCTACTGGACACCATTAGCTCCAGAGGGATTGAACACAGGAACTTAACCTTGGTCGTCCGTTCCCGGAGCCGCGCCACTGTCCCCCTCGCAGAGCCAGAAGACAGAAGCCGGCGGGTGAAGCAAGAAGACGTCAAAATCGGCGGCAGAAGACTCCTGTCTTCATATGAGGTAGCGCACAGCACTGCAGCTGTGCGCCATTGCTCCCACATTACACCCACACACTCCGGTCACTGTAGGGTGCAGGGCGCAGGGGGGGGGGCGCCCTGGGCAGCAATTGAGTACCTCCTGGCAAAATAGGGCATATATACAGCTGGGCACTGTATATATGCATGAGCCCCCGCCATTATTTTTACACAAAATCGCGGGACAGAAGCCCGCCGCTGAGGGGGCAGGGCTTCTTCCTCAGCACTCACCAGCGCCATTTTCTCTCCACAGCTCCGCTGAGAGGAAGCTCCCCAGGCTCTTCCCTGCAGACTCACGGTAGAAAAGGGTAAAAAGAGAGAGGGGGCACATAAATTTAGCGCAATAATAGCAAATACAGCAGCTACTGGGTAAACACTAAGTTACTGTGTAATTCCTGGGTTATATAGCGCTGGGGTGTGTGCTGGCATACTCTCTCTCTGTCTCTCCAAAAGGCCTTATGGGGGTTCTGTCCTCAAATAGAGCATCCCCTGTGTGTGTGTGGTGTGTCGGTACGATTGTGTCGACATGTTTGACGAGGAAGGCTATGTGGAAGCAGAGCAGGTGCAGATGAATGAGGTGTCTCCGCCGACGGCGCCGACACCTGATTGGATGGATATGTGGAAGGTGTTAAATGATAATGTAAACTCCTTGCATAAAAGGTTGGATAAAGCTGAAGCCTTGGGACAGTCGGGGTCTCAACCCATGCCTGTTCCTACAGCGCAGAGGCCTTCAGGGTCTCAGAAGCGCCCACTATCCCAAATGGTTGACACAGATATCGACACGGATTCTGATTCCAGTGTCGATGGCGATGATGCAAAATTGCAGCCTAAAATGAATAAAGCCATCCGCTACATGATTATAGCAATGAAAGATGTGTTGCACATTTCAGAGGAAACCCCAGTCCCTGACAAGAGGGTTTATATGTTTGGGGAGAAAAAGCAAGAGGTGACTTTTCCCCCTTCACATGAGTTAAATGAGTTATGTGAAAAAGCGTGGGATTCTCCTGATAGGAAAGTGCTGATTTCCAAAAGGTTACTTATGGCGTACCCTTTCCCGCCAACGGACAGGATACACTGGGAATCCTCCCCTAGGGTAGACAAAGCTTTAACACGCTTATCTAAGAAGGTTTCCCTGCCGTCACAGGATACGGCCTCCCTAAAGGATCCTGCGGATAGGAAGTAGGAAGGTATCCTGAAGTCTGTTTATACACATTCAGGTACTCTACTGAGGCCGGCAATTGCGTCGGCCTGGATGTGTAGTGCTGTAGCAGCAGGGACTGATACTCTGTCTGAGGAACTGGATACCTTGGACAAGGATACTATTTTACTGACCCTGGGGCATATAAAAGACGTTGCCCTATATATGAGGGATGCCCAGAGAGACATCTGCCTACTGGGCTCTAGAATAAATGCAATGTCAGTTTCTGCCAGAAGGGTCCTGTGGACTCGGCAATGGACAGGTGATGCAGACTCAAAAAAGCACACGGAGGCTTTACCTTATATGGGTGAGGAATTGTTTGGGGACGGTCTCTCGGACCTAGTTTCCACAGCTACAGCTGGGAAGTCAAGTTTCCTGCCATATATTCCCTCACAACCTAAGAAAGCACCGTATTACCAAATGCAGTCCTTTCGATCGCAAAGCAGCAAGAAAGTTAGAGGTGCGTCCTTTCTTGCCAGAGGCAGGGGTAGAGGAAAGAAGCTGCACAATACGGCTAGTTCCCAGGAACAGAAGTCCTCCCCGGCTTCCACTAAATCCACCGCATGACGCTGGGGCTCCACGGGTGAAGCCAGGAGCGGTGGGGGCGCGTCTCCGTCATTTCAGCCACCAGTGGGTTCGCTCACAGGTGGATCCCTGGGCTATACCGATTGTGTCTCAGGGATACAAGCTGGAATTCGAAGTGATGCCCCCTCACCGTTACCTCAAATCATCCCTGCCAGCTTCCCCCATAGAAAGGGAAGTAGTGTTAGCGGCAATACACAAATTATATCTCCAGCAGGTGGTGGTAAAGGTTCCCCTCCTTCAACAGGGAAGGGGTTACTATTCCACAATGTTTGTGGTACCGAAACCAGACGGTTCGGTCAGACCCATATTGAATTTAATATCCCTGAACATTTACCTGAAAAGGTTCAAGTTCAAGATGGAATTGCTCAGAGCGGTCATTGCAAGCCTGGAAGAGGGGGATTTTATGGTGTCTCTGGACATAAAGGATGCTTACCTGCATGTCCCCATTTATCCACCTCATCAGGAGTACCTCAGATTTGTGGTACAGGACTGTCATTACCAATTCCAGACGTTGCCGTTTGGTCTGTCCACGGCTCCGAGAATATTTACCAAGGTAATGGCGGAAATGATGGTGCTCCTACAAAAGCAAGGAGTCACAATTATCCCATACTTGGACGATCTCCTCATAAAGGCGAGGTGCAGAGAGCAGTTGCTGGTCAGCGTAGCACACTCTCAGGAAGTGTTGCAACAGCACGGCTGGATTCTGAATATTCCAAAGTTGCAGCTGATTCCTACGACGCGTCTGCCCTTCCTGGGCATGATTCTGGACACAGACCAGAAGAAGGTGTTTCTCCCGGCGGAGAAGGCTCAGGAGCTCGTGACTCTGGTCAGAGACCTCTTAAAACCAAAACAGGTGTCGGTGCATCACTGCACGCGAGTCCTGGGAAAGATGGTGGCATCATACGAGGCCATTCCCTTCGGCAGGTTCCATGCGAGGACCTTTCAATGGGATCTGTTGGACAAGTGGTCCGGATCGCATCTTCAAATGCATCGGCTGCTCACCCTATCCCCCAGGGCCAGGGTGTCTCTTCTGTGGTGGCTACAGAGTGCACACCTTCTCGAGGGCCGCAGGTTCGGCATACAGGACTGGGTCCTGGTGACCACGGATGCAAGCCTCCGAGGATGGGGGGCAGTCACTCAGGGAAGAAACTTCCAAGTGCTGTGGTCAAGTCAGGAGACTTGTCTGCACATAAATATCCTGGAACTAAGGGCCATATACAACGCCCTGAGTCAAGCGGAGCCTCTGCTTCGCAACCAACCGGTGCTGATTCAGTCAGACAACATCACCGCAGTGGCTCATGTAAACCGCCAGGGTGGCACAAGAAGCAGGGTGGCGATGGCGGAAGCCACCAGAATTCTTCGTTGGGCGGAGAATCACGTGCAAGCACTGTCAGCAGTGTTCATTCCGGGAGTGGACAACTGGGAAGCAGACTTCCTCAGTAGGCACGACCTCCACCCGGGAGAGTGGGGACTTCATCAGGAAGTCTTCACTCAGATTACAAATCGATGGGAACTGCCACAGGTGGACATGATGGCATCCCGCCTCAACAAAAAGCTACAAGGTATTGCGCCAGGTCAAGAGACCCTCAGGCGATAGCTGTGGACGCTCTAGTAACACCGTGGGTGTTCCAGTCGGTCTATGTGTTTCCTCCTCTTCCTCTCATACCCAAGGTGCTGAGAATCGTAAGAAAAAGAGGAGTGAGAACAATACTCATTGTTCCGGATAAGCCAAGAAGGACTTGGTACCCGGAACTGCAAGAAATGCTCACAGAGGACCCGTGGCCTCTGCCTCTCAGACAGGATCTATTGCAACAGGGGCCCTGTCTGTTCCAAGACTTACCGCGACTGCGTTTGACGGCATGGCAGTTGAACGCCGGATCTTAGCGGAAAAAGGCATTCCGGATGAAGTTATTCCTACGCTGATAAAGGCTAGGAAGGACGTGACAGCAAAACATTATCACCGTATATGGCGAAAATATGTTGCTTGGTGTGAGGCCAGGAAGGCCCCTACAGAGGAATTCCAGCTGGGCCGGTTCCTGCACTTCCTACAGTCAGGAGAGACTATGGGCTTAAAATTAGGATCCATAAATGTCCAGATTTCGGCCCTATCCATTTTCTTTCAAAAGGAACTGGCTTCACTTCCTGAGGTTCAGACGTTTGTAAAGGGAGTGCTGCATATTCAGCCCCCTTTTGTGCCACCAGTGGCACCTTGGGATCTTAACGTGGTGTTGAGTTTCCTGAAATCTCACTGGTTTGAGCCACTTAAGACCGTGGAGTTAAAGTATCTCATGTGGAAAGTGGTCATGCTATTGGCCTTAGCTTCGGCTAGGCGTGTGTCAGAATTGGCGGCTTTGTCATGTAAAAGCCCCTATCTGGTTTTCCATACGGACAGGGCAGAATTACGGACTCGTCCACAATTTCTGCCGAAGGTGGTGTCATCTTTTCATTTGAACCAACCGATTGTGGTGCCTGCGGCTACTCGTGACTTGGAGGATTACAAGTTACTTGATGTAGTCAGGGCTTTGAAGATTTATGTAGCCAGAACGGCTGGAGTCAGGAAAACTGACTCGCTGTCTATCCTGTATGCATCCAACAAGCTGGGTGCTCCTGCTTCAAAGCAAACTATTGCTCGCTGGATCTGTAACACGATTCAGCAGGCTCATTCTGCGGCTGGATTGCCGCATCCAAAATCAGTAAAAGCCCATTCCACAAGGAAAGTGGGCTCTTCTTGGGCGGCTGCCCGAGGGGTCTCGGCATTACAGCTTTGCCAAGCAGCTACTTGGTCGGGTTCAAACACTTTTGCAAAATTCTACAAGTTTGATACCCTGGCTGAGGAGGACCTTGTGTTTGCCCATTCGGTGCTGCAGAGTCATCCGCACTCTCCCGCCCGTTTGGGAGCTTTGGTATAATCCCCATGGTCCTTACGGAGTCCCCAGCATCCACTAGGACGTTAGAGAAAATAAGATTTTACTCACCGGTAAATCTATTTCTCATAGTCCGTAGTGGATGCTGGGCGCCCGTCCCAAGTGCGGACTTCTTCTGCAATACGTGTATATAGTTATTGCTCAATAAAGGGTTATGTTATGTTGGCATCCGTTTGTTGATGCTCTGTTGTTGTTCATACTGTTAACTGGGTATGTTATCACAAGTTATACGGTGTGATTGGTGTGGCTGGTATGAGTCTTACTCTGGATTCCAAAATCCTTTCCTTGTAATGTCAGCTCTTCCGGGCACAGTTTCCTTAACTGAGGTCTGGAGGAGGGGCATAGAGGGAGGAGCCAATGCACACCAGTAGTCCTAATTCTTTCTTAGAGTGCCCAGTCTCCTGCGGAGCCCGTCTATTCCCCATGGTCCTTACGGAGTCCCCAGCATCCACTACGGACTACGAGAAATAGATTTACCGGTGAGTAAAATCTTATTTTTTTCTTCCTACTTATTTATTGTTGCTACAAGTTCAAATAGTTCTTATATTTCCATTCTTGTCTTATATGACTTTGGTTAAACATACCACCTGCAATACCTTGGGATCAAACTCACCAACCCCTCTTGCTGTCACAGGTTTAAACAATTTGTATGTCTGACCCTTTGTTTTCGGGATTTTATCAGACATATTCTTATCCTTAAGTTCTGCTATACCTCTGGTTCAATGCTGCCCACCCTAGGGAATGGTACCCTATCTTTGTCAGTCATACATACCCATTCATTGCAAAAAGCCTCCGTGTGTGACCCATATTTTTCACACATAATAAACCTCGCTGACCCCCTGGGCCGCGGCACCTTAACCTGAACCCTAGTTACCAAACGCCCACTGCTTGTGCAATTGGATCCCATCGCAGACTTTTTGCCAATAAACGCAATCCCCAATGCACACCGCAAATAGACGGTGAAAGTTATTAGAGCGCTTTCACCCACTCCTTCTCCGCCGAGTACCACGACTCACTCCAATAGTGACCACCGCGAACCCAGTGAGGCCCCTATTTGGTTTCTATTCACTGGAAGTGTTTAGGAGTGACTTACCTATTCCAGTGAATATACACCGCTGGAGATTTTCCTGAGAGAGACCAGCGAAAACTCCCTATACACTTATACACAAATCACGCTTGCGTATGCTCTACACAGCACTAATGATACCGCGATTTTACGCAAAAGTTCGTAAAGGGGTATCAAGTTGCGCTGTATATATCGCACCCACAAACGCGCGGTCCAATTGCACAGCGTATAGGTACTTGTTACCTAACTGCCGTACAACCACGGGTCAATGTACAAACTGTGACCCTCAGCCCGGAGCGTAATACAAAAACCTTTTTACTTCAATACTTCACAATACTTATGCACTATCACGCTCCTTTGCAAATCACCTCACGATTTGAGTATTAAACCTTATACTAACGTGAGTCAGCCACTTCACGCCACCAAGCCTCCTCTTACTTGATGTACCACACGACGGGATCCCGATTTCCCGGGATTCAAATATCCACTCACTCCTACGTTCGCTCACTCAAATACACTTTGTTTTTCTGTACAGAAAATTTGGATTCATTCAAATAGGCAGCTTTACCCCAGAGGCAATACAGTTTTTAAACTAAATTTAGAGTAACCTGCTTTTGAAATCTGATAGTTATGTGCTATTGTATTAAATGTCTACTATCCCACCTTTAAACTAAACGACACTATTGTGTTGTTTTATTATGTGCACACAACCCTACGCAAGCTTGCGTAATTACGCAACCGTGCGTACCTCTATGCCACGTGTGCGGCCTTGTGCCACGTGCGCGTTTTTTGTACGCTGTCCTCACGTTCCGTATCACGTGTACCAATGTGCGTACGCAATAAAACAACTCACACAACTTCGGTAAATGTGAGCAATAAAAACTACTATTGCCCACTAAACACAACACACAGTTTCTTTCTGTATAAACAATTACAACCAGGCCAGACTGCGTTTGTGCTTTACACAAACTTCCTTTAAACATTTATTTTAGTTTTAACTATATAGCAACAAATGTATCCGGTTTCACACAGATCTATAATGACTCTAGCAATGATCAATAATTTAAATGATATGATTCAGATTGGATAGCTATCCTGCAGAACATACACTGATATAAACACACACATAATTATAATAATATTATATATATGTACCATTCACTGGTCTCCTATGAGACTCATTTACCCATTCAGTGCTTCTAATTTGCATATCAAAGCTATGTGCTTTTGCCTGCCTGTAAAAGTTTTTGTTTTTTTTACTGCTAAGAAAAAGCAGTTACACAGGTTAATTTGCATTTCAATGGCTATCTTAAACTAGCAAGCAGAGTTAACTAAATCCTAGAGGTAAAAGAAAAAAAATCTTTTTTTATATCTGTGTGTAATTCTTACATCAAGTATTCATCTATTAACTCTCACTATGCCCAGCTGAAACTATTTGTAATTGACTATGGCATGGGTTAAATAAATGCATTGGTAACGCATAAATGGTGTTTGATGTGACCAAGGAAAGCTGATTATTCTGAGCAGTAAAAATCAGCCATTTAGAAAATGACCTTCCCAAAATCGCCGCTGCTCCTCCCCCTTCCACATCCATGAGGGTTACACAAAATGGTGGACAGGCCATGTGGTTAGTCCAAAATGGAGGACAGACCATGCGGCTTCCTTTGTCACAAAGAAATCACACATCATACAAGCACCAGAAGTTATTATAGGCCTGAGTTAAAAATAAAACTATATCAAGGCTATGCAGCAACTTTTAAACCTACTTAACAGATAAACAATCCAATCTGAATCAAACACAATATGACTTATTTGAACCTTGTTTTGCAACAATAAAAATACATTTTAGCATCTTAAATATTATGAGAAACGCATTGTCCCTTGAATTTCATATCAGCGTCTTACTAATAACACAACAATACACACGGATATGATTTTCTCAGCTTTAGGATGCGTCCATCACAAGCTGATCGACCACAGCGTCGCGTTTATAATGTACAGTGCATCATTAAGAACATGATATCGCGGACCAGCCCCCATCTAAGAATGCCAAATTGATTTCTCGCAAATATTTAAAATGCCCGCTCTAATATATATTGTAAATGCCTGCATCTCTTATTATCATATCCCATGAATGTGCGCCATTCATCGCAAAACACTGCATCCCATAAGAGAAAACAATACACCCACACATTATCTGAGTTCCAAAGCTCATTGATGTATATATATTTGTTATTAAAAGGATATGGATTCAATATATATTACAAAGTACAGTATACCTATAGTTACATGATTACAACTCACACAGTAAGCAGTTAATACATAAAGTTACATACAGTTACATGCCATTACATACAGTTTCAGTTACAGGCCAGCGATACAATTACCATTCCCTCCAATGCATCTTATCTCTCTCTCTCTCTCTCTCTCTCTCTCTCTCTCTCTCTCTCTCTCTCTCAGTAAATAAATACAGGAACTGATCTGCCAGCAAGTCCATCATCGTCTCAGACCTTACAGCCACTAAGCTCCTGTGTGATCAATGTGTTATCTAGTTTCTGGGGGATGGATTCACGATGAGTCACTAGTTTCTTTGTATATGCTGAACAGGTTCAGCCTTGGGGACGTCCAAAGGGGCTGGCCTGAGCTTCCTGTTTGGAATATCTATTGTTCTAATAAAAGTGATTTTAGCTTTTATACATTCATTCATAACTATCTGTCACAATGTCCTACAACTTAATAACAAGTATCAAATGAATCTACACATCAATCTGGTTGCTTCAATAGTAAACATGACCGGTCTATCTTGTTTTGTTCAAATAATACACATACATGACACCACTTTATTATATATCATTTTAAATCACCATGATGTCCGGCGCTTGATATTATTATAATCATGTACTGCATGAAATAAGTGTCGAATCCATCTCTGTGGCATGTCTGTGTAAATGCGTGTGTTACCATATTTTGTGGTGCTCGCTGCACGTATTTGCAAGTATAGCGACTCATCTGTGTGTAGTCTGTATGTTCTCTTTATGTAATATTTTTTGACTTCGACAGTATGGATCATTAGTATTGCAACATATTTTACAGCTTTGTGTCATGTTAGAAATTAAAATTCATACATAGCCTTAAATAAGAAGAAGAGAAACATGGCCCATAAAATCTTTCAACTTAATGGTGATGTAAAATGAATGCTATTCCTGCAGGTGTTAAAGTGGGCTGTAATTGTACAGAACAGTGTCCTGTCACCTATAGCAGTAAACAGAACTAGTTCTGCCTCCGCACAGCCTGTGCAGGTGACAAAGAAGAAGGTAAGAGGGGACTGGGGTTACACTGTGGGGTAGTGCTCGGACACAGCGGGGTGGGCTGGAATTACACAGGTGGGGTGAGCAGCAGTAACAAATTGGGTGATCTAGAGTTATACAGTGGGTGAGCTAGAAAGACACATGGGTGTGAGCTGGAGTTACACAAAGGGCTGGCCCTGGAGAGATGCAGGGTAGTGTCACTGGAGAGATGTAGAAGGATGGTCTACACTCTACAGAGACACAGGGAGATGGCAGTATAGAGATGCAGGGAGAATGGTGAAGAGATGCAGGAGGATGAAGCAGGGGGGGATGGTGCTGAAGAGATGCAGTTAAGATGGTGCTGGTTAGACACAGGGGTGATGACTGGTGAGACCCATGTAGATGGCACTGTAGAGATGCAGAGAGGATGATGCTAGAGAGACACAGGTTGATGGGGCTCTAGAGACCCAGGAGGATAACTTCTCTACAGGAAGTTGGATCAGAAAAGTACATGTTTTGCTTTACCTCAGAACATATTTTACTATGTATTATGGGGTGAACCTTTGTTGTAAAATGATGATGATGATGGTTACGCAGACATGTGGCTTCTGTACCATGTGATCTCCTATATGCATACTGAATACTGGCTCAATACATTGCCTAGAGAGGCTCTATTTCTTCAGAGGTTCCCTCTTTCAGATAAACCACCGTATAGGTAAGAAAAGACTCAAACACAGGGGATACATACAGATGCAAAATAAAAACAATATGGGGCACCTAAGTAACAAAAAAAGGATTCTTTGAGGGGGCCCCATAAAAATGGTACTTTTCTGTTAAAGGGACTACCTTTGTTGTTGAAGGGACTACTTGTTATTGGTCAGTTTTTGTAGCTGAAGAAAATGACAGTTGATCCTTAATGACACCTAGCTTCGCCCATGGGCGCTTCAAGAGAGGAGGACGCCTGTGTGCAGACTCCTCTCTAGCTGGCAGCACCATAGACTCGGGTCGCTTGTCTAGTGCGCATGCGCAGATCTCCGGGTAAATGGTATGGCGGTCATTTTCCGAGTAATTTTCTAACTGCACATGTGTAAAATTCCACACCATTTTGCTTGTGATTTCTGCAGCTCTGCTGCTGCCGATGCAGGACACCAGAGGGTAAGTATTGCAAAAAATGCTTGCAGGGAGTGCAGTGTGGTCCCCCGCACACACTGCAACCATTGTAAATACACCAGTGGCTCCGCCCACTTAGTTGTGTAACTGTGAATTGGTACTTTGCTGCTAATGATTGCTCACCTGTAGCTCCTTTTTGCACCGTTGTTGAAGAAAGGGATTATCAATAATTTTGTGCCAGACGGAGGGAGAGAGTATGGCACTTCTCCAGCAGAAGGGCATTGCAAGCAGCGTCAGGATGTGCACCGAACCTGCATGCAGCCAAGTTATATGACACACTACTTAGTATTTGGTTAAAAATAAAATGTAAATGCTACAAGCGAAAATGTTACACTTTTGTTAGGAAGATGCAATTGAAACATAAAAGCTAAAGAGGCCTACACACAGAGCGATACTAGCTAACAATATGCACTATATAGTCAATTATTGTTAGAAAAACTAGTGCGTATCTTTCCTTGTGTATAAAACCAATGAGGAATGATGCGCGCACATGTGCATCGTCATCATTGGAAAAAATAGACTATGCATGCACATACATTTTGGCTAGAAACTTGACTAGATAGTGCATACGTGTGTATTGTACTTAACTTTATTGTTGTTAAGCCAATGATACCGGTTTACGTCATCGTAGCCACTCCATCATAGCTAGGTTTCTAGTATAGCCAAAATCGCTCCGTGTGTATAGTCAATATTGTTGTTTCTGTACTCCGGGAAGTTCAATGGAAATCGTTAAGCCAAAATCGTTCATAGTCAGAATCACTTTGTGTGTATGCGCCTTACCCCCCCAACTAGTCACCCCTGGCTGGGGTTCCCTGGAGGAGTGGGGACCCCTTAAATCAAGGTGTCCCCCCCTCCAGGCACCCTAGGACCAGGGGTGAAGCCAGAGGCTGCCCCCCCATCCCTGGGCGGTGGAGATCCCGCCAGCCAATCAGGGAGTGCCACGTCATGGTGCTCTCCTGATTGGCTGTGCACTTCAGGCCTGTCAATCAGGCGGAGCACAGCGGCTAGAATGGAGCTTAGCGCAGGTCCATTCTGGCCTATGATGGAAACTTGTTGGGTCTATGATGGGTCTGCCGCTGACCGCGAAGTTAATTGAAGTCACCCACAAGACTAACCCCAATTAACCTTGCATGATGTGGCGCTCCCTGATTGGCTGGCGGGATCTCCAGTGACAGCAGTCATGGGGGGTCCCGGCATTCGGGAAAAGGGGTTTCATGTGTAAACATGGAACCCCTTTAGTGCGTTGGACCGGGTTTTTTTCGTTTTTTTTATTTTTTTTTAACCCTGTGGATTCTACATGGAACGAAGAGGACCGATCATCACTGTAAAAATAAAATAGGTGAGTATTTTTTTTTGTGTGTGTGTGTGCAGCTTTCCAATTGGATTCTGCGTTGACAAGGGGACCAAGGGGCTCCGTGGGACACTAGGTAAGTATGTGTGAGTGTGTGAGTGTATGTTAATTAAAGTTATACTGTCACGGTGTGTGTATTGTCTTTATTTGGGTATTTCTTTTGATGTAGAACTACAGGTACCAGCGGGCCCGTTATTTCCCCGCATGCTGGTACTTGTGGTTCACCGAGTACCAGCTTGCGGGGAGGCTTGCTGGGACTTGTAGTTCTACAACAAAAGACAATATTCTTTTTTACACAAACAAAGGCTATCAGCCCCCCATCCATCGCCCAGGGATCACATCTCCAGCGTCTCAGTTGTCGTGGCCATCTCCAGTCTGATGTTTGCCTGATCTGATTCGTTGATGCTGCAAATGTGTACACGGGGACTAATTCAGAGTTGATCGCAGCAGCAAATTTGTTAGCAGTTGGGCAAAACCATGGTGGTCATTCCGAGTTGTTCGCTTGGTAAATTTCTTCGCATCGCAGCGATTTTCCGCTTAGTGCGCATGCGCAATGTCCGCACTGGACTGCGCCAAGTAAATTTGCTATGCAGTTAGGAATTTTACTCACGGTTTTTTCTTCGTTCTGGTGATCGTAATGTGATTGACAGGAAGTGGGTGTTTCTGGGCGGAAACTGGCCGTTTTATGGGAGTGTGTGAAAAAACGCTACCGTTTCTGGGAAAAATGCGGGAGTGGCTGGAGAAACGGAGGAGTGTCTGTGCGAACGTTGGGGGTGTTTGTGACGTCAAACCAGGAACGACAAGCACTGAACTGATCGCACTGGCAGAGTAAGTTTCGAGTTACCCAGAAACTGCACAGAGATGTCTTATCGCAATATTGCGAATCTTTCGTTCGCAATTTTAAGAAGCTAAGATTCACTCCCAGTAGGCGGCGGCTTAGCGTGTGCAAAGCTGCTAAAAGCAGCTTGCGAGCGAACAACTCGGAATGACCACCCATGTGCACTGCAGATGGGGCAGATATAACGTGCTGAGAGAGTTAGATTTGGGTGGGTGTGTTCAAACTGAAATCTAAATTGCAGTGTAAAAATAAAGCAGCCAATATTTACCCTGCACAGAAACAAAATAACCCACCAAAATCTAACTCACTTTGCACATGTTATATCTGCCCCACCTGCAGGGCACCTGGTTTTGCCCAACAAATTTGCTGCTGTGATCAACTCTGAATTACTCCCACAGTTGTGGGCAGCTGCAAAGGCTTCGGTGGGTGCCTCTATAGAAATCCCAGCAACTGTTCAATTAGCATATTTTCACACATCAAAAATCGCATTTGCGCTTGCGGCAGCATTAGCGTACAACTATGAATTAGGCCCATAGATTTGTACCCAGTAATTTTGAGGTACTATTAACTTGCTTTTGCACTTCCATTATTTGTGTTCCAATGAGTGTTTCACTACCAGTATAAATAGGATCAGTACGAGATCCTGGAGGTCAAGATCCCGGCGGTCAAGAGACAGACGCCGGGAGCCCGACAGCCAGGGTCCCAGCAGCGAGCGCAGCGTGTCCCCTCGCTGCGCTTGCCACGCTTCGGGCTCGGTGGCGACTTCCCCTCCGGATGGTGGCATGGACCACCACCCAAGAGGGGTAACCAGCCCGACCGCCGGTATTTCAGCTGGTGTGGGGATTCCGGCATCGGCATCCTGTCCGCCGGGATCCAGACAGGCGGTAAATTTACTGCCTCCTGTATAAATTTGCAGGCAGAATTTTAAAGAACTGTTTTCAAGGGGCAACACTTATTTCTGTAACGTCCTAGTGGATACTGGGGAACTGTACTTTAGTACCATGGGGTATAGATCGAGTCCACTGGAACCTGGTTCATTAAAACCTTTAGTGTGTGTATGTGTGTGCTGGCTCCTCCCCTTTATGCCCCTCCTACCAGACTCAGTTTAGAAAAATGTGCCCAAGGAGCCGGTGCATTCCTCTCCAGAGAGTTTCCTTTACTTTTTAATTTTATTTGTTTCTCTGACGTCCTAGTGGATGCTGGGAACTCCGTAAGGACCATGGGGAATAGACGGGCTCCGCAGGAGACTGGGCACTCTAAAGAAAAAATTAGGTACTATCTGGTGTGCACTGGCTCCTACCTCTATGCCCCTACTCCAGACCTCAGTTAGAATCTGTGCCCGACCAGAGCTGGGTGCTCCTAGTGGGCTCTCCTGAGCTTACTAGTAAAGAAAGTATTTATTAGGTTTTTTATTTTCAGTGAACTTCTGCTGGCAACAGACTCACTGCTACGTGGGACTAAGGGGAGAGAAGCAAACCTACCTGCTTGCAGCTAGCTTGTGCTTCTTAGGCTACTGGACACCATTAGCTCCAGAGGGTTCGAACACAGGCACCTGTCCTCGATCGTCCGTTCCCGGAGCCGCGCCGCCGTCCCCCTCGCAGAGCCAGAAGAACAGAAGCTTGAAGACGACGAAATCGGCGGCAGAAGACTCCTGTCTTCATTTAAGGTAGCGCACAGCACCGCAGCTGTGCGCCATTGCTCCCAGCACACTTACACACTCCGGTCACTGTAGGGTGCAGGGCGCTGGGGGGGGGCTCCCTGGGCAGCAATTGAAGTACCTTTTGGCAATAAAAATACATATATACAGTCTGGCACTGTATATATGTAAAAACCCCCGCCATTTTTTTACACAGAAAGCGGGACAGAAGCCTGCCACTGGGGGGGCGGGGCCTTCTTCCTCAGCACACCAGCGCCATTTTCTCTTCACAGCTCCGCTGGAAGCAGCTCCCCTGGCTCTCCCCTGCAGTATCCAGGTACAAGAATGGTAAAAAAGAGAGGGGGGGCACATAAATTTAGGCGCAAATAAAACATATAAGGCAGCTATTGGGTAATCACTTATTATAAGTGAAAATCCCTGTGTTATATAGCGCTGTGGTGTGTGCTGGCATACTCTCTCTCTGTCTCCCCAAAGGACTTTGTGGGGTCCTGTCCTCAGTCTGAGCATTCCCTGTGTGTGTGCGGTGTGTCGGTACGGCTGTGTCGACATGTTTGATGAGGAGGGTTACGTGGAGGCAGAGCAAGGGCAGATAAGTGTGGTGTCGCCCCCGTCGGGGCCGACACCTGATTGGATGGATATGTGGAAGGTCTTAAACGACAATGTAAGCTCCTTACATAAAAGGTTTAATGACGCTGCAGCCTTGGGACCAGGCCCGGCGACAGGGGGGGACAAAGGGGACACTTGTATCGGGCCCCGAGGGTGAGAGGGGCCCCAAGAATCGGGGGCATATAAAAACGTTGCCGCAGCGCCTTTTTTTTTTTTTTTTTTAATAAACTGTCTTCTCACATGCCGGGTCAGAGCAGATAATCATTGTGTCCCAATGAACCTCCCCTGCATCCTTCCCGGTTACCCGTCACTTAGTCTGGGCCCCGGCGGACGTCATGATGTCATTATGCATGACGCTGTGCGCCACTTCCGTGTCTCCTGCCACCACAGCGGAGCTCAAGCAGCCTGGCGCCTGAGCCCAGCAGGCAAAACCATTGTGGAATAATCACAGTAATAGACAGACAGACTGCAGCAGCCTTCGCCCGCAGCTACACCGCTGTCCCTACAGCCCCACACTTGCTATGGTCAGTCCCTCCTGGGTCTTTGTACCTTCACCATATACAGTATATATATGCAGTTATACACACACACACAGGAGACGTAGGAGAGGCCCCGGGGAAAAACGTTATATACCAAACCAGATGTGCTGCCTATATTGTGAGGCTATATATATATATATATATATATATATATATATATAGATGTGTGTTGTGGATATATAGTGTATATATATATATATATATATATATATATCCATGTGTGTGTGACTATATTTGCTGATAACTGTATTGGCACACGCAGGGGAGAGTTGTTTGGAGGACGGTATGAGGGGATTCGAGGGGGGGCCCAGAGATATCTATGTACCGGGCCCCAAGATTCCTGTTGCCGGCCCTGCTTGGGACAGCCGGGGTCTCAGCCCGCGCCTGCCCAGGCGACTCAGAAACCGTCAGGGGCTCATAAACGCCCTCTATCTCAGATGGTTGACACAGATGTCGACACGGAGTCCGACTCAAGTGTCGACGATGATGAGGCACATTTACAGTCTAAAATGACCAAGGCCATCCGATACATGATTATTGCAATGAAGGATGTATTACACATTTCTGAGATTAACCCTGTTAATACCAAGAGGGTTTATATGTTTGGGGATAAAAAGCAGCCAGTGACTTTTCCCCCATCTGATGAATTAAATGAATTATGTGAAGAAGCGTGGAGTTCCCCTGATAAGAAACTAGTGATTTCTAAGAGGTTACTGATGGCGTACCCTTTCCCGCCAACGGACAGGTTACGTTGGGAAACATCCCCTAGGGTGGACAAGGCGCTGACATGCTTATCTAAAAAGGTGGCCCTGCCGTCTCAGGATACGGCCGCCCTAAAGGAGCCTGCGGATAGAAAGCAGGAAGCTATCCTGAAGTCAGTGTATACACACTCTGGTACTCTACTGAGACCTGCTATTGCTTCAGCCTGGATGTGTAGTGCTGTAGCAGCATGGACAGATACTCTGTCAGACGACATAGATTCCCTCGACAGGGATACTGTTTTGCTAACCCTGGGCCATATAAAAGACGTCGTCTTATATATGCGGGATGCTCAGAGGGACATTTGCCTGCTGGGCTCTAGAATTAATGCTATGTCCATTTCTGCCAGGAGGGTCTTATGGACTCGGCAATGGACAGGAGATGCTGATTCTAAAAAACACAGAGGTTTTGCCTTATAAGGGTGAGGAATTGTTTGGGGACGGTCTATCGGACCTCGTGTCCACAGCGTCAGCTGGAAAGTCGACTTTCTTGCCTCAGGTTTCCTCACAGCCTAAGAAAGCACCGTATTATCAAATGCAGTCGTTTCGTTCTCAGAAAGGCAAGAGGGTCGGGGGCGCATCCTTTCTTGCCAGAGGCAGGGGTAGAGGTAAGAAGCTGCACCATGCAGCCAGTTCCCAGGAACAAAAGTCCTCCCCTGCTTCCACTAAGTCCACCGCATGACGTTGGGGCTCCACAGGCGGAGCCAGGTGCGGTGGGGGCGCGTCTCCGAAACTTCAGCAACCAGTGGGTTCGCTCACAGGTGGATCTCTGGGCTGTACAAATTGTATCTCAGGGATACAAGCTGGAATTCGAAGCGACTCCCCCCCGCCGTTACCTCAAATCAGCCTTGCCAGCTTCCCCCATGGAAAGGGAGGTAGTACTGGCGGCAATTCACAAGCTGTACCTCCAGCAAGTGATTATCAGGGTCCCCCTCCTTCAACAGGGAAGGGGTTACTATTCCACAATGTTTGTGGTACCGAAACCGGACGGTTCGGTGAGACCCATTCTGAATTTAAAATCCTTGAACACTTATATAAAGAAATTCAAGTTCAAAATGGAATCGCTCAGAGCGGTTATTGCAAGCCTGGAAGAGGGGGATTTTATGGTGTCGCTGGACATCAAGGATGCTTACTTGCATGTCCCCATTTACCCACTTCACCAGGAGTACCTCAGGTTTGTGGTACAGGACTGTCATTACCAGTTCCAGACGTTGCCGTTTGGCCTGTCCACGGCACCGAGGATATTTACCAAGGTAATGGCCGAAATGATGATACTCCTTCGGAAGAAGGGAGTTATAGTTATCCCGTACTTGGACGATCTCCTCATAAAGGCGAGGTCCAGAGAGCAGTTGTTGATCAGCGTAGCACTCTCTCAGGAAGTGTTGCAACAGCACGGATGGATTCTGAATGTTCCAAAGTCGCAGCTGATTCCTACGACGCGTCTGCTTTTCCTGGGCATGATTCTGGACACAGAACAGAAGAAGGTGTTTCTCCCGGAGGAGAAGGCCCAGGAATTAGCATCTCTAGTCAGGGACCTCCTGAAACCAAAACAGGTATCTGTGCATCACTGCACGCGAGTCCTGGGAAAGATGGTGGCTTCATACGAAGCCATTCCCTTCGGCAGGTTCCATGCAAGGATCTTTCAGTGGGATCTATTGGACAAGTGGTCCGGATCGCATTTTCAGATGCATCGGCTGATCACCCTGTCCCCAAGGGCCAGGGTGTCTCTTCTGTGGTGGCTGCAGAGTGCTCACCTTCTCGAGGGCCGCAGGTTCGGCATACAGGACTGGGTCCTGGTGACCACGGATGCAAGCCTCCGAGGGTGGGGGGGCAGTCACTCAGGGAAGAAACTTCCAAGGGCTGTGGTCAAGTCTGGAGACTTCTCTACACATAAATATACTGGAACTAAGGGCCATTTACAACGCCCTGAGTCAAGCAGAGCCCCTGCTTCGAAACCGGCCAGTGCTGATTCAGTCAGACAACATCACGGCGGTCGCCCATGTAAACCGCCAGGGCGGCACAAGAAGCAGAATGGCAATGGCGGAAGCCACAAAGATTCTTCGGTGGGCGGAGAATCACGTGCAAGCACTGTCAGCAGTGTTCATTCCGGGAGTGGACATCTGGGAGGCAGACTTCCTCAGCAGACACGACCTCCACCCGGGAGAGTGGGGACTTCATCAAGAAGTCTTCACACAGATTGCAAAGCGATGGGAACTGCCACAGGTGGACATGATGGCGTCCCGCCTCAACAAAAAGCTAAAAAGATATTGCGCCAGGTCAAGGGACCCTCAGGCGATAGCTGTGGATGCCCTAGTGACACCGTGGGTGTACCAGTCGGTATATGTGTTTCCTCCTCTTCCTCTCATACCCAAGGCACTGAGTATAGTAAGTATGAGAGGAATAAGAACAATACTCATTGTTCCGGATTGGCCAAGAAGGACTTGGTACCCGGAACTGCAAGAAATGCGCGCAGAGGACCCATGGCCTCTGCCTCTCAGACAGGACCTGCTGCAACAGGGGCCCTGTCTGTTCCAAGACTTACTGCGGCTGCGTTTGACGGCATGGCGGTTGAACGCCGGATCCTAGCGGAAAAAGGCATTCCGGATGAAGTTATTCCTACGCTGATAAAGGCTAGGAAGGACGTAACAGCAGAGCATTATCACCGTATATGGCGAAAATATGTTGCTTGGTGTGAGGCCAGGACGGCCCCTACAGAGGAATTCCAGCTGGGTCGATTCCTGCACTTCCTACAGTCAGGGGTGACTATGGGCCTAAAATTGGGGTCCATAAAGGTCCAGATTTCGGCCCTATCCATTTTCTTTCAAAAAGAACTGGCTTCACTGCCTGAGGTTCAGACGTTTGTTAAGGGAGTGCTGCATATTCAGCCCCCTTTTGTGCCACCAGTGGCACCCTGGGATCTTAACGTTGTGTTGGATTTCCTGAAATCCCACTGGTTCGAGTCACTTAAGACCGTGGAACTAAAGTATCTCACGTGGAAAGTGGTCATGCTGTTGGCCTTAGCATCGGCTAGGCGTGTGTCTGAATTTGCGGCTTTGTCATGTAAAAGCTCATATCTGATCTTCCATGTGGACAGGGCAGAATTGAGGACTTGTCCCCAATTTCTCCCAAAGGTGGTATCATCGTTTCATTTGAACCAACCTATAGTGGTGCCTGCGGCTACTCGGGACTTGAAGGACTCCAAGTTGCTGGACGTAGTCAGGGCTTTGAAAATATATGTTTCCAGAACGGCTGGAGTCAGGAAGACTGACTCGCTGTTTATCCTGCATGCACTCAACAAGCTGGGTGCTCCTGCTTCAAAGCAAACTATTGCTCGCTGGATCTGTTGCACGATTCAGCTGGCTCATTCTGCGGCTGGATTGCCGCATCCAAAATCAGTAAAAGCCCATTCCACAAGGAAGGTGGGCTCTTCTTGGGCGGCTGCCCGAGGGGTCTCGGCTTTACAGCTTTGCCGAGCGGCTACTTGGTCGGGTTCAAACACCTTTGCAAAGTTCTACAAGTTTGATACCCTGGCTGAGGAGGACCTTGTGTTTGCTCATTCGGTGCTGCAGAGTCATCCGCACACTCCCGCCCGTTTGGGAGCTTTGGTATAATCCCCATGGTCCTTACGGAGTTCCCAGCATCCACTAGGACGTCAGAGAAAATAAGAATTTACTCACCGGTAATTCTATTTCTCGTAGTCCGTAGTGGATGCTGGGCGCCCGTCCCAAGTGCGGACTTTCTGCAATACGTGTATATAGTTATTGCTTAAATAAGGGTTATTGTTATGAGCCATCCGTTGAGTGAGGCTCAGTTGTTGTTCATACTGTTAACTGGGTAAGGTTATCACAAGTTGTACGGTGTGATTGGTGTGGCTGGTATGAGTCTTACCCTGGATTCCAAAAATCCTTTCCTTGTAATGTCAGCTCTTCCGGGCACAGTTTCCCTAACTGAGGTCTGGAGGAGGGGCATAGAGGGAGGAGCCAGTGCACACCAGATAGTACCTAATTTTTTCTTTAGAGTGCCCAGTCTCCTGCGGAGCCCGTCTATTCCCCATGGTCCTTACGGAGTTCCCAGCATCCACTACGGACTACGAGAAATAGAATTACCGGTGAGTAAATTCTTATTTTTTTTCAGGTAGTACTGGTTGGCAACCAGTCTACCTGCTTCGTGGGACTTAGAGGGGGGACCGAACCAACCTCCCGAGGGTTAATGGATCGTAATGCCTGCTGACAGCAACCTGAGCTCCTGAGGTGCCTTTTCACACCATACTGTGTGTGCACACACCAGCAGCTCCCCGCCACCCTCTAACAGATGCCGAAGAGACGCAGGTGCGGTGAGTGTTAAAACTGAGGTCCCGGTTGGCAGGTCCCCGATGCGGTTTGGCGGCATGTCACGCGGCGGTCACGGGCCACGAGCTGCGGTGCCCGCCACGGACCACACTGGCTCAGTAGAGAGCTATGCTCTACAGGGGTATCCGTTCAGATGGTCGACAGTGTTAAGGTCGACATTGACATGGTCGACATGGGCAAATGGTCAATAGGAAAAAGATATGCACACATAGATACAGCGCTCACCAAATACCATGATAATACATAAACATAATCAAATGTTAAAAAATGCAATCACCCTTAAATAAAAGGTAGTCCTCATAGGATGGCAACAATCGGGGAAGGATTAATTCCAAGAGGTTATTTCATCCAACGCAATATACAGGTGGGGCTGATTGAGCCTTAGGGAACCTGAAAGATAAGTGCCTCTTTTCCCAATGAAAATGGGAATGTCAGAAGGCACTATTAAACACAGACCATAGTGTAGTATTTTTTTTAAAAACACGCACAGGTTTAATTCCACAGATTACTTTATTATTTAAGGGTGATTGCATTTTTTAACATTTGATTATGTTTATGTATTATCATGGTATTTGGTGAGCGCTGTATCTATGTGTGCATATCTTTTTCCTATTCACCAATTTTCTGAAGTGTGGGATACACCTCTATTTGCACCCTTTATAGCTGCACATCGAATTTTATTGCGCAGGTTCATCGAAAACATCTGTCAAAAATGGGCAAATGGTCGACACATGAAAATGGTCGCCGCGTGAAAATGTCGACATGGCTTTTTTTTTTTAAATAGATTTTTAACTTTTTCATACTTTACCATCCACGTGGACTATGATTGGGAACGGTAACCTTGCCCGCAGCTCGCTCGCCATGCAAGGGGACTCGGTACACTAATTGTGGTTGCTGGTCATGTTACGGAAAAAATTACACCAAAAACAGTCCAAAAAGCCATATCGACCTTTTCATGTGTCGACCTTTAATGTGTCGACCATTTTCACGTGTCGACCATTTGTCCATGTCAACCATGTCAATGTCAACCATTAGTGGTCTACCTAATGAGTGTCGACCTTAACGCTGTCGACCATTCATACCGGAACCCTCTACAGGGTGCTCAGCATCTCTCAGTATACATTATGTTTGATGTATATACATGTTTCAGCCAGTATAATTTAAGAGGGACCATGCGCCATTACGGGGGCGGGGCTTCCCGGAAAGTGGGACCAGAGGTGGGAAGGTACCATTTCTACCATTTCCTGCTTCTGTGGATCACAAGGCTACATGCACGCTGCTCCTCCACGGACCCAGGCTGTTACAGACTCTGTACTGGTACCAGGGGGTCATAGTAAGGGGGGAGCACATCAGCGGTAGTGCCACTGCACATAAGATATGTGATCCACATACTCAACTATACTCAACTATACTGCACTGCTGTGTTTGTGTGCTGGTCTCCTTTTTCTCTTTATCACTCCAGGGGCTCTCTGGGGTCTGTGGAGGTGTTTCAGTGGGTTTTCACTGCATTGTCATTGTGTACATCATGTCTGCTGACAAACTGATGTGTACTGCTTGTAATTCTACCCCTTCTTCTGAGGGGTCCCTCATGTGTGAACAGTGTTCATTATTTCCCAGGGGAAACAGCTCCCAAGCACCTGACTGGTTGAATACTTTTAAGAGTATGATTAAGAATGTAAATTCAGAACTGGCGGCAGCTAGGAGAGAGAGACAGGTGTTGAGACAGTCTGTGGATTGTATTGCTAAAGCTGCTGATAACAGAAAGGCTTCTCAGCCTCCTCTGTCGGGCTCTCTTAAATGCTCACTTCCACAGGTGTTCCAGTCTGATTCTGATTTGCATGATTTAGATGACACAGATGATATGGTTGAGGACAGCTCTTTTTCCCCTGGGGTGGAAGCCCTCATTTATGCTGTAAGGGAAGTTCTTAACATACCCGATCAGGAGGCAGAACCTGATGAAGAATTGTACTTTAATGTAAAGCCAATATCCCCGGCCACATTTCCTGTGTCAAAGGAATTAAACTCCCTGGCCAGGGAGGCATGGGTGAACCCTGACAAGAAATTCAAAACTCCTCAGAGATTGTTATTGTCCTTTTCCCTCCCTGCTGGGGACAGGTAGGTATGAGAAAATCCCCCGTCGGTAGACACTTCCGCGTCCAGACTGTCACAAAAATTGGTACTTCCGGTGGCAGTTTCCCTGAAAGACCCAGCTGACCGTAAAATTGAGACTACTCTCAAAGCAATATATACGGCAGCGGGCATAGCACAACATCCCATGATAGTTTGTGGTTGGATTTCAAGGGAAATGGTCAAATGATCTGATAATATTATTAATGGTTTTGACTTACTGCCCCAGGATGAGATCATAAAGCTGCTGCAACATATACAAGATGCTGCAAACTTTATGAGCAAAGCTGTTAAAGAATTGTGTTAGATAAATTGCCGTACTACTGCTATGGCGCTTTCGGCCTGCAGGGCTCTGTGGTTGCGTCAATGGTCAGCGGATGCTGATTCCAAAAGATGGATGGAAAATCTTCCCTTTACAGTTTATGCTTTGTTTGGAGACGAGTTGAATAAATGGATTTCTCAGCCAACGGCGGGTAAGTCCACCTATCTGCCGTCAGCTCCACCTCCTGCTAGATGCTCTTATTCAGGACCGTCCTTGCAGTTCTTTCGTGTGGCAAGATTAAGAGGCAGAGGCTGAGGGGCCTCCAATGCTCCTAGAGGATCTCGTGGTAAGTACCGAAAACCTGCAGCTGTAGCTTCCTTGGACCAAACCCCTGGAGCCTCTACCACAAAGCCTTCTGCATGATGGTTGGCCCCAACAACAGGGTGACTTTCTAGTAGGTGCTCGCCTTCAACACTCCGCCCACGTGTGGGAAAAATCCTGCCAGGATCCTTGGGTGAGGGACCTCATTTCACAAGGATACCAGCTGGAATTTCAAACACTTCCTCCTCACAGATTTTTCAGGTCAAACTTGCCAGCTTTACCGGCAGCAAAAGTTACCTTGCAAGAAGCCATTCAGAAACTTTTACAGATGTGAGTCGTGGTTCCAGTACCTCCTCTGTTACACAACAGGGGGTTTTACGCCAGTCTTTTTGTTGTGCCAAAACTGGACGGTTCGGTGCGGCCCATCTTAAACCTGAAGGTTTTGAACCCTTATCTGTGGGTTTTCAAATTCACGATGGAATACCTGCGGGCAGAGGTGTCCGGTTTAGAGGAGGGGTAATTCCTTGTGTCCCTAGACGTCAAGGATACTTACCTACACATCCCTATGTGGCCTCCTCATCAGTCTTACCTCAGGTTCACCATCTTGGGCAGCCACTTCCAGTTTCTGGCCTTACCCTTTGGTCTCTCCACAGCACAAAGGGTCTTCACAAAGGTTATGGCAGAGATGATGCTGCAACTGCGCAAAATGGGTGTCAACATTGTCCCTTACTAGGATGATCTCCTGATAAAAGCAATGTCCAGGGACCATCTGCTGAAAAGCATCGAGCTGACAACTCACCTGCTGACGAATCATGGATGGATTCTGAATTTTCGGAAATCTCACTTGGAACCCAACGTCTGCAGTTCCTGGGAATGATACTGGATACAGTATCTCAGAAGATGTTCCTTCCTTTGGACAAGGCATTAGCTCTCCAAGCTATGGTGCACTCAGTGCTTCGACCCCGCAAGGTCTCAATAAATCTTTGCATACGCTTGCTGGGCAAGATAGTGGCCGCCTATAAAGCAGTCCAATATGGCAGGTTTCATGCCCGGCCTTTTCAACTGGATTTTCTGGACAAATGGTTGGGGTCTCATCTGCACATGCATCGGATTTACAATGCATGGCTACTGCAAGTATGGGACAGGATATAATGGCAAATGAGAGGAGAAAGAGAACGTGAGGGAGAGGGTCTTGCTTGCGAGAGTTTATATTCTATAGGGGCGGTGGGCAGACAAGAGTGACACAGCAAGATGAGTCAGTGTGCTAGGACTCGAAGGGGTGGTTTAAGATGAGAACTAGTAGGTTTGGCAAAGAAATAGAGTTTAAAGTGGTAATCAATGGGCTAGAGAGGCGGCAGTCATTGGCAGAGTTAAGTGGACAGGCAGGAGTTTGTAGGGGAGGATTAGATGAGGATATTATAGGTGAGAGTGAGGAGTTTGAAATGGACTCTGTAGCAGTTACATAGAAACATAGAATTTGACGGCAGATAAGAACCACGTGGCCCATCTAGTCTGCCCCTTTTATTAATCCTTTAGGTAATCTCAACCCTTTTTGAACCTTAATTCTTTGTAAGGATATTCATACTAAAGTGATATAAAATACATAAACAACGAGTTGCGCTGACTTGGTCTGTATGAATAATTGCAACAGAGTCCGGTATATATAAATTAAAAATATTTATTCTAGACTAGTAACAACATATACTAATTTACAACAATCTGTATTCACAAAGTAAGAAAAAAGAACTATAAACATGCTAATACAGACATACATATACTGATGGATAATATTCCAAGGGCTATAATAAACAAGGTAGTAAGGAACAATAAAACATATATACAAACTTGTAGCCACTAGTCGTGTATTATAATCATGGCCATAATTAAGGTTGTGCAACCAGTGCTCCCATACAGAGCGCAGGTCGCCCTGGTGGAGGAATGTTCGCCACCGCAGAATCTATTTTTCCGGGCACCCATTTGTATTTACAGTGCACCTGGCTCCTTCAGTTTTTGAGGTGTGTCAACAGCTGGGTGAGTCATCCTCTGGGATCTGGCCAATTACACATGGTATGCATGCACGTATGGCACAAAAACTGTAAGGGCACCATACCCCGCCAGTCCGACAATGCCCGCTGCCCGCTTCACTAACCTGTCAGGTTGTCTTAACCAGCAGCTGCTTGCCCACCGGCACTGCTGGCTGATACAGTCTTCCACTTACTGCCTATGCCTCTCTCTATGTCTGACAGCATGCCGCTGCGGCTCTTCTGAGGAGGAGAGGACTCAGGAGGCAGGCACAGACATCAAGTGCGGCCCACACACAGTAAATAAAACAAAAAACTAAATTAGTAAAACTTGGGGCCTTAGGTAGGATCGCATCAGCGATCCAACCTGCTTGCTGTTTTCTAATAGGGAAACTGTGCAGGTGCAAGGCCCGTTCTGAAAATGTGCAGAACGGGACCTGCGATCACATCGCTATGATATGACAAATCCGGCGACACTCTGGTCTAACATTGACAGCAGATTCATCCTGTTGCTCCGCTCTCCTCTAGTACTTACCATTGGCGGTTATTCCACATGCCCTTAATTACATTTATGTTTGAATAAGAAGGGTGACAATGGTTTACCAGTAACATATGACAGTATAAGTCCGCACTGGTTGCACAATACAAGTCAATGTATGACTGTTTACATGGGTTACTTATTCCCGTCACCACTGCCGCTAATATTTATACTGATATTCATACATTTTATACATATTTTTATTCTACAATTATTATAAATAAAAGTTATATTTTCTGTTTTAATTATTACACATACTGACTTCCCTTTTTTTCAAGAGTGCGCCAACCAAGAGTCTTCTTTCTTTTTTCTCTTTTGTACGTCGACTATAATAACCTATAATAACTAGGGACTGTAATAACCTATAATAACCTCACTATCTTATGCAGCCAAAGTACCCTACTAGCAAATACTGCTTATAGCCTTTTATTTTCAATGAGGGTCAAACAAGAGCAAGAAAATGTAAAACCAAATTACATTTGGTGAGAAACTATCCCTCACATAACAAGTTATTCTGCCTCATTAACTTTTTTTTAATGTTGCCCTAACCTCAAAACCCTAGAGGAAACGTAAATTGTTGCAAGTATTTCCACTGTTTGCTTTGAAGAAAAACAGCCCAGAAGACTTGCAACTACACTAAATGAAATTTATTGGTGGCTGAATAAAAACACAGCCTTTCTTGTCAGCTTTAGTAGCTGGCCGGGTGCTGTGTTCTGTGTCCTACAGATATAGGAGTTTTCTTGGATTCCCAAGGTGTCACAACTCAAAGACACAGTGAGTGATTGCTGTACCCGTTTTCTGTTCCTTTTTGGCATCTTGTCACTTCTATGCACTACTAACTCACAATGAGTTGTAAATGAGCTACTGGGTGGCTGCTTTCAAACTCTAGTGCAAAGCGTGTAAGAGTATCAGGGAAAGAAATATTTATTTCAAGGAAAACCATCTTGAAAAATATATTATTCATTGTACTTATGCAATAACGTAGTAGTACTGTATTATATTTTGCTAATATATTCTTGTAATTAATTCCTTATTTAGTCACAGGGGATCATTTGCTGCTTATAAAACAGCTAGAACCCAGTACAAATTCCACTTTGGTTATGCAAGTTGCTCCTGGGAAAATAGAGATGTGTGGCTTTACCAAAGTGGAAGCCCATGTATTTTGGTGGAGCAAGAGGACTACACTTGTACAGAAGATGTTGTATCGGCTCTTGAGGGACACTGAGTGTAATAAGGGCATTCCTTGTATTCATTTAATTAAGTAGTGACTAGATTTGTTGAGCAATACATTTGCTTATACCAGTGACCTATTTTCACAACTTGTGGACACAGAATTACTTTAGCAACACATAAAATGTTTCTTAAGGTGCGTACACACTTGGCGTTTTTGCCCAGCGTGTATGATCGTTAACATCGCTGGCAGGAAAATAGCTCAGTGCATACACACTGAGCTATTTTCCCTATACAAGCGATGTTCACGTGGGGGGGTAAAGCACTTTCCTCAGTAGGAGGTGCTTCACTAGGCTGTACAAACAGCCCGACAGACGGCGGCGGCCAGCGATGATGCAGGAGCGCGCATCAGCGCTCACTGATCATTGCCGGCCTATACACACTTCCCATTTTGAGCTCAAAGTAGCTCAAAATGCCAAAAAAGAGCTACTTTGAGCTCAAAACCGCCCAGTGTGTATGGGCCTAAAGTCGTACTGCTTGGCATCAATAAAATAATGAAAAACATGAAATATTTCACCTTTTATATTTAATGACCCTCTTTATCAGTGTTAAGCCAATAGGTTTAAAGAAAATTACAATAAAAGACCCAAAACTACTCATCAAACCACTAGCTCGTTATCACTGAGACAAAACCATAGCATAGGAAAATATAAAGTAACTAGCTGTTCTACCTGTTCTTCGCACAGGAGTTTCTTATTTTCACGGTTGTAAATATAAATGTGTTAAAAATTTGGTAAATCTATAGAGACGTCTTAATCTAAGTAAATATGAATCCATGGTTCTTGGCGTTACCCGAGGAGCACCTGTAGCAGATACGGTAAAAAGTGACAGGACCATTTTGTAGTTTTATGAAATTCTACACACTGGAGGTGCAATCCAAATTTTGATCCGATTGTCCACTTGGGCGTTATCGTTCACGCAACGAAGGCCACGTATCGGTAATGGCATCATTATGTCAACCCCCTGTTCACCCCCTTTGGGGAGGTTTATTAAATTTCTAATTACATAGTTTTCCTATTTCCCACCTGAAGTATACATACTGTATGTTACATTTCAGCTTCCCAGGACATCTTACAATACATCAAGATCAAGTTTGCAGCTAAGGATCTTCCAGTCATTCTTTATCATTTACTCATCTTGAGTAACTAAACCAAAAGGAAAATGTGACCAGTTTAATTTTGATCCCAGTTTCCAACAACTCTTATGCCCCCTACAGATTTGCTGATTTTCCGCCGAGGTGCCCGACTGCTGATACGGCCAACGGACGAACCTGTGGCGGGGAGGACGGGTGACGGAGGGAGTGACGTTTCTTCACTCCCTGACATCCCCCCGGCCACATATCCCTGCATGCTAATATGAATGATATTGTCCACATTGGCTTGCAGGCATAAACGACCTGGCACCAACGGTGAACGACCACGGGACAGTGCATCGTTCATCATTGGTGCCTACACACTGAGTGATATGAACAATTTATCGTTCATTACTAATCGAGATTGTTCATATTGTCCGCACACATCGGCAAGTGTGTAGGGCCCATTTCTTCTATTTCACTTCTTTGAAGTGTTTGTACAAAGAGGTTATTCCTTTATGTCTGTCTGTCTTGCAGCATACTTGCTGAAGAGCATTCGAGATTGGTGTACATTAAGGATTTAAGGCTTAGTTTTTCACAAACCATAAAACTTGAAGCTAGAAGCACACAAAAAAACACAAAAATTTCATTTTTCTGAGATGGTGAATGTCTCTGATGACAAACACTGTATTTTACCTATCTAGACTGTGGAGAAGCTTGGAACCTAAAGTCTCATTCACATATCTGGTATCCCCACAGTACCATTGAAATAAATATTTGACTCTTAACCCAGGTACACACTAGACAATGTGTGTACCTGTCCGACGGAATGGACAATAGAAGGATATATTGGCCATCCTGTACACACTGCCTATATTGCGTGAAATATTGTTCACGGCCGCATTGTTTGCCAGGTCATCCCATTGGTTGTGCAGCATGCTTCACGGGATGACCTGATAAATGACCCGCTGGAGAGTGCGGTAGTGTGTACACACTAGACGATGTGCCTGTTATGTCAGTCCGATCTGCCAGATCGAATGACATATTGCCTAGTGTGTACCCAGCTTTAGTGCTACTTACACAAAACTTATCTGAGGGATTCTATTCAGTATATAGTTGTTACTATTACCCTTCAGATAATAATATATAACAAAAATTTACTATTTCAGTTTAATTTCCAAGCCATTTAAGCCACTGCTATTTGCTATACCTTAGCTTCAGATGTGTACTCCTGTGTTCAGAAAATCCACCTATTTACACTGATCTAGAGTTTAGAACAGCCCTATTTCTCTAACGTCCTAGTGGATGCTGGGAACTCCGTAAGGACCATGGGGAATAGCGGGCTCCGAAGGAGGCTGGGCACTCCAGAAAGATCTTAGACTACCTGGTGTGCACTGGCTCCTCCCACCATGACCCTCCTCCAAGCCCCAGTTAGATTTCGTGCCCGGCCGAGGTTGGATGCACACTAGGGGCTCTCCTGAGCTCTTAGAAAGTTATAGTCTTAGAATTTGTTCTTTTCTGTGAGACCTGCTGGCAACAGGCTCACTGCAGCGAGGGACTAAGGGGAGAAGAAGCGAACTCGCCTGCTTGCAGCCGGATTGGGCTTCTTAGGCTACTGGACACCATTAGCTCCAGAGGGATCGACCGCAGGCCCAGCCTTGATGTTCGGTCCCGGAGCCGCGCCGCCGTCCCCCTTACAGAGCCAGAAACAAGAAGATGGTCCGGAAAATCGGCGGCATGAAGACTCAGTCTTCACCAAGGTAGCGCACAGCACTGCAGCTGTGCGCCATTGCTCCTCTCACACACTTCATACTCCGGTCACTGAGGGTGCAGGGCGCTGGGGGGGGCGCCCTGAGGCAGCAATAAAAACACCTTGGCTGGCAAAAATACCTCAATATATAGCCCCAGGGGCTATATATGAGGTAAATACCCCTGCCAGAAGTCCATAAAAAACGGGAGAATAGGCCGCGAAAAAGGGGCGGAGCCTATCTCCTCAGCACACTGGCGCCATTTTCCCTCACAGCTCCGTTGGAGGGAAGCTCCCTGGCTCTCCCCTGCAGTCTACAAGGGTTAAAAAAAAGAGAGAGGGGGCACTAAATTTAGGCGCAGTATACATTATATATATAGATATAAAGCTATAGGGGACATAACTCAGTTAGTCCCTGCAGTATATAGCGCTCTGGTGTGTGCTGGCATACTCTCACTCTGTCCCCCCAAAGGGCTTTTGTGGGTCCTGTCCTCGTTTAGAGCATTCCCTGTGTGTCTGCGGTGTGTCGGTACGGCTGTGTCGACATGTTGAATGAGGAGGCTTATATGGTGACGGAACAGAGGCCGATATATGTGATGTCGCCCCCTGTGGGGCCGACACCAGAGTGGATAGAGAGGTAAAAGGTATTAACCGACAGTGTCAACTCCTTACATAAAAGGGTGGATGACGTAACAGCTGTGGGACAGCCGGCTTCGCAGCCCGCGCCTGCCCAGGCGTCTCAAAGGCCATCAGGGGCTCAAAAACGCCCGCTCTCTCAGATGGCAGACACAGATGTCGACACGGAGTCTGACTCCAGTGTCGACAAGGTGGAGACATATACACAATCCAATCCGTGACTTGATCCCGGCAATAAAAAAATGTGTTATACATTTCTGACTTTAACCTCTATAAATGGGTTTTAGGTTTGGGGAGAAAAAACAGGCAGTGTTTTGTTCCCCCATCAGATGAATAAATGAAGTGTGTGAAAAGCGTGGGTTCCCCCGTTAAGAAACTGGTAATTTATAAAAAGTTACTGATGGCGTACCCTTTCCCGCCAGGAGGATAAGTTACGCTGGGAGATATCCCCTAGGGTGGATAAGGCGCTCACACGTTTGTCAAAAAAGGTGGCACTGCCGTCTTAGGATACGGCCACTTTAATAGGTACCTGTTGATAAAAAACAGGAGGCTATCCTGAAGTCTGTATTTACACACTCAGGTACTAGACTGAGACCTGCAGATAGTGCTGCTGCAGCGTGGTTGGTGACCCTGTCAAACAGGGATAATAGTTGGCAAACATAAAAACATATTAAAGACGTTGTCTTATATATGGGGGATGCACAGAGGGATATTTTGCCGGATGGCATCCAAAATAAATGTAATGTCCATTCTGTCAGGAGGGTATTAGAGACCTGTCACTGGACAGGTGATGCTGACTTAAAAAGCGTATAGAGAGCCTTATAAGGGTGAGGAATTATTTGGGGATGGTCTCTGGGACCTCGTATCCACAGCAACTGCTGGGAAGAAATAATTTTACCTCAGGTTTCCTCACAGAAAAAGGTACAGTCCTTTCGGCTTCAGAAAAGCAAGCGGGTCAAATGGCGCTTCCTTTCTGTACAGAGACAAGGGTAGAGGGAAAAAGCTGCACCAGTCAGCCTGTTCCCAGAATCAAGATTCTTCCCCCGCCTCCTGTGAGTACACACCATGACGCGGGTGCTCCACAGGTGTAGCCAGGTACGGTGGGGGGCCGCCTCAAAAATTTCAGCAATTAGTGGGCTCGCTCACAGGTGGATCCCTGTTTCTTCCAAGTAGTATTTCAGGGGTACAAGCTGGAATTCGAGATGTCTCCCCCCAGCCGTTTCCTAAAATATGCCTTGCTGACAACTCCCTCAGGCAGGGAGGCTGTGCTAGAGGCAATTAATAAGCGGTATTCCCAGCAGGTAATACTCAAGGTGCCCCTACTTCAACAAGGACGGGGTTACTATTCCACACGGGTTGGGGTACCGAAACCGCATGGTTCGGTGTGACCCATTTTATATTTAAAATCCTTGAACATAAAAAAATTCAAGTTCAAGATGGAATCGCTCAGGGCGGTTATTGCAAGCCTGGACGAGGGGGATTACATGGTATCCCGGGACATCAAGGATGCTTACCTGCATGTCCCCATTTACCATCCTCGCCAGGAGTACCTCAGATTTGTGGTACAGGATTACCATTACCAAGTCCAGACACTGCCGTTTGGACTGTACATGGCACCGAGGGTGTTTTATCAAGGTAATGGCCGAAATGATGATACTCCTTCAAAAAAAGGGAGTTGTAATTATCCCGTACTTGGACAATCTCGTTATAAGGGCGAGGTCCAAGGAGCAGTTGGTAGTCGGGGTAGCACTATTTTGGAAAGTGCTACAACAGCATAGGTGGATTCTAAACAGTCCAAAGTCACAGCTGGTTCCTATGACACGTCTACTGTTCCTGGGGATGGTTCTGGACATAAACCAGAAATAGTGTTTCTCCCGGAGGAGAAAGCCAAGGAGTTGTCATCTCTAGTCAGAGACCTCCTGAAACCAAAATAGGTAGCGGTGCATCATTGCACGCGAGTCCTGGGAAAAATGGTAGCTTCTTACGAAGCAATCCCATTAGGCAGGTTCCATACAAGAACTTTTCAGAGGGACCTGTTGGACAAGTGGTCCGGATCGCATCTTCCGATGCATAGGCTGATAACCCTGTCTCCAAGGACCAGGGTATCTCTACTGTGGTGGCTGCAGAGTGCCCATCTTCAAGAGGGCCGCAGGTTCGGCATACAGGACTAGGTCCTAGTGACCATGGATTCCAGCCTTTGAGGCTGGGGGGCAGTCACATAGGGAAGAAACTTCTAGGGACTTTGGTCAAGTCAGGTTATTTCCCTACACATAAATATTCTGGATCTGAGGGCCATTTACAATGCCCTGAGGCCAGCAAGGCCTCTGCTTCAAAACCAGCCGGTACTGATCCAATCAGACAACATCACGGCAGTCGCCCATGTAAACAACAGGGCGGCACAAAAAGCAGGATGGCGATGGCAGAAGCCACAAGGATTCTCCGATAGGCGGAAAATCATGTGTTAGCACTGTCAGCAGTGTTCATTCCCGGAGTGGACAACTGGGAAGCAGATCTTCTCAACAGACACGACCTCCACCCGGGAGAATGGGGACTTCCTCCAGAAGTCTTCCAATAGGATTGTACACCATTGGGAAAGGCCACAGGTGGACATGATGGCGTCCCGCCTTAACAAAAAGCTATAAAAGATATTGCTCCAGGTCAAGGGACCCTCAGGCGATAGCTATGGACGCTCTGGTAACACCGTGGGTGTACCAGTCGGTTTAGGTGTTCTCCCCTCTGCCTCTCATACCAAAGGTACTGAGAATAATAAGAAGGCGAGGAGTAAGAACGATACTCGTGGATGGCCAAGAAGAGCTTGGTACCCAGAACTTCAAGAATTTATATCAGAGGACCCATGGCCTCTGCCACTCAGTCAGGACCTGCGGCAGCAGGGGCCCTGTCTGTTCCAAGACTTACCGCGGCTGCGTTTGACGGCATGGCGGTTGAACGCCGGATCCTGAAGGGAAAGGGCATTCCGGAGGAAGTAATTCCTACGCTTACTAAAGCCAGGAAAGAGGTTACAGCAACTCATTATCACCGCATATGGCGAAAATATGTTGCATGGTGTGAGGCCGAAAGGGCCCCAACAGAGGAATTTCAACTAGGTCGATTTCTGCATTTCCTGCAAGCAGGAGTGACTATGGGCCTTAAATTGGGTTCCATTAAGGTACAGATCTCGGCTCTGTCGATTTTCTTTCAAAAAAGAACTAGCTTCAGTACCTGAAGTTCAGACATTTATAAAAGGAGTGCTGCATAGTCAGCCCCCGTTTGTGCCTCCTGTGGCACCTTGGGATCTCAACGTGGTGTTGAGTTTTCTTAAAATCACATTGGTTTGAACCACTAAAAACCGTGGATCTGAAATATCTCACATGGAAGGTGGTTATGTTATTGGCCTTGGCTTCTGCCAGGCGAGTATCAGAATTGGCGGCTTTGTCTTGTAAAAGCCCTTATTTGATTTTCAATATGGATAGGGCAGAATTGAGGACTCGTCCCCAGTTTCTCCCTAAGGTGGTGTCAGCGTTTCACCTGAACCAGCCTATTGTGGTGCCTGCGGCTACTAAGGATTTGGAGGACTCCAAGTTGCTAGACGTTGTCAGGGCCCTGAAAATATATGTTTCCAGGACGGCTGGAGTCAGAAAATCTGACTCGCTGTTTATCCTATATGCACCCAACAAGCTGGGTGCTCCTGCTTATAAACAGACTATTGCTCGTTGGATTTGTAGTACAATTCAGCTTGCACATACTGTGGCAGGCCTGCCACAGCCAAAATCTGTCAATGCCCATTCCACAAGGAAGGTGGGCTCATCTTGGGCGGCTGCCCGAGGGGTATCGGCTTTACAACTTTGCCGAGCAGCTACTTGGTCAGGGGCAAACACGTTTGCAAAATTCTACAAATTTGATACCCTGGCTGAGGAGGACCTGGAGTTCTCTCATTCGGTGCTGCAGAGTCATCCGCACTCTCCCGCCCGTTTGGGAGCTTTGGTATAATCCCCATGGTCCTTACGGAGTTCCCAGCATCCACTAGGACGTTAGAGAAAATAAGAATTTACTCACCGGTAATTCTATTTCTCGTAGTCCGTAGTGGATGCTGGGCGCCCATCCCAAGTGCGGTTTATCTGCAATACTTGTACATAGTTATTGTTAACTAAATCGGGTTATTGTTGAGCCATCTGTTGAGAGGCTCTATTGTTTCATACTGTTAACTGTGTTTCATATCACGAGTTGTACGGTGTGATTGGTGTGGCTGGTATGAGTCTTACCCGGGATTCAAAATCCTTCCTTATTGTGTACGCTCGTCCGGGCACAGTACCTAACTGAGGCTTGGAGGAGGGTCATGGTGGGAGGAGCCAGTGCACACCAGGTAGTCTAAGATCTTTCTGGAGTGCCCAGCCTCCTTCGGAGCCCGCTATTCCCCATGGTCCTTACGGAGTTCCCAGCATCCACTACGGACTACGAGAAATAGAATTACCGGTGAGTAAATTCTTATTTTTTCAGGTTTACTTGAAATTTACGAAGTTTAATGTCTCAGTGTACTCGGATATTAAGGCACAGAACAAATAGATTAAAGGATAAAGTCATAAAATCATTTTGTTTAACAAATCTAAAAGTTTGACTCATCAGAGTACCCATCTTTTGTAGAGTAACCACCTTACACATTAGCATTTTTTCTACAATGAAAATCAAATGTTTGGGAAGTTTTCCTATAGCTGATGCAGAAGTTCCCACAAATGTGTTGCATTTGTAAGCTGCTTTGCTTTCACTCTTCTGTCCAGTTCATCAAAAACCAGCTTGTCTGAAGGCTTTGCTGATCATTCCATGATTTGAAGTCTATTGTCTTGTTCTCTTCCTTGAAGGTAGTTAACCCTTTGCCAAGATGGTATTGCATGGTTCTGCAGAATGCTGTGGAAGCCATTTTGGTTCAGGGTACAGTCACTGACTGGAGATCCAGCAGAAGAGCACCAGACCATCATGCTTCCTCCTCACTGTTTAACAGTTGGTGTCACAGAGGTTATTTTACTGACTGGAACTTGTAAAATCTGCTGCTTCCTGGCTGTTTATGTAAGAAATGCAAAAGGGCAATGCTTTTAATAGCAAAACTTGATCCCTGACAAAGGCCTATTTTACAGCTCTGAAATGTGCATTATTTTTTCAGTTTTTGTGAACCTAAACTTTAACCTCTAGCCTAGTGTTTCTCCATCTCAACCTTGATGTTTTCCCAACAGGTCAAATTTTTTTATCTGTCTGCAGAAACAGGTGCATGATTAAAGAAAGCCACAAAACCTTTTGTTGGTACTTGATCATTGGGGTCGAGAACCACTGCTCTAGCAGTTTACCTTGGACCATTTAAGGCTATTCACTAAGCTTAAATTGTTTACATTTCCATAAAAAATTAAGATGTTCTAGCAAAATTGTTATTGTGAGGTCTGACAATACATATCCATCTGCTCCACATGCCCCAACTCAGCTCTGTTAAGTATGGACCTGATTCAGAAATGGACGCAATTCACATCGCCACTGCCTCCAAATTTGCTAAAGCTGCAGTAGGCGGCTTAGGGAATAAGACATCTCCTGTCAGCATCGCAAATCCGAGTGCTACATCCTTGCGCAATTCACTGGGAAAATGGCACGGCAGCCATTTTCCTGGTGATTTTCCCTATTATGCATACGCAAAATGCTAGGAGAATGGCCACCACTCCATTTTCCCAAGGCCTGCACACCACCTAGTGCTCAGGGTCTCTGTCACTGCTGCAGGACTTCGGAGAGGTAAGTATTGAAAACATGGGAGCAGGGTGTGCAGTGTTGGTCCTGCTGGACCTAGGGACCCATGTACACCTCACACACTGTACCTGTTATAGATACACCACTGGTGTGACACACATGCTCAGAAGAGAAAAGCAGACCTATCCAAGGCAGACTCATAACACCTTCATAGGAACCTTGGACAAATTCTTTCTTTGAAGGCTTAGGGGCCCTCTATCCTCCAAAAAAGTTGCTTTAATTTCCCCTCAGCTTGTGGCATCTATAAAAATCTTCTTGGCTCTTCATACTCTTTGTTCTGAACACATGAATGTATTTTCTAAGCTCAGTCTAAAGAGCATCCTATTGCAGAGTGCAGGAGACAACTCTATGGGGTCAATTTAATTATGGGCGAAGTTAGCAAATTGCCATTGCTGGCAACAGCACCCAAACTCGGCCAGCTCGTGGCCAGATCTCTTTTTGAACTTGCTTGTTTTTGGACACAGCCCTATGGGCTGCAAACACAAATCTATGAGTCTGGAGGTATTGTAACTTACTATACTTGTGGCTGTGAGATGATCACTCCTAATTGACTGTAATCATTAAGACTTTGTTAGGTTTCCTTTAAGAAATATTATAGTTTATATATCATTTTATTTTACAGCATATTACTTTTAGAAAGTCCTAAAAATAGTGTTGTTATTACTATATTTGTCTAATGGTACAATCTAAATTTATGATATTGCTTTTGTCGATGCTTTTAAGTAACTCATTGTTACAAAGTAGTTTGCTGCGGCCAAGACCTTTATTGATGTCCTTAGCAGAGCTATAAGTAAGCAGAGACAGATTAGACACAGCTGCCCACTGCCAAATCCTATGCAGATAAATTTGCACAGGATGGCAGCTCTGCAGACTGGAGAGCCAATGATGTAATTTACTGATAGGACATTTCCTTTGGGCATCACTGAGGAAAGGACATAGATGCTCAGGAACTGACATCACCCTTTCTGCTGCTGTCCAGCACTTTTGTTTACAGTTTCTGAATTATCTCTGTGAACCATACAAACAACCTATTGGAGTTTTCGCCAGCACCCATCTCTACAGTGGCCCTGGCTGAGACAAATTCAAATGGGTACTGAGGAGATGTAAGAAGCAAAGACAGTATTAGACACTGCCACAGTTATAAAGGAGAATGTGAGCTCCAGCAGCTTCCAGTAAACTGCTCAGAGCCACTTTGCCGTGCTGGAGGAATTGTCCTGATGTGACTCAGAATCCCTTTTAACAACGTTGTGACTTTAACGTTGGGTATCAAATTGATGACTTCCTTATCTATTTGCCATTTATAGAGCTTATTATTTATGATTAAATAACTAATTTGAATGAGCCAACATATAATCAATTTTTAGGACACTTGCCTGTGTGTGTTATGATTGGCTAACAGAAACTTGGAGTGTTGACAGGGGCGTTTTAAAAAAAGGGTTCCTGTATGTATTATCCATCTCTGTCCCTACCTCTTTAGTCGGTAGCACAGTAATAGCTGAGCGCTATTAGAGTCTACTGTGCATGTGCAGGTCTCTGGGAAAATGGCGCAGCGGCTATTTTCCTGGCCATTTTCCTAATGCATGTGTGCAAAACCCTGGGAAAATAGCCACCAGGCCATTTTAACGGTAATTTGTGCAGCACTGCTACTGCCGATGTGGGACTTCGTAGAGGTAAGTATTGAAGAAATGGGTGCAGGGTGTGAGGTGTGTGAGTCCTGCACACTTTGCACCTATCACAGATACGCCATTGAGTGGCAAATTACAAAACTAATGAGATATGGGCATATCACACTTGCCAACACTCCGTGATTGTCAGGGAGACTCCCTGATATAGTAGCAGTCTCCCGGACTCCTTGAAGAGTCTAGCAATCTCCCTAATTGTACCTTAATCCCATTATGTAGATGTTATATACTTGGGGGAAAAATGGAAATCAGAGAAATATACATTGAAATGGGAACATCAGTGTCATTTACTTGCATTGGTTATAAGACCCAATGATCCCTATGGCTACATGCATTTGCAAATAAGATTTATTTTGGGATAGATAGATAGATAGATAGATAGATAGATAGATAGATAGATAGATAGATAGATAGATTATATATGTGTCATGTAATGTAACTGCATTGGGGCTTATTTGGATAGCAGTATACGTCCACTTCAACGCCGTACTCATACTTGTCGCTTAATAATCTCCCTGAAATTATTTTTGAAAGTATGACCTGAAAGTGAAAGAGAATGTAATGCAGTCATTGCATGGATGTATCAATAATTACATGCAGGGACAAAGCTAGCAAGAAAGCTCTGTCCCTACAATGACACTCCGCAGCACTATCGGGCCATATTTCAAGAAAAATACCCCCAGTGTTTGCTGTGCATGAGCTAAAGCTGGTGTAATTATCACAGGGCTTACTGCAGTATTATTTTCCTTTTTTCTCTTACGTCCTAGGGGATACCGGGTATCCATTTAGTACCATGGGGTATAGATGGGTCCATTAGGAGCCATGGGCACTGGCTCCTCCCTCTAAGCCCCTCCCACCAGACTCCATTTAGAAAATGTGCCTGAAGGAGCCGGTCACGTCTCTGGAAGCTCCTGAAGAGTTTTCTGCATTTATTTTCTGTGTTTGTTGTTTTCAGGCAGGACTGGATGGCACCAGCCTGCCTGCTTCGTGGGACTTAGGGGAAGAATGGCCCAACCTCTCTCAGGGTTAATGGTCCCATCCCCGCTGACAGGACACTGAGCTCTTGAGGGAACTATACGCAAGCCCCACCACGCCGAGCATACATTCCCGCAGCACACCGCCACCCCTAACAGAGCCAGAAGAAATAAGAGTGGTGAGTACTAAGCTGGCATACCGGTTAGCGGGTCGCCGGCCATTATGGCGGCATGACGGTACGTAGATGCACAGCTTCTAAATGGGGCGGACTGCGTCTCCCGCTGTGTAAGGACACAGTACCCAGACTGGCAACAAAGCCATAAAAGGAGTCTTTATCCATTTTATGCACAAAACACATACAGCCAGTATAAAAAAGAGCGGGAAGGCCGCGCGCCATTGAAGGGGCGGGGTTTCACTATGAGTGGATCCAGCAGCTCACCAGCGCCATTTTCCCTCTGCAGCTAACACAGACGCTGACTGACAGGGATGCGCAGCTCCTCCAGAGAGACTCCAGATTACCTCAGCGGTACCAGGGGGTCATAGCAGGGGGGGAGCACTTATTAGTAGAGATGAGCGCCTGAAATTTTTCGGGTTTTGGTTTTGGGTTCGGTTCCGCGGCCGTGTTTTGGGTTCGAACGCGTTTTGGCAAAACCTCACCGAATTTTTTTTGTCGGATTCGGGTGTGTTTTGGATTCGGGTGTTTTTTTCAAAAAACACTAAAAAACAGCTTAAATCATAGAATTTGGGGGTCATTTTGATCCCAAAGTATTATTAACCTCAAAAACCATAATTTACACTCATTTTCAGTCTATTCTGAATACCTCACACCTCACAATATTATTTTTAGTCCTAAAATTTGCACCGAGGTCGCTGTGTGAGTAAGATAAGCGACCCTAGTGGCCGACACAAACACCGGGCCCATCTAGGAGTGGCACTGCAGTGTCACGCAGGATGTCCCTTCCAAAAAACCTTCCCCAAACAGCACATGACGCAAAGAAAAAAAGAGGCGCAATGAGGTAGCTGTGTGAGTAAGATTAGCGACCCTAGTGGCCGACACAAACACCGGGCCCATCTAGGAGTGGCACTGCAGTGTCACGCAGGATGTCCCTTCCAAAAAACCCTCCCCAAACAGCACATGACGCAAAGAAAAAAAGAGGCGCAATGAGGTAGCTGTGTGAGTAAGATTAGCGACCCTAGTGGCCGACACAAACACCGGGCCCATCTAGGAGTGGCACTGCAGTGTCACGCAGGATGTCCCTTCCAAAAAACCCTCCCCAAACAGCACATGACGCAAAGAAAAAAAGAGGCGCAATGAGGTAGCTGACTGTGTGAGTAAGATTAGCGACCCTAGTGGCCGACACAAACACCGGGCCCATCTAGGAGTGGCACTGCAGTGTCACGCAGGATGTCCCTTCCAAAAAACCCTCCCCAATCAGCACATGATGCAAAGAAAAAGAAAAGAAAAAAGAGGTGCAAGATGGAATTGTCCTTGGGCCCTCCCACCCACCCTTATGTTGTATAAACAAAACAGGACATGCACACTTTAACCAACCCATCATTTCAGTGACAGGGTCTGCCACACGACTGTGACTGATATGACGGGTTGGTTTGGACCCCCCCCAAAAAAGAAGCAATTAATCTCTCCTTGCACAAACTGGCTCTACAGAGGCAAGATGTCCACCTCATCTTCACCCTCCGATATATCACCGTGTACATCCCCCTCCTCACAGATTATCAATTCGTCCCCACTGGAATCCACCATCTCAGCTCCCTGTGTACTTTGTGGAGGCAATTGCTGCTGGTCAATGTCTCCGCGGAGGAATTGATTATAATTCATTTTAATGAACATCATCTTCTCCACATTTTCTGGATGTAACCTCGTACGCCGATTGCTGACAAGGTGAGCGGCGGCACTAAACACTCTTTCGGAGTACACACTTGTGGGAGGGCAACTTAGGTAGAATAAAGCCAGTTTGTGCAAGGGCCTCCAAATTGCCTCTTTTTCCTGCCAGTATAAGTACGGACTGTGTGACGTGCCTACTTGGATGCGGTCACTCATATAATCCTCCACCATTCGATCAATGTTGAGAGAATCATATGCAGTGACAGTAGACGACATGTCCGTAATCGTTGTCAGGTCCTTCAGTCCGGACCAGATGTCAGCATCAGCAGTCGCTCCAGACTGCCCTGCATCACCGCCAGCGGGTGGGCTCGGAATTCTGAGCCTTTTCCTCGCACCCCCAGTTGCGGGAGAATGTGAAGGAGGAGATGTTGACAGGTCGCGTTCCGCTTGACTTGACAATTTTGTCACCAGCAGGTCTTTCAACCCCAGCAGACCTGTGTCTGCCGGAAAGAGAGATCCAAGGTAGGCTTTAAATCTAGGATCGAGCACGGTGGCCAAAATGTAGTGCTCTGATTTCAACAGATTGACCACCCGTGAATCCTTGTTAAGCGAATTAAGGGCTGCATCCACAAGTCCCACATGCCTAGCGGAATCGCTCCCTTTTAGCTCCTTCTTCAATGCCTCCAGCTTCTTCTGCAAAAGCCTGATGAGGGGAATGACCTGACTCAGGCTGGCAGTGTCTGAACTGACTTCACGTGTGGCAAGTTCAAAGGGCATCAGAACCTTGCACAACGTTGAAATCATTCTCCACTGCACTTGAGACAGGTGCATTCCACCTACTATATCGTGCTCAATTGTATAGGCTTGAATGGCCTTTTGCTGCTCCTCCAACCTCTGAAGCATATAGAGGGTTGAATTCCACCTCGTTACCACTTCTTGCTTCAGATGATGGCAGGGCAGGTTCAGTAGTTTTTGGTGGTGCTCCAGTCTTCTGTACGTGGTGCCTGTACGCCGAAAGTGTCCCGCAATTCTTCTGGCCACCGACAGCATCTCTTGCACGCCCCTGTCGTTTTTTAAAAAATTCTGCACCACCAAATTCAAGGTATGTGCAAAACATGGGACGTGCTGGAATTTGCCCATATTTAATGCACACACAATATTGCTGGCGTTGTCCGATGCCACAAATCCACAGGAGAGTCCAATTGGGGTAAGCCATTCCGCGATGATCTTCCTCAGTTGCCGTAAGAGGTTTTCAGCTGTGTGCGTATTCTGGAAAGCGGTGATACAAAGCGTAGCCTGCCTAGGAAAGAGTTGGCGTTTGCGAGATGCTGCTACTGGTGCCGCCGCTGCTGTTCTTGCGGCGGGAGTCCATACATCTACCCAGTGGGCTGTCACAGTCATATAGTCCTGACCCTGCCCTGCTCCACTTGTCCACATGTCCGTGGTTAAGTGGACATTGGGTACAACTGCATTTTTTAGGACACTGGTGAGTCTTTTTCTGACGTCCGTGTACATTCTCGGTATCGCCTGCCTAGAGAAGTGGAACCTAGATGGTATTTGGTAACGGGGGCACACTGCCTCAATAAATTGTCTAGTTCCCTGTGAACTAACGGCGGATACCGGACGCACGTCTAACACCAACATAGTTGTCAAGGACTCAGTTATCCGCTTTGCAGTAGGATGACTGCTGTGATATTTCATCTTCCTCGCAAAGGACTGTTGAACAGTCAATTGCTTACTGGAAGTAGTACAAGTGGGCTTACGACTTCCCCTCTGGGATGACCATCGACTCCCAGCGGCAACAACAGCAGCGCCAGCAGCAGTAGGCGTTACACGCAAGGATGCATCGGAGGAATCCCAGGCAGGAGAGGACTCGTCAGAATTGCCAGTGACATGGCCTGCAGGACTATTGGCATTCCTGGGGAAGGAGGAAATTGACACTGAGGGAGTTGGTGGGGTGGTTTGCGTGAGCTTGGTTACAAGAGGAAGGGATTTACTGGTCAGTGGACTGCTTCCGCTGTCACCCAAAGTTTTTGAACTTGTCACTGACTTATGATGAATGCGCTGCAGGTGACGTATAAGGGAGGATGTTCCGAGGTGGTTAACGTCCTTACCCCTACTTATTACAGCTTGACAAAGGGAACACACGGCTTGACACCTCTTGTCCGCATTTCTGGTGAAATACCTCCACACCGAAGAGCTGATTTTTTTGGTATTTTCACCAGGCATGTCAACGGCCATATTCCTCCCACGGACAACAGGTGTCTCCCCGGGTGCCTGACTTAAACAAACCACCTCACCATCAGAATCCTCCTGGTCAATTTCCTCCCCAGCGCCAGCAACACCCATATCCTCCTCATCCTGGTGTACTTCAACACTGACATCTTCAATCTGACTATCAGGAACTGGACTGCGGGTGCTCCTTCCAGCACTTGCAGGGGGCGTGCAAATGGTGGAAGGCGCATGCTCTTCACGTCCAGTGTTGGGAAGGTCAGGCATCGCAACCGACACAATTGGACTCTCCTTGTGGATTTGGGATTTCAAAGAACGCACAGTTCTTTGCGGTGCTTTTGCCAGCTTGAGTCTTTTCAGTTTTCTAGCGAGAGGCTGAGTGCTTCCATCCTCATGTGAAGCTGAACCACTAGCCATGAACATAGGCCAGGGCCTCAGCCGTTCCTTGCCACTCCGTGTGGTAAATGGCATATTGGCAAGTTTACGCTTCTCCTCCGACAATTTTATTTTAGGTTTTGGAGTCCTTTTTTTACTGATATTTGGTGTTTTGGTTTTGACATGCTCTGTACTATGCCATTGGGCATCGGCCTTGGCAGACGACGTTGCTGGCATTTCATCGTCTCGGCCATGACTAGTGGCAGCAGCTTCAGCACGAGGTGGAAGTGGATCTTGATCTTTCCCTAATTTTGGAACCTCAACATTTTTGTTCTCCATATTTTAATAGGCACAACTAAAAGGCACCTCAGGTAAACAATGGAGATGGATGGATTGGATACTAGTATACAATTATGGACGGGCTGCCGAGTGCCGACACAGAGGTAGCCACAGCCGTGAACTACCGCACTGTACTGTGTCTGCTGCTAATATATAGACTGGTTGATAAAGAGATAGTATACTCGTAACTAGTATGTATGTATAAAGAAAGAAAAAAAAACCACGGTTAGGTGGTATATACAATTATGGACGGGCTGCCGAGTGCCGACACAGAGGTAGCCACAGCCGTGAACTACCGCACTGTACTGTGTCTGCTGCTAATATATAGACTGGTTGATAAAGAGATAGTATACTCGTAACTAGTATGTATGTATAAAGAAAGAAAAAAAAACCACGGTTAGGTGGTATATACAATTATGGACGGGCTGCCGAGTGCCGACACAGAGGTAGCCACAGTCGTGAACTACCGCACTGTACTGTGTCTGCTGCTAATATATAGACTGGTTGATAAAGAGATAGTATACTCGTAACTAGTATGTATGTATAAAGAAAGAAAAAAAAACCACGGTTAGGTGGTATATACAATTATGGACGGGCTGCCGAGTGCCGACACAGAGGTAGCCACAGCCGTGAACTACCGCACTGTACTGTGTCTGCTGCTAATATATAGACTGGTTGATAAAGAGATAGTATACTCGTAACTAGTATGTATGTATAAAGAAAGAAAAAAAAAACACGGTTAGGTGGTATATACAATTATGGACGGGCTGCCGAGTGCCGACACAGAGGTAGCCACAGCCGTGAACTACCGCACTGTACTGTGTCTGCTGCTAATATATAGACTGGTTGATAAAGAGATAGTATACTCGTAACTAGTATGTATGTATAAAGAAAGAAAAAAAAACCACGGTTAGGTGGTATATACAATTATGGACGGGCTGCCGAGTGCCGACACAGAGGTAGCCACAGCCGTGAACTACCGCACTGTACTGTGTCTGCTGCTAATATATAGACTGGTTGATAAAGAGATAGTATACTCGTAACTAGTATGTATGTATAAAGAAAGAAAAAAAAACCACGGTTAGGTGGTATATACAATTATGGACGGGCTGCCGAGTGCCGACACAGAGGTAGCCACAGCCGTGAACTACCGCACTGTACTGTGTCTGCTGCTAATATAGACTGGTTGATAAAGAGATAGTATACTACTAATATTATATATACTGGTGGTCAGGTCACTGGTCACTAGTCACACTGGCAGTGGCACTCCTGCAGCAAAAGTGTGCACTGTTTTAATATAATATTATGTACTCCTGGCTCCTGCTATAACCTATAACTGGCACTGCAGTAGTGCTCCCCAGTCTCCCCCACAATTATAAGCTGTGTGAGCTGAGCAGTCAGACAGATATATAATATATATTATATAGATGATGCAGCACACTGGCCTGAGCCTGAGCAGTGCACACAGATATGGTATGTGACTGACTGAGTCACTGTGTGTATCGCTTTTTTCAGGCAGAGAACGGATATATTAAATAAACTGCACTGTGTGTCTGGTGGTCACTCACTATATAATATATTATGTACTCCTGGCTCCTGCTATAACCTATAACTGGCACTGCAGTAGTGCTCCCCAGTCTCCCCCACAATTATAAGCTGTGTGAGCTGAGCAGTCAGACAGATATATATAATATTATATATAGATAATAGATGATGCAGCACACTGGCCTGAGCCTGAGCAGTGCACACAGATATGGTATGTGACTGAGTCACTGTGTGCTGTGTATCGCTTTTTTCAGGCAGAGAACGGATTATAAATAAAACTGGTGGTCACTATCAGCAAAACTCTGCACTGTACTGAGTACTCCTAATGCTCCCCAAAATTAGTAAATCAAGTGTCTCTCTAATCTATTCTAAACGGAGAGGACGCCAGCCACGTCCTCTCCCTATCAATCTCAATGCACGTGTGAAAATGGCGGCGACGCGCGGCTCCTTATATAGAATCCTAGTCTCGCGATAGAATCCGAGCCTCGCGAGAATCCGACAGCGTCATGATGACGTTCGGGCGCGCTCGGGTTAACCGAGCAAGGCGGGAAGATCCGAGTCGCTCGGACCCGTGAAAAAAAACATGAAGTTCTGGCGGGTTCGGATTCAGAGAAACCGAACCCGCTCATCTCTACTTATTAGTGTACTAAAGGGTCTATTTACTAAGCCTTGGATGGAGATAAAGTACCAGCCAATCGGCTCCTAACTGCCATGTCACAGGCTGTGTTTGAAAAATGACAGTTAGGAGCTGATTGGCTGGTACTTTATCTCCAGCGACTTTATCTCCATCCAAGGCTTAGTAAATAGACCCCTAAGTCCCTAATCTAGGTACTTAGTCTGCGACCCGGCTAAGCTTGGCATTAGCATTAAGGGCGCCGTGTGATGGATCCATACTCCCTCTGTGTCTCCCTGGAAGGGCTCTTTGTGGGGTAATTGTGCATTTAACCTTTTCCTGTGTGTGTGTGTGTGTGTGTGTGTGTGTGTGTGTGTGTGTGTGTGCTGTCACTATGCAGTACTGTATGTCGGGCAAAGAGTGTGTTTCATGTAAGGCACAGTGTTCCTCTTCCCCAGGCGTCCACTAGTGTGTTCTCAATGTAGTGTCCCTTCCCAGGCTAGTGGGGCAGAATCAGCATGGCTGGACTCCATTAAGGGTATGATTTACACAATCTCTACTAAGTTATCTCGGACCGAGAAAGAGACGCAATACTTAAGACCATCTATGACTGAGTTTATGAAAAGAGACTCCGTACCCAAACCAGTGTCTCAGTCCCCTGCTATTTGTCCGCAAAAACACACTTTGGCCCATATCCTGCAGTCTGACTCGGATGAGGTTGAGGTGGATTCAGTGGTGGAGGAGGGTACTCTGTCACAGGGAATAGAGGCTCTCATAGAAGCTATCAGAGAAGTTCTAAATATCCCTGATAAGGTGACAGAAGAGAGTGAGGAATCTTATTTTAATATAAAAAAAATCCTCAGCCACTTTTCCTGTGTCAAAGGAACTTAATACCCTGTTTGAAGAACCGTGGATTAGTCCTGAAAGTAAATTTCAAATCCCAAAATGGTTGTTATCATCCTTTCCTTTTCCTCCTGAGGATAGGAAAAAATGGGAAAAGCCACCGATACTGGATGCATCAGTATCCAGGCTTTCAAGAAAAATAGTTTTGCCTGTCCCGAGTGCAGCCGCCCTAAAAGACGTGGCTGATCACTCTCCAATCCTTGTACACAGCTACTGGGGTGGACCTGAGACCCACTATAGCATGTGGGTGGATTACTAGAGCCATGGCTAAATGGTCGGGTAACCTGATTGAAGGGTTAGACACCTTGCCTCAGGAGGAGGTTATCTTGTTCCTACAGCATATACAGGACTCTGCAAATTTTATGGCAGAAGCCATAAAAGAAATAGGCTTGCTTAATGCATACACTACGGCTATGGCAGTGTCTGCACACAAGGGTCTATGGCTACGACAGTGGACTGCGGATGTGGACTCCAGGAAAAGCGTGGAAGGCCTACCTTTCACAGACGAGGCCTTATTTGGAGATGAACTAGACAAATGGATCTCCAAAGCTACTGCGGGTAAGTCCACATACCTTCCTTCTGCAGGGCTCAAGCTCTGGTTCCTCAAAACCTTCAGCGTGATGGTGGACCGCGATGCCTGGAAGACTGGCAGGTGGGTGCCCAACTAAAATTCTTCAGTCACATCTGGACAAGTTCGTGCCAGGATCCCTGGGTCATAGATTTTATTTACCAGGGCTACAGACTAGAGTTCCAGAAGCTCCCACCTCACAGATTCTTCAAATCAGGCTTACCAGTTTCACAAGAGGCAAGTATAACTTTACAGGACACCATTTAAAAACTGGTACATACTCAGGTCATTGTTCCAGTTCCAACTCATCTGTAAAACAAGGAGTAATATTCCAACTTGTTTGTAAGACTGATTCTGAACCTCAAGTTGTTGAACCTGTACTTATGAGTGTTCAAATTCAAGATGAAGTCTCAGAGAGCGGTGATCTCAGGTCTGGAGGAGGGGGAATTCCTAGTTTCTCAGGATTTCAAGGAATGTGCGTACCTTCACATTCCGTTCTGGTCGCCTCATCAGGTTTATCTACGGTTTGCACTGCAGGACTGTCACTACCAGTTCCAGGCCCTGCCATTTAGTCTCTCCACGGAACCTAGGGTGTTCACCAAAGTCATGGCAGAGATGATGTTTCTACTCCACAAACAAGGAGTGAACATAATTCTGTACCTGGACAATCTTCTGATAAAGGCACCGTCCAGGGAGTGGTTATTGGACAGCATTGGCCTCTCAACCAGACTACTCCTGGATCATGGTGGATTCTGAACCTACCAAAATCTCACCTAGAACCAACACAGAGGCTTACGTTCCTGGGAATAATACTGGACACAGAGTCTCAAAAAGTGTTCCTTCCCTTGGAAAAGGCAATGGTAATCCAGTCGATGGTTCGGGCTGTCCTGAAGTCAACCCGGATCTCGGTGCATCTGTGCATTCGCTTTCTGGGGAATTCAGTATGGAAGGTTTCATGCGAGGCCCTTCCAGCTGGATCTGTTGGACAAATGGTCCGGATCGCATCTTTAGATGCACCAGAGGATCTGTCTGTCGCCAAAAGCCAGGATCTCCCTCCTGTGGTGACTACAGACTTCTCACCTAATTGAGGGTCGGAAGTTCGGGTTTCAGAATTGGATTCTGGTAACCACAGACGCAAGCCTCAGAGGTTGAGTTGCAGTCACCCAGAGGGTGCAGTTTTAAGGAAGATGGTCAAGCCAGAAAGTCGTCCTTCCGATAAATATCCTGGAACTCAGGGCTATATACAACGCCCTTCTGCAGGCCTCATCTCTTCTTCAGAATCAGGCCATTCAGGTCCAGTCGGACAATATGACGGTAGTGACGTACATAAACCGACAGGGCGGAACGAAAAGTAGAACCGCAATATCAGAGGTTTCAAGAATTCTCCTCTTGGCTGAAAAACACGCCGTGGCGTTGTCAGTGTTCTTCATTCCGGGAGTAGACAACAGGGAAGCAGACTTCCTCAGCAGACATGACCTGCACCTGGGGGAGTGGGGCCTTCACCTGGAGGTGTTTTCCGGTGGTTGACACGTCGGTGGGGATCTCCACAAATCGACATGATGTCCTCTCAACTCAACAATTAGCTCAAGCGGTATTGTTCCAGGTCGAGGGACCCACAAGCAGTGGCAGTAGACGCTCTGACAACTCCGTGGTACTACCAGCTGGTGTACATGTTTCCTCCACTTCCGCTGATCCCAAGAATTCTAAAAAAAATAAAAAGTGAAAAGGTTCAACAATCCTCATTGCCCCGCACTGGCCACGAAGGGCCTGGTATGCGGATATGCTAGAGATGCTGCTCAAAGATCCTTGGCTTCTTCCTCTTCGCGAAGATCTTCTGGAACAGGGCCCATTCGTCTATCAAGACTTACCGCGGCTACGTTTAACGGCATGGAAGTTGAATGGCTGATTCTAGCCAGGAGAGGGATTCCTGTCAAGGTCATCCCGACTATGATCCAAGCCAGGAAGGGAGTAACGTCTAAACATTACCACCGTATTTGGAAGAAATATGTCTCTTGTACTTATGTCTATGCATTCTATATGCCTATTTTCGGATTTCTTTCAATAAAAAAAGATTATATAAAAAGAAATATGTCTCTTTGTGTGAGAGCAGACAATATTCTGCGGTGGAATTTCATCTGGGACGTTTCCTGCTTTTTCTGCAGTCGGGAGTGGATGTGGGCCTACGTCTAGGTTCCATAAAAGTGCAGATTTCGACCTTGTCTATTTTCTTTCAGAAACAATCGGCTTCTCTCCCTGAGGTCCAGACGTTCTTGAAAGGTGTTCTACACATCCAGCCTCCCTTTGTGCCTCCCACAGCACCTTGGGATCGCAATTTGGTGCTGCAGTATCTCCAATCACACTGGTTTGAACCGTTACAGGAGGCTGACGTAAAGTACCTTACTTGGAAGAACGTCACACTGTTGGCCTTGGCTTCAGCAAGACGTGTGTCAGAGCTAGGGGCGTTGTCTCACAGGAGCCCCTACCTAATTTTCCATGAGGATAGAGCTGAACTCAGAACGCGTCAGCAATTTCTTCCTAAGGTGGTGTCTGCGTTTCACATCAACCAACCTATTGTGGTTCTGGTTGTTACGGACACCTCTGCTACTTCAAAGTCTTTGGATGTTGTGAGGGCTTTGAAGGTGTATGTAAAGAGAACAGCTCGTCACAGGAAATTGGACTTGCTGTTCGTTCTTTATGATCCCAATAAATGTGGGTGTCCTTCTTCAGAGCAGTCAATTACACGCTGAATCAGGCTCACTATCCAGCAAGCTTATTCCATGGCAGGCTTGCTGGTTCTAAAATCTGTTCAGGCCCACTCTACTAGGTCGGTGGGTTCTACTTGGGTGGCTGCCCGGGGTGTCTTGGCTTTTCAGCTCAGCCGAGCAGCTACTTGGTCAGGTCCGAACACGTTTGTTAAGTTTTAAAAGTTCGATACTTTGGCCTCTGAGGACCTTCAGTTTGGTCAATCAGTTCTGCAGGAACCTCAGCACTCTCCCATCCGGTTTGGGAGCTTTGATACTTTCCCATGGTACTAAATGGATTCCCAGAATCCCCTAGGACGTAAGAGAAAATAGAATTTTAATTTCCTATTGGGAAATCCTTTTCTCATAGTACGTAGGGGATACTGGGCGCCCACCCGGTGCTTCGTTCTTTCTGCATTTTTACTTGGTTAAGTATTCTGGTTTGTTCAGCTGTTGCTGTTCTTGTTTCAAGTTTGGCTAGCATGGCTTTCCTCTTGTTTTGTGTGTGCTGGTTCGTAATCTCACCACTTTCCTTATCTATCCTTCTCTCAAAGTATGTCCGTCTCCTCGGGCACTGTTTCCTAGACTGAGTCTGGTAGGAGGGGCATAGAGGGAGGAGCCAGCGCACACTATCAATTTCTTAAAGTGCCCTTGGCTCCTAGTGGACCAGTCTATACCCCTTGGTACTAAATGGATTCCCAGTATCCCCTATGGACTACGAGAAAAGGATTTCCCGGTAGGTAATTAAAGTCCTATATTTTTTTTATTGTTTTTTTAGTAAATTCGGTAACATCGCATCTCCCATTATAAGTATGGGAAATGCGATGTGGATTACTAAAAAAAATACAATTAAATGGTTTGGAGCAGTTTTTCACAAAAACTTCTCGAAAAGCTCTTTAATACATTCAGGGGAAACTAAAATTTTAGTAAAAATAATGTTTTTTTCAGTCCCGGGAAGCCCCGCCTCCTCCGCTTCCGCTGAGCTAATGGGTGCTGGTGCTGAATGCATAAATGAAACGGCTGGGCAGATCACCGGAGGCAATGGAGAGGTCAGCGTGCCCCTTCAGAGCAGGTGCCTGGCGGCGACCGACTCCATTGTCTCCGGTACTTCTGCCACTGGTACCCATACATCTGCAATCAAAATTTATTGTTTCACAGATCCTGAGATTTTTTTTTCCCCAGATAGATTGTTTACCCAGTCCATCTGACTGCCCATACATTACAAATATATTTCAATGATTTACCTCTGTCATGCGCCCTTTGCGCATGAGTGGCACCCTGCCACGTCCTCCTTGTTCCGGCATAGTCAGACAAGCCCCAGATTAGTCATGCAAATGTGGAAGCCCCATGAGACTCCAATATACACTATGGCCCTCATTCCGAGTTGTTCGCTCGCAAGCGGATTTTAGCAGATTTGCTCACGCTAAGCCGCCGCCTACTGGGAGTGAATCTTAGCATCTTAAAATTGTGAACGATATATTTGCAATATTGCGATTACACACCTCGTAGCAGTTTCTGAGTAGCTTCAGACTTACTCGGCATCTGCGATCAGTTCAGTGCTTGTCGTTCCTGGTTTGACGTCACAAACACACCCAGCGTTCGCCCAGACACTCCTCCGTTTCTCCGGCCACTCCTGCGTTTTTTCCGGAAACGGTAGCGTTTTTTCACACACGCCCATAAAACGGCCTGTTTCCGCCCAGTAACACCCATTTCCTGTCAATCACATTACGATCGCCAGAACGATGAAAAAGCCGTGAGTAAAATTCCTAACTGCATAGCAAATTTACTTGGCGCAGTCGCAGTGCGAACATTGCGCATGCGCATTAAGCGGAAAATCGCTGCGATGCGAAGATTTTTACCGAGCAAACAACTCGGAATGAGGGCCAATGTCACCACTGAATGGGGGCAGTGCTGACAAGATGGTGAAGCACAGAAGTGTGGGATTGGGCCCCACTGTCTTTAAGTGTCTCAGGTCCCCTGAAGGCTTTATCTGGACCTGATCGCGGGGATGTAGCTCCTAGAGCTATTTAGTTGACTGCATCACACCCGGCACTTAACCCAGGTGATTCACCTTAAGTCCCAGGCATAGACGCCATAAGCTGAATCTCCCAGGTTAAGTGCCAGATGTGATGCAATTACTGCATGCGGTAAGCTCACAATTAGTCCTTAGGTACTAGGTAAGATGGATTTCTTCTTGCTTCCACAGGAGGGTGCGAGCAGTAATATGCTCCTTGTAGTCTTACTGCAGGAGCAATGACTATCTCTGGGCACTTAACCTGGGAGCTACGGTACATCTTCTGAATGTTAATTGACAGTGTCGGCCCTAGGCATAGGCAAACTAGGCAAATGCCTATGGCATTTGGAATACTTAGGGGCACAAGCAGATTCTGCTGATTAAAATGATATGCGGTATGCCTATATTCTGTGTGTGACTGTATCTGCATATGAAATGCTACGTTACAGTGTATTCCTGGAAATCACTGTAACGTAGCATTTCGTATGCAGATACAGCCACAGTCGCACACAGCATATAGGCATGCTACATATAATTTTAATCAGCAGAAGCTGCTTGTGCATCCTAGCCATATAGCACTGCAAATAAGATGCATTTTCGTCAAAAAAGGCTTTTCCTACTGCATGGTGTATTGAGGCAAGATGTATGAGGACACATCTGTATCAAAGCAGATGCAGAGGTCACAGTATTAGCAGCCGTATGAGTGCTGTGTGCAGGTGCGTTGGTTGTGCAATAGTGTTCGGCATATTTGTAATGGGCATTATGTGTGTCGTGTATAAATGAATTAATTATGTGTGGCATGTGTAAGGGACATTGGACCTAATTCAGAGTTGATCGTAGCAGCAAATTTGTTAGCAGTTGGGCAAAATCATGTGCACTGCAGGGGGGGACAGATATAACATGTGCAGAAAGAGTAAGATTTGGGTGTGGTGTGTTCAAACTGAAATCTAAATTGCAGTGTAAAAATAAAGCACCAGTATTTACCCTGCACAGAAACAAAATAACCCACCCAAGTCTAACTCTCTCTGCAAATGTTATATCTGCCACACCTGCAGTGCACATGGCTTTGCCCAACTGCTAACAATTTTGCTGCTGGGATCAACTCTGAGTTACCCCCATTATGTGTGTCATTATGTGTATAAGGGCATTAATAATGTGTAGCATATGTGTAAGGGACATTATGTGTGTAAGGGCATTAATAAAGGTTGGCATAATGTGCAAGGCGCATTATGTTTATAAGGACATTAATAATGTGTGTCATATGTGTAAGGGGCATTAATGTGTGGCATTATGTGTATAAGGTGCTCTATTGTGTGGTGTAACGTATGGAAAGGGCACTACTGTGTGGTCTAATGTGAATATAGAGCAATATGGTGTGGTGTAATGCAACTAAGGAGCAATTCAGTGTGATGTAAAGAGAATATAAAGGGCACTACTGTGAGGAGTAACGTATATAAGGTAAAGTGGTTCAACTGTGTGATGTAACGTGAATAAGGGACATTATCGCATGATAAATGTGAATAAAGTTGCACTACTGTGTCATAATTTGAATTGGGGGTACTATTGTGTGGCCATGACCCTTCCCAGCAAGAACATACCCCTTTTTGGGTTGTGCGCAGAATGTGCTCACTGTTCCTATTTAAAATATAGGAGCTAGGAGCACCAAAATGAGGACTGCTATGGGTGAGGGGTGATGGTGCCAGACAAAAACTTGCCTAGGGCATCATATTGGTTAGGGCCAGCTCTGATAATTGAGTCACCCATCATTATGTCGACAACAGAATGATGAAAGTTGTGATGTAGGCAAAGCTAAAATGTCAACATCTAACATGTTGACATTTGGAAAATGTAGATATTGACAGTATGTTGACATGAAATGCCAACAATGAAAATGCCAACATTAAGGTTAGTTCTACTGGCTAGGGTTAAGTGAAAGACTTACCTTAAAGACATTGTCATTCTGACTATGTTGACATTTCATCAGTGTCGATATGCAGAATGTTGACATTATGAACATGCTGACACTTTCTCTGTCGATATTCTCATGTTGACATGATCAACGGCGACATACATGTAATATACCAAACGTGAAGGGAATGGCTGTCACCATGCCTGAATTATATTAGTTAATTCAGGTATATCAGTTTATGGTGCAGTGAACAACCACATTCCACAACCTTTTCTGCCTCTTCCCACCTACAGCCATCAACTGACTTTACATAAAAAAAAGAATCTACAAATGACAGGTGAACCTTCTTGGGCTCACAGGGCCATTTTCGGTAAAACTGTACCACTTTGTGGACAACCCAGCCTTGGGGGAGCCTAAGGTGCCCAGAACACACGATTCATCCCTGAATTGTATTTTAGTTACATTTTAGAACTGGTATATCTTGTGTTGCTCATCAAAAATATATATAGCATTACTTTTTGAAGCATATCTGGCAACATATTAAATGTAATAACTTAATTAAAACCACAATCAGACACATGAAGCCATTTTTTCTAATTTGAACATTCATTACAAATTACTTTCAGTGGCTTAACTACTGCCGGTAAACAGCCTATGTGACCCAGCAGCAAAAAGGTCTTCACAATATGATCCATCAGCTCCCTATGCCCCCACTCTGCTTTTCTGCACATGTACTGCGGCTGGCATGCTGATAGTGACACAGCCTGTGACCTCCGCTTGTCTCCATTGTCCTCCTTATATCAAGACACTGCCCCTGTCACATGCATCCCAGTCCCCAGATAATCACATGAGTGTATAGGTTACTACCTCCACCTGATATGCTTTGTACTGCTTGAATATTTTATAAAACCATACATTAATGTGCTCAGACCCTAGTCATATTTATGCTTACAGGAAAGGGCATTTGTTGCTGTAACTAGTAGCAGTCATGATAGAGTTCTTTCCTTTCCTTCTCTGAGGGTAAATAAATGGTTATGGATCAATGGGTTGCCCTGAAAAAGGTCAACAATGTCTAGATCGAACCCAAAAGGTCAACTTGCATAAGGTTGACATGGTAAAACAGTCAACATGGTAAAAAGGTTGAAACAGGAAAAGTTTGCCATGAGTTGAAAAAAAAATTGTGTTTTCTCCAAAAAAGAACCAGGAACCCCAATTAGTGCACCGCATCCCCTTGCATGGATGGCGAGCTGCGGGCAAGATGTTTCTCTCCCCTACTTCATTGCTCGGAACCGGTTACTATTCCCAATAGTAGTCCAAGTGGATGGTAAAGTATTTTTTTTTTTAAAGAAAAAAAACCTCATGTCAACCCTTTCCTGTGTCGACCATTGCCATGTCAACGTTTTGTCCATGTTAACCTAATGCATGTCGACCAATAGTGGTCATTCTATTGACTGTCGACCTTAGTACTGTCGACCTAACATCCAAATACCAAATAAATATATGCCTGTTTTGGTGTGTTTGTCTGCCTCTGGATCAACACAGCTAGATGTAGATGGACTTGTGTCCTTCTACAGTATATAACTGTAAACGTGATATCCTAAAAATAGACGTTTATCTCACTTTACTTGTAGGTATGTAGAGACAGCACTGTCTACTTTTCTAGTAAACAAATGACGTGGCATTTTCATGAGCTAATTATGTGTCTGTGCTCTACAAATACACCATGTGTAAAACCTTACATTAGTTGCTGATATTATCATCTCTAAATTCATAGAGAAATCCCTAATTGGTACCCTGTGCTACTGCAAAGATGTCTGCAGGGTGACTGGTACCAAACAAAGGCCCTCATTCCGAGTTGTTCGCTCGGTATTTTTCATCACATCGCAATGAAAATCCGCTTAGTACGCATGCGCAATGTTCGCACTGCGACTGCGCCAAGTAACTTTGCTATGTAGAAAGTAATTTTACTCACGGCTTTTTCATCGCTCCGGCGATCGTAATGTGATTGACAGGAAATGGGTGTTACTGGGCGGAAACACGGCGTTTCAGGGGCGTGTGGCTGAAAATGCTACCGTTTCCGGAAAAAACGCAGGAGTGGCCGGAGAAACGGTGGGAGTGCCTGGGCGAACGCTGGGTGTGTTTGTGACGTCAACCAGGAACGACAAGCACTGAACTGATCGCACAGGCAGAGTAAGTCTGAAGCTACTCTAAAACTGCTAAGTAGTTTGTGAGCGCAATATTGCGAATACATCGGTCGCAATTTTAAGATGCTAAGATACACTCCCAGTAGGCGGCGGCTTAGCGTGTGTAACTCTGCTAAATTCGCCTTGCGACCGATCAACTCGGAATGAGGGCCAAAGTAAATTCTGGATGAGGCATGAGGGTATCCCAAAAACATACTGTAGGCCAATTAAAGCAATCAAATTTCAATGTATTTGTCATTGGCTAAGTCTTATCATGATGTTGTTTTCTTTTTCACTCAAGAGGTTATAGTTCATGCGCAAATGATGTTTGTTATTACTGCAGATTGACTTTTTGGGCTTGGAATCCAAGTTGTTGCTTTTGTTGTCATTGTTCCTATGTAATGAGGGTGGTAAAACGCCTCACAATTGTTTTACAAGAGCCAAGTACTACTCCGGATGATTCATGTGAGTCTTAGGACAAACATTTTGCATGTTAGATGCAACCTTCTATTAGCTGAAATAGTCGAAGAATTTGAAAAAACCAGGATAGAGGAAGAGACATGGACTAATGTACTAGACTGAAATGATTAAATGCAACACAGTGATTCTCTCTTCAGCTACCAAGTTACCAATAGACTACAGGGCCAGCAACAGAAATCTTGGGACCCGGTACACTGATATCTCTGGGGCCCCCACAACCCCCCTTGACTTGGCAGAGAGTGGCTTTAAAAAATAGTGTATATAAATATATATAGTTATATGTCATCCTTAGGTTCAGTTATATGGTGGGGGACAAGATTTGTTTCTGTTTGTGCGCATATTTTATGATTAGCAGCCACCTGCACTGGTTTTGCCTATAACAGTGACTGTAAATCATTTGAATTGATCCTGGACCACCAATCCAAGGCACCCCTGCAAGTTTCAAACAGAGAGATATATCAACTGCGCTGAAATGCAAGGGGTGCAGCTACTCAACAGGTTACCACAAACCAGAATACATATGTGAAACAAAAAATATATGAATAGCGCTCCCCAATTGGGATATATATCACCAAAGCGTAATGTCCATCAGATTCTTGCAAGGAATAATGATGACAGTATTTCACGTTCTGATATCTTCTTACATAGACGTCCAAGATACCTCAAATGAGATCAGAAAAGACGCCTCTCATAGCGTAAAACAATTTTTTCATTTATTCTAAAACTTTTTAAAATTCATATGATAACAATGAACAAGTTATCCACCACCATACAGAGTAACTGCGTACCAGAGTGGGCCTATACAAGGCATGTGTTGCACATGGAAGGGTTAATCCCGGGCGTAACTCCTCCACGGTCCAGCTGTTCCGCCTTTCAAGGTTCCACGCCGTATCAGTCTCTGCCTGGATCCACCAACGCGTTTCAACATAGTCTTTTTCAAGGTGTACTGGTGGTTGTTAAGCCTTCTATATTTATACTACTACTGACCAATCACAAGTAGGTGGGCGGTCTTACACTCATTAATACATTTCCAATCGTCAATTTAACTCAGTTATAAAACCTTTTTACATTCTCCAGTATCCCCAACATGTACATACCCTTATCAAATAAAAAATCACTCTGGATATGCATTTATATGGGTTTAATTTGTAAACAATTCCGTTTTACCGGAAATGGTCATTCCCATTTCCGGTCCGTCCAGGTTGCTGCTCTCCTCTCTCAATTCCTTACAGTATAGTTCCCCTCAATCGAGCTGGTTCACCTTGCTCCATAATACTCTCAGTCCGGCTATATCGGTGGAACGCATTTGCGCTCCACCGGCCACTTCCGGTGTACGCGATGGCGCTCCGGCGCGTGGAACGCATTTGCGTTCCACCGGTCACTTCCGGTTTCCGCGATCGCGTCTTTTTCATTCTGTTCTTGTGGGCCGCAAATGCGTTCCAGCTATGCAAGATTTCCACTTCCTGGTCATGCTATATTATGAATCCCCATCCCTCTGTTTTAAAATACATAGTATTTGAGTGACATTTTGTTAAAATGGTTTCTCCCATATTACATAGGGAGACTGATCTTCAATGGGATATCACATCTAAGAATAATTAATTTATTACTTATTTATATATCCCATATATTTGCATTACCAGAGAGACCCTTTTCTGTAATCACTGCATGCATATACCTTATCCCATAATTTACATAATACAATTATACATAATCATCAGAAGGTCGCCTTTTTTACAGGAATACCATTATTATACTCCACAATTCATTATATCTATTAGTGTTTTAGTGCATTGCTCTTTATTTCAAAAACCACTTGAGTTCAAACTCACTATTCAGCCCTCTTGGTTCAAGGGTTTGCATATCATATATTAACTTCATTTCTGCTTTTGCTAGAGCAGATTCTGTTCCTTTCACCCTCCAATTGCCTTCGATTTTTCTAATTCCTACCATTCTTTTAATCCCCTTTGTATTGCATTCATGTATATCCTTAAAGTGTTTTGAGACTGTATGATTCTCAAAACCTTTTTTAATATTTCTCAGATGTTCCCCCCATCTTTCTTTTAACATCCTTGAAGTCCGCCCAATATATTCCAATCCACATTCACATTGTATCAAATAGATGCAGTTTTTGCTTGTGCATGTAATAAAACTTGTTATTTTATAATCCTTTTTTTGTTTAAAATCTAAGGTTATTATTTTGCTTTCTTGTTTTGTATGTGTTCTACACACTAAACATGTACCGCATCTATGAAAACCAACTGTTTTTATTCTACCTGTGCGTTTTTCAGGTACAGCACTTCTCACAATTTTATTTTTTATATTGGCAGCTCTTCTGTATGTGAATTGTGGTTTTGGCGGAATTATATTCTTAAGTATTGGGTCCTGAAGTAATAGGGGCCAGTGTTTAGAAAAAATCTTTTCAACTTGTTTGTATTCATTGTTGAATGTGGAAATAAAAGGTAACACAGGATTTCTCCCACTTTTATTTTCCTTATATACTATGAGATCTTCCTGTGTGGATGCACCTATCTCCGCAATATCCTGATCTATCTGTAATTCTGCATAACCTTTATTAATGAATTTATTTTTTAACTCTCCAACTTGCTGCCTAAAAACACCATCCTCCGTGCAATTTCGTCTTATACGTTGTATTTGGCCTTTTGGAACATTATGTAGCCATCTTGGATGGTGATGGCTGCTGGTATGTATATAGGAGTTACTATCTGTTGGTTTGAAATAATTTTTAGTATGCAGATTCGTCCCTTTTTTATATATAACCAGATCTAAAAAATCAACTTCTTCCAGATCAATTTTAAAAACTAATTTAATATTCAATTGGTTCTCGTTGAGTTTGTTGCAAAAATTGTCTAGTCCTAATCGATCCCCTCTCCATACAAAACATATGTCATCTATAAATCTAATCCAACTGATGACATTCTCACTGTGGATTACATCACCTCCCCATATTTCGGTCTCCTCCCACCATCCCATGAAGAGGTTCGCGTATGAGGGGGCAAAACGTGTCCCCATGGCGGTACCCCCGTTTTTGGTTGTAAAATTTCCCATTAAACCAAAAAAAATTGTTATTTAATATGAATGATATACCTTCTTTTATGAAATTTATCTTATTATTTTCCATGTTGTTTTTCCGAAGGAAGAATTCCACTGCTTCCAATCCTTTCTCATGTTGTATGATAGTGTATAATGAACTTACATCTGCTGTTACCAGCAGACAGTCTTTATCAATGCTCAATGTTTTAATTTTCTGGATCACCTCCATCGTGTCTTTAACATGTGATTTTAACTTTTTAACTTCTGGCTGTAGAAAATGATCCAGAAAATGCGACAGATTGGAGGTTAGGGAGTCTGTACCTGATATGATTGGACGGCCAGGGGGGTTGTTAATATCTTTATGCACTTTCGGTAGAATGTACATTACTGGTAATACTGGATTGTCTTTAATGATATATTTAGCTTCTTGATCTGTTATTATTCCGTTGTTGTGTGATTTGGAAATGAATAGTTTCAAATTATTCTCTATTCTTTCACTGGGATTGCCCTTCAAAATACTGTATGTTTCTTGATCACTTAACTGTCTTAAAACCTCATTGTTGTATTTGATGGTATCCATTACAACAACACCCCCCCCTTTATCTGCTGGTTTGATGGTGATATCTGTATTTTTTTCCAATTTCTCTAATGCCAGTTTTTCTTTGGTGGTCAAATTTGGTTTTTTGTCTGCCCGGTGAGATAATTTTTCTAAATCTGCACATACCATTTTGTTAAAACTCTCTACTAAGCATCCTCTACTGAAAGTGGGATTAAAGGTGGATCTTGGTCTGAAGGTATTGGGTTGACTACTTGTGTCGACTTTCTGACCCACAAAATACTTTTTGAGTGATAGATTACGTACATATTTCTGGATATCTATATAAGTCTCAAACTTATTTAATTTATTTTTTGGAGCAAATTTCAGTCCCTTTTTCAGGACTGATGTCTCATCCGTACTTAGAGGGTGTTGACTGAGATTAAATATTTTAATGTCTGGGCTTTCTTCTATTATGTTTTTGGCTTCTCCTGAGTGGTCCTCTCCAACAGATTTTTTTCCCCCTTTACCTCTTTTCCCTCTACGTGTTTTTTTGATCTTTTTATATCTTACCAATTCCTCCTTCTCCCTCTCCTGTCTAAAAAATGTTCCTTACCCAATGCCTCATATCTATTATAGGTGGGTATGGCTTCCCTCTCTCTTGTTTTATATGGGGTTTGAAAGTTCTCACGAGTCATCCTCTCTTCATTGTAATTATTGTACCTCCCGGGTTGTCTCCAATTCTCCCGATATCTATAATTTTGTCTATTGGTTGTAACCCATGATTTCTTATTATTCCACCTATGATTCTGTTCATTATGGTGTCTAGGGTATTTGTCTCTATTATGCTCTTTATACTCTCTGTCTCTTTCTCTTTCTGGATGATTTTCGGTCCTCATTCTTGGTGTTTTATGTCTATATGTTCTTACTGGAGTGCCATCTCCATAGTCACTCAGAACTTCATCATCCTGTATTTCCCTTACATCCTCTCTATCTTCCTCTATGGTCTCTGCTTTGTCCCTGATGTACTTTTTCTGTTTTCTAAATATGAGCTCTTTTTCTTTAATGATCACTCTTGATTCCATTTCCTTTTCTAACTCATGACATTCTTTTGATTTTCTAAATGGTTCTATCAGTGAAGTTAGGTCTGTTATTTCTTTTTCCAATTCTATAAGTGATCTTTTTCTTTCCTTCGTGTTCTATTTCATTAATGAATCTAATAGTGAAGGAAAGAAAAAGATCACTTATAGAATTGGAAAAAGAAATAACAGACCTAACTTCACTGATAGAACCATTTAGAAAATCAAAAGAATGTCATGAGTTAGAAAAGGAAATGGAATCAAGAGTGATCATTAAAGAAAAAGAGCTCATATTTAGAAAACAGAAAAAGTACATCAGGGACAAAGCAGAGACCATAGAGGAAGATAGAGAGGATGTAAGGGAAATAAAGGATGATGAAGTTCTGAGTGACTATGGAGATGGCACTCCAGTAAGAACATATAGACATAAAACACCAAGAATGAGGACCGAAAATCATCCAGAAAGAGAAAGAGACAGAGAGTATAAAGAGCATAATAGAGACAAATACCCTAGACACCATAAGGAACAGAATCATAGGTGGAATAATAAGAAATCATGGGTTACAACCAATAGACAAAATTATAGATATCGGGAGAATTGGAGACAACCCGGGAGGTACAATAATTACAATGAAGAGAGGATGACTCGTGAGAACTTTCAAACCCCATATAAAACAAGAGAGAGGGAAGCCATACCCACCTATAATAGATATGAGGCATTGGGTAAGGAACATTTTTTAGACAGGAGAGGGAGAAGGAGGAATTGGTAAGATATAAAAAGATCAAAAAAACACGTAGAGGGAAAAGAGGTAAAGGGGGAAAAAAATCTGTTGGAGAGGACCACTCAGGAGAAGCCAAAAACATAATAGAAGAAAGCCCAGACATTAAAATATTTAATCTCAGTCAACACCCTCTAAGTACGGATGAGACATCAGTCCTGAAAAAGGGACTGAAATTTGCTTCAAAAAATAAATTAAATAAGTTTGAGACTTATATAGATATCCAGAAATATGTACGTAATCTATCACTCAAAAAGTATTTTGTGGGTCAGAAAGTCGACACAAGTAGTCAACCCAATACCTTCAGACCAAGATCCACCTTTAATCCCACTTTCAGTAGAGGATGCTTAGTAGAGAGTTTTAACAAAATGGTATGTGCAGATTTAGAAAAATTATCTCACCGGGCAGACAAAAAACCAAATTTGACCACCAAAGAAAAACTGGCATTAGAGAAATTGGAAAAAAATACAGATATCACCATCAAACCAGCAGATAAAGGGGGGGGTGTTGTTGTAATGGATACCATCAAATACAACAATGAGGTTTTAAGACAGTTAAGTGATCAAGAAACATACAGTATTTTGAAGGGCAATCCCAGTGAAAGAATAGAGAATAATTTGAAACTATTCATTTCCAAATCACACAACAACGGAATAATAACAGATCAAGAAGCTAAATATATCATTAAAGACAATCCAGTATTACCAGTAATGTACATTCTACCGAAAGTGCATAAAGATATTAACAACCCCCCTGGCCGTCCAATCATATCAGGTACAGACTCCCTAACCTCCAATCTGTCGCATTTTCTGGATCATTTTCTACAGCCAGAAGTTAAAAAGTTAAAATCACATGTTAAAGACACGATGGAGGTGATCCAGAAAATTAAAACATTGAGCATTGATAAAGACTGTCTGCTGGTAACAGCAGATGTAAGTTCATTATACACTATCATACAACATGAGAAAGGATTGGAAGCAGTGGAATTCTTCCTTCGGAAAAACAACATGGAAAATAATAAGATAAATTTCATAAAAGAAGGTATATCATTCATATTAAATAACAATTTTTTTTTGGTTTAATGGGAAATTTTACAACCAAAAACGGGGGTACCGCCATGGGGACACGTTTTGCCCCCTCATACGCGAACCTCTTCATGGGATGGTGGGAGGAGACCGAAATATGGGGAGGTGATGTAATCCACAGTGAGAATGTCATCAGTTGGATTAGATTTATAGATGACATATTTTTTGTATGGAGAGGGGATCGATTAGGACTAGACAATTTTTGCAACAAACTCAACGAGAACCAATTGAATATTAAATTAGTTTTTAAAATTGATCTGGAAGAAGTTGATTTTTTAGATCTGGTTATATATAAAAAAGGGACGAATCTGCATACTAAAAATTATTTCAAACCAACAGATAGTAACTCCTATATACATACCAGCAGCCATCACCATCCAAGATGGCTACATAATGTTCCAAAAGGCCAAATACAACGTATAAGACGAAATTGCACGGAGGATGGTGTTTTTAGGCAGCAAGTTGGAGAGTTAAAAAATAAATTCATTAATAAAGGTTATGCAGAATTACAGATAGATCAGGATATTGCGGAGATAGGTGCATCCACACAGGAAGATCTCATAGTATATAAGGAAAATAAAAGTGGGAGAAATCCTGTGTTACCTTTTATTTCCACATTCAACAATGAATACAAACAAGTTGAAAAGATTTTTTCTAAACACTGGCCCCTATTACTTCAGGACCCAATACTTAAGAATATAATTCCGCCAAAACCACAATTCACATACAGAAGAGCTGCCAATATAAAAAATAAAATTGTGAGAAGTGCTGTACCTGAAAAACGCACAGGTAGAATAAAAACAGTTGGTTTTCATAGATGCGGTACATGTTTAGTGTGTAGAACACATACAAAACAAGAAAGCAAAATAATAACCTTAGATTTTAAACAAAAAAAGGATTATAAAATAACAAGTTTTATTACATGCACAAGCAAAAACTGCATCTATTTGATACAATGTGAATGTGGATTGGAATATATTGGGCGGACTTCAAGGATGTTAAAAGAAAGATGGGGGGAACATCTGAGAAATATTAAAAAAGGTTTTGAGAATCATACAGTCTCAAAACACTTTAAGGATATACATGAATGCAATACAAAGGGGATTAAAAGAATGGTAGGAATTAGAAAAATCGAAGGCAATTGGAGGGTGAAAGGAACAGAATCTGCTCTAGCAAAAGCAGAAATGAAGTTAATATATGATATGCAAACCCTTGAACCAAGAGGGCTGAATAGTGAGTTTGAACTCAAGTGGTTTTTGAAATAAAGAGCAATGCACTAAAACACTAATAGATATAATGAATTGTGGAGTATAATAATGGTATTCCTGTAAAAAAGGCGACCTTCTGATGATTATGTATAATTGTATTATGTAAATTATGGGATAAGGTATATGCATGCAGTGATTACAGAAAAGGGTCTCTCTGGTAATGCAAATATATGGGATATATAAATAAGTAATAAATTAATTATTCTTAGATGTGATATCCCATTGAAGATCAGTCTCCCTATGTAATATGGGAGAAACCATTTTAACAAAATGTCACTCAAATACTATGTATTTTAAAACAGAGGGATGGGGATTCATAATATAGCATGACCAGGAAGTGGAAATCTTGCATAGCTGGAACGCATTTGCGGCCCACAAGAACAGAATGAAAAAGACGCGATCGCGGAAACCGGAAGTGACCGGTGGAACGCAAATGCGTTCCACGCGCCGGAGCGCCATCGCGTACACCGGAAGTGGCCGGTGGAGCGCAGATGCGTTCCACCGATATAGCCGGACTGAGAGTATTATGGAGCAAGGTGAACCAGCTCGATTGAGGGGAACTATACTGTAAGGAATTGAGAGAGGAGAGCAGCAACCTGGACGGACCGGAAATGGGAATGACCATTTCCGGTAAAACGGAATTGTTTACAAATTAAACCCATATAAATGCATATCCAGAGTGATTTTTTATTTGATAAGGGTATGTACATGTTGGGGATACTGGAGAATGTAAAAAGGTTTTATAACTGAGTTAAATTGACGATTGGAAATGTATTAATGAGTGTAAGACCGCCCACCTACTTGTGATTGGTCAGTAGTAGTATAAATATAGAAGGCTTAACAACCACCAGTACACCTTGAAAAAGACTCTATGTTGAAACGCGTTGGTGGATCCAGGCAGAGACTGATACGGCGTGGAACCTTGAAAGGCGGAACAGCTGGACCGTGGAGGAGTTACGCCCGGGATTAACCCTTCCATGTGCAACACATGCCTTGTATAGGCCCACTCTGGTACGCAGTTACTCTGTATGGTGGTGGATAACTTGTTCATTGTTATCATATGAATTTTAAAAAGTTTTAGAATAAATGAAAAAATTGTTTTACGCTATGAGAGGCGTCTTTTCTGATCTCATTTGAGGTATCTTGGACGTCTATGTAAGAAGATATCAGAACGTGAAATACTGTCATCATTATTCCTTGCAAGAATCTGATGGACATTACGCTTTGGTGATATATATCCCAATTGGGGAGCGCTATTCATATATTTTTTGTTTCACCCCTGCAAGTGTCCGGAGGCACTCCAGGGTGCCACGGAACACAGTTTAAGAACCACTGGTCTAGTGTGTACCCAGCTTAATTATTGAACCTGGTCTGTGGGTTACAGCTCCCAGCTCAACTTCTGCAAAAAAAAATGCAACAATGTAATTTGAGTGACAAGATGCAGAGATTAACCCTGTCTGTGACTGCTGCACAGAGATCACACAACCTCTATTCATAAGGCTGAATTATATTAGGGGAGAAGTTCTCGCCCTGCGAGTAAATGCAGGTGTATATACTGCACTTAGGGTGTGTACACACGGTGAGATATTTTCTTTCGGTTTGACTGTATAGTCAAAATCGCAAGAAAAGTTAGTGCAGATCGCAAGGTGAAAGTCACCTTGCGATCCCGATGCGCGGTACCACCAGGTCGGCATCGCAAGAAAAGATAGACTGTGCAGGCAAGTCAATCCTTGCTAGATCGGTGTACTATCTAGTTCATCTCACATGTCAATGACATCTCACATAAGCCAAAATCTCACATAAGCCAAAATCGTAAGCACACATAGTCCATATCTCAAGAAAAGTTCGTCAAAATCTGTACTATCTGGGCTCCAGGGAGTTCAAGGGAAATCGCAAGTAAAAATCGGGCATAGCAAGGATCTCACCGTGTGTACACACCTTTACAGTACCGTTGGATTCGCAGATATTTTCTTGTAATACATTATATACATAGAAACATAGAATTTTACTGCAGATAAGAACCACATGGCTCATCCAGTCTGCCCTTTAGGGTTAAGGCATTAGGGTTAGTTTAGTGGTGTGGGTTAGGGTCAGGGCTAGCAACAGAAATCTTGGAGCCCGGTACACTGATATATCTGGGGCCCCTGCAACCCCCCTTAAGTTGGCAGTGGGGAGCTTTAAAAAAATAGTGTGTATATGTATGTATATACAGTGCATCTGGAAAGTATTCACAGCGCTTCACTTTTTCCAAATGGAATAAATTCATTTTTCCCTTAAAATTCTATACTCAATATCCCATAATGACAACGTGAAAAAAGTTTTTTTTTATATTTTTGCAAATTTATTAAAAATAAAAAAACTAAGAAATCACATGTACATAAGTATTCACAGCCTTTGCTCAGCACTTTGTTGATGCACCTTTGGCAGCAATTACAGCCTCATTTTTGAATATGATGCCACAAGCTTGGCACACATATCTTGGGGCAGTTTCGGCCATTCCTTTTTGCAGCACCTCTCAAGCTCCATCAGGTTGGATGGGAAGCGTCAGTGCACAGCCATTTTCAGATCTCTCCAGAGATGTTCAATCGGATTCAAGACTGGGCTCTGGCTGGGCCACTCAAGGGCATTCACAGAGTTGTCCTGAAGCAACTCCTTTGATATCTTGGCTATGTGCTTATGGTCGTTGTCCTGCTGAAAGATGAACCGTCGCCCCAGTCTGAGGTCAAGAGCACTCTGGAGCAGGTTTTCATCCAGGATGTCTCTGTACATTGCTGTATTAATCTTTCCCTCTATCCTGACTAGTCTCCCAGTTCCTGCCACTGAAAAACATCCCCACACCATGATGCTGCCACCACCATGCTTCACTGTGCCTGGTTTCCTCCAAACATGACGCCTGGCATTCACACCAAGGAGTTCAATCTTTGTCTCATTAGACCAGAGAATTTTGTTTCTCATGGTCTGAGAGTCCTTAAGGTGCATTTTGGCAAACTCCAGGTGGGCTGCCATGTGCTTTTTACTAAGGAATGGCTTCCGTCTGGACACTCTACCATACAGACCTGATTGGTGGATTGTTGCAGAGATGGTTGTCCTTCTGGAAGGTTCTCCTCTCTCCACAGAGGAATGCTGTAGCTCTGACATAGTGACCATCGGGTTCTTGGTCACCTTCCTGACTAGGGCCCTTCTCCCACGATCGCCCAGTTTAGATGGCCGGCCAGCTCTAGGAAGAGTCCTGGTGGTTCTGAACTTCTTCCATTTATGGATGATAGAGGCCACTGTGCTCATTGGAACCTTCAAAGCAGCAGATATTTTTCTGTACCCTTCCCCTGATTTGTGCTTTGAGACAATTCTGTCTCGGAGGTCTACAGACGATTCCTTTGACTTCATGCTTGGTTTGTGCTCAGACATGCACTGTCAAGTGTGGGACCTTATATAGACAGGTGTATGCCTTTCCAAATCATGTCCAATCAACTGAATTTTCCACAGGTGAACTCCAATTAAGCTGTAGGAACATCTCAAGGATGATCAGTGGAAACAGGATGCACCTAAGCTCAATTTTGAGCTTCATGGCAAAGGCTGTGAATACTTATGTACATGTGAATTCTTAGTTTTTTATTTTGAATACATTTATAAAAATATAAAAAAAACCCTCTTTACACGTTGTCATTATAGGGTAATGTGTGTTAGAATTTTGAGGGAAAAAATGAATTTATTCCATTTTGGAATAAGGCTGTAACCATACTTGCCTACCTGACCCTCTCCATGAGGGAGAAAATGCTGTGTTCCTGGACTTTCCTGGTAATGTATGATTGCAATCACCTGTGGTGGAACACCTTTCTTATCAATTAACTAGCTCACCACAGGTGATGGCAATCATACATTACCAGGAAAATCCAGGAACAGAGCATTTTCTCACTCATGGAGAGGGTCAGGTAGGCAAGTATGGCTGTAACATAACAAAATGTGGAAAAAGTGAAGCGCTGTGAATACTTTCCGAATGCAATGTATTATATATATATATATATATATATATATATATATACACACACAGACTATATATATATATTTAATTTTTTTTTTACTTTTTCATACTTTACGATACATGTGGACTACAATTGGAAATGGTAACGAAGCGAGCCATGCAAGGGGACACGGTGCACTAATTGGGGTTCCCGGTCACATTACGGAGAAAACGACACCAAAGAAACAAAAAAAACTCATGTTGACCTTGTTCATGTCTACCTTTTATCCATGTCGACCTTTTGTCCATGTCGACCTAAGGTGTGTCGACCAATTGGTGTCGACCTGAGTGGTGTCGACCTAATTGGTGTTGATCTTGAGTCCCAGACCCTTATTTAATGGTACCCCCAGGATAACAGTTTTTTATTGATACATTTTGAAAGGAAATATTAAATTAAGTGATGGCACCGTGCCCAGCCAGCCCCTGTGCAAGTATATACTGTAACTCACCATAGGATTTGAGATTCTGTACATAATCTTCTCCTGTATATATATCGCCAGGCTGCAAGTGAGCAGTAGGACCAGTGAACAAATATGTAGGCGCTATAGCCAATTTAATAGAATAGCTCTCTAGTGATCACTCTGGCTGACACATGGCAAATGAGAAATTAAAGTTTAAAGATAAGGATCGCCCAGTCTTATCAGTAACTGAAATGAAGACAAAGTTCAGGATGTGCACTATTCTCATATTTCAGATTAGCACAATAAAAGACAGTAAACAATATTTAAGGAGAAAGTGAAAAAGGGATATTGAATGCTTCTGTCAAAGTCTGAGAAAGCTAGATTCATTTTTTTCCCTATCGATTCATGTATCTACAAACTTTTGCTACTTATTTTCTAAAAAGTGATATGTACAATCGGTTAAATTATTTGTAGATGTAATACTTAAATATTTATAATGTAAGTGTAATTTAGTATACTATATACAGGAAGACCCTCGATTATCGCTCCAGGCTGCATGTGAGATCTCTCAAGAGTAGTGACATTTTGCACATGCGCATCGGAGCTGGCCGATGGAGAGACACAGTGCATCAGCCCTAGGCTGATGCGCTGTGTGCTCTAGCAGCAGCTGCCGGAGAGGAGGGGCCCACGACGGAGACTGCATGCGACTCCCCTCCTCTCTTAAAACGCCCCTGATGTAATAACTACATTATATAAGTATTGTGCTGCGGGAACATGATCCACAGGGGCACACATATCGGAAGCACTCAATTAGATTCAGAAGTCGTCTAGTATATTTGCTTTTCTCGTGGTTTAAAGGAGCTATAAGAATTTTTTCTCACTTTTTTGCTCTGCAAAAATATTTAATGTTTGGGTATTTTTTTTCCCATAAATTGTAACACTAGAGCCAATGGAAAATGGACACAGTGGTTAACTATGATGGCAATTAATTTAATTCAGCTATCTGGGAAGCGGTTAAAATACCGCTATTTGGAATCTTGGCGGTCACAATGCTGGTGCCAGAGTCCCGACTAGCGGTTAAATGCAGCCGCCGTTATACCGGTGAGGTAGGTGATTCTCCTTCTATGGGTGTCGTGGACACCCATAGTGGTAGAATATAACCTGTGGGGAGCGCAATGAGCCACCGTACCTGCAGCGTGGCGAGCACAGCAGGCCCGCAAGGGGCTTTCTAGCACTTGCTCCACTGCCGGCATACTGGTGGCCGGGATGCCGCTGTCGGTATACTGACGGTCGGCATCCCGGTCGCCGGTCATTCATACTGAACCCATCTACCTATTAATATTGCTTTATATAGGAGGATCAATTCATGTCTCCCATTTATGTGGCAGGGCATGTCTTTAGAATGTAAGTTCTGGCGAGCAGGCCCTCTCCCCTCATGGCCTTCTCCTACTTAGGGGTTAATCCAATTAGCCATGAAGGGTACAATGTACCTTTGCTGCAGTGTTTCAATGCCAGCAACGGCACCTGATCTCACACCATTCGCCGGCTGCCCCAATTCGCACAAAATTGCTCATACCTGTATGGCTGGCAAGCACTTTTGTGTGAATTCGGGCCAATGTAAAGTGTGGCCGCTGCCGCGATAACTCACACCTGCAAGATCTTCGTGGCTAACTGGATTGACCCCTTAGACTATAATCTTCTCTTACTTACCACGCCTACCTCCCAAGATTTTGCACGTGCTACTCCCTATCTCTGGAATTCTCTGCCTCTCCCCCTCAGACTCTCCACCTCTCTACAAAACTTCAAACGGGCTCTCAAGACCCACTTCTTCACCAAACCCAGCTGTCTCTCATCCTAAGCCCTCTGTCCCATGCACACTTTCGACCCCATCTGTGTCACCCCTGTCAGTGTGCCCATCGGGTGCATTTCAACAGAGGAGGGGGCACGTGTGCAACTACGGGTGGGCCCCCTCCTCTGTACGGCACTGTAGCCGGAGCCTACTGCGCATGCGCAGGTCTCCGGAAACATGGCGGCCGCCATGATCCGGAGACCAATTTGGCTACTGTGCGGTGGCCATTTTGGCAGCAATTTTTGCCGCGACCGCAGCGCCCGACGCTGGACTCCGGAAAGGTGAGTATTAAAATGGGTGCAGTATGTGCGGTGTGGGCCCCCCCTGGACCCAGGGGCCAGTGTGCACCGCAATGGTGCCAGTCCCTTTAGAATGTAAGCTCGCAGGAGCAGGGCCCTCTTCCCTCATGTGCTTTTCCATCTCTGATTTAACCTATCTTCCTTTCAATATTACCTTCAACGGCACCAAGTTCCCCAGTTTTTTGCCGCCCTGATATTTATTACAGTGACGCAGCTATGTTTATATACCCTGTACTTGTCCTATATTGTCTTGAACTGTAAGTGACTGTTTTCTTATTTTACTTATTTGTATATGTACTCTATAACTGGGCACTGCGGACCCCTTGTGGCGCCATATAAATAAAAGATAATAATAATAATTAGGGAACAATCCAATTAGCTGCGATGATCTCGTGGGTGCGAGTCATCGCGGCAGCGGCCGCACTTTACGATGGCCTGAATTCGCACAAAAGTGCTTGCCACCCTATTGAGGTCCGAGCTATTTTCTGTGAATTGGGGCTGATTTCAGTGCGCGATGGGTGTGAGATCAATTGTCAAGGGCACATCGCACCCTTCGCTGCTAATTGGATCGACCTCTTAGACTCCATACTCCCTACAACGGCACCAAACCCTTTGTTTCTGACACCCTGGTGCTTATTTCAGTGTTATTACCGCTGATGCTACAATGTTTATATACCATGTACTTGTCCTACATGGTCTTGTACTGTAAGTCACTGTTTTCTTGTTATGCTCATTTATTTATGTATTTTGTTAGGCGCTGAGGAACCGTTGTGGCGCCATAAAAATAAATGATAATTAATTAAAAAATAATAATAATAATAATAATAATAATAACAATAATAATAATAATAATAAGGGCCTAGCACCGACGCTATTTCCACCTCTGACCCAGCACCCCTTTCCCAGCACCATCACCCCTCACCCATGGCAGTCCTAATTTTGGTGCTCATACCCCCTATATTTTAAATAAGAATAGTGCGCACAAAAGGGACGTATTCTTGCTGTGAACAGGCATGGCAACACAATTCAAATTACACCAGTGGTGCAAGTAGAAATTTTTTCTTAGTGGTACTGATAGTAAAAATGGGCATGGTCACGTGTCATGAGGGGGCATGGTCACATGAAACTACGGGAGTGGCTACATTATACCACACACCGTAAAGCCCCTTACACATTATGCCAAACAGCATAATGCTTATTACACATTATGCCACACACCGTAATACCCATTATACATTATGCCACACACCATAATGCCCATTACACATTATTCCACATGCCTATTACATATTATACCAAACACAGTAATGTCTATGACATATTATGCCACACACAGTTATGCCACTGACACCATTTTCCAAAAATTCCCCTTATAAATGATGCCCCAGCGGTGGGCTGACCATATTTCTTAATGGTACTCCGTACCACCCCATACCACCCTACTTTCAGCACTGAATTACACCACACAGTAGTGCAACTTTATTCACATTATATCATGCAATAGTGTCCCTTATTCACGTTATGTCACATAGTAGTAACACTTGACCTTATATATGTTACTTCTCACAGTAGTGCCCCTTATTCACATTACACCACATCATATTGCTTTTTATTCACATTAGACCACACAGTAGTGCCCGTTCTATACGTTACGGCACACAGTAGAGCACCTTATACACATAATGCCACACATTAGTAATGCCTTTATACACGTAACACCACACAGTAATGCCCCTTTACATATGAAACACATTATTAATGTCCTTATAAACATAATGCATCTTACACATTTGCCAACCTTTATTAATGCCCTTATACACATAATGCCCCTTACACATACTGCGCACATTATTAATGCATTTATACACATAACACATAATGCCAGACACCGTAACTAGTAACTACCCATTATACATTAAGTAAAGATCTGTCTTCTGTGCTCATCCCAACCTTAACTAACATCTCTAATATCTCACTCTCTACTGCTATCTTTCCTTCACTGTTCAAGCATGCAGTGATTACTCCCATTCAGAAAAACACAAAACTCTGACCCCTAACTCTCTCTCAAACTACCGTCCCATCTCTCAGCTCCCATGTCTCCCCAAGCTTCTTGAGAAACTTGCCTACACTCGCCTCACACACTTTCTTAATTCATACAACTTATTGGACCTACATCAATCAGGCTTTCACTCCCAACACTCCACAGAGACAGCACTGACTAAAATACTGAATGATCTGGTCACTGCGAAATCTAAAGGCCATTACTCACTACTATTCTTCTAGATCTCTCTGCTGCTTTTGACACTGTTGACCACTCTCTTCTCATACAAACACTGCAATCCCTAGGTCTTCAGGACACAGCCCTCTCTTGGTTCCTATCCTACCTATCTAACCGCTCTTTCAGTGTCCGTTTCTCTGAATCCACCTCCTCTTCGCTACCTCTTTCAGTTGGAGTACCACAGGGCTCAGTCTTAGGTCTTATGCTTTTCTCAATCTATACATCATCTCTTGGGAAACTAATCAGCTCTTTTTGATTTCAGTATCATTTGTACGCAGATGATACTTCAACAAATCTACCTATCCTCCCCTGATTTGTCTCTATCTGTATTGGGCCAGGTCACTAAATGCCATTCTGCTGTTTCATCTTGGATGTCATTTCGCTACCTCAAACTTAATATTTCTAAAACAGAGTTAATTATATTTCCAGCAGCCAACTGCAGTTACCAACCTGATATTTCTATCACTGTTGAGAACTCTACAATCAACCCCACAACACAAGCTCGCTGCCTAGATGTCATACTTGACTCAGAACTGTCCTTTGTTCCCCACATTCAATCTATCTCAAAATCATGTTACAGGCATCTAAGAAACATCTAAAATACGACCATACCTTACACAGGACAATGCTAAAACTCTAATCCATGCTCTCATTATCTCCTACATTGATTATTGCAATAGTCTTCTTACTGGTCTTACTAAGAAGAGACTGTCACCATTACAATCCATTCTGAATGCAGCTGCAAGGCTAATATTCCTCGATAGACATTCGTCATCTGCAGACCCACTATGTCAGTCCCTCCATTGGCTACCTATATTCTACCGTATTCAATATAAAATACTGTTACTTACACACAAGGCTATTAACCATACTATACTAACATACATCTCTTCGCTTGTCTCAAAATATCTCCCAACCAGGCCCCTTCGCTCTTCACAAGATCTATGTCTCTCATCCACACTCATTACTTGCTCCCATGCACGATTACAGAACTTTCTTTGGGCTGCACCCACTCTGTGGAATACCCTACCACGTACATTAAGACTCTCCTCTAGTCTTCAAACCTTCAAGCGTTCCCTGAAAACTCACCTATCCAGACAAGCTTATCAAATTCCAGAACCGCTCACATTACCTTCATAGCTTCCATATCCAATTATATCCCCACAGTACAGTCCACACATATCCCCCACATATTTAATTCTTCACTCTCCCTTCCTCCTGACCCTGGTTCATCACTGCGGTGATGTGATATCATGCAGCCCACCAAGAACCTTTGCAATCTGGTAGACAACTATGCAATAGATAGCACCTATCCTTTTGTATCAATGCCTATTTCCCCATAGATTGTAAGCTTGCAAGCAGGACCCTCCTACCTCTGACTGTTTGTTTTTACCCAGTTTTGTCTTCTAATTGTGTCTAGTTGTAAAGCGCAACGGAATTTGCTGCGCTAAATAAGAAACTGTTAATAAATAAATAATACCCCTTACACATATGCCGAACACTATTGCACGATCAACCTACCCGCACACAGCACTCAGACAGCTGCTAACACTGTGATCTCTGCCTCTGCGTGGATACACATGTGTCCTCATACATCTTGCCTCTATACTCCATGCAGCAGGAGATGCCTGGCATGAGTCAGCTGGCAGCTCTAGGCCAGCTCTGCTAATGTTGGGAACCTTTTTTGCTTTAAATGCATTTTATTAGCATTGCTATGTGACTAGGATGCACAAACGGCTTCTGCTGATTAAAATGATATTCGGCATGCCTATATTCAGTGTGCGACTGTGGCTGTATCTACATATGAAATGCTACGTTACAGTGATTTTCAGGAATACACTAACGTAGCAATTCGTATGCAGATACAGCTGCAACCACACACAGAATATATGCATGCAAAATATCATTTTAATCAGCAGAAGCTGCTTGTGCCCCATGGCATTGTAAATGCCCTAGACATTTGCCTAGTTTGCCTATGCCTAGTTTGCCTATGCCTAGGTCCGGCTCTGTGTCTCACCATACACACTGTCTGGCCTAGTGCTGTTATTCTGCTAGAAAAAGAATTTTAGAAAATCTTCTATCGCAATTATTTATTCCTTGGTCGCTGATTCTCATCTCCCTGTTGGACTGGTACTCTTACAGCTTTGCCATCCTTGGAGCCTCCTGTGCACGCCAGCTCCCATATGCACTGCGGAATCTATTATTATATAAATGTTTATTTTAGAAGCAATATTTCATTTAAGTAACATATTCTTTCCTGTAAGAGTCCTCTACTTCATCATTTTGAGATGTACATAAGAGGATTGCGTCAGTACCACAGTGATTCTTCTTTAATAGGCAGTACCTGGCAATAGTGATCACTGGTTGGTGGGCTAGCTTAATATGAGAAGCAATATCTCTGGTGAAAACACCTGTAACTTTTCTCCACTTCATAAATAGGTCATGTGTGTTAATAACTTCTTCTTCCTAGTCCCACTATGGTAGAGTTCCAGGCATTAGGCTGCGACTGCCATTTCATGGGGCCATTTATTAATGACAACAGAGTTTAAGGCTCAGTATTTTTTTTATGAATAAATATTTTTAATAGTATGAGGGGGTCTGTAAATTAAAGTACAAGATGGAGGAGCAGATTACTTTGATCCAATATGGTGCATTTAGAATTGATACTAGCGGAGGAGGGGGATTGCTGACATTTAGGTGTGATTGAGGAGTAGGAGACTGGTATTAGCAGATTGTACCCTCCTCTAATTGCAGTCTAGTACATCTTATTTATTGCACTTTTCCACTGACCTTTGAACTTATTTTAAAAGCACTTTGATGGGTTTGCATTGGTTTCATTTTCTATCCCTCTGCTTCAGTACATGTGAGTCTCTCCAGAAGAGCAGTTAGATATGTCACCTGCTGCTGAAAGCCAAAGGTGCTGGACAGTCTGCAATGCCACAATACTGTAGTTTATAAAGTTAGCCTTTGCTACTGGTCAGTGGTTGAGATTTGTTCTTTACAAACATAACAAAGATATTTACTGTATACCGTGCTGGAATGTTATCAGCTTTTTTTATTTTTATATATTGTATAAAACTCAGCTACCAAAAGTTAAAATTGCTAAAGGATCACATAATTGTTTTTTCTGAACACCACGTTTACAGCACCTCCATAAAGAGTGTCTTTCATGCTAGTTACTCACTGGAGACAGGCAAACGCCAGGGACTCTTTGCTACAGTATGTAGCAAATACTTCAGGGGACTGTCCTTCATTGATTCCATTATGCTAACCTGCAGTAATAAAGTAAACAGTTCCAAAAGGCTTCATCACTGCCTCTCCTAAATGCTTAAGCTTATGGGCCTACTGTCCTTAATAGGTTTCATCCCCATTCTTGTTTACATCCGTCCTCTCCATTCCACTGAAACTGCCCTCTCATGCAGTGACCTTCATGCTGCCAAATCTAAGGGCCACTACTCTCTACTTATTCTTCTTGACCTCTCTGCTGCTTTTGACACTGTGGACCATCCTCTCCTACTGCAAATCCTTCACTCCATTGGTCTGCGTGATACTGCCCTCTCTTGGCTGTCTTCCTACTTCTCTGACCGTTCATTCTTTGTCTCCTCTCATGACTCCACCTCCCCCTCACTTCCACTACCTGTAGGTGTTCCCCAAGGTTCTGTCCATGGTCCTCTCCTTTTCTCTCTTTATACATCCTCACTCATTATTTCTTTTGATTTCCAATATCATCTCTATGCTGATGCCACTCAAATCTATCTTTCCTCCCCGGACCTCTCCCCTGCTCTCCTCAATCGTATCTCCAAATCTCTCTGCTATCTCTGTTTGGATGTCCCTGTGCTTTCTTAAACTGATCATCTTCCCTCCCTCCTTAAGCTCACCTTCCATAATCTCCTTATCTAGCACTACTATCTCCTCTAGCCCCAAGTGTGCAGTTTTGGAGCAATCCTTGACTCCTCCCACTCCATCAAAGCACACATTCAGCACCTCTCACAAACCTGCCGTTTTCATCTAAAAAATATTTCCAGGATCAGACCCTTTCTGACCCAGGATGCTACTAAGACCCTGAGACTGGTCATCTCCAGACTGGACTACTGTAATCTCCTAACTGGCATTCCTGACAAATACCTCTCCACTCCAATCTATGCTCAGTACTGCTGCCTGGCTCATCTTCCTCACCAAACACACTACGTCCACCTCTCCTCTTACAAGACCTTCACTGGCTCCCCTTTCCTTTCAAAATCCATTTCCAGCTTCTCACACTCACTTACAATGCCCTCACCCTCTCTCATTTACATCTCTGACCTTATCTCCCTTTACACTCCCACCAGTCGTCTTCACTCTGCTAATGCACGCTGACTCTCTGCCAACTGATTACTTCCTTCCACTCCTACCACCAAGATTTTTCATGTGCTGCTCCCTTTCTCTGGAATTTGCTACCTCTCCCCCTCAGACTCTCCACCGCTCTACAAAACTTCAAATGGGCTCCTAAAAACCCACTTCTTCACCAAACCCAGCCAAATCTCATCCTAGCCCTCTGTTCCACACTGTTTACTCCATCTGTGTTACCCCTGTCTGTCTACCCCTCCCCTTTAGAATGTAAGCTCTCACAAGTAGGACCCTCTTCTTCCATGTGCTAATCCTTTTTCTTGCTTTAATAACCTTCAACTGCACCAAATCCAGCAGTCTTCTGCCACCTGATACTTATTTCAGTGTCATCTACTGATGTAGCTACAGTTTGTTTATGTACCCTGTACTCAGGGGTTAAAGTGAGCCGGAAGGGGGCGGAACTGCGTTCCGTCAGTTCCACTTGGAGATGGAACACAGTTCCGCCTCCTCCGGCTCGCATAACCCGATGTGTCCCCAGTGCCGCACAGGGACATGACGGGCGCCCGCGGAGATTGTGTTACCACCGGGCGCCCGTCTCCCTCTCTACACCGAAAGCCGGAGGCAGGAGCTCAGTACTGAGCTCTGGCTTCCAGCGCTGTCACTGTGCGGCGTGCGCTATGGGAGAGACGTCAGTCATGACGTCTCTCATAGTGCTGAGGAGCAGACACCAAGAGAGGAGGACTGCAGCGGTGTGGAAGCGGGAGTGGAGCTCGGTGAGTATGGTATGTTTTTTGTTTTCTTCCTTAGGGCAGCGGCGCATCTACTGGGGGGACATTACTGCTGAGGGGGCATCTACTGAGGGCAAACTACAGGGGGACATTACTACTCGGGGGGCATCTTCAAGGGGCATTACTACTGGGGGGGCATTACTGGGGGCAAACTACTGGGGGGCATTACTACTGGGGGCAAACTACTGGGGGACATTATTACTGGGGGGCCCACTACAAGGGGGCAAACTATTGGGGGTAAGCTACAAGGGGGAAAACGACAAGGGGGCAAGCTACTGGGGGCAAACTACAAGGGAGCAAACTACAAAGGGGCTAACTACTGGGGGCAAACTACAGGAGGACATTACTACTGGCGGCTTAACTACAGGGGCATTACTACTTGGGGGCTAAACTACAGGGGGGCTAACTACTGGGGGCATAACTACAGGGGCCAAACTACTGGGGGCATTACTACTGGTGGCTAAACTACAAGGGGTGCATAACTACAGGGGCTAAACTACTGGAGGCATAACTACAGGGGCTAAATTACAAGGGGGCAAACTACAGGGGGGCATTACTACTGGCGGCTAAACTACTGGGAGCATTACCAATGGGAGGCTAAACTACATGGGGCAAACTACATGAGAGCTAAACTGCTGGGGGCATTACCACTGGGAAGCTAAACTAAAGGGGGGGGGGTAAACTACTGGGGTCATAAGTGCAGGGGCATTACCATTGGGGGCATGACTACTAGGGCTAAACTACAGGGGGCTAAACGACTGGGGGCATTACTACTGGCAACATTACAACTGGGGGCAATACTACACATGGGTATTACCACTAAGGGCATTACTACTGGTGGCCCTACTAATGAGGGCATTGTAAAGGGGGCACTTCATAAGGGGCATCACTCCTAGGGACATAAGGGGCACTACTATTGCGGTCATTGCATAAGGGGCACCACTACTATGGGGTCTATATAAGGGACACTACCACTGTGGGCACTACGAGTACAGTGGACAGTGCATAATGAGCACTACTACTGTGGGTATTGTATAAGAAGCGCTACTATGGTGGGCACTATGTGTATTACGGGGTGCTACTACTGTGGGCATAATTTCTAGTGTGTGACCACTCCCCTTTATTTTAGAGACCACGCCCCTTTTGCAGCACACGCAATACCTTTATTACTTGGGCACCGTGGGGAGGGGGGTGAGTTCCACCACCTCTCTAGGACCACTTTAAGCCCTGCACTTGTCCTATATTGTCTTCAACTGTAAGTTGCTATTTTCCTGTTTTGATTATTTGTTTATGTACTCTGTAATTGGGCGCTGCGGCAACCTTGTGGCACCATATACATAAACAATGATAATAATAATAATAATAATACATGTTTTTACTGTACCGTCATTAAAAAAACTAGTAAAACGTATTAATTTTTTTATGCTAGCAGGTCAAGGGGCTAAAAAGACACTGCACTCATAAGAAAATTAAATTAATTAATTAACAGATGTATTAAGCCCGGAGAAGTGATAAGCAGTGATAAGTGGAAGGTGATAGCACACCAGCCAATCTGCTCCTAATTGTCATTTTTCAAACTTTGATTGGCTGGTGTGTTATCACCTTACACTTATCACTGCTTTATCACTTCTCCAGGCATAATACATCTGCCCCATAGCATACCTCCCAACTGTCTCGATTTTCGTGGAACTCACTGTCCCACCCGTGTGTGCATTGTCCCACGGTGGGGGGTGGGCAGTTGGGAGGCTCCTGTCACTCACTGCTCTGCTGTAGTGCAGTGGTGAATAGACGCTGTGCGCATGTGCACACAACGTCTATTCACGGAGAAAGAGGGATTGAGGGCATGCCAGCAGCTCACTGAGCGCTGGCCATGCCCATATAATGACAAGAAATGGGGACGTGGCTCGTGATCACGGCATTCCTGCAAATCACGCCCCCTTTCTCTGAAGCCTCTTCCCTTTTTTCCACCTGGCGTGGCTTCACCGCACAGAAGTCCCGCTTTCATGGACGTCAAAGTTGGGAGGTATGCCAAAGGTCCTTTTTCAGGTTTAACAGCAATTGGGCAAAACCATGTTGCACTGCAGGTGGGGCAGATGTAACACATGCAGAGAGATATGTGCAATCCGCAATTCACCCTTTTCAAATGCAAATTAGCAAAAACGGGATTGTGGCAAAAATTGGTTCCGAAAGTGAAAAGTGAAAAATGTGTAAATCTGTCCGTACCCCCCAAAAAAGCTAAACTAACTTTGGATAACTATAAAAGTTTATTATTGGTTATAATAAACATATTTCTGGGACTTAAACTGGGTCAAGTGGCTGTTACAGTTGCAAGAAAAAGTATGTGAACCATTTGGAATTTCCTGGATTTGTGCATAAATTGGTCATACTTTGTCCACTCTGCACTGTGAATGTTTACATCAGGCTTTTTCAACCAGTGTGCCGTGGCACACTAGTGTGCCGCGACCAGTTGCAAGGTGTGCCACGGAGCCAGAGCAGCTTCCTGCACCTTCAGAGTTAACTGTTGGCCCGGGCTCTTCTTAGAGGATCATTTATGCTCTGGCTGTGACCTGTGCCGTGTTGACGCGGCGGTGTGATATCATAGGTCACGGCCGCCGCATCTCACCACCCAGCCAGCCCACCTGCCTGCCTGCATACACTTCTTCCAGTTCCCGCGTGCATCCACAGCTTTCCTTGCCCACCCACATCCACACCTGCCTGACCGCCCACTGCTCAGTATTCGCAGCAATCCACTATGAACAACCCCCGCCACTGAGGGACAGGAAGGAGGACAGCTGCCCGGTAGGGGCTAATATTTTTTGTTATTTCTCCTGTGGGGAGCAATAGGATTTATGGGGGGAACAGTGTGAATAATTCATGTGGGGAGCAATAGGATTTATGTGGGGAGAAATGTGATTGATTTATGTGTGAGCAACATGATTTATGTGGGGAGCAATGTGATTGTTTTTTCTATGTAGGCCGATGTATGTGTGGATTTTTTATTACTGTGAAGGCCAATGTGTGTTTTTTAGTTTTTTTCTGTGGGGAACGGATGGTGTGCCTTGGCAATTTTAAAATATTGTTTGGTGTGCCGCGAGTGAAAAAAGGTTGAAAATCACTGGTTTACATGGTATGTTCAATAAAAACATGAGAACATATAATTATGTGGTATTAGTTTCAGCAGACTGTGTTTGTCTATTGTGACTTAGATGAAAATCAGAACACATTTTATGACCAATTTATGCACAAATCCAGGAAATTCCAAAGGGTACACATACTTTTTCCTGCAACTGTATATGCATTTTTTTATGTAAAAAAATGATAGAAAGCCATTTTTTCAGCAAAGTAAGTGCTAAACTTGAACTTGGGGTACATAAAAATGGGTATATGTATATATTTCTGCAATTTTAGGGGACTTTTAAAAAAAAAATGGAAACAGACAGATTACTCCCATCTACAAGTCTAAAAACACTTGTCCCATTCATAAAGCACCCCAATATACCTGTCCCATACCTTGTACCCCAATTTCCATCATTTTAAAAACTTTTCACCTCCAAAAATTACGTGTCATTGTTGACCAATAAAAAAATAATAAAAAACTCCTAAGTGCCTAATTAGTCATTCATTCAGGGCTTGTCCCAGGGGTTCAGAACCATATCCCAACATTTTTAACTTAAAATAGGGATTTTTTCCAAGTTTATTCACCTGCTCAGAGTTGGTGAATTGAAATTTGCTGTAAAATTACCGCAAAAACATTTTGCGGACAATTGGATAGGCACTTGGTGAATTTACCACATTTTCACTGCTAATTGAGTTCCCTCTTATGTCTTTAGAAAATCCACCCAGAATGTAGGGGTCTATTTATAAATCTGCAGTGACAAGGCTTATTGCAGAGAAAAGTTCACCAAGGCAGATGAGCGATACTCTTCTCCCCTGCAATAATAGTTGGCGGTGGCAAAGGACTCAGTGCTTTTGCACTTTCAATAAAAATAAAAAATACAAGAGAAACAAATAGTAAAAATAATTTTTATATATATTGCAAAGGAAACAATTTTAATAAAATATCAATTTCACCAGACTTATCTCCCTTTAATAAATAAAAAAATTTCTGAGTTTCCATATGCACCTCTCTTATCTGGTTACAGTATTTTTTTTATGGCAGTTTAGAAAAAGGTTCCGAGGTTGATGTAGAGTTGAACGTCATCTGTAACTGCTCCCGTAATGTTATCTATATAGCACTTTGCTCCTAATAGGACTCAAAGGGCAGTATCCTATTAGAAGCGGTACTTTCCTGCTGCTGATAGGATCGCCGGGGGCTATCCTATTAGCCCCGATGCCAGCATAATTTTCTCCCAATGCTGGCACTTATTGGGGATTTTGTTTTGGGTGCCTAAGGGACCTGAAACATAGGGAGGTATTCAATTAAAGTCGGAAACTGCCGTCTTGTCGGAAAGGGGTTCCGACTTATTCAGTGCTGTCCCCTTTTTTCCGACAAGTCGGAAAGCATGCAGATCAGCGGCCTAAGCCACCGATCCATGTGTATTGTCCGACAGGTTTTAGCCCCGTTTACGACAATATCAATCCGACTTTAAAAAAAAGTTGGATTGGCATTGTCAGGAACGGGCCAAACCTGTCGGGTTTTGCCGGGCATTGAATACTCACATGTCGGATCCTTTCCGTCATGAATTGAATACACCCCATAGTATGCGATAAGGGTCCAACGGAGCAGTGATAACACATGGGATCAGGGACTTATTCCCGGTCCCATCTGTTGTGTGCGATCACAGGTCCAATTTTGGCCGAAGTCGCACCGCCCCAAATAGGATAATACCGAATATGCTTTACATTTGCCTTTAGAGCACAAAATACAAAACAAGCTTCACAGTGGATATTAGTGAAATGCTGAGTAAACAGGAAAGTCTTGTGTCTTTTTGATGGATTCTAGAGTGGAGGCTCCTCAAACTGTGCGGGAATAAGAGTTCCATAGAGTCGGAGTCACAAAGCTGAAAGCTCAACCCCCAGATGAATTCAGGCACCCGCAGCATAATCCACGATAAGCGGGTGCCACAGCCGTGATAACACATAGGATCAGGAATTTATCCTGGATCCCCATGTGTTATCACACGATCGTGGGTCAGTTTTTGGCCAATCAAAATGGCCTCTAATTGGATAACGCAATAATGGGCATCAATCAAAAATCGCGATGTCCAGACATTTCTATTGGTCAAAAGCGGATGATAAGTAATTGGATACCCCCCTAAGCCTTAATGCTACTCTATTATTAGCTGCAAGATACGAATCTAAGAAAGTGTGCCAATTCATTTAAATTTAGAAGTGGAATGAGGTAAGAAAGATGCTGAAATTAATGTCAAAATAAGGAGGTAATGGTAAAATAAATGAAATAATAAAATATGTGGAAATCACTATCTGCAGAAAAACAGCCATATATTTTAGGACCTTTCTACAATGTCTCAAAAACATTCTTGTAAAATGCCTCTTGTCATAGGAAACGTTTCTGTAGGAGCAGATAGCTGCATTCCGAACACAGAAAGTGAAGCTGCTTCTTTGTGTGTTGCTCATTTTTACCCTACATTGTGAATATATTGATTTGAAAAGAGCTTTCTGCCCCCAGCTGTCCAATTGACCGAATTTGGTTGCAGTCTACTTTCAGGCACTATTTATGCTTACAGGACAGTCATAGAGATATTATTTTCTGACAGGGTTACTTTGGCATCCATAGCTATTTGCTGTGGATGACAATCATGCGTGCCATTAGAAGCAGAAGGGGGAGGGAAGCTCCTGACTTTTCAGTGCCAGAATCCATTTTCAAACTTTACAAGAGCCTTCATCTCCATTGTAATGCAAATTCAGTCCTCTGAGACTCGCAACCAATCAGGGCCAGCCTCCTTGTGGGATTACCTGGTTTTGGTAGAGTGATGTGGAAGAGAGGGGGAGGAGGAGAAAATCATTCACTTGTGACAAAGTGCTGTGTTTTACTGCCTGGCAGCCACAGATCTGGGAAGGGGGAAAGTCCTTGCCACAACTGCTTCTGAGATGCATGTTCAGAGGAGCTGTACATTCCTTCCAGCTTGTCCATGCTGGTGGTAGCATGGGAGAGAAGGGTGCTTCTCTGTGCTTTTCACACGCTATGTTCAGAGAGTACATTCTGGGGACTTTTGTTAAATAATCTTTCACTGCTATACTGTATCTTGGATGCTACCTCTGCTACATTACTGCTTCCCCTGGCAATGATTGTAAACCAAAGGGACTTTTTGAATGGACTCAAGGCCCCCGTGGATTTTTGGAATATTCACTCTTGTGCCGCTTCTATATAATAATGGTAAGGTTTTTGTTTTACAGCATTCTGCACAAAAAGACATGCAAATTAACTTGATGACTGTAATTTTACTAACTTGGGGATGGTCTGAGCAAGAACATCTATTCAATGATATGTCATACAAGCAATTTTACAGTGAGATAACACTGATGATACTTCCCTCTGCTAAATATTTGAAAAGGACTGTGTAAATGTTACTGTATGCGAGTTGAATGTCCCTTTCAATGTATACACGGGCCCATTGTATCACCAATCCAAAATAATTGACAATTTCACTTCTTATCCCTGCATTTAAGTGATAATATGATATAGGTAAACTAATTGCACAATTTATATATATATATTGCTAAACTGAAAAACATTTTAATCTGCTGGGAGATTCCGTGCCCTTTGTCTATTACATATAGTTTCATAGAATTGGTTTTTACATTGAGCTTTGCACATTTTCCATTTCCGATGTGCTATTACAATGATATTTGAGCCTTTCACTAAAAGAAATACAAGATAAACAGGTATTGAATGTCAATTGTATGTTAGCGTTACTGTGATTCTGCTATGCTGGGTTTAATAAGTAAAGTGATATATTATATTTTGGATTGAATAAGCACAAATTTGCTGTTGTAAATCACAGAATTTTACCAGTTTGCTGTGGATCTGCGTTGTGTTCTTATGATTCCATTCTGTGTGTGCTTTTATGTAGCGTAGGAAATCTATCTGGTATTACTGAGCACAGGTGTATGTGGTGACCTATTTACAAACTTGCATCTGTGAATACTTGTGTAGAGTAGAGATTTAAAACTTGCTAGCCAGCTTATATTGGTATTTTATGTAAAAACTTGTTAATCGAGTGTTGTGCTGTCATATCACGGGTGAGTTATACAGAGAAATGTAGTATATACAGGTGCTTAGTATAGAATGTACCAAGCCTCAGTACAGGCAGTGTTGTTCAGCTGCTTTTGCACCTACTGTTAACACTCAGCATATAGGAACATTCCTCTGTATACAAGACATTTGGAATAAATGACCTATCAAGAATGTCGAGATGAAAGAGAAAATGTGTATGTGCTCATACATTGCTTCAGGACTCTGTGCTATCAATTGATTGACATGCAATAATAATACTGTCTCTTGGAGAAAGTCCAGAAGTGTGCGTTAGTCTAGGATTTCGCATTGTTTCAGAAGACAGGACTAGCTAATTGACAGGTTAAGTACATGCAGGCAGTCATGCTAAAAACGACTGCTTAATAGTTTTAAAGGGATTCGAGAGTAAAATGTGGTTTCTGGGTTAGAATTGCATGAAGGCATGAGCCATGTAGCAATACTACAGTCATGCTATATGCAGTCATATACTGTAGCATTATCAGGTAAGACCCCTCTATTGCAAAGGTCCATTAAAGGACTTGCTACATGAGTACCTTAAGTAATACCCCTTTCACAAAGAAAGTGAAATTACTGAGTGAAGCAGTTCTACCCAGTAATACCCCTTTCACATCGCACAAATAACCCGGTATCGATACGGCATATTGCCGTGTCGACACGGGTCAGTGTGCGATGTGAAAGCACTCTGCCGGAATTAGCGGGTCGCCTGACCCAGTAATTCAACCCGGTATAAAAGAAGGATTATACCCGGGTTGAATACCGGGTCAGGTGCAGTGTGAATGGGAGCCGCGTCGATGCGACACGGTTCCCATTCACAGCATAGGGAGAGGCGGCGCAGGAGATGAGCTCATCTCCCAGCGCCGCCTCCAACCCCGCCCTGCTGCTGCTGCGCCCCACCGCTGCTATAGCAACCGACCCGGTATATTGCCGGGTCGGAAAGCCACCATAGCAGAGCAAATGCCGGATCCCACCCGGTAAGGACACGTTTCTTTTACCGGGTGGGATCCGGCATTTGCGATCTGAATGCGGTATAATTTGCGGATTAACCCGGGTATTTTGTCTGTGTGAAAGGCTCAACCTGGGTTGAAATTCCTGTGACTACGACCCAGGAATTTACCAGGGTCGGAGACCCGATAATCTCTACACGGGTTGACCCTTTCACGCAGACGAAATACCCGAGTTGAACCGCAAATTACCGGGTTGAAATTCTTGACCCGGTAATTTGCTTCTCCGTGTGAAAGGAGGGTCAGGCAGAGACCGGCAGAACGACCCGGCACTGAAATGCCGGTTAATTGCCGGGATTTCTGTCTGAAAAGGGTATAAGACAATTCAATAGTGAGGCTGTCATAATTTTTTTTTTTATTTCCTACATAGGACCTTTTGGGGTCTATGTATTAATACTTATGCCAGTGCCATGATTATTAGTCCACATCGAAGTGGAAATAATTATTTTTCTGCATGATTATCCTTGCTATGCATTAACAACTTCTACAGGGATTTTTATAAAGTGCTGTCCCAGTGAATTACTGTACATGATGAGAGATCAGAGGAGACTGTCACATGTTTGGAATACTCAGTTTGTGGCAATGCCCATGTGCGCAGTGTCAGTTTCCGAGAGCCTTCACCATAGGTCGGAGGCTGTGGAAGGGGGATCGCAAGGTCGCTCTCCTTTTGCCTCTAAAGGCACAAAGTGACTACTGCTGTCTGAGGATGGCGCCATGTTGATTTCATTTATGGAAATATATGCTGAGCAATGAGCATGCACGCTCTGATATTATGAACAACATTGGTGTGACAATCAGATAATTTTGTTCATTATTGGTTATGTCAGTAAATGTAGTGGGAAATATAGTGCCACAGACTGTGGTGGTTTGTAATCTGTTGTAAGGACCCTTGGGACCAGCTGAAGCCGGAGTGTGGCTGAAACTAGAATCCTTGATCAGATCTCTGCTCATGTAACAGAAGTGGAGGGATATGCAGGAAGACTTGGCGTCTGATGTATACACTGATAGTAAGAGGCGACCGATGGCGGTCGTTAGGTCAACATACACTGGAACGACCACATTTGGTTGACATGCACATGTTGACCTAATGACCATGTCGACCTAGTGATCATGTCGACCTAATGCATGTCGACCAAATGTGGTCGACCCAATGTATGTCGACCTAACTCATGTTGACCTAATGAACCACACCCTGAGGTGACACCCTAGCACTGCACTGGGAAACCAAAGCAGTGAGAGTCTAGAACTGGTCATGAGAACATAGTTCCCGAACCTGACCGAGGTATACGGAACTGGGATCCACTAGAGAACTCTAATCAACTCCACTAAGGAGACTCAAGACAGCATAGTACCAAACCTAGAATCATGAAACTCAAAACTCAAGTCTGAAGTAAGAAATGAGAAACCCAGGACGACCAACACTGTAGGTGCACTGACCTGGAAAGCACACTCTAACACCCAAGCCTGGAACTGGAATTAAACCCGGAACTCAGAACTAGGACAGGAGATACAGCACCCCAGACCACTGGCTGAACTAGTCCTACGAACATGGATCCTGCACTCCAACCGACAGCTCTGGAACCGGATCCTTGAAACTCGGGAACAGCTCCAGATGTAAGATACCCAGAATAGGAGAAACCAGCCACCTAGCTAGCCCGGAAGTATAACCAAGGGACTAAATGGAAGTCTACTAAGCACACAATAGGAGGCAGAAATGAGAAACACAGGATGCAGACGTGTTTGCGGCATGTTGCTGAGGTTTACCCTTTGGAGGCAAGGAACCCAGTCACTGGAGATTATAACAGATAGGTAACAGAAATAGCACTGAAATAACTAAAGACTGCGACCAGGAACTGTTCTAGAATAGCGGTTCCCAACCTTTATCTCTCCCATACCCCCTGATTAAGCTTTTCATTTTTGAGTACCCCCTCGTCTTATAAATCCCCCCACCCATCCATCCTTGCCAGAGAAGTTTATTTTTGTTAGGTAGTAATGTTGTCGGCTCCAGGACTTACCATACAGTCACATCATAGAAACTTGTAACATGCTATTACTATGACCAAATCCCAGCAATACCAATCACCATAATACAGGCAAAGCAAGAAAATAATGTAATCAGTAACCAATGTGCCATAATAGCAAACACAGACCCACAAGACACTTATGTATTTACAGTTGCACTTGGAGAGGTAGATCCGAGCACAATAGCAGCTCCTACATCCGGCCACGGCGGTGTGACCCGGCGTCCTCCATGTGCGACTGCAGGTGTGAGGGGCTCCTACATCCTGCCGTGGTGGCGTGACCTGGCATCCGGCGTTCTCCATGCGTGACTGCGCATGCACCGGGGGCTCCTACATCCAGCCATGGCGGTGTGACCCGGCGTCCTCCATGCGCAACTGTGTATGCGCCGGGTCACACAGCCACCATTATCGGCTTCAATTTGAAGTACTACTCTGCAGTCCGGTGCACACCCCCGGTAGAGCTGTCCTATGCAACTTTAATTGCAATTCTAAGTGCATTTTATTAATGCTGATATGCACCCGATAAGTGGCGGAATGTATCGCATCCAATATGCAATGTGTAGTACATCCTGCTCTTTGTGTGAAAGGGGCATAATTATCTTAGCCCCCATGTACAGCCTATAGGAACTCGACAACAGGCTCCACCAGTACAATTTTGCTTAGTTTGTTTTAAATGATTACAACTCTTTTTCCATTATATAAGAGGTGCTTGTAATCTGCTCATACAAGTAATGAGCTACCCATTCTCTTTTTGCTATGAATAAATGCTCACAACAAATGATTAAATAATTACACACCTCGAGCTGGTCCGTTTGATTCCCTCTAATCCTATATGTCATGTAATGAGAAGTCTACCCAGTGCAGATTGGTCCTAATGCTCCTCTGCTCCTCACAGTGCATGGAACGTGACATAATGACATGTCATACAGGAAATGACTAGTATTACTGCTGGAGAGTGCCCTGTTTTTAGTTCATTGTACCGAAGGTGAAAATCCTTTTTTTAAAACAGCTACAATATATCAGATGTTTTATGATTCCAAGTATATGTGCATAGGTTATTTTTTAGCATGTTAAATAAGGTAGCAAGATTGTTATTACAATCCTGACGCTGCCAATGGATTTTATAGCTTTAATCCCCAGGAATAAGGAAGATAACCAGTCAGCCAGATGACAAGTGCTGTTTACTGAAGTTCAGAAGGTATCGATGGCTTCAGACACCATTAGTACTGCAACATGCGACACTTGATGCATGAATATATTGCATAGTTGCCTACCCTCCCTCATTCTGCAGGAGACTCCCTGAAATAGCACCAATCTTCCTCACTCCCTGAATAGACCAGCAATCTCCCTGATTGCACCTTACCCCCATTATGCAGCTATTATATTCTTGGGGGTGGGGTGGGGGGGGGGGGAATTAAATAAGAGATAAATACATTCAAATGGGATCATTAGTGCCATTTTCCTGCATTGGTTATAAGGCACAATGATCCCTACGGCCACTTACAGTATATGGAACCTCTTGTAAAACACAATACACAAACAAATCCTGCAAAATATCAGTGTCTTTTCTTCAACAAGTAGATCTTACTAACTTTGGGGCTCATTTACATTTGAATGTAAGTCATTTTTATGACACGCCTCTTAGATGTAGCAGTACTCGTCCGTGCTGATGGGTGTTACTTTCACATCTCCCTGAAATGCTTTTTCAGAAGTAGGCAAGTATGGTACATTGTGATATTTATACAAAGTTACTCTACTGTTACAGTTAAGTAGTGTGGACATTTATAGACCTTAGCTCAGTTTCTGGAGCTTAATTGAGTCTAATGATGGCAGGGCATGGGTTCTGCAGACTGGGGGTCTATCATCACAGAAAAATCTTGTGTTTAGCACATTGTAGTGTGTGGGCTTCAATTTTTTTAAAGAGATCATCAAGAACCCTCTTCAATGGTCTACACTTGCACATGATGGACACACATGAGCACACTGGATAAGCCAGTAGCATCAGGCTGCCAAGGAGGGAGAGAAAATGTGTAACAATATAGAATGTTATTTTTCGAGGCTTTAAAGCAGCGGTGGCCAATCTGTGGCTCTCGAGCCGCATAGGTCAGATGATGGCAACAGGGGGTAAATGTATGAAGCAGTAATAAGAGTGGAGAAGTGAGCCAGTGGAGAAGTTGCCCATGGCAACCAATCAGCTGCTCTTTATAATTTTTAGTATGCAAATTATAAATGTTACTTCACTGCTGATTGGTTGCCATGGGCAACTTCTCCACTGGTTCACTTATCAACTCTTATCACTGCTTCATACATTTCCCCCCAGATCCGGAAACCGCTGCGCTTCAGCCAGACAAGCAGCAGCACTACGGGGACAGAGGGAGCTAGATACTAGGTAAAGTCACCCATCGGCAAGCAGAGGGGGACTAGAGGCTGCTGGACACATGTGGTGGGGGCTGCTACAGTGGCATGGGGGGGGGGATTTGGAGTGACACATGGGGGAACTGAAGTGTATTATGTTAATCTGGCTTGTTTAATGTATTGTTTGTGGATGTTGCTTTTAAAATTTATTTTATTTGGATCTGGCCTTTTGAATGTATTTTATGTTAGATCTGGCTTTTTTTAATGTATTTTATACAATGGGTGTTGCCTAGTGGGCACAAGACCACGGCCCATTTTTGTGCATGATGTCAACTCTTTGACATACCCAAAGATTTTTCTTGTCTCTTTGTTGCTGACTGATTGGCCACCCCTGCTTTAAAGAACTATAAATAATAAACAGACACATTACATATTGTACTGCTGCTACCAATGCATAGTACTAAAGATCTGGCTTGATAATAACTATATTATTTTTATAACCTAGATTGGGCCCAACACTGCCCACTGTTAATGTCACATAGAGCAATATTCTCAAAATGATACAGAACTGAAGTTTTATAAAAAGTACAGTGTTTATTGAAAACATCCCTATAGGTCTTCCAAACACAGATATGTCCTAACACCTTATTATTTGTATTCCTGTCATGATTCTTGTCATCTAATACACTATTACATCTACCATAGAACTATATTACAATGTGGAGTGATTACTCGTTGACCAATATGGTGTGTGTATGTATGTATGTATGTAGTAGTAGTAGTAGTAGTAGTAGTACAGGTTGAGTATCCCATATCCAAATATTCCGAAATACGGAATATTCCGAAATACAGACTTTTTTGAGTGAGAGTGAGATAGTGAAACCTTTGTTTTCTGATGGCTCAATGTACACAAACTTTGTTTAATACATAAAGTTATTAAAAATATTGTATTAAATGACCTTCAGGCTGTGTGTATAAGGTGTATATGAAACATAAATGAATTGTGTGAATGTAGACACACTTTGTTTAATGCACAAAATTATAAAAAATATTGGCTAAAATGACATTCAGGCTGTGTGTATAAGGTGTATATGGAACATAAATGTATTCTGTGCTTAGACTTGGGTCCCATCACCAAGATATCTCATTATGGTATGCAATTATTCCAAAATACGGAAAAATCCCATATCCAAAATACCTCTGGTCCCAAGCATTTTGGATAAGGGATACTCAACCTGTAGTAGTAATAGTAGTAATAATATTAATAATAATAATAATAATAATAATAATAATATCCAAACAGGATTCTTTTCTCTTTGCACATGGGGTTAAAAGTATGTAAAATCCAGCTGTCAGTCCTGTAATACCAGGATTTGTCCCCAGGGCGGTCACATCAGTTTATTTTTTAAGGTCTTTATACAAGAGATTTTAAGCTTTTCAATGTAGAAAATCCCCTGCAATGCAATCAGGATCACACTGTACATGTTCTAAAAAGGAATTTAATATTCCCCCTGAAAGAGAAGAAACGAAAGGCAACCAGAAAGTGTCGCAGGTGGTATCTTATTGTTCTAAAACGTTTGAACAGCTCCCAAGAATTTGATTTCTAAAGATGCTAAGAGATACCCAGTGAGATGTGTGTGGTTGGCATTGAATAGTTTACACGGTGCAGTTGTGCAAATGGAAAAAATAGCAGGACCAGTGCTGTGGGGGAGCCCGAGCATAGATTAGAAATGTAGTGTAAAACAACAATAGGAGAATTATTACATCTGACAATCCAGAAAATATTCTCATCTCTCCCAATCTTTACATACAAACTGATGTTACAGCTCTGTGCTTAAGATGCGTTTCAAGTGCAGGTTAAATGAATGTACACCCACAAGAGAATAAACATGATAATAACAACTAAGGCAGTACATGAGTGTTTAAAGTGTGTTGCACTTTATTTTATTAATGTATTTATTTTAAATGTTTCTTGTTTCAATTCATTGCATCGTCCCCATTTTAACACCGTTAAAAACTTCAATTAATCTCTATGGGAGTGCAGGTAAAATACACAGGTGGAATGCAGTTGTAGCATTTGAACATGTACCAAGTACCAAGCTGATGTTAATAAACCCATATAAGCATGGTTTATATGCAGATCTACTTATGTTTTCACATGCAATAAAAAGTGCAGTTCAAATAAAACAATGAGGACAACGCCAAGTCACTTGCAAACTTAGATGGCCCCTATTTATTAATATGTGGCGGTAAAACAGATTTATATCACCATTTATTGAAGTGTATGAAAATCACTTACCAAGAAAACCATTGGAACTGCAGAGTGATACAGAGTTGCCTGGTGACACTGATTTGCAATAGCAAGTTAGCAACATCTTATGGCTTCACTTGGAGAATCTTGGTATATGCACGTGTATGACCCAGCTAACACAGGAGTGCACAACATTTTCAAGTCTGTGTGCAGCGTTGGGAGATCGCACTCATTGAAGGGGCCAATATATTTATTATTATTTATTACCAGTTATTTATATAGCGCACACATATTCCGCAGCGCTTTACAGAGAATATTTGCACATTCACATCAATCCCTGCCCCAGTGGAGCTTACAATCTATGTTCCCTACCACATGTACACACCGACACATTCACGCTATGGTTACATTTTGTTGGGAGCCAATTAACCTACCAGTATATTTTTGGATTGTGGGAGGAAACCGGAGTACCCGGAGGAAACCCACGCAAGTACGGGGAGAATATACAAACTCCACACAGTTAGAGCCATGGTGGGAATCGAACCCATGACCTCAGTGCTGTGAGGCAGTAATGCTATCACTACACCATCCGTACTGCCAATATACACTTTTGTTGCTTAAACATGTTAAATATGTGCAATTTACTTGTAGAATCGACCCTTGCAGCATTGATGAAAGGTCCTTATGGAAACAAAACTGTGTGCAGTGCCACAAAGCAGGTGCGCCTAAAGGGGTGTGGCCATTCCATGTAGCCACAGATTCCCATTTCCCCCTGTAGCTACCCTCTGCAGCAGCTCTATCACAGCCCCATAACTACACATCCTCCTGCACTGTCAGTGCTCTTTCCATTTAGCTCCCACTACTTAAGGGTCAGTTGCGGTGCCATCAAAAAAATGCATTCCTGACGTTCATAAGTGCCAGGGCCAGTGGAAGGTCTCTCTGCACCCTAGGCAAAGCTTCAGCTTAGTACCCCCTAACCTATAAACCGCCCCTCCCACCACCATCACCACCTCTCAAAAGGGAGATGCAGGTGGCCACTAGGTGGGCTGGAGTAAATTTCATCATTGTACTTATATAAAGGGACAACACTCAAGGACTTTTAAAGTGAAAAAGCATATTGTAAACAAAGTCACAAAATGTTGTCGGCATGGAGGAAGCTCTGAGGCACTGGTGCAGCCTGATAGCGGCGGCTGCACCTGATTAGACCTGCAGCAGCAGCCAGCGCAGTGTAAAATGAGGAGGCCTCATAGAGACATCCTTATGTTTTGTGATAGATGAATTCAGTGGCGCCCTCCAGGAGCTGGCGCCCATAGGCAGCCGCCTAAACCTGCCTAATGGTAGAGCCGGCCCTGATAAGTGCAGATTCAATCAGTCATGGCACTTACTTTGGGATTTTAGCTCTGGGGCTAAGTGCATGGAACTATTCTATTACTGCCAGCAAGGGTGTTGTTCAATAGATCTACAGTAAAAAGATAGGTCGACCCCAAATTGTCGACATGCAAAAGTCTACAGGATCAAAAAGGACAACGTGAAAATGGGCGCCAGAAAAAAAATTGTTGACACAAATGTTTTTGTGTGTCATTTTGTATGTTTCACCATATCAGGAAGACTGGTGGAAACGTGGGCTCACTTCGCTTGCTATTCTTGATTGGCACAGATTACTATTCCCAATTGTAGTCCACATGGATGGTATATGATGAAAAAGTTGAAGGAACAAAACAAACTTGTGTTGATCTTTGTCATGTCGACCTTTTGAACCTGTCGACCTTAATCACTGTCTACCTTTTTCCTGTCGACCTTTTGCATGACCATTTGATGTTGGCCTATTAACTGTCTTTTTACTGTAGATCTATGAACTGGACACCGCCATTTGTAAGCCCACGACTAGCCCTCCTGAGTGCAAACAAATCCACATTAACTAGTGCTTCTGCAGCTAGTCACAGACTTACCTCAGGTGGTAATTGCCTAGCTCTGGGCACGTCTACCAGAGCTATGGCTTACCGCATGTTAGCTGCGGGCTTATGGGGAAATAATTGAATAGTGCCGGACACATATGCCAGGATCTAAAACCCGATGGTAAGTTCCACGGCTAATAGAATTCACCATAAAGAATAACTGTGCTCCCTGGGACATTAGATTTAGGAAGACACACAACTAAATATGGACTTGTGTGCTTTGCCTGCCAAACTTTGCTTTCAAGTCCCAATCTGGCTTTGACCATGGGAATGAAAATAATTTATACCAAAAAATCTCTAAAGTGCTGCAGAAACTTGACATTTGTTGTTTGCAGGCAATTAGACAATTCTGTTACTTTTGTTTTAAATAAAAAACATAGCTAAATTCATTGCACGAACATTTTGGATCATTCCATAATATAATGTATCATAACTTTATTAATGAAATCTGGAGAACAATTAAAAAGTATACTTACCTGAGTAAGAAGCTGTGTCTCTGTCGGAATAAAACTAGAGTAGTGAGTGGGAATGTGCTTCCAGATCGGCAGCTAATTTGATTGGCCACCAAGGTCGAGTCCCATCCTGAAAATAATAATAATAATAATAATAATAATAATAATAATAATAATAATTTTATTTATCTAGCTCTTTCTCCAACAGGAGTCAAGGCGCTTTACAAACATCAAAAACAATGCACATAATGCAGCAACAGACAAGCCACATAGACATAAAAAAAGAAAACCTAGAGCGCAAAATAAGCATAATGCAGGATTGGTGTAGGCATTTTGGGTAATACTGAAGCTTCCACTAGTTGTGTATTCCACCCTCACAGGTACCAGGTGAAGCAGCCATCTTGGGCACACTGCATAGGATTAGGGTGGAATAGTCTACCCCTAGAAGAGATGACACAAAATGGCCGATTGCAGCCTCCTTACACTCAGAGTAGGGTCCCAACCAAACCGTCAGGTCCATGTATTTTAAATCCCATCCACAAGCGTACCAGATGAGGTAGTCATGTTAGGCACACTACAAAAGTTACATTGTTGGAAGCGAGCCATACAAGGTCCCAATGCATATATGGGAAAACCGACACTTGTGTAGTAGTATGATATACCCTGTACAGAAATATCCAAATGCAGAACCATCCGAGGCAACCATCTGGGGTGCACTACATAGGTCGCCGCTGGCAGGATGTGCAGTCAGTGGAGGTACACATTACAGGAATAGTACAAGATGGGGCAGAAGTACGCCGTAAGAAAGAAAAAACAAACACATGGTAAGAGCACATTTGCAGGTAACCAATGGAAGGAGATAAATTGGGATAACATATTATTTTGAAAATTATACATTTCCTGGTGCCATGGGAGCAGTACAGGGAGAAGGAGAATGTGGGGAGCACAATAATGCTGATGGAAATGTCCATTCTGAGCCTGGTCCTGGTGCTCTCCCCCCACAGGTCTCTGCCTACCTTGAGGCATTCGCGGATTCAGGAGGGGGGGGGGGGGCACCAAGGCACGTGTCCCCCCCCTGTCATTTAGGATAATTTTTTTATAGTACACTCACGAAGCACTTTAATGTCAAGCACTGCACTCAGAGGAACCAGCAGAGATACAGAATAGGCTGCAGACCAGCCTCTCAATCTATCCCACTGGCTGAATGGCGGTGACAGAGGGTGAAGGAAACCATGCCTGACGAGAGAGGCCGTGGTGCCGGACTGCAGCTCACAGAGAGGTCCTAGGGGTGCCCACTGACAGGAGACCGCTGCAGCTGAAGGATCAGAGATTGGACCAGAGGGTGTGGCTTCAGAGAAAGGGGCATGGTTTGCGGTAATTCCAGCATCACCCCCATTTATCATCACTAGCTGCTGGCATGCCCCCAGTCCATCTGTCTCCGTGAATAGACGCTGTGTGCAGGAGAGTGGCAGGAGCCTCCCAACTGCCCCATCACCTCGAGACACTGCGGCTCAAGGGTGGGACAGCAGGACAGTCCCCAAAAAGCGGGACTGTCCCGCGAAAATCGGGACAGTTTGGAGGTATGCACTACAGTATATCTGCTGGCACATGGGGAAGGGTGTGTTCATCAGTATATTCAGCTATCTAACTAACAGAGAGGGTGTTACATTGCAGACAGGATCACAGTTGCAGACACATTTTCCTGTGGTGTGAAAAGTGAGATGGCAAACTCAGATATGTAAACGTGAAGATGGTTTTTAGTTTTACCTGTGAAGAAAGGAGAGATGGGATTTTAATTCCGGGGCCGGTTAATACCCACCCCTCTACCCAGTGTCATGTGCATAAAGGTAAAGAAAAATCTTTGAGGAAGAGAAAAACCCAAGTGGTAAATGTTTCTGGGGCCATTGCCTTTCAAGGTAAATACAGATAAAATACTAGCAGATGTAGAATAAAGCACAGACTCAAGTAAGGAAGTCTGAGTCTGTTTTCTATTTTCCATGTTCCGCCGCATCTGCCAGTGAGATATGATTACTATGTGAGTGTGTGTGTGTAGATACAAATGTGTCCTCCTACATTTAACCTCAATACGCCATGCACGACCACAAGATGATTGGCGTGAGTGATCCGGCAGTTTCCGTGCAACTCTGCTGTTTCAGCAGCTGTGACATGTCTTGAAACCACATTCAATAACCCAGGTAGGGAGTGAGTTTTCATTGTGAAGGGGATATAAAAGCACTGTTGCCTGTGTTATATTTACTTGTCTCAGAACACATATACCTGTGCGAACTCCAGTCGCATATAAATGCAATGAAAGGATACACATTACACAAACAATTAAAGTATATTTTAACGTTGAATTCAAAACTGTCTTGTATTTCTTGTAATCCCACTCAACAACAACTGCATTGTAGTCATGGTTATATGGCAGTATTCATAACCTTCATTTTTAACTTACTACTGAACCCTGACTTATTGTCCTTCCTACCACCTAAGTCCTTGTGTGCATATATTAATTGTAAACATTTAATGTGGGTTCTTAAAGCCTATCATACTCGCTTTGTTTCTGATTGCCCCAAAAATAATGTACGTGAATGGACCTGTACACACTAGCTTTCCTTTACATCACTTTTAGTTTTGACTGCAGCATTTAGGTGTTAACACTATAGAATGCAATGGAGTTATGAGAGGCGTCAGTGACAGCACTTCTAATGCTCTGTTCAGCAAGGCCAGATAGGGAGTTTTGTATATACTTTTTACTAACATCTTTTAATGGTTGTGAGCAGTGCTTAAAGTGGTCCTAGGGAGGTGGTGGAACTCACCCTCCCAGCCGCTGCCTTGTGGGTGCCATTTCACTAGCCCCTCCCTTTCTTGTCCACCTGGCAGAAGCCATGCCCCTAGCCCCTCACCTTCTTGCCCACACTGCAAAACATAAATTTTCTGCTGCTCCACTCTGTCAGTCCCTCCATAGGCTGCCTGGAGTTTACCAATTTCCATATAAAATACTTCTACTGACACAATTCCATTAACAGAACTACACCAACATACATCTCTTCTGTTATCTTACAATATCTCCCAGCTCGCCCTTCCGTTATACACAAGATCTGCGTATCTCACACACGCATTACCTGCTCCCAGTCGTAGTTACAGGCCTTTTTTCGTGCAGCACCCACTCTGTGCAATACCCTCCCATGCACAAGACTTTCTTCAAGTCTCTAAACCTTTAATCGTTCCCTGAAAACTCAGACAGTTTATCATATTCCAGAACCACCACTACCTCTATAATCTATCCTACCCACTAACCTTCTACACAGTCCACAAATAACTTTACATATTTTCTCTTTCTACACAGTGGTTGAAGTGGAAATTTTGAAGTGGGGGTATGCAAAAGTCAAGGACGGAAGGGCGCGTGGTCACACAAAAGGGGGCGTGTCCTGTGTAGTAGAATTCCTTATACTCTAGTACTGGTGCCCCTTTCACCTTATAGCACACGGTACGAGCTGAAATTCACATTATAGCACACGGTACGAGCTGAAATTCCCATAGTAGCACACTGAATGAGCCGAAATTCAAATTGTAGCACACTGAATGAGCCGAAATTCACATTGTAGCACACTGAATGAGCCGAAACTCACATTATAGCACACTGAATGAGCCGAAACTCACATTGTAGCACACCGAATGAGCCGAAATTCACATTATAGCACACTGAATGAGCCGAAACTCACATTGCAGCACACTGAATGAGCCGAAACTCACATTATAGCACACTGAATGAGCCGAAATTCACATTGTAGCACACTGAATGAGCCGAAACTCACATTATAGCACACTGAGGAGCCGAAATTCGCATTGTAGCACACTGAATGAGCTGAAATTCACATTATAGCACACTGAATGAGCTGAAATTGTGACAGCAGGGAGAGCCAGAGTGACGACAGGGAGAGCCAGAGGGATGACAGGGAGCGCCAGGGTGACGACAGGGAGAGCCAGGGTGACGAGAGGGAGAGCCAGGGTGACGAGAGGGAGAGCCAGGGTGACGACAGGGAGAGCCAGGGTGACGACAGGGAGAGCCAGGGTGACGACAGGGAGAGAGAGTGACGACAGGGAGAGAGAGTGACGACAGTGACAGCAGGGAGAGAGTGACGACAGTAGGTACAGGGACGTTAACGACAGGGAGAGAGGTGACAGCAGGGGAACATTACCTCATTTGTTGCTGGTGGCTGGCAGTGGTGAGCGGTGGGCGGCGGCGGTGAGCGGCTGTGAGCTAATACAGCGCTCTACACAGCCGCCGGCCGCCGCGCAGCGACAGGGAGCACCATGTGCAGCAGGATGGCCACTTCCCTCGCCTCCTGCTGCACTTTCAGTTCCGCATTTCCGGGTCAGTGGAAGAAGTGGCGGTATACCATACCGCCGTATACCGCCCCACTTCCACCACTGTTTCTACACACACATATTGTCCCCAGACCAACATTTCTGTGTAACTGGATCATAGAGCCCACCAAACACCTCTGCAATCTGGCTAGACTCTAAATATAGACGCATACAATCCGACTCACAGCTCCCCCCTCCCGGTACATGTAATCCCTGAGTTTCCCCCTTCCCAGCAAAATAATCCCTAACACAGTTTATCCTCCCCAGCACATGTAATCTCTGACACAGATCCCGCTTCCCCAGCACATATAATCTCTGATACAGAGCCCGCTTCCCCAGCACATGTAATCCCGCATACAGGTCCCCCCACCAGCACATATAATCTCTGATACAGATCCCGCTTCCCCAGCACATGTAATCCCACATACAGGTCCCCCCCCCCCCGGATATTTAATTCCTGACACAGCGCACAACATCCCTCCCTCTTCCGACACCCCCCTCTTTCCTACCTCTCTCTCCTTGTGCCAGTACTCCCGACTCTTGCCCCTGCCATTGAGAGCCACCAAGAGCGTCAACATGGGTCTCCTGTCCTCTGTGCCTTTACACGGCAGGAGAAACAGACATGTGGAGATGACGCTGCATCGCCTGAATCCCACCGCCGCGGCCAGCGGCGCTATAGAAGGGAGGGGGACTTGTGGAGGTGGGCTATAAGGTAGTCCTAATCCTGGCCGCCCCTCCCCATCTATTAATGTGGGTGGCGCGAGGCGGCGCAGCGCACAATGAGAGGCGGGAATGGTCTACTCTAGTCAGTCAGGCAGCGCTGCCCCTAGAGTCACATGGCCGGGTAAAGTGGGCCGGAGGTGGCGGAACTAGTTCCGCCTCCCAATACAACTGACGGAACGCAGTTCCGGCCCGTTCCGGCCAACTTTAACCCCTGGTTGTGAGTATAAAAAAGGCAAATTATATGTTGGTCTAGTTGCCACATATATCCTATATAATTTTGTCTAACCATATTATTGCACAAAAAGGAGCAGTCCTCATGAAGTTTTATGAAGAGGCAGCCTAGGAATGTGATAGGGTGTACTGATACAAAGCTGGGTAGTGCATACAGCACTGCCATCAGAAATTGTGTGACAGACCAAATAGGCAGGGCCCTCCCCCCAAAAAACAAACAAACAAACAAACAAACAAACAAACCACAAAACAACCTTAGGTGAGGGGCAAAGGCAGTGGGTGACAGGGAGAGGCAATGGGTGATGGGCAGAGGCAGTGGATGACGGGCAGAGAATGACAGTGAGAGGCAGTGGATGATGGGCAGAGGGTGACAGTGAGAAGCAAAGGGTGACGGGCAGAGGACATGAGGTGCACCTTGGTGCAATGCACCAAATGCACTGCCACTAGTTCTGTCTGGGTTCAGGACTCCAGTGCTGGCAGCCCCTACCTGATGGCAGCCCTGAGTTCATAAGTTATAAAGGTAAGGTTACGTGTAGATTTCTAATTGAATTTGTCAGTGATATCTTTGCAAATGGACGCGTGTTTTAGGAAAAATAATTGTGAGCAGCAGCAGTGGATACAAAATCACTGGAGCAATTTAACATTGCTCTGGTGCGGAGACAGCGGATCTGATGATCCGCTGTCCCTATCATCAATGAGTCCGACTCAGCAGTTCTAGTTCACGAATGTAGGGTTCACAAATGCGTTACTTTCAGTGGAGGGAGGTGAACAGAGATGGAGGATCTCTCTTCGCAACCCAAGACTTCTTCCCATGGGGAAAATGTAGGGTTAGAGAATCAGCACCATCTGAAGATGTTGAAGATCCCTGCTATAAAGAGGCGAAAATTTTGTATATATCATTATACCTTTATATTGAATGGTAATTGCTACAAAAGCAGGTGACATTTTTTATTTTTATCTACTTTTGTAGAAATGAAGGGATAATAAATAGACCCCTTAGTGTTCTATAACACAAGGATAGTGCCAAAATGTAGAAACGGGCCTGTGATGTTAGTGTAATAGAATGCTTAATATTTGTAGATACTCCCTTACTAACATGTGTAAGCCTGAATCTTCAGTGATGGTCCCTAGGACCAGGGGGATGCTGGGAAGTGGGTGGTCCAGTGTGCAGTGTGTCTGGAGTTGGTGATGGAATAAAAAGCACAGCAGTGAACTCACATGTCTCTGTGTCCTGATGACTGGATTTACAAACATATGAACAAAACATGGTGTCAGAAGAAGTTTAACTTGGACTGCTAGTGCTCTCAGAGTGTAAAAGAATCCTGCAGCAGTCTGTAAGGCTGTGATACTCAGTGTCTGCCGTGTGCTCCTCTCTTCAAACAGTGAGTAACCATGGATAAACTAGCTCCTCCAACTGGCATGCTGATGTCTGGTAACTTGTCTGAAAACTGGAAAAGATTTAAGCAAAGGTTTAATATATATATCTTGCTGCATGTGGAGCTGATACAGAGGCTGACAAAACGAAGGCATCCATTTTCCTCCATGTGATAGGAGGGGATGTGCTGGACATTTATAATAGTTTTCAGTTTGCTGAGGGGCAGAATATGGTGCTATCTTCTATAATGCAAAAGTTTGAAGATTACTTTGTGCCAAGGAAAAAATTTGATATATGAAAGATATAAGTTTTTCACATGTGATCAGAAGTCTGTAGATGGATTTGATCAGTATGTTACAGAGCTGCAATCACTCAGTAAAACCTGTGAGTTTGGTGATTTAAAGGATTCACTGATTAGAGATCGTATTGTCTGTGGAATACCTGATAATGGACTCATAGAGAGATTGCTGAGAGAGCAAGACCTAACACTAGAAAAGGCAGTGACTATGTGCAGATCTGCAGAAATAACTAGATTTCAAGCCAAAACGTTACACAAGGAAGCTGATGCTGATGTACATGTAGTGCAGACAACAGAGCCAAGCAAACCTCCATTCTCAAGAATGGAGCAGTCTAAGCCACAGTCTAATAAGGAAATGTGTAGTAGATGTGGAAATGCTCACAATCCTAAAATGTGCCCTGCTTATGGTAAAACATGCATAAAATGTGGTAGACTTAATCACTTTGCCAAATGCTGTAAACTGAAAAGGGAAACAACCAATGTGCATGCTGTTAAACAGAGGAATACTTTGTGGATTGCATTGAACTTTGCAGTGCAGATAAGAAAGAATGGATTGTCCCTTTAACTGTGAACGAGATTGTCATTCCCTTTAAGCTTGATACTGGCACGTATGTGAATTTAATATTGTTTCAAGACTATAAGACTTTTAGAGAAAAACCTAAAATTCATCCAGCCAAAGGGAAAGTTACAGGGTACACTGGGGAGGAAATTCCTGTGAAAGGTACATGCTTAGTGACACTGAAATATAAGGGACAACAGTTTAAAACATCTCTACTGATTGTGGATACAAATGTGCAACCGATTCTAGGATTAAGTTCCTGTGAGAAACTAAGCTTGCTAAAGAAAGTTTTTATGGTGACATCACAAGTAGAAGATGACTGCAAATCAATGTTTACAGAATACAGAGACTTGTTTAAAGGTCTAGGTTGTTTGCCTGGAGAGCATAAAATAAATATAGACACGCAAGTTTCTTCAGTGATACACCCCTGTAGAAAAGTGCCGTTTGCGCTGAGAGAAAAACTGAAACAAGAGTTAAATCGCATGGAAGCCTTGGGTGTGATACAGAAAGTTGATGAGCCTACTGAATGGGTAAGCTCCTTAGTAATTGTTGAAAAGAAAAATGGACAACTCAGAATATGTCTAGACCCCAGAGATTTAAACAAAGCTATTAAACGAGAACATTTCAAACTACCAACCAGAGATGGAATCATGTCACAATTTGCGGGAGCAAAATGGTTCAGTAAATTGGACGCATCTTCAGGATTCTGGCAAATGAAGCTAGATGAGGCTAGCTCAAAGCTTTGTACATTTAATACACCAGAAGGTCGATACAGATTTCTTCGACTACCATATGGAATACTGTCTGCTCTAGAAGTATATCGCAAAAAGATACACATGATTTTTGAACATATTCTAGGTGTTGAAACAATGATGGATGACATTATTGTCTGGGGATCTACAAAGGAAGAACATGATTCTAGATTGAGACAAGTAATGGAACTTGTCAAGAAAGTGAATCTAAAGCTAAACAAGGACAAATGTGAATTTGGCGTGAATACACTTACCCTTATGGGTGACGTGGTCTCGGATCAAGGTGTAAAACCAGACCCAAGGAAAATATCAGCCATAGTGAACATGGAACGTCCTAACAACAAAGACAACGTCAGAAGATTCCTAGGAATGATTACTTACTTAGGAAAGTTTATTTCTCAACTCTCTGAACAAACAGCCTCTCTTAGATGGTTGTTTGACAAAGATAACGAGTGGATGTGGTCACATGAACAAGAAGAAAGTTGGCAAAACTTGAAACAGATCATTACAGAGCAACCAGTGCTAAAATTCTTTGATCCTGCGAAAAGAATAAGAATTTCAGCAGATGCTTCGCAATTTGGCCTAGGCTCAGTGCTGTTACAAGAACATGAGGATACATGGCAACCAGTAATCTATGCATCAAGAGCACTAACAAGTGCTGAAACAAGGTATGCTCAGATAGAAAAAGAACTTCTAGCGATCATATATGCATGTGAGCAATTTCATCAGTTTGTGTATGGTCAAACATTTACAGTGGAAACTGACCACAAGCCATTGGTAGCTATCATGACTAAATCATTACATGACTGTCCCATGAGAATTCAATGAATGCCAATACATATCAGACTACAGAAATATGATGTACACTTGCTGTACTGTCCCGGCAAATACATGTACATTGCTGATACACTTTCTCGTGCTGTGGACAAAAGTGAAAGTTTCAAAAGTCTGATGGATGAAGAGATAGAAGCCTATGTTAATTTGATCATAGCTTCTCTACCAGTGTCTCTTGCAAGACAAGAACAGATTAGGAAAGAAACTGAGACAGATGACACAATGAAAGTGTTGAGAGATATCATTCTGAAAGGTTGGCCAGCAGAAAAACATGTGTGCCCGCTGTCTATCCATGATTATTGGATGTACCACAGTGACCTTACAGTTGTCGATGATATTATTTACAAAGGCAATAGGTTTGTCATACCTGCACGACTAAGAAAAACTATGCTGTGCAAGATACACGAAGGCCACTTAGGAGAAGAAAAATGTAAGCGGAGAGCGCGTGAAGTTATGTATTGGCCAAGAATGAACCAAGACATAGCACAGACTACAGCTACATGTGAATTAAGTCTTACATATAGACCGAAACAACAAGTCGAGCCACTGAGTCCTCACACAGTGCCGGAGAGACCGTACCAGAAAGTTGGTGCAGATTTGTTTGATTGTAATGGGAAAATGTACATTGTCGTGACTAATTATTACTCTAACTACCCTGAGGTGAAGACACTACATACAACTACTAGTATAGCCGTAATCAATTGCATGAAGTCAATCTTTGCAAGGCATGGTGTTCCTATGAAAGTGTTCACTGACAATGGTCCTCAGTTTTCCAGTGCTGAATTTAGACAATTTGCTGATGAGTGGGAATTTGTCCATACTACGTCAAGTCCCCACTATCCACGCTCAAATGGGTTGGTGGAAAGTTCAGTAAAAACTGTAAAGAGTCTCATGAAAAAGCTCAAGAAGGTAAAGAAGTTTTCTACAAAAGTCTTTTAATCTACCGCAGTACACCTTTACAGAATGGAATTTCTCCAGCACAAATGCTGATGGGAAGGAGGATTAGAGCAAATCTCCCGATACATGATGAACTGCTTAATACACATAATTCAGCGTTGATCAGACTGAGTAAGGAACGTCAACAGGCGAAACAGAAACTGTTCCATGACAGGCGAGCAAAAAGCTTATCTGATCTAAAATTGGGTGACCAGGTCCGTCTCAGAGATCACGAGAAAGGTATTTGGGTGTAGAAAGGTATTGTGCAAGCACAAGTAGCACCAAGATCTTATACTATACGTACAGAGCGGGGAACGGAAGTAAGAAGAAATCGGGTGGATTTAAGATCTCAACCTAACCATAATGAAGACGACATGACTGAAGAATACCCTTCCTCTGACATGTATGATGATCCTGATAATGGTGCACAAACCACGATTCTAGAAAGGTCCAACATGGTCGATGAAACACAGACTGTGAGAGACTCATTGAAATGTGTTAGATGATGTTCTTAATATGACGTTGTTAATTGTTGCATTGAAGCGTATAGGGCTTATCTTTAAAGAAAAGAGGATGTGAAGTTAGTGTATTAGAATGCTTAATATTTGTAGACACTCCCTTACTAACATGTGTAAGCCTGAATCTTCAGTGATGGTCCCTAGGACCAGGGGGATGCTGGGAAGTGGGTGGTCCAGTGTGCAGTGTGTCTGGAGTTGGTGATGGAATAAAAAGCACAGCAGTGAACTCACATGTCTCTGTGTCCTGATGACTGGATTTACAAACATATGAACAATACAGGGCCCACATTCCTGCATTCTATCAAACTGGATATGCAGTGCTTTCCCATGTAGAACAGCCGCACCTGCTCACAGGGCTTTAAATGAAAAGAGTCACCACAGACTGTCTTATAATCAGTCCCATTTATTATGTAAAATGCAAGAAAGCGGATTCCGTGTATACATATTATTGTATGTACTTATACCAATTTAGTACCAGTATGCAGTGAATGGTTTTAAATGATTGTTTAATGGTTCTCACACACTCTTCAGAACCCGCTGGACAAATTCTTGAAATACTTCAGGGATAGAAGGAAGAAAAAAAACTGATAATTTACGGTTCTGCGCTTTCTCTGCCATGACATCTGACAGTGTCCTGTAAATCTAACTATTGTGACCCAAAATGCTCTCGTAAGTTCCTCATGAGGATGGCGTCATAAGAACAATAGGCCTCACATTCCTCCTCCCACCCTGAGCGTAGCATCGCTGCATGGGAAGGAAGCCACTTTGTCAAGAGCATTGAAAAGTCAAACCTTGAATATCTGCACGGAAGTGTTCTCATTTTATTCTGAACAAAGAACTACCTTTCTTTTCCTTCGTCTTTTTATAAAACTTCACAAATCACCGCTTATCCGCTGAGAGACCTGTTTAGAATAGACTTTGCTCATATCAAAGTACAGTGTGGTTATCGATGTGCAGTTTGGTTCACAAAGCATTTGTTACCAGGTTACTTCAGTGTGTACTATGGTGTGAATAATTTCAGTGCGAGTATATCCAACTAAGCAAATATTACAGACATTTCAAATTTGGACACAATTATGTGCCACTTAATGAGAAACCTTCAGCATTTTAGTTTTACAACAGCCCTAGATTCATTATCAAGACAATTCTACTAAAGATGCACTTATACAAATCAAATGAGTCATGTGCATACATCTACTTTTTTATTTAAAGACCATTGGAACTTTGTGTGTTGAAGTTGTTTTCTACCAAAATACCACCGATTTTAATGAGTACAACTGGTCTTTTATAGGTTTAATTAAATGTCATGTTCATCACACCTAAAAAGGGAATCCAAGCATACCTTTTAGTATAGAGGGTGTTTAAATTTAGCACATGTAACACTACATTGACTGCAAGTCATAGAAGTGTGTGCGTGTGTGTGTGTGTGTGTGTGTGTGTGTGTGTGTGTGTGTGTATATATATATAATATTTATTTTGTTTGTTTACTTTGCATTTTAAGTTGGTTTTTAATTGCTATGTTTGCTCTAACTGGGATCACATAAGGTACTTTGGAGTTATGTAAATTATTTGAAAACAGTTTATATATTCTGTGGTTTGCATGTGAGTAGGTGAATGGAAATAAATCTCTTCTGCCCAGGTATACTGAAATGACAGTATTCTAAGTCTTATTAGAGTAGTGTTGTTCTAGGGGGTGTACTATAATAATATGTAGAATAATTTTCCATATTAAGTGGAATTATTGTAATATGGAAAGCATTACACGGTGTAATAAGTAGCACTTCCATGCTGGTTTCCTCAGGCCCCTCAGCTATTGTCTGGTTTATAGATTATAAGAGAAAAGTTTACTGCATTCTTTATAGAGACACAGGAGAAGGAAGCCCAGTTGTATTTATAGCAGCACAATATTTTTTAATAATATGTATTATGTTTCTTATATTAATGTAATTGGGCCTATACATCAGGCAATAATCATGGCAATTCCTCGTTCTGCTGAGGTCAGGGGATCGGATAAACCCAACATGTTGGGTTTTCCCCAAGTCGCCGATTCCGACCACTAAATGGTCAGGAACGGCGAGTTGGGGATTTTTAACTTCTGTATTTCCCTGATCTGCCAACAGATCGTTGATCATCAAAGGCCACCGATCTTCAAATCAGATCGGCAGAACGGGGAATCAGGGCTGTAGATGTATATCCTGCAAAACACTCTTTATTGTATTGTGACACAGAGGGGGTAATCCAATTAGGTGTCAGTTTGTTTCATGAATCTCACATACATTGCACAAATGTGTGCACCCAGAAATGCAAGATCCAATTAGACTTGCCAATTTGTGATAGATGCAGCAAAATTATGCTATTTAATCCCCTCCAAGTGCATGATTATTCATTAGGATGAATGCACCATAGGTTCTGCACCGTGTACTGACATTTTTACCTTACAGTAATGATTTCCCTACCTTTTCACCTGCTCAGGTCAGTGTGAATTTGAATTTCATCTAGAAAATCAATGCGAGTTTGGAACTGCAACAGGACCTAACTCGTATTAGGATTGTCTCAAGAACCTAATTCGGACCTAATTGGATTGACCCCAAGGAGTGGCAGTGTTGTCACACAAATGTTTTTACAACTTCTAGTTCAAGTGTAACCCCTTAAAGAACTTGTTTATATGCATATGCGGTTTTATATTAGATTGTATATGTGTTCTGGTTCTGGATCTATGAGAAGACACATCACAGAATGTTGCATGCTTGATTGCATGGTGCATATTAAAAGAAAAATGTTGTACATTGGGCACAGTTGGTTACAGATTTATATGCTGTCATCTCCTTGCTTTGATCTTCATGCATGAATGTATTCCTTTTGGTTCATGTTACCCATTTTAATTGCTTGTTGTAGTACCTGTCCTGTATCAGTTTACACTCGATTGTGTCATCCCTAGAAACAAAGTGCATTCTATAGTTTGTTATTCTGCTTGGTGTAAATGTATGTAAACTAGGCTAATTGACCTACTTTTAGCTATTGATAACCAGCAGCATTTCATTAGTACACAGTGGCAAATAGATTGTAACATAAAAGTTTACTTTGTCAGTGTTGTAGAAAAGAGGAAAATGTGCATACTCCTCTCTATGTAGGTGACGCGAAGAAGCTGTGTTTGCCACCATTTTGCCGTTCTGTCTGCCATATCTGTTGTCATTTACAGACCTGACCACTCTGCCACATTTTCCTTTTCACTAGGATATAGCTCTAACTATTGTGAGAGGATTAGCACTCTGAATAAGACGGACAGGAGGACAAGTAATGACTGCACTAAATAGTAAGCTTTTGGCGGTTACCCATCTGCTACTGTAAGCAAAAAGTCCTTCCCTGGTGTACATCCGCGAGTGGGGATGGGCCAGGACTGAGACGGCCCACTGTCAGTGTCTATAGATGCTGATATACTGATTGGTGCTTCTTTAGACACACCATCAAAACTTGCAACAGCCCTATGGTACAGATTCTCCGCCCATGTATGGCCTCCCATGTAAACAGTTGTCCATATTTATACTTAACCGCTTTGAGTGATACTCCTATAACATGCCCATAGGATCTCTGTATGTGCACTATGCCACATACCTGTCACTACCCAGGTACACCCACTACATTCTCAACACATTTCTGAGGCCATGGATAATCACGCATGCCTTATTCACAATTCCAACTCTTATGTCACAGTGTGACATAAATGCATGCGCAGATGAAAAAATGCCTCCACTGCATCCGACATTGGCAGTGCATACGGCTCAGAATCAAGCTTCTCACTATCAAAGAAACTAGTAAAAGTCCTGTAATAAGAAAATCTTTTACACACATATCACAGCATTTATATTAGACAAATGGAAAAAGGAAGCACATATATAGGGCTCAATCCAGTAACACGTGAAGGGGCGAGTTGCCACTGCAGCCGCGTGTAAACTCTGGCAACGGCACTGCTATTGGCCTCCCTTGTGGCCTGATCTCAGCCCGGACTAGTGGATTTTTCTAAGCAGCCCTATAGGACTGCAACCAAAAGTTTACGATTCTGGTGGTACCGTAAGTGCAGCATAAAGCTGCACATACTCCCTCTGCGTGGTTAGTTGGATTGACCCAATAGTGTTATGCTAGGTACGTTCTGGCTGATATATCATGGCCATTCAATAGCGAGCGTGTCGGCGGGTGTGTACCAGCGATATGTCTGTGAACTACATCGTTCACCGACATATTGCGTTGGCTTTTAGGCACAGCCGATCGCTAATATTTTGGCGCATCACGCTATGTGTATGCAGACTGCGGATTCAGTATGAAATCTCAACTGTCGGGATCCCGGCGGTCAAAATACAGATGCCAGAATCCCGACAGTCAGTAAACTGACCTCGAGCGCAGCGTGTCCCCATGCGGGCTTGCTGCGCTTGACACACTTTGGGCCTATTCCCCCTCGGGTGGTGGCTTTGCTGCCGACATTTCAGTGTGGGTCGGGATTCCGGCGTTGGTATTTCGTGTGCCGGGATCCCGACTGTCGGGAAATTAACTGCCCATACACTTGTTGCAGAGGCCGCCAGTGACTGACATCACAACTGGGCGGGCATTTAAATGTAAATACCCACCAAGTTGTGAAGTCAGGCATGACACATCGAGGCAACGATTGGTAAGTGTGTATACACTTACCAATCGACTGATAGGTTGATGGATCAGTTGAATAGCCGATCTGTCAGCCTAGTGTGTACCCAGCATTAGAGTGTCTATAAAGGCACAATATTACATTACTCTATAGAATGTAAGCACTCACGAGCAGGGCCCTCAGCCCTCATGTGCTTATCCATGTCTTACTTAAACCATCTTCAACTGCACCAAATACCGCGGTTTCCTTCCACCCTGATACTCATGTCAGTGTCATCTGCTGATGTAGCTATGATTATTTACCCTGTACTTGTCCTATATTGTCTACAACTGTAATTCACTATTTTCCTTCTTTTGATTATTCGTTTATGTACTCTGTAATCGGGTGCTGCGGATCCCTTGTGGCACCATATAAATAAAGCATAATAATAATAATAATATTAAATTATATCATAAATAATAATTACTCACAGCTGTGTTCAATTTGTAAATAATTCTTAAGATTTAGGGAAGTTCCGGTACTAACTACTACCATAAATGTATTTCTTATCCTCGCTTCAATTTATCAGCAAAATCATGCTACTGCAACATGCAAAGTAATTAAAGTAGGGAGAAATGTTTATGGTAACGTCACAACAGAGAATCATTTATGACACCCAACTATATACAAATAGGAACAGATTATCCAAATAATCCCAATATTCTGTATTGGGTTCTACAGCTATAGCAGCAATTACTGTTTTTCCTCTCTGGAATTTGGAACTCTCTGTATAATAGGTTTCTGGATAAGAGATCTCTCACCTATACAAGCAAAATACAATGTTTATCACAACTGATTCTTCACTTTAAATTAAAAAAAATATTAAAAATTTGGGTTTATCTGTTAACAATCCATAAAAGTTAGAGTTGAAGCGTTATAAGTGACGGCTGTTATGTCCCGCGCGATGTGTGTGACAACAATTCAGCAACAGTTGCTTTATTGTTCATTTAAGCTGAGCCGTATTATAAAACGTTCTGAGCCTAGGCAGTGTTGTACTAACAAGCCTGCACATTTCTGTGCTGAAGAGTAGGCGACTTGTGAGTGTGTGTGTGGTCTGCACGGTATTTATGTGTTTTTAGTCAATGCAACATTGTCAGAAGACCGTCACATCATGTACTTTAATGGCCTTTCAATGCTTTTCTACATAATTATTATGCTATTGTATGTTAATAATCTGGAACGGTCACAGCACAGTCTATGAAATGACAAGGCTGGATATGTGGGTGGAACACTAGCTGCAATATAAAACAGTACTTTTTCACTATTGTAATGTGTTGTTGGTCATATTACTGTAAAGTGTAAATGTCTTATTTTCTTTTATTTGTTATATCAGCACATCTGATGTTTTTATTTTAGCTAAACAACTGATTGCTGGGGATCCGGTCAATATCCCGGCGATCCAGCATACTTTATATACAATGCTCTGTATTGCATGCTTGCCTTTTAAGCATTATAATTAGCACTCACATAGCTGTATTGTAAATTCTTCTTTGTCATGCCGCACTTTTTTTCCCTACACATTTAAAGTTTGCATTGTCTTCTTCTACTACATTTTTTTTAACTTTGTGCATTATTTTAATTTCCAAATTTTGACATAGTCGGGCCCCACTTTGTATTGTAGAATTCTGATACAACACTTGTCATGCACTCCACATATTATTACACAACTTACCCCCTCTGCACTCTACTAGACTCTATAGTGCATTCTGCTTGGTTGGAATGCATAGCAGAGTGGGTATAGTTTTCTGAAAGCGCTGGAATTGTTACACATGACAGCGGCTACAGTGTGTGGCATGGTCTGCAAGCACCAGTATAATGTGTTCTCACATTCCAGTAGTAGCTTAACCTCTGACTGGCTAGTATAGCTGGGGAGAAGCTATCACTGTCATTACCTGCTGCATAGATTGTGTGATTTACTGCACTCACCTGTACTTTGGTTGTGGCCTTCAGTCTGCCTGCTGGCCACCACTGGTTTACACTGTGGCATTCATCTGATAATTTTTATAGTACAGTCCCTGGGATGTGTTCAATTTGCTGGCTGTCGGGATCCCGGTGGTCAGGATATCGACACCGGAAACCCGCCAGCCAGAATCCCGGCAAAACCGGACACTCACAGAGTGGGAATATATCCTGTGGCGAGCACAGTTAGCCACCGAGCGCGAAGTGCGGCAAGCACAGCGAGCCCGCAGGGGGACATTTTTAGTGCTTGCCCCGCTGGCGGCATTCTGACAGGCAGGATGCCGCTGTCGGGATATGGGCAGCCGGCATCCCACCCGCTGGTAAATCATACTGATTCCCAGTCACTTTGTGGTCTGAAACTTTGCTGTGACATGAAACACTATTATGCTGATGGCAACATATATTCAGTTAGTGAACATGACTGTTTGACTTTTTTTCTCTGACGTCCTAGTGGATGCTGGGGACTCCGTAAGGACCATGGGGATAGCGGCTCCGCAGGAGACTGGACACAAAAGTAAAGCTTTAGAACTACCTGGTGTGCACTGGCTCCTCCCCCTATGACCCTCCTCCAAGCCTCAGTTAGATTTTTGTGCCCGAACGAGAAGGGTGCACACTAGGTGGCTCTCCTGAGCTGCTTAGTGAAAAGTTTAGTTTTAGGTTTTTTATGTTCAGTGAGACCTGCTGGCAACAGGCTCACTGCATCGAGGGACTAAGGGGAGAAGAAGCGAACTCACCTGCGTGCAGAGTGGATTGGGCTTCTTAGGCTACTGGACATTAGCTCCAGAGGGACCGATCACAGGCCCAGCCATGGCTAGGTCCCAGAGCCGCGCCGCCGGCCCCCTTACAGAGCCAGAAGACAGAAGAGGTCCGGAAAATCGGCGGCAGAAGACGTCCTGTCTTCAACAAGGTAGCGCACAGCACTGCAGCTGTGCGCCATTGCTCTCAGCACACTTCACACTCCGGTCACTGAGGGTGCAGGGCGCTGGGGGGGGGCGCCCTGAGACGCAATAAAAACACCTTGGATGGCAAAAAATGCATCACATATAGCTCCTGGGCTATATGGATGAATTTAACCCCTGCCAGAATACACAGAAAAACGGGAGATAAGGCCGCCGAGAAGGGGGCGGAGCCTATCTCCTCAGCACACTGGCGCCATTTTCCCTCACAGCTCCGTTGGAGGGAAGCTCCCTGGCTCTCCCCTGCAGTCACTACACTACAGAAAGGGTTAAAAAAGAGAGGGGGGCACTAATTACGCGCAGTATTAAAAATACAGCAGCTATAAGGGGAAAAACACTTATATAACGTTATCCCTGTATATTTATAGCGCTCTGGTGTGTGCTGGCAAACTCTCCCTCTGTCTCCCCAAAGGGCTAGTGGGGTCCTGTCCTCTGTCAGAGAATTCCCTGTGTGTGTGCTGTGTGTCGGTACGTTTCTGTCGACATGTATGAGGAGAAAAATGATGTGGAGACGGAGCAGATTGCCTGTAATAGTGATGTCACCCCCTAGGGGGTCGACACCTGAGTGGATGAACTGTTGGAAGGAATTACGTGACAGTGTCAGCTCTGTATAAAAGACAGTGGTTGACATGAGACAGCCGGCTACTCAGCTTGTGCTTGTCCAGACGTCTCATAGGCCGTCAGGGGCTCTAAAGCGCCCGTTACCTCAGATGGCAGATATAGACACCGACACGGATACTGACTCCAGTGTCGACGGTGAAGACACAAATGTGACTTCCAGTAGGGCCACACGTTACATGATTGAGGCAATGAAAAATGTTTTACACATTTCTGATAATACGAGTACCACCAAAAAGGGGTATTATGTTCGGTGAGGAAAAACTACCTGTAGTTTTCCTGAATCTGAGAAATTAAATGAGGTGTGTGATGATGCGTGGATTTCCCCCGATAACAACTGATAATTTCTAAAATGTTATTGGCATTATATCCTTTCCCGCCAGAGGTTAGGGTGCGTTGGGAAACACCCCCTAGGGTGGATAAAGCGCTCACACGCTTGTAAGAACAAGGGCTCTACCCTCTCCTGAGATGGCCGCCCTTAAGGATCCTGCTGATAGAAAGCAGGAGGGTATCCTAAAATGTATTTACACACATACTGGTGTTATACTGCGACCAGCAATCGCCTCAGCCTGGATGTGCAGTGCTGGGTTGGCGTGGTCGGATTCCCTGACTGAAAATATTGATACCCTAGATAGGGACAGTATATTATTGCCTATAGAGCATTTAAAAGATGCATTTCTATATATGCGTGATGCACAGCGGAATATTTGCCGACTGGCATCAAGTCTAAGTGCGTTGTCCATTTCTGCCAGTAGAGGGTTATGGACACGACAGTGGTCAGGTGATGCGGATTCCAAACGGCATTTGGAAGTATTGCCTTATTAAGGGGAGGAGTTATTTGGGGTCGGTCTTTCAGACCTGGTGGCCACGGCAACAGCTGGGAAATCCACGTTTGTATCCCAGGTCGCCTCTCAACATAAGAAGACGCCGTATTATCAGGCGCAGTCTTTTCGTGGGCAAGCGGGCAAAAGGTTCCTCATTTCTGCCCCGTGACAGAGGGAGAGGAAAAAGGCTGCAGAAATCAGCCAGTTCCCAGGAACAGAAGCCCTCTCCCGCCTCTGCCAATCCCTCAGTATGACGCTGGGGCTTTACAAGCAGAATCAGGCACGGTGGGGGCCCGTCTCAATGAATTTCAGCGCGCAGTGGGCTCACTCGCAAGTAGACCCCTGGATCCTTCAGGTGATATCTCAGGGGTACAAATTGGAATTCGAGACGTCTCCCCCTCGCCGTTTCCTAAAGTCGGCTTTACCGATGTCTCCTTCTGACAGGGAGGCAGTTTTGGAGGCAGTTTTGGAAGCCATTCACAAGCTGTATTCCCAGCAGGTGATAATCAAGGTACCCCTCCTGCAACAGGAAACGGGGTATTATTCCACACTGTTGTGGTACCGAAGCCGGACGGCTCGGTGAGACCGATTCTAAATCTAAAATCTTGAACACTTACATACGGAGGTTCAAATTCAAGATTGAGTCACTCAGAGCAGTGATTGCGAACCTGGAAGAAGGGGACTACATGATGTCTCGGGACATCAAGGATGCTTACCTTCATGTCCCAATTTACCCTTCTCACCAAGGGTACCTCAGGTTTATGGTACAGAACTGTCACTATCAGTTTCAGACGCTGCCGTATGGATGGTCCACGGCACCCCGGGTCTTTACCAAGGTAATGGCCGAAATGATGATACTCCTTCGAAGGAAGGGAATTTTAGTTATCCCTTACTTGGACGATTCCCTGATAAGGGTAAGATCCAGGGAACAGTTGGAGGTCGGTGTAGCACTATCTCAGGTAGTGTTGCGGCAGCACGATTGGATTCTCAATATTCCAAAATCGCAGCTGATTCCGACGACTCGTCGTCTGTTCCTAGGGATGATCCTGGACACAGTCCAGAAAAAGGTGTTTCTCCCGGAGGAGAAAGTCAGGGAGTTATCCGAGCTAGTCGGGAACCTCCTATAACCGAGCCAAGTCTCAGTACATCAATGAAAGGGTTCTGGGAAAAATGGTGGCTTCCTACGAAGCAATCCCATTCGGCAGATTCCACGCAAGAACTTTCCAGTGGGACCTGCTGGACAAATGGTCCGGGTCGCATCTTCAGATGCATCAGCGGATAACCCTGTCACCAAGCACAAGGGTGTCTCTCCTGTGGTGGTTGCAGAGTGCTCATCTTCTAGAGGGTCGCAGATTCGACATTCAGGACTGGGTCCTGGTGACCACGGATGCCAGCCTGCGAGGCTGGGGAGCAGTCACACAGGGACGGAATTTCCAGAGCTTATGGTCAAGCCTGGAGACATCACTTCACATAAATATCCTGAAGCTAAGGGCCATTTACAATGCTCTAAGCTCAGCAAGACCTCTGCTTCAAGGTCACCCGGAGTTGATCCATTCGGACAACATCACGGCAGTCACCCACGTAAACAGACAGGGTGACACAAGAAGCAGGAGGGCAATGGCAGAAGCTGCAAGGATTATTCGCTGGGCGGAAAATCATGTGATAGCACTGTCAGCAAGTGGGGACTTCACCCAGAAGTCTTCCACATGTTTATAAAACTCGACAAGTATTGCGCCGGGTCAAGGGACCCTCCGGCAATAGCTGTAGACGCTCTGGTAACACAGTGGGTGTACCAGTCAGTGTATGTGTTCCCTCCTCTGCCTCTCATACCCAAGGTACTGAGAATTATAAGATGGAGAGGAGTAAGCACTATATTCGGGCTCCGGATTGGCCAAGAAGGACTTGGTAACCGTAACTTCAAGAGATGCTCACGGAGGATCCGTGGCCTATACCTCTAAGAAGGGACCTGCTCCAGCAAGGACCCTGTCTGTTCCAAGACTTACCGCGACTGCGTTTGACGGCATGGCGGTTGAACGCCGGATTCTGAAGGAGAAAGGCATTCCGGATGAAGTCATTCCTATCCTGATCAAAGCCAGGAAAGATATAACCGCAAAACATTATCACCGCATTTGGCGAAAATATTTTGCGTGGTGCGAGGCCAGTAAGGCCCCGACGGAGGAATTTTCAACTAGGTCGATTCCTACATTTCCTGCAAACAGGAGTGTCTATGGGCCTGAAATGGGGGTCCATTAAGGTTCAAATTTCGGCCCTGTCAATTTTCTTCCAAAAAGAACTAGCTTCAGTCCCTGAAGTTCAGACGTTTGTGAAAGGGGTACTGTATATACAGCCTCCTTTTGTGCCTCCAGTGGCACCTTGGGATCTAAATGTAGTTTTTGGGTTCCAAAAGTCAGATTGGTTTGAACCACTTAAATATGTGGAGTTAAAATATCTCACATGGAAAGTGGTCATGCTGTTGGCCCTGGCCTGGGCCAGGTGCGTGTCAGAATTGGCGGCTTTATCCTGTAAAAGCCCTCATCTGATTTTCCATTCGGACAGGGCGGAATTGAGGACTTGTCCTCAGTTTCTCCCTAAGGTGGTTTTCAGCGTTTCACCTGAATCAACCTATTGTGGTGCCTGCGGCTACTAGGGACTTGGAGGACTCCAAGTTGCTAGACGTTGTCAGGGCCCTGGAAATATAGGTTTCCAGGACGGCTGAAGTCAGAAAATCTGACTCGTTGTTTATTCTGTATGCACCCAACAAGCTGGGTGCTCCTGCTTCTAAGCAGACTATTGCTCGTTGGATTTGTAGTACAATTCAGCTTGCACATTCTGTCGCAGGCCTGCCACAGACAAAATCTGTAAAAGCCCATTCCACAAGGAAGGTGGGCTCATCTTGGGCGGCTGCCCGAGGGGTCTCGGCTTTACAACTTTGCCGAGCAGCTACTTGGTCAGGAGCAAATACGTTTGTAAAATTCTACAAATTTGATACCCTGGCTGAGGAGGACCTGGAGTTCTCTCATTTGGTGCTGCAGAGTCATCCGCACTCTCCCGCCCGTTTGGGAGCTTTGGTATAATCCCCATGGTCCTTACGGAGTCCCCAGCATCCACTAGGACGTCAGAGAAAATAAGAATTTACTTACCGATAATTCTATTTCTCGTAGTCCGTAGTGGATGCTGGGCGCCCATCCCAAGTGCGGATTGTCTGCAATACTGGTACATAGTTATTGTTACCAAAAAAATCGGGTTATTGCTGTAGTGAGCCATCTTTTCTAGAGGCTCCTCTGTTATCATGCTGTTAACTGGGTTTAGATCACAAGTTATATGGTGTGATTGGTGTGGCTGGTATGAGTCTTACCCGGGATTCAAAATCCTTCCTTATTGTGTACGCTCGTCCGGGCACAGTATCCTAACTGAGGCTTGGAGGAGGGTCATAGGGGGAGGAGCCAGTGCACACCAGGTAGTTCTAAAGCTTTACTTTTGTGCCCAGTCTCCTGCGGAGCCGCTATCCCCATGGTCCTTACGGAGTCCCCAGCATCCACTACGGACTACGAGAAATAGAATTATCGGTAAGTAAATTCTTATTTTTTTTTTCACAGTAGTCTTCATATATAAAAGCATGTCCATACACGGACAGGATCTAATTGTCCAGATCAATAGATATATATGTAATAGAGGTGAGAAAAAATATATTCTTTTATATATATATATATATATATATATATATATATTGATCTAGCTTACTGCAAATCGTTTAGTGTGTAGCAGGGACGTACTAGGGTTGAAAGTTGGCCCTGGCATCCCATAATGCAGGGGTGGGCAACATGCTGCCCGATCCTGCCTGGCCCGCTGTCTCCCATCAATGTGCAATGACAAGCGGCCCGACTGGCTGAGCCGCTTGTCATTGCGTTACACTGCTGCCAGACGCGGCGCTGCTGAGGAAATGCCGGTCACGTCACAGGGTCTGCTGACCGGGATTTCCTCTGTGATGTCATGCGCTGGGTGGCACGGGGGCGAAGCCACAGCAGGAGCGGCGGGCAGCAGCAATAACTCCGGGGAGCGGACAGCAGCAGTGACTCCAGGCAGCGGGCAGCAGCAGTGACTCTGTGAAGCACGGGCAGCGGTTTGCCCCAGTAGTTGTGCCCCCAGTAGATTTGCCCCCAGTAGTTGTGCCCTCTGTTGCTTTGCCCCCAGTAGTTGTGCCCCCTATCACTGTGCCCCCTGTTGTTTTGCCCCCAGTAGTTGTGCCCCCTGTTGCTTTGCCCCCAGTAGTTATGCCCCCTCTTTCTTTGCCCCCAGTAGTTGTGCCCCGTTTCTTTGCCCCAGTAGTTGTGCCCCCTCTTTCTTTGCCCCCAGTAATTGTGCTCCCTGTTTCTTTGCCCCCTGTTGCCGCTTACAAACACACACACACACAAAAATAAAAAAAAATACTTACCACTGCCCGGCTCCTGATTCCCGACCGCTGCTGCTGCTGCTTCGTCTGGCCGCCAGCTCATGGGAGAGACGTCATGACATCTCTCCCATCCATAGCAGCGCCGCACAGACACTAGAGGTCAATACTGACCTCTAGTGTCTGTCCCTGGAGCTGGCTGCAGCGGACTCCCACATAGCCCACGGCGTCTGCTGCAGCCGTGGAGCGGGATGTGGGTAGGCGGCGGTGTCTGCGGCCGCACCACAAGGCCGCAGCGCCCCGGGCGAAGGCACTGCTTGCCCGCACCAAGAACCTCTCCTGATTGTAACATTATAGAAACAGATGCTGCAGCTGTGCAGTCATTTTGGTTGGTTCTATCCAGTGACATGCAGTGAGGTAAATGGCTAGGGAAGCACTGGCTAGTATCAGAGCAAGATTTATACACACGTATGTGAACGCGATTAGAATAATACCTGAAGAAGATATTTATAATATCTTCCTTGTATTCTCTTACCATTTTTATAGTCAAAACTCTGAGAATACTGGGGTATGACATGAGAGGCTCTAGGGTCACAAACTATCAATTTAATCTAACTTTGGTGTATGCAATGGAAAATCATTTGGTACAGCCACAGAAATATGATGGATATGCACTTTGTGGCTATCTAACACAGTGAACCTAGGCACAATCTGTAACTAACCAGAGGTTTTGAAAGTAGTTATAATTTATGCCAGTGGTTCCCAAACTTTTTTGAATCACGGCGCCCTAGAGTATCAGAATTTTTTTCACGGCACCCCTAGGCCAATAATTTCTTATTGAGAAATTTAGAAAGAAATATTAAATTAAGTAGACTGTGTTTATAGGTCATCCTTAGGGTCAGTTGTGTGGTGAGGGACAAGATTTGCTTCTGTTTGTCCCCATATTTTATGACTGACAGCCACCAGCACTAGTTTTGCCTTTTATATTGACCATAAATAATTTGAATTGGTCCTGGACCACCAACCCAGGGCACCCCTGCAAGTGTCCCGAGGCACCCCAGGGAGCCACGGCACACAGTTTGGGAACCACTGATTTATGCTCTTAAATATTAGCAGTTGGTTAACAGCAACAGTTCTATTTTCCTGTCACGGTTCTAGAATCTGCCTGCTGATTAATTTGTCATGAGCTTTCCTAAGTTATGTCTGTTGTACTTCATTCACACCATGTCCTATCTGGCTGAATTCATTTAGGAACTTGTCACAGACTTGTGAGTTAAGTCCGGACAGGATAGTTGCCAAAAAAGATTTGGTAAGAGGCAACTCCTGTGTTACTTGAGGTGTGTGTGTGAAACTTAACAAGTGAAGATAAGATAAGCACCGACCTGCAGGTCACTCTGGATACCAAACCAGTGTATATTAATTCCATGAACTAATAGCTGATTTCCTTCTCCTAATTACAAAAGACCCTCATCTAATAACACTGACGGTGACAAACCGGTGTCCACAAAAAATAAATTGAGCCTCAAAATGTAGATGTGTGCAGGCTTGCTGTGGACCCCCTCCTCTCTGGCAGTGGCCGCAGAGCTAGCAACAATGTAGACTCTGACTTTGTCCAAGAGTTTAATGCGCATGCGCAGGTCTCCAGGAGCATGGCGCCCACACCTTGTTCCCAGGGGAAACACCTACATTGTACAGGCACAAATCACTGGGAAAATGGCCACCATGCCACTTTCCCTGTGATTTCTGTCAGCAGCGCTGGCCACTGCGGATCTCTGGAGAAGTAAGTATAACTATATAGGTGCAGAAAGTGTGGCGTGGGCTCCCCTGGACTGCACCGCACACCCTACACCCATTATAGATACACCAATGCTAGGAGCAGAATCTCTGTTAGAATATGGGCTTTACTGTGATCGATTAAGCACAACCAGTTTAGCGACACTCCTGTGACACACCCATAAGATCAGCCATCTTCACATAGTTGCCTTCCAGTCACCGCCAGCACATTTCTAATACTTATTGCTACTGTGCCATTGTGTGTACAGATCACGGAACGGGTTGAGATTGCTTGACCGTGGACGGGGGTACGGACTGGGGGGGTGAGTGCAACAAAGCCCCTTGCGGGCTCGCTGCACTAGCCACGATGCAGGCTCGGTGGCTTGCTGCGCTTGCCACAGGTTCTATTCCCATTCTATGGGTGTCGTGGACACTCATGAGTGGGAATATCTCTTGGCCCCCTGCCGGCAATATGATATGCTGACCACCGGGATCCCAGACGCCATCCCATGGAACGCATGCGCTGTGCCACTTATTAGCGTCTTAGAATACGGCAGTGGTTCTCAAACTGTGTGCCATGGCACCCTGGGGTGCCTTGGGACATTTACAGGGGTGGCTCGGGTTAGTGATAGAGGACCAATTCAAATTATTTATGGTCAATGTAACAGGCAAAACCAGTGCTGATGTCTACCAATCATAACATGTGTACAAACAGAAGCAAATCTTGTCCCTCACTACATAATTAAACTTACGTATGACATAAAAACACAATTTACTTAATTTACTATTTTATTCTTAATTTCTCAATATGAAACTCTGGCCTAGGGGTGCCATGAATAAAATTCTGATATTCTAGGGCGCCATGATTCAAAAAAGTTTTGTAACCACTGGAATATGGCATTGCGTGTGACTCAGAATCAGCTCTGAAATGTTCTTTTACACAGTAAAACCTTTACATCTGCTCTCTGTGAATGAATGAATGATCATGCATATTATAATTTTGATTTGTCACCTCAAATATATGTTCGTGACAAGTATGAGATCTCTTACCTTGAAACCTGTTGTTCCGAAAACGATAAAAATTATTTAAAAATTGCAGCTATAAGTTAGAGAGAATTGCTTACGTTGCATTCCCTTCTGTAGTCACTATGAGGAGCTGCTAAACAATGTAATGCAGGGAAAGGGACAGATTTAGTAATAATACTTTAATGTAGTATAAAATCGGACTGGTATTCTCTCCCTTACATGGAAAACCAAAGTCCCAATCAATCCTAATAACAGATCCCATACTTGTTCTGTCTGTCTTGCAAAATAAAAATAAGAAATAAGAAAAATCAGCTGATTTAGGGGCAAATTTATAATCCCCCACAATTTTGGCAAGATAGCAATCATTTATTATTGACACATATTCCAGCAGTAATACATTTATTTTTCAAGGTATTTCATGTAGTGTTTCTTGCTGGGACAAAGGGTAAAAAGTGAAGTGGTACAGCAGCTTACAGCAGCAATATAGTGCTGGGATTGGAAAATAGAAAGCGATGAAGATTGCTGCTGTGATTGGAAACAGAGGATCTGCTGCAGATGTCTCTGATAGTTGCTGGGGTAGCTCCTTGTAACACAGCTCCAGTGCTTAAATATTGTGTAAATCCTGTGACGATGCCCATTTTTTTCCGAGGACTGAGTTGGAGGATTGAGTTGAAAACATCTTTAATAATTAGGCCCTTACTGTAAGTTACTGATTGCTTTTTTCATTTACATATCCATTTAAACAAACAACAACAACAACAACAACAACAAATAAAGTGATAAGGCATGGCAATTTGATGTAAAAACTAATTGGAAAAAACTATATATACATATATATATATATATATATATACACACACACACACACATATATATATATATATATATTTTATTTATTTATTTATTTTCAGGAAAATGAGTTCCTCGCAGTTACTTTTCTTCAGTTGAGTTGTACCTTTAAGCTTGCCAGCTTTTATTATCTATTGCTGAGGGGGGTGACTCAGATTGTGTCATAATGCTGTAGTGTATCAGGCCAAGTGAGTGGGCCATAATGATACACTCTGCGAGAAAGTTGTCATTACACGGCCCTTCCCACCCATTACACTGCCAATTACCGGAGGTTGACCTTCTCTTTCTGGTGTCTGTTGGTAGTCCCATAAATTCGGTGATTCTCCCTTATATTTTGGTAAGTAGGGGAAGCGGAAGATGTCTTAGTGATCCTTTTCTGATCCACATTATCTTTAAATCTCCTTAATCACACTGCCATGATAGTGCATGCCAATACAGGGTTTAAACTTAAAAATAAAATAGAGCTACCATAGAAATCTCTAAAATGTCATTTGTTACAGGTAAAGCTCCCTGGAATATTGTATAAGGCTGTTCTACACTAGTTGTACTTTTATGGATAGAAAATCTAAGCAATATTTTCTTTTTAACTGTGCACAGACGTTTAAATGATCCTGTATGCCATATTTCCCAACATTTATATATACTAAATTATGATAAAATAAGCCCCACCTCCGATCTGACCAAGCTCTGCTCCCAGTCTGTGCAGATACTCCGACTTTCCATCCAATAACACCCACTTTTCAGCAAAGGTATACTCACAATAGTAAAAACTGCAAAATGTGACTATCCAAACTCAGGGAATTTGGAGGTGTATGCAATAAATAATTACACTTCCAAATATTCCTCTATAGATGACACACTACACCATCTTTGTCACCATTGTTCTTTTAGTAAGTGAAAGATAAGGTTAGTTGCACTAACTTTAGTTACTGTATGCTCTGTTTCAAGCAAAGGTTACACCTTGTAATCACGCAGCAAACTGGAAAAAGCATAGCATCAAATAGAGTACGACTGAAGTGAAATTAGATGACAGATCTGTTTTCTTTGGTATCTGGTTGCGGCCAGATATATAATGCATTTTCATCACAACAAACAAATCAGCATCATGTTTTGCTAGTTAGAAAAGGGTTCTCACCATCTGCCTTCCTTTGAATAATGATGGACTTTGCATACAGCTAACGTCTGTCTGAGAGTAATCCCACATTTCATCTGCTGAGGTGCATATATAACTAACACACTGTATATATGGAAATATAGGTGTGTTAACATGCAGTTTCAGTACCGGAACAATATTCTGCAGTCGAGTGCAGGACTGACACTGCAGTCTTATTTCCCATGCAGTTGCTAAGAAGCAGGATATATAATTAGTGTGCCTCATTTGTAAAACAGCTGCCCCAAGCAATGTCGCTCCCAGCTATTTTTTATTTTACTGTTGCTTCCCTTCTTTAGTCTCAATAGCCAGTCTCTATTCACTATGCTGCAAACAGTAGGTACTTAGTTTTGTCATTAATTAGCTAACAATGTGTTCCTATAGCCTAGGATACTATCACCCATGTCAGGGCCCATGATAGAATGGAGCAAGAGATATCATGAGGTGAGACCTGGCTGCTTTACAGGGCTCTTGTCAAAACACAAAGAACTTGCAGATGAAGGGATGTACTTGGAACTAAGGGGGTCATTCCGAGTTGATCACTAGCTGCTGTTGTTCACTGCAAAGCGATCATTTAAGAAAATGGCAAATCTGCGCATGCGTATGGGCCGCAATGTGCATGTGCGGCGTACAGGTACAAAGAGCATCGCTGTTTTACACAGGTTCTAGTGACGATTCCATTCGCACAGCCAATTGCATGTAGATTGACAGGAAGAAGGCGTCTATTGGTGTCAACTGACCGTTTTCTGGGAGTGTTTTGAAAAACGCAGGCGTGTCCAGGCGTTTCCAGGGCGGGTATCTGATGTCAGTTCTGGGACCTTCATCGCAGCAAACATCGCACAGAATAAGTAACTACAGGGCTGTTCTTGTTGTGCACAAAATGTGTTTGTAACTGCTCGGCTGCACAGGCGTTCGCACGCTTGCAAAGCGAAAATACACTCCCCCGTGGGCAGCGACTATGCGTTTGTATGGCTGCTAAAAGTAGCTAGCGAACGAACAACTCGGAATGAGGGCCTAAGAACAAATCCAGTTAACGGGTTCAAATGTGCACCAAGACAAATTATTTTGTGATATAAGGATCACAAATGGATTAATTTTTCCAGGCAGGGAATACACTGATGATTTTGCAAGTAGCACACAAATACTGGACAGCTTTATATTGACATTTAGAGTTGAGTAGGATGATTCTACCCCCAACTATAAATCTGTTGGTTATGCCAAGGTGCAACATTGCATCATCTTACTGGATTTACTCAAAAGAGGTGCCCTAGCACTTATAAGAGATGTACCTCCAGTCCTGATCGTTTTGTCTAATTTAGCACATGTCCTTATTATACTCAGCCTACGTTTGCTTACTGGAAGTAAGGGAGTAACATGCAGTCAGCAAACAGTAATGGTCAGTAATATAAGTCACCATTAGTCGCAATTCCTTATACAGTACAATGCTACTGTATTATATAAACAATAGTAGCAGGGCCCAGTAACACAACTGTGGCATTCACTAACCATTTCCAGCAAGTAGTATTAGTGCTGGGTAACACTGACTCAGTTGATAAGCCACATATAGTAACAGTGCAAGTAATAATACTAATAATAGTTATGACCATTGTTAAATTAGTGGTAGTAGTGGGCTCATAGTAACCCTTAAACGCCAGCCATCCCATCTAGTAATACACATTAATATGCCAGCAATACTCTGAATTCTCATTAATAAGCCATCACTAGTAGTATGTAACAGTAATGCGGAGTAACATACCACCAGTGATTGTAGTGATCTGTAATAGAAACATAGAATTTGACAGCAGATAAGAACCACTTGGCCCATCTTGTCTGCCTAAACTGGCAGAGGGGTTGGGTTGGAAATGCTGACGGTCAGGATGCCGGCGGTCAGAATACCCTCTGCAGCATTCCAACAGTGATAATGATCCATGGCCCCCTAACCCTCCCTTCCCGCAATGTAAACCAAACCCACCCCTCCCCACAGCCTAACCGTAACCCACTGTGGTGACGCCTGAACCTAATCTTCCCTTCCCGAAGCGTAAACCTAACCCTCCCTCCTCTGCAGCCTAACCCTCCCTGGGGTCATCTAAACCCGATCCCCTTTCCCACAGCCTAAACCTGACTCCCCCCTCCTCCCAGCCTAACCCTAACCCTCTCCCTGCAGCCTAAACCTACCCTATAACCCCCGCAGCTTTACTCTCTGGCTGTCCGGCAGACGATTGTTCGTGAACCTGGCGCTGGTGTCGTGTACCTTGTCAGAATGCCGGCGCTGGTATTCCGAGACAGGTCAGGATTCCAGTGTCGTTTTTTTTACTGACTGTCAGGATCCTGATTGGATCCCGGATAAATTTATGCTAATCCCAAGTATGCTTAAATTCCCCTACCATATTATCCTTCTACCTATCTACTCTGCAAAATGCTTCCCTTCTGTACCTTGCTAAATATTGTCTTAAATCTTCTAACAGACCCCCTCTCTGCTCAACTGTGCATAATGATGTCATATATCCTTGCCTGGTAAGTTTTTTGATGTACCATACAGACTGCAGCCGCTTATCTGAAATCATGGCAAGTGATGTGCCATACTAGTGACTGGACAGCACTGCAGGAAAAGCACAAAAGGTGGTCCTGGAGAGGTGGGGGAACTCACCTTCCCCACGACCCCTCCAGCTTAGCTCGTGTCGAAGTCGCGCGCACTGCAGAAAGGGGTGCGGCCTCACAAGGAAAGGGCGTGGCCATACAAAGTACCCTCAATTCAAAATAATGCCTCACAGTAGCACAATCTTATTCACATTGCCCGCCCCATATACTAGTCCCTTTACACACACAATGCCTACGATAGCAGAGCCACTTACACAGACAATGCCCACAGCAGTGCCCCCCTCCTAATTTTAGATTCGATTCCCAATATAGCAGTATATGTTGAACAACCTTTGCTCACCTCTTATGTCTTTTATGTGTCCCTTCTGCTTTCTTGTGTCCTTTGTCTGTCACTCTCCTCATGAGTCCATATTTTCATCCTAGGTATCCCCTACTCCCTAAATGCTCTCCTTTGTGTCTGATCTTCTGAATCTTTCTCTTTTTTACTGAACCCCTACACCTCTTACTCCCTGTGCCTTACTCCCCCATCTCACCCCTGCACCTCTCACTCCCTCCCCATCTCACCCCCTGTTCCTCTCACTTCCCCATCTCACCCAGGGCCCTCTCACTCCCTCACCTCACCCCCTGTTCCTCTCACTTCCCCGTCTCACCGCCTACTTCTCTCACTCCCCCATCTCACCGCCTACTCTTCTCACTCCCTCATCTCACCCCCTGCACCTCTCGCTCCCCCATCTCACTGCCTGCTCCTCTCACTCCCCCATCTCGCCGCCTGCTCCTCTCACTCCCCGAATTCACCCCCTGCTCCTCTCACCCCCTTCTCCTCTCACTCACTCCACATCTCACCCCCTGCTTCAGTGGCCGTGGCCTGGAGCATCAGGTCCCGGCTGCAGTGTAAAGCTGGCAGTGGCCGCCAGACAGTCCAGGCTCACGACCAGCTGCTATTGAAAAGAAGCTAGGCCGCACTTTGAATCTGGCGCCGATTGGCAGTTCCTCTTTGGCTGGCTGTCTGCGAGCCGTGATTGGTTCACGCCAGATTTTTTAAAAAGCAGCCTCTTCTTTTGATTGGTGCTGCAGCCGGTCCGTGAGCCGGGATTGGCTGGCGGCCGCTGCCACCTTTACAATGCAGCAGGGACCTGATGCTTTGGCCGGGCGGAGGCGGAACTGGTTCTGCCTGCAATTAAAGGTGATAGAACGTAGTTCCACCTCGTTCCGGCCCACTTTAACCACTGGTCGTACCCCACACCTGCTAATGCATGTTCTTCACTCATACCTTTTTCAGATTTGTATTATACTTTATTAGAATATACTTATTTAGTCATAGACAGATTTCATGCATACTGTAGTATGTACTTGGGCACTATTATAGAGCATACTGCTTCTGTAGGACTATTGGAGTAATTTCTATTGTACTACAGATGACAGGTCACATGTAATTCATTACTATTATCCCACAAACCAACAAAGAGCCAGAGGATGACAAAAAGTTTACAAATGATCTAGAAGCCCATCGTCTATTTAGAGTATTAAGGAATTACTTTGTTTCTGTTTACCCAGCACTTGAGTGGGCTTGCTACATGACACCTCATAAATACTTAAGTAGATTATTTTTAAATACTTTCCTGCAAGTATTTGTCCCGTGGAATCCACGCTGAATGATCCTGTGTAAGTAGAGTGTCATTAGAAAAGTTGATGTCAGCATCTTTTTAAACTCTATTAATCCTTTAGAACACAGGTTCTCAAACTCGGTCCTCAGGACCCCACACAGTGCATGTTTTGCAGGTCTCCTCACAGAATCACAAGTGACATAATTAGCTCCACCTGTGGACCTTTTAAAATGTGTCAGTGAGTAATTAATACACCTGTGCACCTGCTGGGTTACCTGCAAAACATGCACTGTGTGGGGTCCTGAGGACCGAGTTTGAGAACCACTGCTTTAGAACAAAATGTTCTCTTTTGCCAAAATCTAATATTTTAGGACAACACTCTTTTGTGTACTAATATTATTGCAGATTTGGGTAGGCAGATTTAGCGATATTCTTACCATAAATTCTATACGTAAATATGTAATAATACATGCTCCCATTTTGGGGATAATTCTGAGTTGATCGCAGCAGGAACTTTGTTAGCAGTTGGGCAAAACCATGTGCACTGCAGGGGAGGCAGATAGAGATAGATTTGGGTGTGGTGAGTTAAATCTGCAATCTAAATTGCAGTGTAAAAGTAAAGCAGCCAGTATTTACCCTGCACAGAAACAAAATAACCCACCCAAATCTAACTCTCTCTGCACATGTTATATCTGCCTCCCCTGCAGTGCACATGGTTTTGCCCAACTGCTAAAAAAATTCCTGCTGCGATCAACTTGGAATTACCCCCTTTATTCTGGAATTATGTGTTACAGATGAAAGCCACCAAGTCATATTTCATATAGGGGAGGAGTACACGCATAGGGCATGATGGCAGATATACTATACTTTACCCTAATGGCTTATGGTGCAGCAGCACAACCTCATAATTCACTTTGCTACTTAATATACTTGAGCCTTGAATGCAAAGGCGTGCGCAGCACATTTTATTAGGGGGTGCACCGTTGGAGGGGCGTGACTAGCACCGCCCGTTGGGCGTGTCTAGCGCCACCCATCAGGTGTGTCTCTCGCCGCCTATTGGCATTCACTGCAAACTACATAATATAGGAAATTTTATTAAATAGAGTACAGTGAGGGCTAATCCTGCCTAGCTGTGGTTCCATCTTGTCACGCCTGTTCCTCCTACAGCTGCTCCTCTTAGGTGGACGATCTTACACATAGCTGCGCAAACCCCCCTCCCGCCCACAATTTCACCTCTTGGTCCTCCCGTGATGCTCCGCATCACCTCACACCCTCTCCTGGTGCTCTGCTTAACCTCACACTTTCCCCAGATGCTCCGCATCACCTCTCCCTCTCCCCCGATGCTCCGCATCACCTCTCCCCCGATGCTCTGCATCACCTCTCCCTCTCCCCCGATACTCCGCATCACCTTTCCCCCGCATCACCTCTGCCCCTCCCCAGATTCTCTGCATTACCTCTCACCCTCCCCTTATTCTTCACATTGCCTCTCACCGTCATGACAGCAATATGACAGACCTCAAACTCAGAGACACAGATAGACAGAGAGACACAGCGATAGAGATAGAGACACAGATATATAGAGACAGATAAACAGAGAGAGACATACATATATAGACACAGATAGCGAGACAGGGAGACAGAAAGAGAGTTGCACACAGAGACAGAGAGGATTTCTTTAATATGGAAAATAAATAAAAATACACTGAGGGGCAGATGTATGAAGCCTGGAGAAGTGATAAAGCAGTGATAAGTGGAAGGTGATAACGCACAAGCCAATCATTGCGGGTTTGAAAAATTACAGTTAGGAGCTGATTGGCTGGTGCGTTATCACCTTCCACTTATCACTGCTTTATCACTTCTCCAGGCTTAATACATCTGCCCCTGAGTTACTGCACCACACATACTGTAGCTGCTTACCACACTGCAGGATGCTGCCAGTGAGTGTCAATTCCGTCCCTGATTGAGTTCTGCTATGGCTGTCAAAAGTGTGAGAAAGTTGTCTGTAGGGAGCGGACAGTTGTGCAGCAGTGTGCTTGTGCCCGGCGGTCTCACTCCCACTCGCCATGCTGGCAGCTCCCGCTCCTCTTAGGTTTACGCAGCGGTAAGGATAGGCTACAACAGGGAGGGCCGGCGCAGTGTCCCATGTAATGACGTTGTGACGTCATTGATAGAAGCGCACAGACCGGACTATGATATGTAACGGGGTAATCAGAGGTGGGGAGGTTTTCTAATTTGTCTTGTATTTCACACTTGTACTGCGCCATACAGCAGCCAGCGCTATCAGTTTATTTTGTCATTTGTAAATGTTAACTTCAGGGCTCGGACCTCTTGGCGTATGGGGGGTGCCGGACATTAGGGGGTGCCTGTGCGCACCAGGCACCCCCCCTGCGCACGCCTATGCTTGAATGGTAAGTGAGGAATGTTGTCCTTTGAAGGTTGCTAAGCACAGCTTAAAATATTCCCGAATACTTGTACTGTAAGTTTCTCGATTTTTATTATTGACTCCCTTTTTCCCTCCCTGAACCTCCCCTTATTTCTTTTTCTGTACCCCCTTAAAAATCTTACTCTTTAATAAAAACTATTGATGTTAAAAATATATATATATATTCCCATGAAACTTGTTCATGCCTTTGGTTGTCCAAACCACTACCATTCTGGCCCACACCTATTTCCATAAAGGCATCTTTTCTGACAAGCCTTGTTCCTTCCACCTCTACTAACTGAGTTAGGATTGTTTGTACTGTAAGTCTAGGAATGGGCTTATGAAACCAGCAGGGGTGCATTAAGAGAGGTGAGTGCCCATGTGCAGTCTCTCTTTTGGCCCCCTCCTCTCCAGCCAGCAGCTCAGTATGCGCAGGTCTCCAGGACGCAATGGCCATTTCCCTGGTAAGTTTCCTACTGTGCAAGCACAAGACACCAGGAATATGGCCGCCACACAATTTCCCTGATGATTTGTGCAGTGCTGCTGCCACCACCGTTGGACTGTCTGGGTAAATATTCAAGAAATGTGTGCAGGGTGTGTGGTGTGGGCCCCTCTGGACCCTGGAGGCCTGTGTTTACTGTACACCTTTCACTCATTATAGATACACCACTGTAAACCCACTAAGTAGTAACTTAGGCAATTGCGGGAGACTCCTGATTTTTCAGGTAGTATCCAGCACCCCAGAAAAAAGTAGGCGGATCTCCTGCATCCCACCTGCTTCATAGTGAAGCGGGCAGGATGGGAAGATAATCACCGTCAATCGCAGTGTTGTTAGGTGGGGGCAGGGCTAAATTACGCACATTGTAATTTTAGCCCTGCCCCCTCCACACAGACCTGCGAATCGTGGCATTTTGCAGGGGGTGGGGCTTGATGACAGTCAGAGCACTGCCCTGCCACCGAAATGCCCCACAGCATTCCCTTTCCAGGCTTCTCTTGGAGAGAGGAGTCAAGAAAAGTAGGAAAGTATGAATTTAGATCTGTGGTAACTAGGAACTGATGCGGGCCACATCAAAGAAACTCCTAGGAGCATATTTATCAAAGCGTGAACAGTTTCCACCAGTTTCCCTAGTTATTGCTTTTTTCATGCTTTGCCTATTTTTGCCATATATTGATAAATCAGTCCTATGTATTAGTACTTATCTACAAAACCAATAAAACTGAGGATAGCACTGCGCTCTTTATAATAAAGAACTTGACATGGCAGAATCAAACAATCATATATATCTCCACTGACAAAACCGGTATGCTGGGTATAGATTTGTATTTAAGGGGCATATAGGAAAATTTTTAATCAATAACAGCGATCCAGTATTGTGAGGAGACTAATTACCAGTCTATTCTGGCGTTGCTCAGATGCTCCTTTACCGAAGATCTTGTATTCCTTAGATATGTAGTCCTGTTTGCTGCTCCTCTGGAACCCAGTTTAATGCTCAGTTCACTGACCAGAGAGTAGACAGCAGATACTGTGCTTATGCTGCTGCTGAAAAATCTAAATGCCAGTTGCCCAGTCACATATTGCTGTTGAATGGACGAGATAATGTGTTGCCAGCACAACCACGGAGATGCAGGTAAACAGGAATGGCAGGTGAACCCCAATCTCTGACCGATTTTGCATCTATATGGGGGCTTTAGAAAAGAGTCCTAGGGGAATACTTATCAAAGAGCGAAAAGAAGTTGTTAGCAGAAATAACCCCTGGTGTGGCCTATGGGGGATGCGGCCAATTTACCTCCAATCAAAATCCCGAAGGTCAAAATACTGACAATAATTGACCGGTAATCAAAATACCGACAAGGTCAGAATACTGACATGGTCAAAATACCGACATTAAAAATGCTGACACGGTCAAAATACCGACATTTTACCTGTCGACAGGTCGAAAAAATTGCATGAGGTTTTCATGATTTTTTAATTGAAACTGACTTGTTCATACTTTACCATCCCTGTGGACATGGAGGGGGAATATAATAGTGTGCCGAGCGTAGCAAGGCACCATGCCCGAAGTGCGCTCGCCATGCGAGGGGATGCGGTACACCTATATGGTGTCCATGTTGCCCTATGTCAACATACACACCCAAAAAATGTGAAAACTCCGTGTCGACTTTTTGACTTGTTGAAATTTTAAATGTTGATATTTTGACCGTGTCGTCATTGTAAATGTCGGTATTTTGACCATGTCGGTATTTTCACCTTGTCGGTATTTTGACCATCGGTCAATTGTTGACGGTATTTTGACTGTCTGGATTTTAATTGTAGGTAAATCATACCGATCCCGGACTATGGTGTTCACTAAAAATTACATTTTCAATTTATGTCCTTTAATACATATGATAAGTATATGTAAAAATGTGCAGAGGGGATGGCTAAAGTTTTAAGGACCAGTTGTCTCAAAACTATATTTTGTTTACTGTAGGAATAACACAAAAAAATTAAAGCAGAAGTGTTTTATTTTGTTGTGTTTTTTTTTAGAATATAAAAACATTCTTAGCGTGATTATTAGTATTATAGACTGAATATATAATAATTGTTTTTACAATAGATCACTATGTGATGAGATTTGCACAGGTCTGTGATTGTCGTTGCCAGGCGTAGTAGAGTACATGTCACAGTAATAACAGACATAGTAGCAAATTTAAATTTAAAATATATATTTTTTTATGACTAAATCCTTATTGATTTACGGCACAGAAAATGTGCCCAGGAAGTGACCAGAATACTCTAATCAACTAATGTGATGCAGCTAAGAAAACTACCTCCTTTGATATCCAAAGCAAATATTACACATTGAATGATTAACAAGACTATTGAACTATGGCACATTAAAGGGGCAGATGTATTAACCTGGAGAAGGCATAAGGAAGTGATAAACCAGTGATAAGTGCAAGGTGATAAAGGCACCAGCCAATCAGCCCCAATATGTAAATTAACAGTTAGAATCTGATTGGCTGCTGCATGAAGCAAAAGTATAGATTTTTTTAATTTGTGAAACACTGGAGTGCACATTTATGAAATCATTGCACTTTTTTTCCCGCCAAAATGGTGATATTATACTGTATTTGTCTTGAATCAGATGGCATGCTATGGCTACAACAGATGTATCATGTGCCTGGTTCACATCTGTGCACACTGAAAAAGAACATAAGTACTGGATGGTATCCGGTCTTTAGGTCGACAACACTTAGGTCGACACTCATTAGGTCGACCACTGTTGGGTGACATGGTCACTAGGTCGACATGGCAAAGGTCGACACATGAAAAGGTCAACATGAGTATTTCACTTTTTTTTTTACTTTTTCATACTTTACGATCCACGTGGACTATGATTGGGAATAGTAACCTTGCCCGAAGCCACGAGCCATGCGAGGGGACACGGTGCACTAATTGGGGTTCCCGATCACTTTTTACGAAGAAAATGACACCAATTTTTTTCCAAAACTCATGTCGACCTTTTCCCATGTTGACCTTATCCATGTCGACTTAATGATCATGTTGACATATTTCATACAGTATGTCAATCTAGTCAATGTTGACCAATAGTGGTCAACCTAATGACTGTCGACCTAGTTACTGTCGACCCTACGAACCACACCCGTATTGGATGGTGTCATGGTTATCATTAAGGTGTAATGGTTAGCTCAGTGCAGGTCTTGGCTTTGATTCCCATCATGGTTCTGTGTGGAGTTTGTATATTCTCCCCATGCTTGCATGGGTTTCCTCTGGGTATTCTGGTTTCTTCCCACAATCCAAAAATGCACTGGTAGGTTTATTGGCTCCCATCAAGTGTGTGCATGTACATGGGCGAACTAGATGGGTCAAGTGGTTCTTATCTGCCGTCAAATTCTATGTCATCCTAAAAGTTTTAATGGGGGAAATGGATACAACCTTGGACAGAGATAAAGTGGAAAGAGAAAAAGTACCAACCAATCAACTTTCAACTGTCATTTTTCAATGCTGCTGATCACCAATTTAAATGCACATAATTTTACAGCATAAGGACACACCACTGAGCAGGCGTACTTTTCCGTGAGGACTGTGAGAAGCAACCAGTTGGATATCTTAAGACCCAATTGACAATACGTGACATAAGTAAAATATCTGCATGTCTGTTCTCCAAAATGTGTGAATTAACCAGGCAGCCTATAATTTATTATACTTTTTCATTTTAATTTGCAGTCTGCTCTTTTATTTGCTCTAAGGTAACCTGTAACCTGTTTTCCATCTGATATAAGAACAGTGACTAAGAAGACATAGATATATATGAATTATAGATGGCATGCAGAAGATATACAGTATTCTTGTTAGAAGTAAAATACTTTGCTTGACAGAAACATATTAAGTGTATCTGTTTGCTGTCAGGAAGCAATATAAACCTCTCAGCAGGATGAAAGCAAACCATTGTAGCTACAATAAAAATAATAAATATATGTCATTTGAAACATAAACGTTGTTGTTATTGAACAAAACAACATTGTTGCTAGCTGTCCCACATTTCTAGATACATTCTCAAGTTCCAATGGCTCCATTTAGTAAGAACAGTGATAAATCTTGAATTATTCTTCAAGTTACCATGGCATACTGTATTTAAATTTATTACCACACCATTTAACTCCAGGACAGACCTTGCGCTAATGTGGTGCCCCAGAAAAGCACTTGATGTTTCTTGCATTACTGAAGCAAGAAATATCTCCAGCACATGCGGATTTCAGCCGTCTGCCCTGTCTCGTGACATCATATAATGGCTGAAGTGAGACTGCCGCAGCACCAGACTAGCAGAGGCTGGGGGCAGCTGGCTGCACCCTAAAAGCACACCAACGCGTTTCGCTGCTTCTGAGCAGCTTTTTCAAGGTGTCATGACAAGGAAACTGGTGCCCTTTTTATACCCTTAATGAGGGTCAATTAGGCACCACCTGTGCAACTCATCCATCCAATAAGCTTAAAAATGCAAAAAAACTCTTAATTTTAATACATATTAACTATTAATGAGACTCAGAGGCAGACCTTATTGTCGATTTCTTATTATTATTTATCCATTCAATGGAGAAACTGATTTAAAGTGTCTTAAACAAACCAGAATCGTGATTTTTTTTTCATAATTTCCGGTATTTGGAACGCATATGGGGCCACGTGACTTCCTGCACGTGGACCGCATATGTCACTTCCTTCCGGAACCCGAATTTACTAAAAAGATAACAGAAACTAAGTTGCTTTATATCTTATATTGGTCCGCCCACCGGCCGCCGATCTCACCCCAGCACTAAAAGGGGACCAGGCGCAGCCCAGCCGCCACAACCACACTGTTAATAGAGTGGAGAGGCGTGCGCACTTCATTCAGCGGTCACGTGACTTCCGGTCTGTGAACCACAAGTGCGGGGGGGAACCTAGTTCTTTATGGCCGTTACATTGACGATCTATTTATTATTTGGGATGGGGATGCAATTTCAGCACAATCATTTGTCACGTATTTAAATTCTAACAATTATAATTTGCACTTCACTCACTCTTTTTATCCTCGGATCATGAATTTTCTGGACATCTCTGTAGAGGTAAAGGGTGACTACTTCCAATTACATAAAAGAAGTTGGCACAGATGCGTATCTACACCTACTCTATGAACAGTGCAGCTTGCGGTTCACGGACCAGAAGTCACATGACCGCTGAATGAAGTGCGCCCGCCTCTCCACTCTATTAACAGTGTGGTTGTGGCGGCTTGGCGGCGCGGGGCGCCTAGTCTCATTTTAGTGCTGGAGTGAGATCGGCGTCCGGTGGGCGGACCAATATAAGATATAAAGCAACTTAGTTTCTGTTATCTTTTTAGTAAATTCGGGTTTCGGAAGGAAGTGATATATGTGGTCTACGTGTAGGAAGTCACGTGGCCCCATATGCGTTCCAAATACCGGAAATGATGAAAAAAAATCACGATTATGGTTTGTTTAAGACACTTTAAATCAGTTTCTCCACTGAATGGATAAATAATAATAAGAAATCGACAATAAGGTCTGCCTCTGAGTCTCATTAATAGTTAATATGTATTAAAATTAAGATTTTTTTTGCATTTTTAAGCTTATTGGATGGATGAGTTGCACAGGTGGTGCCTAACTGACCCTCATTAAGGGTATAAAAAGGGCACCAGTTTCCTTGTCATGTCACCTTGAAAAAGCTGCACAGAAGCAGCAAAACGTGTTGGCGTGACTTGCTGCTTCACTTGGATCACTTTTTGCCACTCCTCCCCCCTCCAAATTGGACTAAGGACATTTCAAGGACTTTAATTTGGGACGCTACACTGCACATCAGGACAAGACCACCACTTCCATTGAAAGGCACCGTGTGTGGGGCGTGGTCTGGGGTCTGAAGGAGGCAGACGTGATTGAAGTGAGCTCCTTAGACCCAAAGCCTAAATTGCCTTTTCCCCTTGTGTCTGCGCCTCCTAGGCCACCCCACTTCAACTGCTGCCCTCCTGGTGCCCCCCGGCTGAGACCCCTGAGGTACCGCGGAATCGGGGAGCAGTTTTAACTGCTCCCGCGGATTGCGGCCTACAGGGTTGGACGAAGCCGGGGCCTCAATTTGAGCAATAGGCCGGGGACGGCTCCGGGACCCGCTGCTCGGGCCGTGAGCACCTACCGGAGCTATAAAAACTCTCCTGCCGCCGGCCGCTTACCGCGGATAGTGGTTTCCTACCTGCTCTCGGCTCCCAGCGCGGCGAGGACCCGGCGGCTCGTCAGACGGGAAGACGGAGGAAGACGCCCGGCGGCCATCTTTAGTTCAGTGAAAGGTACTGTAACGTGCCTTCACTGCAGCTGCAGCACTGTACATAAAAGTAAGAGGGGGGACCCACAAAGCTGGGCCATATAGGCTTGCTCTCATTACACAATACGAAATATTATAAAAACAATCATAATACTCCCCCCACCTATCCATCCATCCATCCATTTAATAATTCTATATATTTGCTGGCTATCTCCTTACCCAGTGGCCTGGGGCACTGTAAACACATCCCGATCGGGCTATATCAGAAGCACCACCACTACAAGTGAAAGAATGGGCCCTTAGCCTCGAGCATGCCTGCCCGATGCTACCCTAAGACCACGAGGGGGGTTCTTGCACGACGACGGCCCTCATGCTACATAATACCGAGGAAATGTGAAAGTGTAATTCTACACTGCTTTATCTATAGACCGATCTCATGGTGAAAGGGATAAAGAAAAAAAAGAAGGCCAAGACTAAGCCGGACGAGATCCCACCCCCCGCGAACCGACGTTCATCAGATCTGCGTAAGTTCCTGACTTCTCCAACCTCGACCCCCTCTGCTCCTTCTAACGTCCCGACCTTCTCGAGTGTACACGACCCGGTGGACGACATGGCCTCCCCTGGGACCCCAGAGCCCTCACAGGCCCTCTCCCTATCTGCGGAGATAAGTGAAATATTGTCTCATGTACGATCACTTCCTACGAAACAAGACTTCTCAGCCTTGGAGACCCGTCTACTATCCACCATCACTCAGGAAGTGACAGCGCTCCGACAAGATATGTCTCAAATCGCGACTCGAGTTGATGTCCTGGAACGCCATGAATCGTCTACTGTGGACTCTTTGACTAAATTTCGGGAAGTGCTATCTCACCAACGGGACGATATCTCCTTCTTAAAGTCGCGCATTGAGGACATGGATAATCGCGGCCGGCGAAATAATATTAGAGTCAGGGGCCTGCCGGAGAAAGTCCAGCAAACAGACCTGGTAGACGCCTTATCTAAGATATTTGGGGAACTTATTGACCTGGACCCGAACAAAGACATTATATTCGATAGAGCACACAGAGCCCTTCGTCCTCGAGGCTTGCCCTCCGACAGACCACGGGACGTGATTTGTAGGCTCCACTATTACGCCCAAAAAGAGAGATGAGCGGATTCGGTTTTACTCGGTTTTACTCGGTTCTCAAAACCGAATCTTATTGGCTATCCAAAACATGTGACACATATAATGAGGTCGGCCCGTCAATTAGACAGCATTGAATTTCAAGGCGACAAGATTCAACTATTCCCTGACCTTGCCTGGTCAACCTTACAACAACGTCGCGCCTTGAAACCTCTTACAGACTCCCTCAGGAAGCTCGAGCTGAAATACAGATGGGGCTTTCCATTCTCCCTCCAGGTCTCTCATGGCGGAAAAATTGCGAGTCTTTCTAGACCTTCGGACTTACAGGCTTTCTTCACGATCCTGGGTATCCCCCCGGTCCCGACTCCTGACTGGGACGCCTTTCACCACCTTCCGGAATTGCCTGTTGTTCTCCCTCCAGATGACGCGTGGCAGCAAGTTCGCACCCCGCGGCTGCGGGGATCCACTCCTGGCCCACGACTTTCGAAGCCTCCTTGAATGAGATGCCTCATCCCGAATGGATACAAATTTGCTTGCTGAATATGTTATACATTGAGTTTTTCTCTTTCTTTATAGTGCAATGTGTTGTTCACCAAAGTGATCGGTTTTTGTTTTTGTTTGTATTCTCTTTTTTCCCTTTTATCTCTTGTTGTTTTTGTTTATGCAGATGGATAACAGTGTACAGACACTAAAGCCTATTTGAAACCCGACTTGATAATTTGAGGTTTGTCTGTGCGCTCTTATGCCAATATATATACTCACATATATGTATGCTTTATTTTTCATGTTTCACATATGCCTAGTGCACACCTCGGTAATACCGTATATATTTAACGAGTTTCTATTTTGGGAGAGGTCGTTGTCCTGAACCCCCCGCAGGACCCCAATATGCTGCATCCCCTGTTTATTTGGACTGGGAGCCGGCAGGATTCCGCTCCTGTCCTTCTTGCAGCAGTTTTGGTAGTAATACCACTTATGTTTACAGTTAAAGTACTTTTTGGCGGGGATTCCCCCGCCGCAGCTTTTTCTTTCTATTTCTTTGCTCTTCCTTTTTTCCTATCTCCCCCTCCTGTTATCTTTCCCTCACCTTTCCCAGGGTCTGCCGAAGAAAAGACTATCGTGAAACTATTGGACCTGACTGATAATGGGGGTGAGTGACTTACACGTAACTACCCTTAATGTCAAAGGGCTGAATGTCCCTGAAAAAAGGTCTAAACTTCTTAAATGGCTTAGAGACGAGAAAATAGACGTTGCTTTTATTCAGGAAACACACTTCAAGATGGGACACGTGCCGTCCCTAAAATGCCACTATTACCCGCATGTTTTCCTGTCCAATAATTCGGCTGGTAAGACATTAGGTGTAGCCATCCTACTTGCCCGCCATCTGCCTGTCCTCAATGTAGCCTCCCACAGAATAGCTGAAGGTAGGGGGTTGTTGGTGAAATGCGACATACATGGCCAACGTTTCTCTTTCTTAAACATATATGCCCCTAACGCTAAACAACCCTCCTTTTTATCCTCAGTTCTAGAAGACGCGGAATCTCTATTGGAGGGGGTGGTGGTGATGGGAGGTGATCTGAATTGGACCCTGGATCCTCGCCAGGACAATTCTAAAAAGATCTCCAGCAAGCCAGATAGGGAGCATAGGGGAGTGAGACGTACTCTGCTCGACCACCAGCTGATCGACACTTGGAGATTGACACACCCTATTGATATAGATTACACCCATTTCTCACACCCACACCAGACATATTCCAGGATTGATTACTTATTTTTGAGTCACCGACACTTACACCTTCTGTCTGATGCCTCTATAGGACAGATTGTATGGTCCGATCATGCCCCAGTCAACCTTACCATACGCTTACCTCCCAACGCACATCGCCAATGGTCCTGGCGTTTCAACGACACTTTCTTACAAGATGCAGACTGTAAGTCCCGAATTGATAACGCTCTGGACTCTTATATTTGTACCAATGACTTAGACGACATCTCCAAAGTCTCAGTATGGGAAGCACACAAATGTGTCATCAGGGGGGTTTGTGTTCAAATAGGATCCTTTCGCAAAAAGCAGAGAGAGAAACTCAGAGAGGATTTACTGTCTAAAATACAATCTCTAGAGCTTCTACATAAAAAATCCCAATCCCCACAACACTACGCCGATCTCGAAACTGCTAGGGCAGCTCTGAATAAGTTACTCTCCGATAGAGTCAAGTTTTCCTATCGGAAGTGCCGTAGCAGATACTATCAATGGGGCAACAAGCCTGGAAAATTACTGGCTAAAGCACTTAGAGAACAACGTGCTCTTACCTTCATTCATACAATCAAAGACAATCATGGTCAACCCCAGCACCAGACATCTCACATAGCCAGGGCCTTCAAGACGTATTACTCTACTCTGTATAACCTCTCCGGCCCAACCGGCAGAATTGACAGGTCGTCCCATCAAAAAGCCATAGCTGACTATTTAAGGACCTCACATTTCCCTACACTGACCGCTACAGAAGTGGAAGATCTAGACGCCCCTTTTTCCACTGAGGAGGTTCAGAGAGTTATTGAATCCTCTCCTAATGGCAAGAGTCCCGGCCCCGACGGATATACTATTGCCTATTACAAAGCTTTTAAAGACAAATTAATCCCCATACTCACGAGAGCCTTTAACACTATATCTGACCAATCGCCCTTCTCCCCACAATCTCTCGAAGCCCATATTGCAGTTCTACCCAAAGAGGGTAAAGACCCCAGTCTATGCTCCAGCTACCGCCCAATCTCCCTATTAAATATTGATATAAAGCTTTTCGCTAAATTGATCGCAAACCGCCTTAAACTACTGTTGCCTGGCCTGATACATGGAGATCAAGCGGGGTTTGTCTTAGGGCGAGAAGCCAGGGACAATACCACCAAAGTGCTCAGCATGATCCACTATGCAGGTCAGCTCTCATCCCCATCTATCCTTCTGTCAACAGATGCAGAAAAAGCTTTTGACAGAGTGGACTGGGATTTTATGGCCGGAATATTGAGACATCTGGGACTTGGTGGCATCTGTCTCCACAGAATCCTATCCCTCTATACCTCCCCATCCGCCAAAATTAGGATTAATGGCACCCTTTCTGACTCCTTTCCAATTTTCAACGGTACGCGACAGGGATGCCCGCTATCCCCATTGCTCTTTGTCCTCTGCATGGAAGCACTGGCCCGAAGCATTAGGGCTAACCCAAATATTTCAGGATTGATAGTAAGGGGGACCGAATACAAATTGGCATTATATGCCGATGATCTACTCGCAATAATCATGAATCCGGTCACCTCTCTGCCAAATTTAATGGTGGAGTTTGAGAAGTTTGGAGTCCTCTCTAACTTCAAAATAAATTACTCCAAATCTATTGCTATGAACTTAACTACACCTCCTGCTATGGTAGAAAGCCTGAAACAAGCCTTCCCCTTCACCTGGCATGATCATAAATTAAAATATCTGGGGGTGTTACTGACCAATGACTTATCCAAAGTGTTTTCCCTAAATTTTAAACCCTTATTGTCTAGGCTTCGTTTAGACTTCCTGTTATGGAAAAAGCTGAGACTGTCCTGGTTCGGAAGGATCAACGTAGTAAAAATGAATGCCCTCCCCAGGATTTTATTCTTTCTCCAGACCCTTCCGATACACATCCCCCTGCTATGGCTTCGAGACGTCCAGAGGCTTATCCGTACATTTGTATGGGGTGGAAATACACCTAGATTTAAACATGATACTTTGTTCAGGAGAAAACATCAAGGGGGGCAACAACTCCCACATATCCCTAACTATTACCACGCAGTACACCTGAACAGGATAATGGAATGGACACGTGCCAAGGATCGCAAACAATGGGTCCTCCTAGAGGAGGGCTGTCTCCCATATTATATAGAAATTGCACCTTGGCTCCCTACCCTCCCGAAGGTGTCACACCCCACGGTTTCTCCCACGCTCGGATTATGGGCCAAGCTGAGATCCCAGAGTTATATATCCTCCAAATGGTCCCCCTTAACCTCTTTTCTTTATAACTCCGAATTTGCCCCGGGCCTTCAAGGGACTGCTTTCACCCCATGGACGGAAGCTGGGATCTTTAGAGTCGGTCAGCTGGTGAGCTCGGGTAGGGTGCGCTCCTTTTCAGATATTCAGTCCTCTTGGAACTTACACAGTGCTGAGTTTTGGAGGTTCCTGCAGGTCCGCAATTTCATATCATCTCCCAAGAACTTCTCTGATGTAACTAGAGACCTTACTGGATTTGAGAGACTATGTATCTCCCCCAGTACACCCACACATACAATTTCACAAATTTACACGTTGATCATGGAAAATTTCTTCCCACAACCTCCTACCTTCTTGGCTTCCTGGGAAAGGGAATTGTCGGGGCTACCTACTCAAATTAACTGGGAATCCGTGTTTAGGAACGCTCAGGCGAGTTCTTTATGCATTTCGACACTAGAGACCCTATATAAACTTATATATAGGTGGTATAGGACCCCTCGTGTTCTCAATAGAATGTTTCCCTCTCTTTCGAATATGTGTTGGAGATGCAACAATGCCCCGGGGAGTTTTATACATATTTGGTGGGATTGCCCTCTTATAACTCCATTTTGGACAGAAGTATTTAAATGCACCGAACAGATAGTAGGTGACGAAATCCCGAGAGACCCAGATTTCTGGCTCCTTAATCACACCCCCGCAGGATCACACCCCTACAAACATTCCCTGTTAAGACACCTTTGCAACGCTGCTAAAGCGGTGATCCCAATTCTTTGGAGATCTACCTCTCCACCTTCAATTAAAATGTGGTTCACAAAGATTGATCACTTTTTGGACATGGAAGACCTGGTTTCCTTCTCATCCGGGAAAACAGTTAACTTTATAGCTATTTGGTTTCCCTGGTACGACTTTAAAGATACATCGCAATATCGGTCCTATATTGCGACATAACCCCCCTCATGTGGGTGAACGGGCCCATATTCATATCTGTATCATTATTTATACCCACACCCATATTCCAACAACGCTGTTTCTGTACTATGGCCCAGACTCAGGATTGGTGGAGATCACCCATACGCTCCCCAAACAGTCTGCCCGCACCATGCAGACCGTCACACCTGACCCTGCCCACCCTAACCTTTCCTTGCTCATCCTCTTTTCCTCTTCTCTCTTCTCCTTTTTTCTTCTATCTCTTTCCCATTCATTGATGCTGTTTTGATATTATGCTCTTCTCTTATAAACTTTAATGATGACAGAAATACAGACAGATATTCATCGACTAAGGGCGCTCTATGTGTGATGTACTGATGGATATATGCTACGGGATATTTTGTATGCCCTCCTTTTGTTTTTGAAAATGTTTCTGTAATGTTCTTGAATACTGCTTTGACTAATAAAAACAGTTTACACAAAAAAAGAAAGGCACCGTGTGACTGGTGAGGACTTTCAGAACCCTTGCTGAGGTTCGACTACATATCTTTGGATGTACCTCCAGCGGTGAATGTGTGTATAAACTGTCCGGTTAAGACTGTGCCCAAATAGTCCCTGTATTGTATGTCTATTCCTCCGACATAGGAGGGGAGGGTGTAGATTCCACCATTGGTGTTCCTGGCAGCTTTCCAGTTCATATCTATTTTTATTAATTGTATTATTAAAACTACCAAAAGTTTTAATTGCTGTGTACTCATCCACCCATTTCTAGATACACTTAGCGCTGCTATTTTCTTGTGTATTGTGTTGTGGTTAGTAGGTTTGACTATAATCTACATTGAGCAGCTGCATTAGAACAACACACCCAAAAGCTCCTGATTCTACCTCAGGTTACTTTCTTTTTGTTTTTCTAAGACGTGTTTCACTGCACAGTGCATCATTAAGCCCCAGGAATCTGGGAGGTTGGTCTACTCTCGGGAGTCTAGGAGAGCACCCTAAAAATTGGGAATCTCTCAATATTAGGGGAGAGTAGACATGTATAAATCACAGTTATATAATATTTGTGTGCAGGAGTTGTGCTCATTTCAGAAGTGGTCTTCATATCGTATGGTGTTGACAATGGTGATATGTTGGATAGATTTCACATTAGATTGAATGTGTATGTGTAGCTTGGACATGTGCTGGTTAAAGATGAGTAGTTATTGGTAGTAGAGAATATTATTATCTGTGGTAAGGGTGTGGGTGCTGAAGCTGAATGGCTTCAACCTGCAATGTAGGCGTGAGTGGTACACATGACATAAGAGACATTTACAAGTTTAATTTGTTGTGCTGCTGAGTTCTTGTTATTCTGTTGGAACAACAGAATAATACTTTGCTTGCAAGATTGTAAGCTTGCGAGCAGGGGATCCTGGCAGTGGAATGCTGGCGGGGGGGAGGGGACGAGCGCAATGAGCGCCATGCTTGGGACCTGCGGCTCTCTTCCCACTCTGTGGGTGTCGTGGACACCCATGAGTGGGAATAGTCCCTGTTGGTCGGCATGCCGACCATCGGGATTGTGAGGGGGCGGGATTTAGGGGGAGGGTATGTGACTGTCGGTCTCCGGACCGCCGGTCACATAACTAAATCCCCCAAACATACTGTGCAACGAACGAATGTATCGTTTTTCTTTTTTAATAATGACTGTAGTACAATTACTCTTATTCTGTTTATTGGATGCCATTTTCATTAATGTTTCTTATTTCTTGGGTTTTATATGTTAATATTTATTCTTGAGTACTATTTATAATGTAAGAAAATATTTTGTATTGTGGTGCTTCACAGCTGCATACACAGATGAATCTATTCAGCAATAATGTGTCCCTGGAGTTTATTTTGAAATCCTTCACCCACTCTGTCTAGAGTTTACATTTAAAGCTCCTTACACACTAGACGAGAAAGTAAAAGATATTGCTCAGAAGGGACATTCTCGTCTAGTGTGTACACTCAATATCGTTAAATCATGAGATAGTCGTATCACAAGGTGTAGAACTGTGTAATGTTTATAGCGTGTTACTTTATGTCCATTCATTGTTGGAGGGGGGGAAGGGGGGGGCTATATTATCTAAAGTTTGGGTTGTAGAAGTGGAGATGGGATGGTGTTGGGATACCAGTGCTTGGGATGCCTGCAGTCAGAATACCGACAGCTGCATCCCGACGCTCAGGATCCCGACACCTACTAGGAGACTGTAATACCCCTAATCCCTAACCTCCCTAAACCTTCTTACCTGCAGCTTGACCCTAACCCCCTGCCCCCCCCCCCCCCCCCCCCGCAGCCTAACCCTCCCCGGGGGCCTAACCATGACCCTACCCACCCCCCGCAGCCTAAATCTATCCCCCCCTTCACTGGCATCAATATCCATGTCAGGATCCCGACATCGGTATTCCGAGCAGTGTCGAGATGCATTTGTATTCTGGCGGGAACCGGATCCCGTGGAGATTCTAATTCTAGTTTATTTAGCGCTTTCTACAATATATTAGCTAGAATCTGATTGTTTGCTATCCTTAACATTACCACTTCTAAAAACCCACATTTTAGTAAATATACCCCGGAGAGTTGATGATTATAGGGAATGTAGTCACGTTGCCGGCGGTTTGGAGCCCGGCAGTCAGGATACCGATGCCTGAATCCCGACCACTATAAATACCGACAGCCAGAATGCTGACTGACAGGGGCTATTCCCACTCCTGGGTGTCCATGACACCCAGAGACTGGAAAAAAAACCCAGTGGAGTGCGCAACAAGCCTGCAAGGAGCTTCATTGCGCTCACCCCCGCCGGCATTCTGGTGGCCGGGATCCCGGCGTCGGCATGCTGACCGCTGGGATCCCGGCTGCCGGCATACCATACCCAACCCGATTATAGTTATTGTAATGTCTCTATTATTAATGTTTAATATGTTTGTTTATTTATTGGATAAGTAAAGGAAGTACAGGATAAGCCCCATCTACTGTACCTCTCTGTACATTCTGTATCTGACACAGATAAAATGCTAATGGAGGAGTTCTGAATTGCCTGGTGTGGGGACTCTTCATCTAATAAGCATCTGTCACAATGAAGCATAACATTGCTAATTCTGCAGCTTATTAGTAGAAGTGGAATTTTATGCATCTGCAATTAAAGGTTAGGAGGAGATATCTATGAAATCTCCGGCATTACCTATGCAGCTAAGGCCCCAATACTTCTTTCCTACAAAAATAGGTGAGAAATAATCTAATCACCTAGGTAAAGGAATGATGAACATGCCTCCTAATGAGATTCTGTATTTGGGATTTTCAGTGCTCATTACCACAGCATCCTGCTATGAACGCAAGCAGACTTATTTTAGGTTTGTAGTTCTCTAATAACAACTGGTGATTAATATTAGTTCATATACAACAACTACATCCTAGCAATCTGAAACCAGAACAAACAACCTGTAATATAGTCAATTATATATTAATTTCAGTATGAAAAAATGTTGTTCTTCAGCAATTATAAGTACGAATGCCTGTTTTAGACACCTGCATGGGATTTAAGTGACTTTTCATCGACATTTGCGGAATGCAAATCATTTCAGCTATGTGGGCTTAGCTGATGGCAATGTTAGTTACATTACATAGTATAATTACAACCCAGCCATTCCAAGTAAGATTTTCACTGAGCTCGACTTCTTGGGCAAAATAATAAATGGTCGGACACTGCTCAGTAAGTGCTGATAAGTGCACATATTTATCTTCAAGAAAATTTAACTTTTTAGTTAATCCTCAACATTTAGCTGTCTCTGGAATAACTTGATGTGTGGGATAGCTGCAGAACTATATGGATGCCAAACCTTATGCTTTCTTTTACCTTTTGAGTACTTTTCTGTCTTTGCATTGAAATAAAACCACTGTTTTACTATCAGCGATGTCAATTGTTTTACTCATAATGTATATTTTGTGTATTTGCAGAGGTGTATTTATTGAAAAGGCCGAATCTTATGACACAAAAGTCACCACGTTTGAAACAACCACAAGTAAACCACGTGTCAGCCCACCGGTATGCCCAGGGGAGGGGCCTAAACTGAGGCTCAAAAATAGGTAAGAAAGATTGTATAGCCATAGTGGTTACTTACTGACCAGAGCTGTAATCATGGATCCCTTTGTGACCCTTTCCTACATCTGTCAAGCATAATATTTGTTGCTGAATACGTCTCTATTTTTTAGAACTAACAGTCTAAACCAATAAGGGGCGACAAGAAGGGGAAGGGGGGGGGGGGGGGCGAGCACTAATTGCCTGGGCTAGTTGGAGGGACCCAGGCCTGCCTCTGGCACCCCCTCCCGCTCTTCCGCATTGCAGCAGTCCCCAATCCAGCATATGTTACTGTCTGCTGGGCTGCAGTAGGACCAGAAAGGCTGCATCCTCTGCATGGGGAGTGATCAAAGTGATTATGCCAGCCCCCCTCTTCCCCCCAGAATAGCTCACAGCACCCCCATGTTCAGTACTACAAATACTTTTTTCCATTTTATTTCTAAGGGTGCATGGCCACGATCCCAAAATGTCCCATGCTCGTCTCAGCTCTCTACGGCACTGAAACCAATGGGGTGCTTTACTAAAGAAAGGGATGACAAAGCCGCTGATTATTGGCGGCTTTGACCTATAGTACTAAAATGGCAATAGGAAAATATGCTGATTATCTTCAGCCTCTCCAGTACTCAACAAAAACTTTATATGAGGAATGAAGAATACCAAATAGTGCTGTACTTAGCTCAAAATTATGATGACAATAAATACAGTATGTGGTAGAAGATGGTAAATAAATTCACATTGATACCAGGAATCCTCCTTTTATAGATGAGATACTAATCAAAGGGTCCTATTATTCACTACAATGCAAAATGTACCTCAAAAATACAGATAAAAAAAGCACATGATAGTACATTATCTTAAAAAAACAATCTGGCTAACAATTAGGCACCACGATAGGTGCACCCCGACCCCCAAACATTGGAGACACACCAGTTAATGTATTGACTGCGAAAGAACAGGGGTTATCCATTATATACCATTGCACACAAGTTCCAAATGGCCACTAATTTGCCGGTTTCAACAAGAACACTTCGTAGAGAGGCCCATGTACTTTGATATTATGGTAGAGCAGCAACTCATAAACCTCTAATCACAAAGAATAATGCAGCCAAGTGCTTACGATGGTGTAAAGAAAGCAAAAACTGGACAGTAGAGGCGAGTGTTATAGAGTGACGAATCATGATTTACAATTTTCAGATCAGATGGACGTGTTTGGCGATTGCCAGAAGAGTGTACAGTACCTACAGTAAGACATGGTGGCGATGGTGCTATGCTGTTGGGCTGTTTCAGCTGGTTTGGCATGGGTCCACTAGTTGTAATGCATGGTCATATTAACTTTGAGAAGTGTATAGAGATGTTCTCGAAAACACTGTGCTCCCCATTGTGGCAGTTCTTTGCAATTGACAAATGTTTTTATCAGGTGACAATGCCACCTGTCATGTTTCCATGGAAATACTGAACTGGTTTACAGAAAACCCGGTTGGACTCAGTAACCCGGTTGGACTGGCCAGCTCAGAGTCCAGATCTTAACCCCACTGGGACAAATTGGAGTGACGGGTACATTCTAGGCCGACTTGACTTTCTTCAGTGTCACAGTCGGCCACTGTACTTAAGGCAGAATGGGCAAAACATACTGCCTGTTGAAATCCAGGAACTTGTGCATGGTTTGCCAAGAAGGGTGCCTGCTGTAATCACTGCACATGGTGGACCTACAAAGTAATGACGTCAATAAAATCCTGTTGATCTATTTGCTGTCAGTGTCCAATCACTTTTGTCTACATATATATATATATATATATATATTAGTGCTGGGCAAGTTAACGCATTATTAACGCGTTAACTCCATAAGACAATAACGGCGATTAATATTTTTAACTGAGTTAACGCTTCTGCTGCTGCTGCGCCGGAAGCAGTAATTCATCTGACCCCCTGGATGGAGAAGCCGCTGGATGCCGCCGGAGAAGAGGAAGCCGCCAGCCGCCAAAACCTCTTGAGACTGAGACTCCGGTAAGCTTGTCCACAACACACATAGTTAAATGAAGACAAAAAAATTTGTGTGGGGTCCCCCCTCCTAAGCATAACCAGCCTCGGGCTCTTTGAGCCGGTCCTGGTTGTAAAAATACAGGGAAAAAATTGCTTAGGGTTCCCCCATATTTAAACAACCAGCATCGGGCTATGTGCCTGGTCCTGGTTCCAAAAATATGGGGGACAAAAGATGTAGGGGTCCCCCGTATTTTTAAAACCAGCACCGGGCTCCACTAGCCAGAGAGATAATGCCACAGCCGGGGGAACACTTTAATATAGGTCCCTGCGGCTGTGACATTACCCCCCCAACTATTCACCCCTGGCCGGGGTTCCCTGGAGGAGTGGGAACCCCTTCAATCAAGGGGTCCCCCCCTCCAGGCACCCAAGGGTAAAGCCTGAGGCTGTCCCCCCCCATCCGTGGGCGGTGGATGGGAGGCTGATAGCCTTTGTGTAAAAAATTATTTTTTTTTTTTTCGTGGTAGAACTACAAGTCCCAGCAAGCCTCCCCCGCAAGCTGGTACTTGGAGAATCACAAGTACCAGCATGCGGGGAAATAACGGGCCCGCTGGTACCTGTAGTTTTACTACAAAAAAAATACCCCCCAAAAAACACAATGCACACACCGTGAAAATACAACTTTATTACATACATGAACACCTACATACACACATACTTACCTATGTTGACACAAAGCCCCTCGGTCCTCTTCTCCAGTAGAATCCATGGGGTACCTGTAAATAAAAATCATACTTACAAACAATCCTTGCATAGTTCTGTCCTCTTCTTTTCCGATGTAATCCACGAACTTGATTAAAATAAAAAAACGGAAACCTGATCCACGCGACTAAAGGGGTTCCATGTTTACACATGGAATCCCTTTTCCCGAATGTCGGGACCCCCCACGTGACTTCTGTCACTGAAGGTCCCTGTAGCCAATCAGGGAGCCCCACGTCATGGCGCTCTCCTGATTGGCTGTGCACTCCTGCCCTGTCAATCAGGAAGAGCGCACTGCCTAGAATGGAGGGGAGCACTCCTCCATTCTAGTCAATGATGAGAACTTTGCGGTCTGCGGTAGACCGCGAGGGTAATTGGCGTCACTCTTGTGCCCATTCTAGGGAACAAGAGTATCAGATTGTACAATCAATGGTCCAGATTGCCACTGATATTCATGCTCACCTATCCCTACACAACAAATCAGAACCCAAGAGCATGTCTATCACATTTTTATCATTTACATCCTCATTTTATATCAGTAAGCACTAATTGAGAGTTAGACAATGAGCCATCTGCCCCCCCACCCCCCACCCTCTTCCATCCCAAAAGAGTAGTCTCCGACTGTCTATACATCAGGCTGCTGATCCGGTCTGTTTTAAAATATTAGTTTGGGTTAAGATGTTTAATTGTTCTATAGATGCCTCCTTTCTTATGTAATTGTGCCTAAGAAAAGAGGGCTAGGCACTGTCCAATTAGTTCACATATTGTTCCTGGAAACCATAATGATAGTAATAGTGAATAATGGGATGATGGCCTTTCTCTGCAGAACAAAAGTAAATGATCAAAGTTAGACCATAGCATATATGCAATAACTACCTTCCCCATGGCAGCTATCACAAGACATGGTTATTGGCAGCAATACCCAGCGATAGCTGCTGCCAATGGTAGCCATTGATAAATAGCAAAAAAAAAGACCTAATTACGGGGCTTCATAAATGAGTCTCTTTGTCGTCTACTCTGCACTTAGATTTAAAAATTATTTGGTGCCTTTACACAATGTAGCTCATATGACCATCCAAGGCTATGACGCCAGCAGATATCTATTTATATACAGTACTCTAAGAAGGAATCCAGACATAGGACAATTATTTTACACAGTGTGTCAAGTACGCCATCATAAGGGAACATTTCCCATAGAAGAGCATGCACAGATTAACACATTGCTTCTGCCTTTTCTTTAGAAGTATAGGAGTATGTATTACTGCTGCGGCTGTACATTAAGTCATCTCCACTTAAATAAATCAATGCATATTTAAATTATATTAGAATAAGACAGATACTGAAAGAGACATTCCATGCCATTATGATGACAGAGACTGGTTCCAATCAGTTAAGCACATGTTATTTTATGGTAACACTAGGATCAGTAACACTATCATTCTGGGCCTGGGCCACTGGGAGAGGCAGTATTAAGGGGCTGATTCAATCACCTGTAAGATTATGCCTGAGCTGCTACAAGTGGTTTAGCGGGAGGTGTCTCAGCGCTGATTTCTGCTTGCAGTCTGTGGAGTGTCAGGTAGAAATCAGCCTAAAGGCCCATACACACGGTGAGATTCGGGCTATGCCCGATTCTCACTATGTGACGGGGGCTAGATCGGCATCGCAAGCACATAATGACTGTGCTTGCGATACTGACTATGTGCGATTTTGGCTAAGTGTCAATTTTGACTATCTCTTCTATATCTTCAAAATTGACTTGCCTGCACAGTCTATCTATGCTTGCGATGCTGACCGCGTGGGACCGCGCATCGGCATCGAATCGGGATCGCAAGGTGACTTTCACCTTGCAATCTGCACTAACTTTTCTTACGATTAGAAAATATCTCCCTGTGTGTACACACCATAAGATAATTGCTCTTCAGCATATAGTTGAAAAATGTCTTCATATAGCTAACAATAGAATGCCAGTTTCCTCAGCCCAATAGTTTTGGCCTTATCTTACTTATTTAATTTACATGGACATGAAACTGTATTGTTCCGGGGGCGATAAATATCCCATTGTTCAGATTTGGTTTGTTAATACTGTATATGCACAGCGTGGACCACCCTGGCACCAGTATAGCCACCTACACCTTTCCACACAAGTGTGCATATGAAGCTTTAAAGTGGATGAATGAAATTGATTTGCTGGTTCTGTAATAGGGAACAGGCAGAGCCCCAGGAAATACAGCATCATATATAAGTCCCCTGGACTAGGGCTAGTGAGAGGGGCATGCACCTCTATATACCTCTAACAAATCACTCAGAGAGTAGTGCATATCCTTTCCAATATTAAATGTCCTGTGAAGCCATGGGGATGTTTCAAGAACAATGCCTGGTTTGTATCACAGATCAACACCATTTAGATTTGTGGCTTTAAGTTTCACAAACTTGTGTCAGAAAATAATTTCTGCCAACATAGGAAGATTTATTGGGTTGCACTGCTTCAGGGACTTATCCTGTCATCAGGGAAGCATACAAAACCCCTTTTACAAAATGTTGACCACCTCTGTTTAACATGGCAGGACACCGTCTTCTCTGTTGCTCTGGGAGATATGCCTCTTTTTTCCAGTGTTTTACATGCATAAGCTGAGTTGCAAGCCGTGGCACGGTTGTTAAAACAAAAAGTCACTGCTGGCCAAAGATTCTCTCACATAGTGAGGAATGTCTTTGTACATAGTAAATGTATAGACCACTTGGGTTGGGCTGTCAAAATAAAAAGCAGATTAACCCAAAGACAAGTTGTATAAACTGCTAATGTGCAGTTAAAAGAAAAACAATCTGCACATGTGGGACCAAATAAATAAAGGACAGATTATGAAGATTTAAACCCTGACTATATCTTGCTTACAGAGCTACATGCTTCATGATTTTTCTATTTATTAACATAGTACAGGTGCAATAAACGGGATCGGTACGGGCAGTGTCGGACTGGGGCATGTAGGGCCCACCGGGGGAATACAGTGGTAAGTGCCCTTGTTTATGGGTGTGGCCAGTCTCTAGAGGGGGTGTGCCCAGCCGCCACATTGGTTTGCCTAACCATTTTGCAAGCGTTGGTCCCCTAGATAAATATATACAGTAAATACTGTAGTGCATGCATGATAATGTACTAGATTAGTAACAACACAGTCTGGAACCTGATCCCTAGAGGAGGAGGGCCCCCAAGGCAGTAGGGCCCACCGGTGGTTTCCCCTGTACCCCTGTGAGCCAGTCCAACACTGGGTACGGGATCCCAGTGTACAGAATGCCGAATGTCACTACATCGACATTGGCATCCCAGGTGCCAGAATGCCGGCAGCCAGGTGAGTGCATTGAGGGGCGAGCCCCCTGATCAAGAGTCTGGTTTTTCTTTTATTGCTCCTCTCCCTGATAATATATACCACAACTTCTTTCTAGGTGACTAAGCTATATAATAGTGAAAACGCAATCCAAATTTATCCCGTAGTTTATGCGTGATACTGGAACAAACAGACAAACAAAAATTATGAAAATCAAGTGATTACTGGCTAATTTAAATAATGGTCTGTAATTAATAAGAGGCCAAATCAGATCGACATATTGTCTGCTCTTCCAGTTGGCCATACACACTACACGATATGCACTGCATCTTTAATGATATCTTTTAGTTGACCCTGCAGCACCAGCAGCCAGAGGAAGTTGTTAACCACATGCAGGAACGCATAATAATGCATAAACATTAGACAACGTAGATGATTTGTTGTTCCGATACGGCAAATATTCCCAGTATTGTCCTAGTGTGTATCCGGCCTTAGACTTTGCTGTTTAAAAGGAGGAAAACACAGCGGTGAAGAATCATTGTTCTAAAAAAAATTTAAAACACAAAGGGGTGGATTTTAATATCTGTCCTGATTGTTGTATGCCATATTTAGGAAATTATTTGCTTAGTTATTTTAACATCAAGGGGAAAATTTAATTTGAAGCAATTTGCTGAAATCCTAGTTTTATGGCAATTTTTTAGTGAGTTGGAAACTGCTAGAGGAACTGAAGACAACATCGATGGAAAATGATTGGATGTAATAAACTGCTAAATTACTAAACAATACCATAGATAAAGTTATTTAGAATTAGCCACAGATTCTGCAGGACTGTGCAGAGAACTTGGCTATCAAATCCCGGCAGTCGGGATCCTGACAGTCAGGAGACCTACAGCGGGATCCCAATGACCAGAATCCTGACACATACTGGTGAGTATTTTCCCCCTACTCCTAATCCTACCCCTAATCCACCCCTTCCACAGCCTAACCCTAACTTCCCCCTCCCACGGCCTGACCTTAACCTACCCCTCCTGGTGGTAGGAGACCCTAGTATCTTAGTAGTAACTTTGCAGTTAGAAAATCTTACTCATCAATGTTAGGATGGGGGATAGTTGAGAGCTGCATATCATACGGGGCAGGAAAGCATATTTACCATGTAAATGGCTGATAGGTATGACAGGGTTGTGTGTAAACGCTGGCTTCTTGGTTGCAATGTAGGCCATGGTGCAGGCTATGATGCATACCACAACGAATACACAGAGTGGATGTGGTTTTGGGGGATCCATCTCAACAATCTGTATGGGCGATGCAACAAAATCACCCAATGGAAGGAGCTGAATGACACCATATAGTTCTCATAGTTTTTATACAGGATCAAATAGCTCAGTGAGTAGGGGATTTGATTAGAATTCAACAGGTTATAGGTTTGAATCCTGGTTATGGCAGTATATTGAAATGTGTTATTTAATAAAGAGTATTGTAACTGAATAACAGTGAGCTCTCAAGTTAAGTGCATGAATGTGAACTCCCCAAAGCCCTGAACCGCCGATATTGACTATCTTTACTTGAGATTTTGACTACGAATATGAAATTTGTAATTTCAGTTTGTGCAGCTCTACTACACGTGCGATCTCACACTTGCACAGCAAAAAAAACTCCCCCTGTAGGTGGCGACTATCTGATCGCAGGACTGCAAAAATCGCTGCCCAGCGATCAGATCTGAATTAGGCCCTAAGGTCATGGGATTCCCACCACGGCGCTAACTGTGGGGAGTTTGTATATTCTCCCTGTGCATACTTCAGTATACTTCAGAGTTTTGACTATACATGATTAGAATAATACAAAGATGATATTTAGACCATATAAATGTCATCTTTGTATTATTAATATCTTTTTTGTACTATTCTAATACTTTTTATTGTCAAAAATCACACTAAATCACATGTGTGTGTGTAAATCTGGCTCTGATACTAGCCAATGCCTCCCTAGCCATTGACCTCACCGCACCTCACCAAGTAAAGGGCAGTTTATGGTATCCAGGGCCGGATTAACAATGGGGCGGATGGAGCTGGAGCTACAGGCCCCCCACAGATGTGACAGTGTTGACAGAAGAAAAAAAAAATCCTATCACAGACTACCAGCGGCCGCCCTCTCTCCCATGCACCTCCTCCTCTGGCTCCAGCAGTGAGCACTCTCACTTTAGATCCATACAGACAGTGTGACGGCTGCCCCTCCCCTCCAGTTTCTCCTTCACTCACTGTCCCAAGCCCCACCCCCAGACTACACAGGGAGCTGCTGCTGCATGAAGCCTGGTAAGTTTAATGGCTTCTTGATTGGTAGCATCGATTAGTGTGGGACGGGTGTACTGTATGCGTGTGTGTATATTGTATGTATGGGTACTGTACATTAAGTGTGGTGTGTACTATATGTGTGTGTCCTCTGTGTGAACTGTATGTGTGTGTATACTGTATGTGTGTGTCCTGTATGTGTATGTTTGTGTACCATATGTGTGGTGTGTGTGTGTATATTGTACATGTGTGTGTAGTGTGTACTGTGTGTATATGTGGGGGTGTACTTTATGTGTGTGTAGTGGGTACTGTGTGTGTATATGTGGTGGTGTGTGTATATGTGTGGTGGTGGTGGTTGGGTATGTACTTTATGTGTGCATAGTGGGTGTGTGTGTTTGTGTGTATATGTGGTGGTGGTTGGGTGTGTACTTTATGTGTGCGTACTGTGTGTGTGTGTGTGTGTGTGTGTATGTGTGTGTGTGTGTGTGTGTGTGTGTATGTGGTGGTGTGGGGTGGTGAATGTGTTTGTGGGCACTGGATTGTTGAAATTGTTCAATGAATGGGTAATGAGTGCTAGGTGGGGGTAGTTAACGGGTGCTGCTGTGTGTGTAGTAAGGGGTTCTGCAGTGTGTGTAGTAAGGGGTGCAGCCGCATACCTCCCAACTTCAGCAGGGAGGAAAGAGGGAGAAGGCGTGCAGGAGGTGCGAAGTAGAGGGGCCGTTGCCTTGGGTGGAAAGGCAGGGTCTTGCAGCACGACCCCTGAATTCATCATTTTTGGGGGGTGCCCAGTGCTCCCTGAACAGCTCGGAAGTCCCCTGCTCAGATTGCAGAGCGTCAGTGATCACAGGCTCTCCCAACTGCACCACCCAAGCCCCCCGCCTGCGGGGCACTGCGGCACGTGTGCAGGACAGCGGGATAGTGTCCAAATAGCGGGACTGTCCTACTGGAATCGGGACAGTTGAGAGGCATAGTGCTGTGTGTGTAGTAAGGGGTGCTGGTGTGTGAGTGTAGTAACGGGTGCTGCTGTGTGTGTAGTAAGGGGTTCTGTGGTGTGTGTGTGTCTAGTAACGGGTGCTGCTATGTGAGTGTAGTGTATTAATGTGAGTGTAGTGTATTAAGTGGTGTGAGTGTAGTAAGGGGTGCTGCAGTGTGAGGGGAGCTTTATAGGTGCTGATAGAGTGGATGAATGTGCTAATGGCTACTGGTTATTGAATGCAAAGAGGGCAATTGAGGTGATTGAAGGAAGGCACTTGCCACAGCCCATGATGCAGACCACACCCCCACACCACTGGTCATGTTCCCCCCACCCCACACACACATCACGTGTCACATCCTTGGAAGCCGCGTATGATAGGCCCTTTGGAAATTTCAGCTCCAGGCCCATGTGGACCTTAATCTAGCACTGATGGTATGAGTGGTATTCATGTGACCGGCGGTCGGGAGACCGACAGTCACATGACCTCCTCCAGCATCCTGACCCCTCACTATCCCGATGGTCGGCATGCCGACCAACAGGGACCATTGCCACTCATGGCGAGCGCAGCAAGCCTGCAAGGGGCTTGCTGCACTCGCCCTTCCCCACCGGGATCCCGGCATTGGTATGCTGCCGGGATCCCGGCGTCGGAATGCTGACCGGCGGTCAGCCATACTTCACCCGATGGTATCACATGACTTGTGACCAGAGTTCTAAAGAATTATAGCGATCAGACACAAGTCCCTGAATTTGCTCACGTACATGCTGTGTCATGGAAACGACTGAGCATAGAACTTGTTTGATGTCCCTTGAAAGTGTTCTGTACATTTGTTTAAAAAATAATTTTGGTGGTTAACTAGAATGAAATTGCTTAAAAATAATTGTCTTGTACATGAACAGCATTTTTAATCTACTGTGTTCATACTTTATGTCTCCTTAGGCAAAGTGTGTCAGTTTCCCGTCCCCATTCCTGGCATTCAACCAAATTACTGGAGAATCAAGCCAATCCCAGCATGATGCAAATATCTCAGGGGACGTTAGGATCTCCATGGCACCAGGCTTATCACTCAAGGTAAGAAACAAGATGTTTATTAGGTGCGGGAAGGAACAGTCGAGGAGCTTCTATCTCACTTTTAGACAGAGAGGTTTTCTCTGAAGTATTCAATCAAGGCATAGATGTTACCAAAGAGAAATGCAATATATCTTTTATCATAATTATTATTAATAGTCTATCACGCAGATGTTTTCATATTTTTTTTGTACTTTTTAAGCTCTCATTTCATATTGATAAACACGTCATAGTATAGAAGCCCTTAGCTCCGGCTCTGATAACAATATGATATGAAAAGGAATTCATTTGAAATATAATGTAAGCATGCTGGCTTACATTATTACATTTTTTTTTCCCCAAGAGTCATTTAACATAAAATAAAGAAATGAATAGATGCATTATCATATAAAGCGCTCTAAAGCAAAACTTTAGAAAAAAAAAATGAAGAAAAACATTCCGTGAAACGATAAAAGAAAAATGTATGTGTATGTATATGTATATATTAGTGATGTGCACCGGAAATTTTTCGGGTTTTGGTTTTGGATTCGATTCCGCGGCCGTGTTTTGGATTCGGACGCGTTTTGGCAAAACCTCCCTGAAATTTTTTTTGTCGGATTCGGGTGTTTTTTTTTTACAAAAAACCCTCAAAAACAGCTTAAATCATAGAATTTGGGGGTCATTTTGATCACATAGTATTATTAGCCTCAATAACCATAATTTACACTAATTTCCAGTCTATTCTGAACACCTCACAATATTATTTTTAGTCCTAAAATTTGCACCGAGGTCGCTGGATGACTAAGCTAAGCGACCCAAGTGGCCGATACAAACACCTGGCTCATCTAAGAGTGGCACTGCAGTGTCAGACAGGATGGTACTTCAAAAAAATAGTCCCCAAACAGCACATGATGCAAAGAAAAAAAGAGGCGCAATGAGGTAGCTGTGTGACTAAGCTAAGCGACCCAAGTGGCCGACACAAACACCTGGCCCATCTAGGAGTGGCACTGCAGTGTCAGGCAGGATGGCACTTCAAAAAAATAGTCCCCAAACAGCACATGATGCAAAGAAAAAAAGAGGCGCAATGAGGTAGCTGTGTAACTAAGCTAAGCGACCCAAGTGGCCGACACAAACACCTGGCCCATCTAGGAGTGGCACTGCAGTGTCAGACAGGATGGCACTTAAAAAAAATAGTCCCCAAACAGCACATGATGCAAAGAAAAAAAGAGGCGCAATGAGGTAGCTGTGTGACTAAGCTAAGCGACCCAAGTGGCCGACACAAACACCTTGCCCATCTAGGGATGGCACTGCAGTGTCAGATAGGATGGCACTTAAAAAAAATAGTCCCCAAACAGCACATGATGCAAAGAAAAAAAGAGGCGCAATGAGGTAGCTGTGTGACTAAGCTAAGCGACCCAAGTGGCCGACACAAACACTTGGCCCATCTAGGAGTGGCACTGCAGTGTCAGACAGGATGGCACTACAAAAAAATAGTCCCCAAACAGCACATGATGCAAAGAAAAAAAGAGGCGCAATGAGGTAGCTGTGTGACTAAGCTAAGCGACCCAAGTGGCCGACACAAACACCTGGCCCATCTAGGAGTGGCACTGCAGTGTCAGACAGGATGGCACTTCAAAACATAGTCCCCAAAGAGTACATGTTGCAAAGAAAAATGAAAGAAAAAAGAGGTGCAAGATGGAATTGTCCTTGGGCCCTCCCACCCACCCTTATGTTGTATAAACAGGACATGCACACTTTAACAAACCCATCATTTCAGCGACAGGGTCTGCCACACAACTGTGACTGAAATGACTGGTTGGTTTGGGCCCCCACCAAAAAAGAAGCAATCTCTGCTTGCACAAACTGGCTCTACAGAGGCAAGATGTCCACCTCCTCCTCATCGTCCGATTCCTCACCCCTTTCATTGTGTACATCCCCCTCCTCACAGATTATTAATTCGTCCCCACTGGAATCCACCATCTCAGGTCCCTGTGTACTTCTGGAGGCAATTGCTGGTGAATGTCTCCACGGAGGAATTGATTATAATTCATTTTGATGAACATCATCTTCTCCACATTTTGTGGAAGTAACCTTGTACGCCGATTGCTGTGAGCAGCTGCACTAAACACTCTTTCGGAGTACACACTGGAGGGGGGGCAACTTAGGTAAAATAAAGCCAGTTTGTGCAAGGGCCTCCAAATTGCCTCTTTTTCCTGCCAGTATACGTACGGACTGTCTGACGTGCCTACTTGGATGCGGTCACTCATATAATCCTCCACCATTCTTTCAATGGTGACAGAATCATATGCAGTGACAGTAGATGACATGTCAGTAATCGTTGGCAGGTCCTTCAGTCCGGACCAGATGTCAGCACTCGCTCCAGACTGCCCTGCATCACCGCCAGCGGGTGGGCTCGGAATTCTTAGCCTTTTCCTCGCAGCCTCAGTTGCGGGAGAATGTGCAGGAGGAGCTGTTGACGGGTCACGTTCCGCTTGACTTGATAATTTTCTCACCAGCAGGTATTTGAACCTCTGCAGACTTGTGTCTGCTGGAAAGAGAGATACAACGTAGGTTTTAAATCTAGGATCGAGCACGGTGGCCAAAATATAGTGCTCTGATTTCAACAGATTGACCACCCGTGAATCCTGGTTAAGCGAAGTAAGGGCTCCATCCACAAGTCCCATATGCCTAGCGGAATCGCTCTGTTTTAGCTCCACCTTCAATCTCTCCAGCTTCTTCTGCAAAAGCCTGATGAGGGGAATGACCTGACTCAGGCTGGCAGTGTCTGAACTGACTTCACGTGTGGCAAGTTCAAAGGGTTGCAGAACCTTGCACAACGTTGAAATCATTCTCCACTGCGCTTGAGACAGGTGCATTCCCCCTCCTTTGCCTATATCGTAGGTAGCTGTATAGGCTTGAATGGCCTTTTGCTGCTCCTCCATCCTCTGAAGCATATAGAGGGTTGAATTCCACCTCGTTACCACCTCTTGCTTCAGATGATGGCAGGGTAGGTTCAGGAGTGTTTGCTGGTGCTCCAGTCTTCGGCACGCGGTTGCTGAATGCCGAAAGTGGCCCGCAATTCTTCAGGCCACCGACAGCATCTCTTGCACGCCCCTGTCGTTTTTTAAATAATTCTGCACCACCAAATTCAATGTATGTGCAAAACATGGGACGGCTGGAATTTGCCCAGATGTAATGCACGCACAATATTGGTGGCGTTGTCCGATGTCACAAATCCCCAGGAGAGTCCAATTGGGGTAAGCTATTCTGCGATGATGTTCCTCAGTTTCCGTAAGAGGTTGTCAGCTGTGTGCCTCTTATGGAAAGCGGTGATACAAAGCGTAGCCTGCCTAGGAACGAGTTGGCGTTTGCGAGATGCTGCTACTGGTGCCGCCGCTGCTGTTCTTTCTGCGGGAGGCAATACATCTACCCAGTGGGCTGTCACAGTCATATAGTCCTGAGTCTGCCCTGGTCCACTTGTCCACATGTCCGTGGTTAAGTGGAGATTGGGTACAACTGCATTTTTTAGGACACTGGTGACTCTTTTTCTGAGGTCTGTGTACATTTTCGGTATCGCCTGACTAGAGAAATAGAACCTAGATGGTATTTGGTACCGGGGACACAGTACCTCAATCAATTCTCTAGTTCCCTGTGAATTAACGGTGGATACCGGAAACACGTTTCTCACCACCAAGGCTGCCAAGGCCTGAGTTATCTGCTTTGCAGCAGGATGACTGCTGTGATATTTCATCTTCCTCGCAAAGGACTGTTGGACAGTCAATTGCTTACTGGAAGTAGTACAAGTGGTCTTCCAACTTCCCCTCTGGGATGACGATCGACTCCCAGCAGCAACAACAGCAGCGCCAGCGGACGTAGGCGTTACACTCAAGGATACATCGGAGGAATCCCAGGCAGGAGAGGACTCATCAGACTTGACAGTGACATGGCCTGCAGGACTATTGGCTTTCCTGTCTAAGGAGGAAATTGACACTGAGGGAGTTGGTGGTGTGGTTTGCAGGAGCTTGGTTACAAGAAGAAGGGATTTAGTTGGCAATGGACTGCTTCCGCTGTCACCCAAAGTTTTTGAACTTGTCAATGTCTTCTGATGAATGCGCTCCAGGTGACGTATAAGGGAGGATGTTCCTAGGTGGTTAACGTCCTTACCCCTACTTATTACAGCTTGACAAAGGCAACACACGGCTTGACACCAGTTGTCCGCATTTCTGTTGAAATAATTCCACACCGAAGAGGTGATTTTTTTTGTATTTTGACCAGGCATGTCAATGGCCATATTCGTCCCACGGACAACAGGTGTCTCCCCGGGTGCCTGACTTAAACAAACCACCTCACCATCAGAATCCTCCTTGTCAATTTCCTCCCCAGCGCCAACAACACCCATATCCTCATCCTGCTGTACTTCAACAGTGACATCTTCAATTTGACTATCAGGAACTGGACTGCGGGTGCTCCTTCCAGCACTTGCAGGGGGTGTGCAAATGGTGGAAGGCGCCACCTCTTCCCGTCCAGTGTTGGGAAGGTCAGGCATCGCAACCGACACAATTGGACTCTCCTTGGGGATTTGTGATTTAGAAGAACGCACAGTTCTTTGCTGTGCTTTTGCCATCTTAACTCTTTTAAGTTTTCTAGCAGGAGGATGAGTGCTTCCTTCCTCATGTGAAGCTGAACCACTAGCCATGAACATAGGCCAGGCCCTCAGCCGTTCCTTGCCACTCCGTGTCGTAAATGGCACATTGGCAAGTTTACGCTTCTCCTCAGACGATTTTGATTTAGATTTTTGGGTCATTTTACTGAGCTTTGTTTTTTTGGATTTTACATGCTCTCTACTATGACATTGGGCATCGGCCTTGGCAGACGGCGTTGATGGCATTTCATCGTCTCGGCCATGACTAGTGGCAGCAGCTTCAGCACGAGGTGGAAGTGGATCTTGATCTTTCCCTATTTTACCCTCCACATTTTTGTTCTCCATTTTTTAATGTGTGGAATTATATGCCAGCAATATATCAATAGCAATGGCCTACTACTATATATACTGCGCACAACTGAAATGCACCACAGGTATGGATGGATAGTATACTTGACGACACAGAGGTAGGTAGAGCAGTGGCCTTCTGTACCGTACTGCTATATATTATATACTGGTGGTCAGCAAACTGTGCAAAACTGAAATGCACCACAGGTGTGGATGGATAGTATACTTGACGACACAGAGGTAGGTAGAGCAGTGGCCTACTGTACCGTACTGCTATATATTATATACTGGTGGTCAGTAAACTGTGCAAAACTGAAATGCACCACAAGTATGGATGGATAGTATACTTGACGACACAGAGGTAGGTAGAGCAGTGGCCTTCTGTACCGTACTGCTATATATTATATACTGGTGGTCAGCAAACTGTGCAAAACTGAAATGCACCACAGGTATGGATGGATAGTATACTTGACAACACAGCGGTAGGTAGAGCAGTGGCCTACTGTACCGTACTGCTATATATTATATACTGGTGGTCAGCAAACTGTGCAAAACTGAAATGCACCACAGGTATGGATGGATAGTATACTTGACGACACAGAGGTAGGTAGAGCAGTGGCCTTCTGTACCGTACTGCTATATATTATATACTGGTGGTCAGCAAACTGTGCAAAACTGAAATGCACCACAGGTATGGATGGATAGTATACTTGACGACACAGAGGTAGGTAGAGCAGTGGCCTACTGTACCGTACTGCTATATATTATATACTGGTGGTCAGCAAACTGTGCAAAACTGAAATGCACCACAGGTATGGATGGATAGTATACTTGACGACACAGAGGTAGGTAGAGCAGTGGCCTACTGTACCGTACTGCTATATATTATATACTGGTGGTCAGCAAACTGTGCAAAACTGAAATGCACCACAGGTATGGATGGATAGTATACTTGACGACACAGAGGTAGGTAGAGCAGTGGCCTTCTGTACCGTACTGCTATATATTATATACTGTTGGTCAGAAAACTGTGCAAAACTGAAATGCACCACAGGTATGGATGGGATAGTATACTTGATGACACAGAGGTATAGCAGTGGACTACTGTACCGTACTGCTATATATATAGTTATACTGGTGGTCAGCAAAATTCTGCACTGTCCTCCTACTATTCTACAATGCAGCACAGATATGGAGCGTTTTTCAGGCAGAGAACGTATAATACTGGTGGTCACTGGTCAGCAAAACTCTCCTACTATATAATACTGCTGGTCCCCAGTCCCCACAATAAAGCAATTAGCACACTGAGCACAGATATTTGCAGCACACTGAGCACAGATATGGAGCGTTTTTCAGGCAGAGAACGTAGATATTTGCACTTGCAGCACACTGAGCACAGATATTTGCAGCCCACTGAACATAGAAACTGAGAGGACGCCAGCCACGTCCTCTCACGATCATCTCCAATGCACGAGTGAAAAATGGCGGCGACGCGCGGCTCCTTATATAGAATACGAATCTCGCGAGAATCCGACCGCGGGATGATGACGTTCGGGCGCGCTCGGGTAAACTGAGCAAGGCGGGAGGATCCGAGTTGCTCGGACCCGTGCAAAAAAAGGTGAAGTTAGGGCGGGTTCGGATCCCGAGGATCCAAACCCGCTCATCACTAGTATATATACAGTGCATCCAGAAAGTATTCACAGCGCTTCACTTTTTTCACATTTTGTAATGTTATAACCTTATTCCAAAATGGAATAAATAAATTTTTCCCCTAAAGATTCTACACACAAGGGTGGTCATTCTGAGTTGATCGCTCGCTAGCTGTTTTTAGCAGCAGTGCAAACACTAAGCCGCCGCCCTCTGGGAGTGTATCTTAGCTTAGCAGAAGTGCGACCAAAAGGATCGCAGAATGGCAGCAAAATATTTTCAAGCAGTTTCAGAGTAGCTCCAGACTTACTCCTACCTTGCGATCACTTCAGACTATTTAGTTCCTGTTTTGACGTCACAAACACGCCCTGCGTTCGGCCAGCCACTCCCCCGTTTCCCCAGCAACTCCCGCGTTTTTATCTGGTCTGCCTGCATTTTTACACACACTCCCCGAAAACGGTCAGTTACCACCCAGAAACACCCACTTCCTGTCAATCACTCAACGATCAGCAGTGCGACTGAAAAGCGTCGATAGACCTTGTGTGAAACGACAGTTTTTTGTGAAAGTACGTCGCGCGTGCGCACTGCGGCCCATACGCATGCGCAGAAATACCAATTTTTAGCCTGATCGCTGCGCTGCGAACAACGGCAGCTAGCGATCAACTCGGAATGACCCCCAATATACCATAATGACAATGTGCAAAAGTTTTTTTTATATATTTTTGCAAATTTATTAAAAATTAAAAACTAAGAAATCACCTGTACATAAGTATTCACAGCCTTTGCTCAATACTTTGTTGATGCACCTTTGGCAGCAATTACAGCCTCAAATCTTTTTGAATATGATGCCACAAGCTTGGCACACCTATCTTTGGGCAGTTTCACCCATTCCTCTTTGCAGCATCTCTCAAACTCCATCAGGTTGGATGAGAAGCGTCGGTGCACAGCCATTTTCAGATCTCTCCGGAGATGTTCAATCGCATTCAAGTCTGTGCTCTGGATGGGCCACTCAAGGACATTCACAGAGAAAATGGCGCTGGTGAGTGCTGAGGAAGAAGCCCCGCCCCCTCAGCGGCGGGCTTCTGTCCCGCGTTTCTGTGTAAAAAATATGGCGGGGGCCCATGCATATATACAGTGCTCAACTGTATATTTGCCCACTTTTGCCAAGAGGTCTCTAATTGCTGCCCAGGGCGCCCCCCCCTGCGCCCTGCACCCTACAGTGACCGGAGTGTGTGGGTTTAGTGTGGGAGCAATGGCGCACAGCTGCAGTGCTGTGCGCTACCTCATATGAAGACTGGAGTCTTCTGCCGCCGATTTCGAAGTCTTCTTGCTTCTGACACCGGCTTCTGTCTTCTGGCTCTGCGAGGGGGGCGGCGGCGCGGCTCCGGGATCAGACGACCAAGGGTGCGATCCTGTGTACGATCCCTCTGGAGCTAATGGTGTCCAGTAGCCTAAGAAGTAGGACCTATCTTCAGTGAGTAGGGCTGCTTCTCTCCCCTCAGTCCCACGTAGCAGAGAGTCTGTTGCCAGCAGATCTCTCTGAAAATAAAAAAACCTAACAAAATACTTTCTTTTTAGCAAGCTCAGGAGAGCTCACTAAGTAGCACCCAGCTCGTCCGGGCACAGATTCAAACTGAGGTCTGGAGGAGGGACATAGAGGGAGGAGCCAGAGCACACCAGTATCCAAATTCTTTCTTAAAGTGCCCTGTCTCCTGCGGAGCCCATCTATTCCCCATGGTCCTTACGGAGTCCCCAGCATCCACTAGGACGTTAGAGAAAAATTAATTTATTCAGTTTTGGAATAAAGCTGTAACATAACAAAATGTGGAAAAAGTTAAGCACTTTTTGGATGCGCTGTAACTGACAACTTGCTACTCTGTTGTGCTACAGCTTCAGGCAAACTGTTCATGATGAATTGCTTATTCAGCTGGCTCAAAAACACAAAATCCTCCCAATATTGGGGGTAATTCCAAGTTGATCGCAGCAGGATATTTTTTAGCATTTGGGCAAAACCATGTGCACTGCAGGGGAGGCAGATATAACATGTGCAGAGAGAGATAGATTTGGGTGTGGTGAGTTCAATCTGCAATCTAAATTGCAGTGTAAAAATAAAGCAGCCAGTATTTACCCTGCACAGAAACAAAATAACCGACCCAAATCTAACTCTCGCTGCAAATGTTATATCTGCCCCCCCCCCTGCAGTGCACATGGGGGGTCATTCCGAGTTGTTCGCTCTGTAAATTTCATCGCATCGCAGCGATTTTCCGCTTAGTGCGCATGCGCAATATTCGCACTGCGACTGCGCCAAGTAAATTTGCTATGCAGTTAGGTATTTTACTCACGGCTTTTTCTTCGTTCAGGCGATCGTAATGTGATTGACAGGAAGTGGGTGTTTCTGGGCGGAAACAGGCCGTTTTATGGGCGTGTGGGAAAAAACGCTACCGTTTCTGGGAAAAACGCGGGAGTGGCTGGAGAAACGGAGGAGTGTCTGGGCGAACGCTGGGTGTGTTTTTGACGTCAAACCAGGAACGACAAGCACTGAACTGATCGCAGATGCCGAGTAAGTCTGGAGCTACTCAGAAACTGCACAGAGATGTTTTTTCGCAATATTGCGAATCTTTCGTTCGCAATTTTACTATGCTAAGATTCACTCCCAGTAGGCGTAGGCTTAGCGTGTGCAAAGCTGCTAAAAACGGCTTGCGAGCGAACAACTCGGAATGGCCCCCATGGTTTTGCCCAACTGCTAAAAAATTTCCTGCTGCGATCAACTTGGAATTACCCCCATTGACAAGTATTTCGGCTATCAATTATCGTTTTGAACATGTCTTTGCCAAACTGCATGTTGGTATTCAAAAGCATTGCAATAAACTTAAGCATTCAAATGTGAAAGCAGGGAAATGTTAAAGGCCATCTGGAAGAGCTTACTGTAACATGAATTTGGTGGTCTATCTATCAGGCCTTGCATGAGTCTTCCTTCTGAGATAGTCACTAACTAGTTTTCTTTATAGCAGTATCATAGGAGTGACAGCAACTGGTGGAAAACTTTTCTAATGTCACATAAGATCTCAAGATCTCTAATGTCACAAGATCGTAAGTGGTCCCCAAATAAATGCTCGCTTGAATCCAACATAGAATCTTTAAAAGGTATATTTGAGAATCAAGTGACTTTGATAAGCACCAGCAAATTTATGCAAAAGGTTTTTGGTGTCAGGGTAACATGGCAGTGTTGCTACCACAATGGTTCAAGAAAGGACTCCATAAGCAAGAGTTCTTAGTGATATGGCCAGTAGCGGATCGTGCCACGGACAAGCAGGACTTTTGCCCGGGGCGCCGCCTTCCGTAGGGCGCAGGGCGCCATCCGGAGGGCGCAGGGCGCCATCCGGAGGGCGCCGCACCAGGGCAAGCTCCGCTGCTGCTGTGCCCCCCGCTGCCGCTGTGAAGGGAAACTAGACGCTACGCGTCGTTTCCCTTCGTGGAGAGGACCTTTGCTGTGCGGTGCGCGATGACGTCATCGCGCACCGCACATCATTTCAGTCTGTACAGGGGGCGTATATGACCACGCCCCCTGTACGGAGCCACGCCCCTATTGTCGCCCGGGGCGCACAGCGCCCAAGAACCGGCCCTGGATATGGCATCAGGGAGTAAGCAACCAGAAATGCATGTATTTAATAACTGGGATTTAGTGTGAGTAGCTCTGGTATTTGTAATAGTAAAGAGAAGCTTGGTCTGAACAATCCTGGGTTCAATATAACAGACAAGGGCTCAGGCAAAAGTGTGGTTGAGTCTGTTCCAGTACATAAATGTACTATAATAGAGGGAATAAACAGACATGTTCTGAAGCCTGGTACACAGTATCAACAGAAACCAAGCGTAAGGCAGAGGTGTGGTATGGTAGATGTACTATACTGTAGTAACGTACACAGCAATATCAGTAATATAAGCGAGCAGTCAAGAAAGTAGTCAGGAATCCCAGACAGAATTGTTACATAGGAGAACAAACTGGAGCATTTTTTTTTTATTTTTTTTTAGTCTGCGTAAAGTTTTAATAAATACATACTGCTTTACCATTTTAATATAATGACACAATGATATAAAAATGGTGCTAGGCAATCAGTGATCAGATCTGACTTCTTGACATATGGTTATATTGGTCACTTTAGCGTATAGTGAACTCTGATTGGATGGGGTTCATTATAGGAATTATAACCTAAACTGTGTGTCTATTATAAATGGCTACATGCTAATGTCAGTTAATTTGAAATAGGCAATTGTTTCATGTTGAAAATCAGCAGGTAATATGAAATCAAGCTATGAAATATGGTCTGTCTGCAGTAAAAAGAGATCCACAGGGATTTTAGAGTAGACTCAGAGAATGCTGGGCTGTGCACATGCAGTTCAAAACAACCATATTGTATAATTCATTTGGAACAGATCTATATAATTAAGCATAATAATTATGAAGTTATAATGTTGCATTTGTTTTTAATAAAAAAAAAAAACCGTTACCACCCATTACTAAGTTGCAAAACAATGGTGGTCACTTCGAGTTGATTGCAGCCAGAAACTTTTAGCTGCTGCTGCGAACAATAGTCCACGCCTATGGGGGAGTGTATTTTAGCTTAGCAGGGATGCGATCGCTTGTGCAGCCCTGCTAAGCTAAAAAAGTTTCAAGCAAAACTAGACTAGCCCTGGACATACTTACCCTGTGCGATGGATCCAGCGGTGATGGGCCCAGCTTTGACGTCACACCTCCGCCCTCCGTTGTCCTGGACACGCCTGGTTTTTACTCACCACTCCCCGAAAACGGCTCCAAACGGTCAGGATCCGCCCAGCCACGCCTCCTTCCTGTCAATCTTCTTAGCGGTCGCCGCTGCGACCGCTTCCGTCGGTAGCCGCGACGTAACCCAGTGACCCCTGTCGCCGGACAACGTCGTGCACGCGCACTGCGGCCGCCGCACATGCGCATTCTGCACCCGTTCGCACCGCAGCGAAAAACTGCGTGCGAACGGGTCGGAATGACCCCCAATATGCAGATTAAATTGATCATATAATCACACCAGTCCAGGCAGCAGTAATCAATACACAGATCAGAAATGCGACTTTTGGAAATAGTGACTGGTTACTCTTTAGTGAAGAACATGGATTACTTTCTGTAAAAGGGGCATTAATGCTAACTGCTATATATATTCATTTGAATTACAGAATTCAAGGGTGACCTCTTTGGGACACTAAAGAGACAAAATTAACTTGCTGGGTTTCTTTCTTGGTTTACTAGCAAAATTCCGTATTGCTCATACAAAAGTCCCCAGTGTACAGGAGAGATTCAGCTAACCTCCTATCTGTTGTTACAGTTATACGCGTGTAATTGGATAAACATTTCCGGTGGGAGAATTGTTATGAAAGATGGTGTTTTGGTTCTTGTAGTCCAAAGTTGATTACAGCCAGGGTGCTAAACAGTATCAATCACACAATGTCGAGCAATCATTTCTAAATAGAAAGTAGTATTCTGGGCCCAATTTTTCACCTGGTCATGAGAACGCAAGTGCGTAAAAAACATGATCTAGGTATCTGTAGTGTAATTACTAGGAGGAATTTCACATCATCCTTTATGTGTTGTATTCCGCAGATTACTGAGACAATGCTGTTTACCTTTCAGGTGAGGTCTCTATGGCATAGTTCAGGAAGGCTCATCTGTCCCTATCCTATGATATCCTTTCTATGCTCTATTTCCTTTTTCTACTCTACTAAGGGGATGTAGTTATGTGACCGGCGGTCTCACAATGGGGGTAATTCAGACCTGATCGCTGCTGACGATCAGGTCTGTACTCCGCATGCGTATGCACCGCAATGCGCCAACGCGCCGGACGACTGCACCGGGCATTGGTGCATAGCGATGGGATGGTGCGAAAAAAGCGATCGCACGGGCAATCGCAAGGTGACTGACAGGAAGAGGCCGTTTGTGGGCGGCAACTGACCGTTTTAGAGGAGTGTCCGGGAAAAGCGCAGGAAGGACCAGGCGTTTGGAGGGAGGGTTTCTGACGTCAGCTTCAGCCCCGATCATCGCAGCGGCTGAGTAAGTCCTGGGCTGAGCAGAGACTGCACAAACTCATGTTCGCACAGCTCTGCTACAAATGCGATCGCACACCTGCACACACACAATACCTTCCCCCTGTAGGCGGCGACTACCTGATCGCAGGGATGCGAAAAACGCACCCTAGCGATCAGGTGTGAATTACCCCCAATACCTACACCTACATCCCGCCCCCTCACTATCCTTACGGTTGGCATGCCTAAGAACAGGGACACACATAGAGTGGGAATAGAACCCCCCGCCGGCATTCATCGGCCGGGATCCTGGCGTTGGGATGCTGACCGCCGGGATCCCAGCCGCCAGTAACGCATACCACACCACTACTAAGTCAGTAGACACTATAGGCCTGATTCAGAGATTGTCGCAGATGCCATTACAGCTGCAATCCCATATGTAGCGGTTGTGCGAAAATATGCAAATATCGCAGCCGCTGAGATCTGTGTTGAGACATCCACTGGCAGCATTTCTGATCCGCTGCTGGTGTATGAAGACACAACCATCGGACGCGCATCGGTCATTCATCATCCTATGGTCAGGCAGCATGGCCGTCGGAAGTAAGATGCCAGGGCTATTTTAACTGCATATAGCAATTGTTTCCAAATTGTGTGCCGTGGCACCTTGGGGTGCCTTGGGCCACTTGCAGGGTTGCCCTAGGTTGGTGGTCCAGGACAAATTCAAATTATTTATGGTCAATGTAATAGACAGAACCAGTGCTGGTGGCTGTCAATCCTAAACTATGTTGGTAAACAGAAGCGAATCCTGTCCCTCCCCACATAACTGAATAAGTATGACATACTGTATAAACATAATTTCTCTAACGTCCTAAGTGGATGCTGGGGACTCCGTAAGGACCATGGGAAATAGCGGCTCCGCAGGAGACTGGGCACAAAAGTAAAAGCTTTAGGACTACCTGGTGTGCACTGGCTCCTCCCCCTATGACCCTCCTCCAAGCCTCAGTTAGATTTTTGTGCCCGAACGAGAAGGGTGCATACTAGGTGGCTCTCCTGAGCTGCTTAGAGTAAAAGTTTAAATTAGGTTTTTTATTTTCAGTGAGTCCTGCTGGCAACAGGCTCACTGCACCGAGGGACTAAGGGGAGAAGAAGCGAACTCACCTGCGTGCAGAGTGGATTGGGCTTCTTAGGCTACTGGACATTAGCTCCAGAGGGACGATCACAGGCCCAGCCATGGATGGGTCCCAGAGCCGCGCCGCCGGCCCCCTTACAGAGCCAGAAGACAGAAGAGGTCCGGAAAATCGGCGGCAGAAAACATCCTGTCTTCAATAAGGTAGCGCACAGCACCGCAGCTGTGCGCCATTGCTCTCAGCACACTTCACACTCCGGTCACTGAGGGTGCAGGGCGCTGGGGGGGGGGCGCCCTGAGACGCAATAAAAACACCTTAGATGGCTAAAAATACATCACATATAGCTCCTGGGCTATATGGATGCATTTAACCCCTGCCAGTTTTTCCTTAAAAAAGCGGGAGAAAGGCCGCCGAGAAGGGGGCGGAGCCTATCTCCTCAGCACACAAGCGCCATTTTCCCTCACAGCTCCGTTGGAGGGAAGCTCCCTGGCTCTCCCCTGCAGTCCTGCACTACAGAAACAGGGTAAAACAAGAGAGGGGGGGCACTAATTTGGCAGATTAATAAATACAGCAGCTATATAAGGGAAAAACACTTATATAAGGTTATCCCTGTATATATATAGCGCTCTGGTGTGTGCTGGCAAACTCTCCCTCTGTCTCCCCAAAGGGCTAGTGGGGTCCTGTCCTCTATCAGAGCATTCCCTGTGTGTGTGCTGTGTGTCGGTACGTTGTGTCGACATGTATGAGGAGGAAAATGGTATGGAGGCGGAGCAATTGCCTGTAATAGTGATGTCACCCCCTAGGGAGTCGACACCTGACTGGATGGTCTTATGGAAGGAATTACGTGATAGCGTCAGCACTTTACAAAAGACTGTTGACGACATGAGACAGCCGGAAAAACAGTTAATACCTGTCCAGGCGTCTCAAACACCGTCAGGGGCTCTAAAGCGCCCGTTACCTCAGATGGTCGACACAGACCCAGACACGGACACTGACTCCAGTGTCGACGGTGAGGAAACAAACGTATTTTCCAGTAGGGCCACACGTTACATGATCACGGCAATGAAGGAGGTTTTGAACATTTCTGATACTACAAGTACCACAAAAAAGGGTATTATGTGGGGTGTGAAAAAACTACCCGTAGTTTTTCCTGAATCAGATGAATTAAATGAGGTGTGTGATGAAGCGTGGGTTTCCCCCGATAAAAAACTGCTAATTTCTAAAAAATTATTGGCATTATACCCTTTCCCGCCAGAGGTTAGGGCGCGTTGGGAAACACCCCCTAGGGTAGATAAGGCGCTCACACGCTTATCAAAACAAGTGGCGTTACCGTCTCCTGATACGGCCGCCCTCAAAGAGCCAGCTGATAGGAAGCTGGAAAGTATCCTAAAAAGTATATACACACATACTGGTGTTATACTGCGACCAGCAATCGCCTCAGCCTGGATGTGCAGTGCGGGGCTGGCTTGGTCGGATTCCCTGACTGAAAATATTGATACCCTGGACAGGAACAGTATATTATTGACTATAGAGCATTTAAAGGATGCATTTCTATATATGCGAGATGCACAGAGGGATATTTGCACTCTGGCACCAAGAGTAAGTGCGCTGTCCATTTCTGCCAGAAGAGGGTTATGGACGCGACAGTGGTCAGGTGATGCGGATTCCAAACGGCATATGGAAAGTGGGCTCACTCGCAAGTGGACCCCTGGATCCTGCAGGTAGTATCTCAGGGGTACAAATTGGAATTCGAGACGTCTCCCCCTCGCCGGTTCCTGAAGTCTGCTTTACCAACGTCTCCCTCCAACAGGGAGGCGGTATTGGAAGCCATTCACAAGCTGTATTCCCAGCAGGTGATAATCAAGGTACCCCTCCTACAACAGGGAAAGGGGTATTATTCCACGCTGTTTGTGGTACCGAAGCCGGACGGCTCGGTGAGACCTATTTTAAATCTGAAATCATTGAACACTTACATACAAAGGTTCAAATTCAAGATGGAGTCACTCAGAGCAGTGATAGCGAACCTGGAAGAAGGGGACTATATGGTGTCTCTGGACATCAAGGATGCTTACCTCCATATCCCAATTTGCCCTTCTCACCAAGGGTACCTCAGGTTTGTGGTACAGAACTGTCACTATCAGTTTCAGACGCTGCCGTTTGGATTGTCCACGGCACCCCGGGTCTTTACCAAGGTAATGGCCGAAATGATGATTCTTCTTCGAAGAAAAGGCGTCTTAATTATCCCTTACTTGGACGATCTCCTGATAAGGGCAAGGTCCAGGGAACAGTTAGAGGTCGGAGTAGCACTATCTCAAGTAGTACTACGACAGCACGGGTGGATTCTAAATATTCCAAAATCGCAGCTGATTCCGACGACACGTCTGCTGTTCCTAGGGATGATTCTGGACACAGTCCAGAAAAAGGTGTTTCTCCCGGAGGAGAAAGCCAGGGAGTTATCCGAGCTAGTCAGGAACCTCCTAAAACCAGGCCAAGTGTCAGTGCATCAATGCACAAGGGTCCTGGGAAAAATGGTGGCTTCTTACGAAGCGATTCCATTCGGCAGATTCCACGCAAGAACTTTTCAGTGGGATCTGCTGGACAAATGGTCCGGATCGCATCTTCAGATGCATCAGCGGATAACTCTGTCTCCAAGGACAAGGGTGTCTCTCCTGTGGTGGTTGCAGAGTGCTCATCTTCTAGAGGGCCGCAGATTCGGCATTCAGGACTGGGTCCTGGTGACCACGGATGCCAGCCTGAGAGGCTGGGGAGCAGTCACACAGGGAAGAAATTTCCAGGGCTTGTGGTCAAGCATGGAAACGTCATTTCACATAAATATCCTGGAACTAAGGGCCATTTACAATGCCCTAAGTCAAGCAAGGCCTCTGCTTCAGGGTCAGCCGGTGTTGATCCAGTCGGACAACATCACGGCAGTCGCCCACGTAAACAGACAGGGCGGCACAAGAAGCAGGAGGGCAATGGCAGAAGTTGCAAGGATTCTTCGCTGGGCGGAAAATCATGTGATAGCACTGTCAGCAGTGTTCATTCCGGGAGTGGACAACTGGGAAGCAGACTTCCTCAGCAGACATGACCTCCACCCGGGGGAGTGGGGACTTCACCCAGAAGTCTTCCACATGATTGTGAACCGTTGGGAAAAACCAAAGGTGGACATGATGGCGTCCCGCCTCAACAAAAAACTAGACAGATATTGCGCCAGGTCAAGGGACCCTCAGGCAATAGCTGTGGACGCTCTGGTAACACCGTGGGTGTACCAGTCAGTGTATGTGTTCCCTCCTCTGCCTCTCATACCCAAGGTACTGAGAATCATAAGAAGGAGAGGAGTAAGGACTATACTCGTGGCTCCGGATTGGCCAAGAAGGACTTGGTACCCGGAACTTCAAGAGATGCTCACGGAGGACCCGTGGCCTCTACCTCTAAGAAAGGACCTGCTCCAGCAGGGACCCTGTCTGTTCCAAGACTTACCGCGGCTGCGTTTGACAGCATGGAGGTTGAACGCCGGATCCTGAAGGAAAAAGGCATTCCGGATGAAGTCATCCCTACCCTGATAAAAGCCAGGAAGGATGTAACCGTGCAACATTATCACCGTATTTGGCGTAAATATGTTGCGTGGTGTGAGGCCAGGATGGCCCCTACAGAGGAATTTCAACTGGGTCGTTTCCTGCAAACAGGACTGTCTATGGGCCTAAAATTAGGGTCCATTAAGGTTCAAATTTTGGCCCTGTCGATTTTCTTCCAGAAAGAACTGGCTTCAGTTCCTGAAGTTCAGACGTTTGTCAAGGGGGTACTGCATATACAGCCTCCTTTTGTGCCTCCAGTGGCACCTTGGGATCTCAATGTAGTTTTGGGGTTCCTAAAATCACATTGGTTTGAACCACTCACCACTGTGGACTTAAAATATCTCACATGGAAAGTGGTAATGCTGTTAGCCCTGGCGTCAGCCAGGCGTGTCTCAGAATTGGCGGCTTTATCCTATAAAAGCCCTTACCTAATTTTTCATACGGACAGGGCAGAATTGAGGACTCGTCCTCAATTTCTCCCTAAGGTGGTTTCAGCGTTTCACTTGAACCAGCCTATTGTGGTACCTGCGGCTACTAGGGACTTGGAGGACTCCAAGTTGCTGGACGTAGTCAGGGCCCTGAAAATATATGTTTCCAGGACGGCTGGAGTCAGAAAATCTGACTCGCTGTTTATCCTGTATGCACCCAACAAGCTGGGTGCTCCTGCTTCTAAGCAGACTATTGCTCGTTGGATTTGTAGTACAATTCAGCTTGCACATTCTGTGGCAGGCCTGCCACAGCTAAAATCTGTAAAAGCCCATTCCACAAGGAAGGTGGGCTCATCTTGGGCGGCTGCCCGAGGGGTCTCGGCTTTACAACTTTGCCGAGCAGCTACTTGGTCAGGGGCAAACACGTTTGCTAAATTCTACAAATTTGATACCCTGGCTGAGGAGGACCTGGAGTTCTCTCATTCGGTGCTGCAGAGTCATCCGCACTCTCCCGCCCGTTTGGGAGCTTTGGTATAATCCCCATGGTCCTGACGGAGTCCCCAGCATCCACTAGGACGTTAGAGAAAATAAGAATTTACTTACCGATAATTCTATTTCTCATAGTCCGTAGTGGATGCTGGGCGCCCATCCCAAGTGCGGATTGTCTGCAATACTTGTACATAGTTATTGTTACAAAAATCGGGTTATTATTATTGTGAGCCATCTTTTCAGAGGCTCCTCTGTTATCATGCTGTTAACTGGGTTCAGATCACAGGTTGTACGGTGTGATTGGTGTGGCTGGTATGAGTCTTACCCGGGATTCAAAATCCTTCCTTATTGTGTACGCTCGTTCGGGCACAGTATCCTAACTGAGGCTTGGAGGAGGGTCATAGGGGGAGGAGCCAGTGCACACCAGGTAGTCCTAAAGCTTTTACTTTTGTGCCCAGTCTCCTGCGGAGCCGCTATTCCCCATGGTCCTAACGGAGTCCCCAGCATCCACTACGGACTATGAGAAATAGAATTATCGGTAAGTAAATTCTTATTTTACTTAATTTATAGTATTTATTTCTGAATTTCACAATAAGAGACTTTTGGCCTATTGGTGCCGTGAAAAACATTCTGATACTGAGCAGTGATTCCAAAACATTTGGGAACCACTGGTATATGGGATCGCAGGCGCAAACTGAGACATGCACCCAAAACGGTCACAATATACAGTACATGCATTTGAGCACTCCCTGAATGTTAATTACTTTGCATATAAATCCTCATTACGACAACTGTCGCAAGTCCACCACAGCACATGCACAGTTGCAAAAAAGTGCTCCACTGTGTCCGACATCAAAACTACATCCATGTCTAAATCAGGCTTATGACAGCTATGGCAGCTAAGCGTGATGGCAGGTTAGAAATCAGTGACAAGCTGAGCTTTACGTCGCTTGTCACATAACACATGAGGCCATCTGAGGCTAATGTTATGCTCACTTTCTGACCCAATGCCACCTTAAGACATGCCTGCTCTATTGGTCGCACATGTGTCGGCTTCTCAAATTTATCTCCTACGATTTTGTTTTTAATCTTGCCGCCCACTAACCATTACATATGGGATCCAGACTATGGATAGACACTAGATCAGGGGTAGCCAACACTGCTCCTCAAGAGCTACCAACAGTTAATTTTTTCAAGGCCACCTGTGGCTGTGTAGAATGTATTGATTAGGAATGAATGCCCACATGCACATGTTTGAAAATATGACAGTAATGATTACACCTATGCACCATCTAGGTGGTCTGGAAAAGGTGAACTGTTAGTAGCTCTCAAGGACTGGGTTGGCTACCCCTGGTCTAGATAGACAGTCAATAGGTCAACACCATATGGTCAGGTATTACAGTAGGTTGACAGGGTCAGAAGGTCGACAGGGACAAAAGATCAACAGGTGCAAAAGGTCAACAGGATCAAAAGTAGAAATGGCAATGGTTGATACAAGTTTTTTTGGGGGTGGGGGTTTTCAAAAATGTTTTCAACTTTTGCTTGCTTTACATGTGGACTATGAATGAGAATAGTAATCTCATTCATAGTCTGTGCTGAGCGCAGCAGTAGCGGAGGTGAGCAAAGGAAGCCCACAAGGGTCTACGTTACCACTGATTGCGGTAACAGGTGATGAAACATACAAAATTACACACAAAAAAACATGAAAACTTATGTCTACATTTTTTGTGTTGACCATTTTCACGTCGACCTTTTGAGATTTTTGACCCATATCAGCATTGTGCTTATACAGTATGTTACAGAGAGACAGAGATCACCAAAGGGGTGAGGCTTTGTATCACCTGTCCAGGGATTCTCTTCTTCATGCATTAAGCAGTGTTGCAGGATGTCTTTTGTCTTCTAGCACAGAGATAAGTCTGACATTGATACATTGACCTCAGGCACTGTAATCAAGTTTATCACGTTGTATTGACACACTGGATCACGTATTATTAGTACATTGTAAGTCCTTTATATATGTACTTTCCAGGTCTCAAAGACTCATTACACCGGTGTCAGGGATAAAAATTGAATGGCAGGTATTGGAGCTCAAGTAAAAAGGAGCATTGCTAAGTCATTTAGCGGGATCTTGACCGCCTCCCGTCATTTAGATGCACTTCACATGGGAAGATCTTTGTTATCACTAAGTACACACTGTTTAAGAATATTGCTTAAAATTTAAATCAGTATTGCCCTACGGGCGACAATAGCAGGCTGGTACAATCAAAATAGAAATTATGCAAAAAAGTCAGTGTACGATTGAGCGAGCAAGCACTACTCAGAAGACATGGCAATGAATGAGCAATGCCAGAGATATTACATCATTTTGAATCCTCCAAGGGTGAGGAGTTCAGCCTGGGATTTCCAAATGTCTGTTACTGCTCATGAATTCACAGCACATAATGTTTTGGAGGCAGAGGGGACTGCTTTGGATTCCAGTTGTAGTCAGTACCAGCCCTTGTGCAGGGATGCTCAGAATTTCTTGGGTTCCGTGCATTCAAGACAATAAGAACACAGAGAGGGAGCTGCTTTTCTCAGATGAAGGCCAATCACTCCTTTCCTTTTACATACATCAGCTCCTGTGATTTTGTGATGCTTACGCATGTTCTGCTTTTCTACAGCATACAGTTTGTAGCATTATGCTCACTTGCCAGCATGTGCTCTGCAGAAAAGTAAAGATGAGATCTGAAAAGGAGAGGTTGTTGCTTGGCTTTCAAGAGCAGAGAGTAAGTGTGCTAAATGAATGTGACATTTTGTGGTATCAATAATAGTAAACTTTGTTTCAGAGGGCAGGATCTGTTTAATTTAAATAAGTATGATATCAATATGTTTTGGACAGTCAGTGTGTTACGTGTTTAAAAAAACTCCCAAATCTGTCATTGACTATTGTTATTTTAGACAAAATTTGCCTAGAATAAATGCACAAAAATATTAGCCCCTGTTATGTGGTCACTTTGTGTAATCCATGGTTTCATTGATATAATTTGGCCTTCCGTATACTGTAAGTGCATACCTCCCAACATGACCCTCTCCAGGAGGGACAGAATGTTCTGCTTCTGGACTTCCCTCTTCATTTATGATGGCCAACACCTGTGTTGAACAGGTGAATGGATAAGAAAGGTGTTTCAGCACAGGTGATGGCAATCATAAATTAAGAGAAAACTCCAGGAGCAGAGCATTCTGTCCCTCCTGGAGAGGGTCATGTTGGGAGGTATGTAAGTGGGCAAATTGGACCCAGAACCGATACCTGGTTGATTTAGTCAAATAACTGGGTCACCTATTGAGACCACCGACCTTTACTGTGCCATACTTTTTCTTCTTTTATATAGGATATATCCCATGTTCTAACAAAGTGGTAGCTTGAGTCTCAGTTGTACACCTAGTGAGGCTAGACCTACAATATGTAGTGCGACCAGAATATGAAGCCGGCTACACTTTATTTCCATAAATTCTTTTTAACAGAGCATCCCTGGGATGTTAGTTTAACACTAAATAATGTACTTTCCCATGGTTCATATATGGAGCTTTCTATTTGGGGATTTAGTGGTCATTTAGGGAATGAAGCAATGTGATGTATCCTAAAGGCCAATTTTGACTTTGCGATTTCCCTTGAACTCCCCGGAGCCCAGAACCACCAATATTGGCTATACACGCGGTGCCATTTTGGCTACGCATAAATTTTGACTATACAATTAACTAGATTGTACACTTTCTAGTCAAAATTGCCATGCCTGCACAGTCTGTTTTTTCTTGCGATACCGACCCCAGAGAGCGCGCATAAGTGTTGCAAGCTGTATACATATGTTGCGATATGTTCTAACTTTTCTTACGATCTTGACTATATAGTCAAAATCGTAAACACACATCGCACTGTGTGTATACACCTTAAGGATGGTTCAAGCCATTGGTTTCTGATTGTTAAATTTGAATTATTTTCATTTACATTTGTATTGAAAAAATACTATTATTTCATATAGCTTTGAAAACTAACTTGCAAATAAGAAATAATTTCCGATTTTAAATATGTTAATATATCTTTGCAAATTCAGTTCTCAGATCTATTCATTATTATTGTACCATTGTAAAATATATAACCATAATTGGATAAGCAATTTTTGTGAGAACAGCTACTCCGAAATGACAACATCCATTTTTATGGTTCAGGTGTCATTCGATAGGGTGTGTGACGTAGATGTGCAATAAGGTTGCAGGCTGTTGAGGAATAATGCATCAAAGTTGTGATTTTTTTTCCCATAGAAAAAGCATGGGGTGGTTATTTTTTTTGCTTGATTTCTAGCAATGGATGACTAATAGTTACTAAGTCTATCAGGAAGTTGGGAATTTGCCAGTACTCTATAAACATAGACTGATAAGAGTGTAATAGCTGATTTAGATATATATGGTAGATTGATAAATCAGAATATTGCATAGTTTTCATATTTTATTAAACTATTTACGCTAAGGGGGGTCTCCAATTAGCGGTGGTAATTAATTTACAGCAGCTAATTGGTTAGCCATGATTGCCGGCGCTTATCCCCCATTGCCGGCACGTACTGGGAATTGGTTACACCTGCCTCAGGCAGACAAAGCAAAATCCCAGATAAGTGACCATTTTTTACGCAAAAAGTGCTGCGAAAAAGTTATTTTGCCGGCAAAGTTATTTTGCGTGTAGTAATTGGATGGGGGGATAAAAACATTGTCGACATTTTTTTTTAATTAACACCCCCCCCCCCCCCCCCCCTGCCATTTTTCACGCCTGTTGCATTTTTGCACCAGTTGGATACCCCCGAATTGTAAGTTGTATTTCCCCCTATGGGGAAACTATTAGAAAGGAAATGCATTTTTCTTAGTGTCCTACAATCAATACAAGAAGATACCAAGCTAGTGTTTTTCTTTGTGGTTTATTCATTTGGAATTGTTGTGGGCACAGCAGGCTATGTTTCTGTAAGTGCTACATATTTAGGGGTATATTAAATTAATTACCCGCACTGACTGTTGGGTGTAAAAGTATTGCTGAGGGGGGGGGGGGGGGGGCGCTATCTAATTAGCCCCAATAAGCATGCCGCCGCTTTACGGGGATTTGTTTCATCTGCCGCTGACAGACTAGGCAAAATCCCAGAAAACAGCCCCGTTTTCATCCTAAAAACGGGGCTGTTTCTACCGACAACACACTGAACGGGTGTAGTATGGTATGCCGGCGGCCGGGCTCCCGGCGACCAGCATACCGGCGCCAGGAGCCCGACCGCCGGCATACCGACAGCGTGATGAGCGCAAATGAGCCCCTTGCGGGCTCGCTGCGCTCGCCACACTGCGGGCACGGTGGCGCGCGTTCTCCCTCCAGGGGGGTCTTGGACACCCACGAGGGAGAAAAAGTGTCGGTATGCCGGCTGTCGGGATTCCGGCGCCGGTATACGGTGCGTCGGGATCCCGATAGTCGGCATACTGAAGACCACCCCACTGAACCTGCGTGTTTTCAGGTGAAAAGGATGTTTTTTCCAGGTGAAAAAACATGGGTGAAACATCAGGAAATATCACCCTGAGCTTCATCGGCGGAAATTGAATATCCCCCTTAGACTTTATCTGCCAGTTTAGCACATGCCCATCATATTAACAGGAGCTAAGGCAGCGCTGACTTGTGCAGGAAAGCAAGAAGTGAATATCTTTTCCCTGCTTATCTCCACTTCAGCAGGTACAACAAGACACATAATACCATCAAAAGATGGTGTTATATTTTTCAGAAACAAATGTGAGAAATGTGACTTCTCTTATTAATACCATGCCAGAACAGCATACTTCCCAACTGCCCAGTTTTCGTGGGACAGACTGTGCCGCTGTCTCACCCGCGGGTTGCAGTGTCCTGCGGTGGGGGTGGCAGTTGGGAGGCTCCTGGCACACATTAAGCTGCTGCTCTCCAGTGGTGAATAGACGCTGTATGCATGTGCACAGCATGTATTCACTGGAGGCAGAGAGGCTGGGGGCATGGCCAACAGCCAGGGGCGGATTGGGATGGAAAACCAGCCCAGGAAATTTCTGGAAGCAGCCCTAATGGAGGTGGGGTCTGTCGAGGGGGTGGGGTATGTTGAGAGGGGTGGGATACTCTTCATAGACCCCGACACAGCCGTCCTTGCATCTTTTGCTGCAGTTGGGCCTGTGACTTCATGTTAATTCTACTACATAACCCTTCCATGGTGGCATTTGTCTATTCTCACTATATACAATACTTTACTGTCCTAATCAGTGGTCATTGCTTAGTCTGGCTCGAGTTCAGAACACGGGAACCCTGGTCTATTAGTTTCACTATTCACGTGGACATCTAATGGGAACAGTAACCTGTGGCAAGCAAAGTGGAGCAAGCCGCCCCGCCTGAAGCATGGCGAGCGACGCAAGCCCACGATGGTACACTTATTAATGTTTTGACCAGTGCAGTTATACTAATCCAAGGGATCCCATATTCTGAACTTGAACCCTTAGTTCTACTAGATTCATTATGCTCCTACACTATATTTTTGTTACATTCTCTGGTATGCGGTTAGCTCGTTGAGATCCCGACTGTCACAATAAAATGCCGATGTCGGGATCCCGACGGGGGGCACCATACTGCCGCCGGTATACCAGTGAGGTAGGTCATTCCCCTTTTATGGGTGTCCACAACACCCACAGAGGGAGAATAGAACCTGTGATGATTGAAGCTTGCCACAGAGCCTGCAAAGGGCTTCGTTTTGCTTGACCCCCTGCCGGCATTCTACCACTCGGGATGCCGATGTCGGGATACTGACATTTGGCATCCTGGGCGACGGTAAATCATACCGAACCGCACTGTCTCATCTGTACCTTTTACCCTCTTTCTTCTTTGTACATTCTGTCATGCCCTACACTTTACTCTTGTCCCACTCACTTATTATATAGTCTCTCCTTTATTTTATCATATTAATGTTATTCTCTTTATCTTTACTCTTCGTCCTTTACTTTCTCCAAATCTCTCTTGCCCTTTAGTTTTCTTAAGTTTTTATCTTTCCACGCTCTCATACAATATACTCATACTATATTATACTGCACACGGGTCCCTGTCCCTCTATATTACAAAACAAGCAAGTACCTGTCCCTCTATACAACACACACAAATCCCTGTCCCTCTATACAACACACACAAATCCCTGTCCCTCTATGTTAGAAAACACACAAATCCCTGTCCCTTTATATTACCACACGCAAGTCCCTCTATATTACAACACGCAAGTACCTGTCCCTCTATATTACAACGGTCCCTGTCCCTCTACATTACAACTCACGCAAGTCCCTGTCCCGCTATATTATAACACGCAAGTCCCTGTCCCGCTATATTACAACATGCAAGTATCTGTCTCTCTATATTACAACATGCAAGTACTTGTCCCTCTATATTACAACACGCAAGTACCTGTTCCCTTTTCCTGACTCTTTACACTCTTTGAAGCCTCTTTAGTCTTTATACTTTAGTCTCTTTTATTTTGTCTTCCTTTTTCTCTATAATATTTTACTGACATATTTTCCTTCCTAATCCCTGACATAGAGCCTCTTACTTGCCCTATTCTCTCTCTCTCTCTCTCTCTCTCTCTCTCTCTCTGTCTCTATCTCTCAATCACATACTTTTCTTTGCATTCTCAATTTATTTTCTTTCACTCCACTTTTATTTTCATTACTAATCCATATTCCTCTCTGTCCTCTCCCTCATCCCTTCTTCTACTGCATCTTACTGTACTTTACCTTGTATTGAGCTACTGAACCTCTTTCTGCCCCTGTAGTGTCTTTAGTCACTCTGTCTGCAGGACAGGCTTGCAGCAGAGCAGTGCCAAGTGCTTGCCCCGCCCCCCTACATGACGTCATGCAGAGTCCAGACTCCAGAGCTTGCTGTTTGAGGAAGTGCTGCACGGACTGCAGCATCACTGGCAGTTGCTGTGCACTGTTTGCAGGGGCCGTTTCCAAGCTCTGCCTGATCGGATCGCGGCCGGAGGCTAGGTGGAGGGGTGAGTCAGCCTGCTAAGGGGACAATGGGACCGGCCAAGCAGGAACTGGGCCGGTGTCCCGGCGTCCCAATCCGCCCCTGCCAACAGCTCACAGAGCACTGGGCATGCCCCCATTGTGATGAAAACAGGGGCGTGACTTGCAATCACAGGCATTCCTGTGAAGCTGCACCCCCTTTTCTGAGACCACGCACGCCTATCGCGGCCGCGCAAAAGTGTCCCTAGTTGGACCTGCACAATGTTAGGAGGTATGGAACAGTGCCCTATTAAAACCTATGTAATGGGAGCCGGGTTTTGCATCCGAGAAAAAATTGGACAAACTCGGACATTATAATGATCAGTATAATGGCGTGCGTCTTTTACACTCCCAATGAATATCTGACCTGGCTTGTCACGGGATTTTTAAACCAGGAAGCGTCTGAATTTTTCAGACCAACTGGAAAGCATTTTTTAGTGTAACTGTTGCACAGTGTGATAGAAAATAACCCATTGTCACCCAAAAGTCTCATGATTGAAGCAACACTCACCCTATCTAAACCCCAGCATTCCAGAATGCACAAGCAGATCCTGCTAATTAAAATGATATGTGGCATGGCTATTGTCAAAGTCAGAAAAATATCCCTATACACGCTGCCATATTTGCACCTCACGCTGGTCCGCGCTGCGCATGCGTGCGCTTTCCCGTGATAGCGCATACCCGCTGATGCGTGCACCCGCTCGCATCGGTATGCGTATTTACGGTAAGGAGTATGTAGTCGTAGCGTGCGACCCAATCGTTACATATTTCCACAATTAACGTAGTTTATAGATCATGGTCCCTTTGATAGATTCTGAAAGTTTGGTTAATATAGAATGTCCCCGAACGGAGGGATCCCTCTTTGTATTGTAGGAAGGGTCTAACAGGAGTCATACAGTAGTGTTTGGTACCCATCGGAAGAGTATTTAAATAGCAATATTCCGGTGTTGGTTTGGAGCATATTAATCGCTCGTGCGAATAGTTATGGACATAAGGAGTTTATGTCCATTACTATTATTTACTCTTACTCAGGTATGCGGCGGGAAACCCAGTTTCCCACCCACCTGAGCTGTTTGAAATCGTCACAGCCCACCTGTATGAATCAACCTATGACCTCTTGTTATAGTGCGAAGCCGAATTCCTGTGTCCAATGGACGATCAGATTGTAGGGACCATTAGATTGCATTGTGTGTGGGGCATAAATAGGCAGGCCGACCACATCCAGCTCTCACTCTTCAACGGTTCTCATTGCTGAAAATCGGGTGCTGGATGTCCAGGCGCATGCGATCGTTTCCCCTTGTGCGTAAGTTTTTCTCCGTGATCATATTGTCTTACTGTGAGCCATTTCTCTCATCTCTCTCTATCTCTCTCTCTCTCTACTCTTTCTCTCGTATTTTCCCTTGATTAGATTGTATTGTATTGTATTGTATTTATAGTGTAGTTATTTGGTTAGGAAGTCTCTGTTATATTGTAGTGTATCATTTGTACTGTGATTCCTTTTTTACAAGTATATTAGTTATAATACATTTAATAGGCTTTGGACCCTAAACAAGTATCTGTGTATTTTCTCATAGTGTTAAGTGTTCGCAGGGCGTCGGTGACGCTCAAGCAGCTTTGTAGTTAATCAGGTTACACCAGGTTGCACTTACACACTGTCTCTACATAAAGGTATACTGTGTATCTCATTGTTAAAGGTATAGATATCAAGGTATAGCGTTGTGAGCGTCTGCGCCGCTGGCGATCTCCTCGTGGTCTCGAGCGTCCGCTACGCCATAGCGAATCATTACGTTTGCCTGTAGCCAATAGTGTGCCAGTCTGTGATCTCTGGGCCGTGAGCGAACGCGACGCTTGAGCGTCTCGCCTACGACTGAGCGATCGTTACGCAAGTAGCGTACCCTTACGGTACTTCTTACGTAGTCAGCGTATAGTGTTCTTTGACCTCTTAAAGGGTTATTTATACGATAAATAGATACTGCTTTATCAATTGGCGGCTCGTCCTGTCCTTCACATATCTGCACTAGGTAGATCAGCAGACATTATCCCCCAGCAAAGGGTGGGAGGTTGTCTCGCAGTGCTGACGGGATAAGCGTCTGCTTCGCTTAGATAAAGAGTGCTGAAGGAATCCGGGAACCGGAGGTAAGGACAAAAAAACGCTTGTGTCTTTTAAAACTGTTTATTTGTCTTCTGTCTTGCGTACACACGCACGCATACATATATCTGCATTTCTTTTTCATTTTCGTATATCACTATCCTGTTTGCCAATTTTATAGTTGATAGAAAAGTGCTAAAAGAGACTTGCTGTTATTTCATAGTTTAAGAATAGAGGTAATAGTTAAAGTATAGACCAACACAGGTTTGCCTGGGAGATAAGGCAAAGCCAGTGGGGTACGCGGTAGATGATCAGGGATCGTCTACATTGATAAAAGTATATTGTGTTACGGTGGATCTTTGCATTGCGTACACGTGTCTCTAACAAAGACTAGCGTACGCAATCCAAAGGCCGACGCACGCAGCGTACATTACGCAACGGAGCGTCCGGTTACGCCCACATAGCTCAAATCACGAAAAGTTGAATTTTAACGCAAAGACGATGGTTAGCGCTAAGCGGTAAATAGCGCAAAAGGCGATAAATAACGCAAGTCTATTTTTGGAAAATCTGAAATTTAGTTTAACAGATCCTGCTCCTAATTGGTAACACAGCTGGGCTAAAGAAAATTTCTGCGCAGAAATAGAAATAGAAGCAAAAGTGTACATGTGTTGAGTGAGTGTGTTTTTATCACATAAGAGGTTGAACCAAAAAGAAATCGGGTACTCGTAAGGGACATACGTGTAAGTGACATATACGGTGGCTAGGGAGGCATCCTTGGTTAAACATAATATTTGAGCATTAGAGTATAGCGGACCAGTACAAGACCAAGAGGTCAGACCAGGAGGTCGTACAGACAAGACCAGGAGGTCATAAGGAGACAAAGAAGTCCGCTATAAAGGTAAGAGGCACAACCCCGGGGGTTGGTGCAGAACCCATATAGGCCATACAAGCTCTGGCTGAAGGAATTCGCAGCCGAAATTTTCGATTCCATTGATCTCTCAGTACATAACAGGTAGTGCTTATGTACTGAACGATTGTACCGCACGTCATTGTGTGCATTAGTAAACCTGACTAGTATCATTTTGCGTACAAAAGTCATAAACGCTAGTTGTACATTCTGACGTGATTTGTGTAATTTTTTATTTTTGAAGGGAAGTTCGCTGGTCACTCAGGAACTATCTAACAACCACACCTTTAAAGGAAAGAGTAAGTGTCCTGCGGGTAACCCTCACATGTTCCAGTAAACAGAAGGTTTCTGGTAGGGCCCTGTATCGAGTACGCCAGCACCATATCGGTGTGATCAGGTCGTATTGGTCGAGGTGGGCGAGTGAGTGGGGTACTCGGTAAACCGCCACCGCCGGCCTATTTTGAATAATCTGGTTTGCTGTAAGGGTTCGCTGAAGACCGTGATATAAAGATCAAAGGAGTAGTAAGCAACACCTGCAGATTATGGGGGCCAGTTGTTCAGGTAGGGGGCGATCAACCTCGGTTCGGGTTGATTCAGAGAACCGACCAGTCGGGTCGGCAAGGTACATCATGTGTGAGAAATATGGAAGTCACACAGAGGTTTTATGTGATGAATGGGAGAGAATGACTGTACGAGACAGGGAGAAATTCCCAAGAATAGGTAGCTTCAGTCCAGAAGTGTTACAAAATTTAAGGAGGAGGATATGTCTCATAAAATCAACAAAGAGACGAATCCAGCATCATGATTATTTACAGTTATGGCAACAGGAAGGTGAGATACAGAGAGGTTTGGCTCTGGCGGCGGGATCTGGGGCAGTCAGGAAACTGATAGCCACAGCCCCGCCTCCACCATACATTGCAGGAGAGAAGTTGATTGCGGAGAAAAACGCACTGGGGTGTAAAACACAAACTCTTAGCAACCCTGTAAATGTTAATGATGTTAACCAAGTAACCCATGCAATTATTGACCCGTGCAAGTTGTACCCTGTTCTGAACTTTCCTCAGGAGTGTGATCAAGAAGACGATTCGGCAACAATTTCAGCGCTCTCTCTAGCGGCCACCATATCAGAAACCACAGTAGGAACTGCACCACTCACGAGATTAGTGAAGGCCCCTAGCGGAGGGATAGGTGAGGTCGTGTCAACGGGTAAGTACGGCACCATGCATTATACCGAAACAATTTCACCACAAGCTGTAGAATCTACACAGAATGAGGTTGTTAGAGTTAACCCTGTTAGAGTAATAGCAGTTCCCAATGGGAAAACAGATGTATCAGGAGCCACTCCCATAAGGAACATTGCCATGTACACTCCATTTTCCCGAATGGAATTAAGAACCATAGTGTCCGAATTTCCTGACCCCAGGAAAGACTTAGTTGCTAGCCAAAAATACATCAGGGATCTAGGGAACACTGTAGAGCCCAACAACAAAGATTGGCAGATACTGCTAAGAGCTTGTTTACCTTCAAATGTCGACTCAGTTCAATTCTTGGCTGATTGTGGACTAGATAAAGATGTACCGCTTTCAGATGTGTACAACAAAGATAACGTAAAAAGGATAAATTTACAGCTAAAGGAGTATTTCCCAGCCGTTGTTAAATGGAACAAAATATTCTCCATTAGACAAAAAGAGTCCGAAACGGCAGCAGAATATTTTCACCGGGCACTATTAGAAATGGCAAAATACACTGGTATAGAAGACATTAGGACCAACCCAAACCATCAAGAAGTAGCAGTATCTGTACTGATGGATGGTTTAAAGGAAACATTAAAGGCTAGGGTACAGACCACGCAACCATGTTGGCGAGGTCTGTCAGTGTCCACTTTGAGAGAGGCTGCTATTGATCACGACAGAAACATCACCAGGCACCGAGAATCGCAAAGTGATAAGTTAATGTCAGTAAGTATACAGGCGCTGACCACAAAGCAGCCTGCGTATGTACCATCGAATCCTGTAAGTAAGTCCACTGAAATAACTTGTTATTCCTGTAACAGACAGGGACACTATGCACGAGACTGTAGAATAAAGAGTGTACAAAGATCTTTTCAACCCCCTAGACAACGACACAACACAAGACATTGGGAGCAGGGTCCACAGAGGCGGAGTTTTGAGCCACATACAGGGGAAACAAAAAGATACCCCCCGAACAGAGATTGGCATGCCTCTGGTAGTTCCCAGCTAACTCCCTCACAAGTAGTTGCTGCCAGCGGGATTCAGGGAGGTCAGCATACCCAATAGGGGTGTGGCCATACCTGTAATCTGCAGCCAGTTAAATTGATTGCCAGTCTTGGAAGTGAACCAGAGATTGCAATCAATGTAGCTGGTAAAACTTTAAACTTTCTTGTAGACACAGGGGCGGCCAAGTCAGTGATAAATTCGACAGTGGGCATGAGAACCACTGGTAGGACAATTCCAGCCATGGGAGTAACAGGAGTAGTCCAGCACTACCCTGTTAGCAAACCAGCCGAGATTACAATAGGGCCTTTGCATACCAAGCATTCCTTTTTGCTGGCTGCATCGGCACCAACCAATCTCCTGGGAAGAGACTTACTATGTAAAATGGGGTGCGTCATTTATTGTACTTCTGAAGGTGTATTCTTGGACATACCTGAGAATCACGCTCAGGAAGTACGAGACATGTTAGACTCCCCATCAAAATTAATGTCACATCCCATTATGACAAATAGGAATCCATCCCAAGTAGAAGAGATGACTTCCCAGATACCAGAGTCACTTTGGACAAAAGACGGACAGGACACTGGATTAATGGCAAACGTAGCTCCAGTAGTTGTACAAGTAAAAAATGGTAGGATAGCTCCAAAAATCCCACAGTATCCTCTGAAGCCAGAGGTGGAGTTAGGAGTTTTTCCAGTAATAGAGCGCTTGCTACAACAGGGCATTCTGGTAAGAACGTCTAGCACTGCCAATAGTCCCATCTTCCCTGTTAAAAAGAGTGGGGGGAGGGGTTACAGGCTAGTGCAGGATCTAAGGGGGATTAACAAAATAGTTGAGAGTCAGTTCCCCGTAGTGCCAAATCCAGCTGTCATCCTAATGCAAATCCCTCCCACTGCCAAATTTTTCACTGTTATTGACCTCTGCTCCGCTTTCTTTTCGGTACCTCTGCACCCTGACAGCCAATATTTGTTTGCATTCACATACAGAGGAGTCCAATACACGTGGACTCGACTACCCCAAGGTTTCATAGATAGTCCAAGTATATTTTCTCAGGCTTTGCATGATTGTTTACAGTCTTTCCAACCAGAGAGTGGATCAGTATTGATACAGTATGTGGATGATTTACTACTGTGTTCTGATTCATTGGAAGCATCCCTGAAGGATACGAAACAGCTCCTGTTTCATCTTTCAGACACCGGACACAAGGTTTCCAAAGACAAGTTGCAATTATGCCAAACTAAGGTTGTCTTATTGATAGATGGGAAGGACCATACCAGGTCTTATTGACTAGCACCACAGCATTGAAGGTTGCTGAGAGAGAGACTTGGGTCCATTCATCCCACTGCAAGAAGGTTGCTGATCCAGAGAAGTCCCGTGATAAGGAACAGACGGTAGAGGTTGTATCACTGGAGTGTCTGTTCCAGGAGGACTGAGGCGGCACCTGAGCCTTGAAGACCGAAAGCAGTTGTCGATTCCCCAAATCCCTTTTATTGTTTTTCTCCACTTCCCATCCCCTCTCCCTTGAAATTTCTTTTTCCCCTTTCTCATACTTCTCCATTTCCTCCTCAAAGATGGACTTGCCCCAAGAGACTGTGATCCGGATTTTCCTGTTGACCATGATGTTGACCAGAGCAGTCTGTTCCGGCGAGAGTACCATGGAGGTCGAGAGAGGTTCTGGAATGGGTTCCGATTATGATGATGAAGGCGTAGTTTTCCAAGATCAACCTAACCAACAAGCAAAGGCGAGTATCAGAAAACGATCCGATAGAAGAAATTGTGATGGATTGTTAGCTGAAGAAAACTGTATCTGTAGGCTCTGTGACAATTTGGTTGAGGATGGGTGCATAAAGAAATGCCAATCCAGTTTTAATATCCATATGGACCGGCATCCATTGAGTGACTATCACTCCTTAGTGGGTAATGTGTTAAACAAAACAGATTGTTGGGTATGCTCTCAAGTACCTCAGGGTCATAGCAAATCAGGGCTAGTACCATTTCCTTTAACGATAGGGGAGGTACTTGAGTTAAATGGTGGGAGACCGGTGGACAGGAGATTTAACATCTCCAGCCCTCCTAGCTTGAAGCTCCACCAATACCATGTGGATAGGTCCCTCTTATGTTTTAACATCTCCAATCCCCGACAGCCGGGAAATTGGGAAGTGTCATGGAGCAACCTGACCATGACCTTCTCGCATAGAGCAGATAGAATGCCTACAGATACAGAGCTTGTACGCCACATAGCCAGTAGAGGAAAATCTTTCCGGTATAGATACACCTTAGGAAATAGGATTACTAGAGTTAGAGAAGTATCACCAGGATACTGTGCACATATCGTACAACCCGATACGTGTATTAAACAGATGGAAGAATTAGGGTCAGGAGATTTCACCTGGAAGGTATGTAATATGGTAATGTCCTACTCCGTCCCATATGTTCTCCCCGATGATGCTTATTTCATATGCGGGAGAAAGGCGTACAAGTGGCTTGCCCCAAACTCTGAAGGATTGTGTTATATTGGAAAAGTATTGCCTGAAGTGATGACTGTAACTCATGATAAAATGAAAGACATACACCGTGGTGCCCAAGCTCCTTATACTCACACTCATTACGAGCACCGAGTTAAAAGACAACTGTCAGAAAGGTTAGAGCATCCGGCCTCTGATCTGATCCATGAATCCACCGGGATTCAGGTTCTGGTGGCGTTAGATTTCACTCGCACCGCTCGAGGAGTGATGAATTATAGATACATCTCTGCGCTTGCAAATTTGTTAGATAATATCACTGAAATGTATGATGACACGTTTAGATACACTGGAAGAGAACTCCAAGCTTATAAAACAGAACTGGTACAGCATAGAATGGTTCTTAATTACCTCACAGCAGTGACAGGCAGATATTGTGTCACACTGGCAACACAATACGGCGTGAAGTGTTGCACGTACATCACGAATAGCACCGAGGATCCGGTAGAGGTCATAGACCAAAAGATGGATGATATCCTCCAATTAAAGTGGGAATTTCGCCGAAAACACAATCTCACTCTTGCTGCTGTAGGTAATGAGCTGACTGGTTGGGTGTCATGGTTGAACCCGCGAAATTGGTTCTCTGGTTTGGGAGACTGGGCTCAAGGAGTCATAATGGATGTTGGAAAGTTTCTCCTATGTATTTTAGGTGTTGTTATATCTATTGGATTGATATTTAGATGCGGGCAGGCTTTAATGAGGTGCAAACAAAGTACAAGAGTGATGAGTTTGAGGAGTGAGGAAACTGTAATTAACCTGGATTTGATTTATGACCCAATGATAGAAACCAGGATGCGATGAAAATGCGATTATACGGTCCGTTTCTTTCACCTGTTTTTCTGCTTTTCTCCAAGATAACAAGACCCCCTTGGACGAGGAAGTTGACGAGACGCTATACAGACAACAGATGGACCAAAGAAAGAGTTTTGACCACTTGAGAAATGGACACTTGATGAACTTTGCCATGGATCCCCAGTTTCCCTAGTATTTTTAAACTCACGCTAGCCCAACATTTTTTTGTAAATCTGATGGCACTGACAAAGCTTGTTGCTCATGCCTAAGGAGCAAAACAGCGCAAAGAAGACGACTTTCAACTGATACCGAACAAAACTTCGACGACAGATGTACATTTACCTGACATAGAATATCATTGCATTTTCCATAAGTGTTCTTTATCTTCATCTCTACAACCCTCAGGTAATAACACACATAATATAGGGAATACAGGCACAGATATCAGCAATCACATATTCCCCCATTCATGTATCATCAACTAAAATGTGCTCCCCATATTGTTCAAAAGCCGAAAAGAGCTCGGTAAAGTTTGACAGCCCATCCACAGACCTGTACCACGGGATAAGAAGGAATTCAAATGTATACTTCGCAATACCTCGAAGCTTGATTTACAACACGTACGGCACGATGATACATGACCCCCCAAACATGGACTCATACACACATGCTTCTGCTATCTCACTAGGTCATACCCTCTTCACACCTACTCCTCTCTCCTCCCCTACCCAACCATGGAAATGAATTAACCCCTGACATATATTTTTCTCCTTTTGAAATGTTTTAGAAGGTGGCAGTTATTATTGACTGCCAAAGGGTGGACTGTCAAAGTCAGAAAAATATCCCTATACACGCTGCCATATTTGCACCTCACGCTGGTCCGCGCTGCGCATGCGTGCGCTTTCCCGTGATAGCGCATACCCGCTGATGCGTGCACCCGCTCGCATCGGTATGCGTATTTACGGTAAGGAGTATGTAGTCGTAGCGTGCGACCCAATCGTTACATATTTCCACAATTAACGTAGTTTATAGATCATGGTCCCTTTGATAGATTCTGAAAGTTTGGTTAATATAGAATGTCCCCGAACGGAGGGATCCCTCTTTGTATTGTAGGAAGGGTCTAACAGGAGTCATACAGTAGTGTTTGGTACCCATCGGAAGAGTATTTAAATAGCAATATTCCGGTGTTGGTTTGGAGCATATTAATCGCTCGTGCGAATAGTTATGGACATAAGGAGTTTATGTCCATTACTATTATTTACTCTTACTCAGGTATGCGGCGGGAAACCCAGTTTCCCACCCACCTGAGCTGTTTGAAATCGTCACAGCCCACCTGTATGAATCAACCTATGACCTCTTGTTATAGTGCGAAGCCGAATTCCTGTGTCCAATGGACGATCAGATTGTAGGGACCATTAGATTGCATTGTGTGTGGGGCATAAATAGGCAGGCCGACCACATCCAGCTCTCACTCTTCAACGGTTCTCATTGCTGAAAATCGGGTGCTGGATGTCCAGGCGCATGCGATCGTTTCCCCTTGTGCGTAAGTTTTTCTCCGTGATCATATTGTCTTACTGTGAGCCATTTCTCTCATCTCTCTCTATCTCTCTCTCTCTCTACTCTTTCTCTCGTATTTTCCCTTGATTAGATTGTATTGTATTGTATTGTATTTATACTGTAGTTATTTGGTTAGGAAGTCTCTGTTATATTGTAGTGTATCATTTGTACTGTGATTCCTTTTTTACAAGTATATTAGTTATAATACATTTAATAGGCTTTGGACCCTAAACAAGTATCTGTGTATTTTCTCATAGTGTTAAGTGTTCGCAGGGCGTCGGTGACGCTCAAGCAGCTTTGTAGTTAATCAGGTTACACCAGGTTGCACTTACACACTGTCTCTACATAAAGGTATACTGTGTATCTCATTGTTAAAGGTATAGATATCAAGGTATAGCGTTGTGAGCGTCTGCGCCGCTGGCGATCTCCTCGTGGTCTCGAGCGTCCGCTACGCCATAGCGAATCATTACGTTTGCCTGTAGCCAATAGTGTGCCAGTCTGTGATCTCTGGGCCGTGAGCGAACGCGACGCTTGAGCGTCTCGCCTACGACTGAGCGATCGTTACGCAAGTAGCGTACCCTTACGGTACTTCTTACGTAGTCAGCGTATAGTGTTCTTTGACCTCTTAAAGGGTTATTTATACGATAAATAGATACTGCTTTATTACTATATACTGTATTTGCAGTTGTCAGCATACCAAATAATTTTACAGTGTTTGGCTGGAAAACACTGTAGCATAATATGCAGATACAGCCACAATTACGAACAGAATATAGGCATGCCACATATTATTTTAATCAGCATAAACTGCTTGTGCGTCCTATTGTATCGTTTTCTGTCTCAGACGCATTTTCCAGGAGAAAATTAGAAAAAATGGCATATACAGTACGTACACAGACTATTTTGAGAGCTCAAAGTATTTTTGTTTGATTTTAAATGTGCTGTAATTGTGTTCTTGTAATTGGTTTTCAACAGTGACAAATACAACTACTCACCCCAAAAAAGCAGATCTATTTATGTCCGACTTTGTAGAGCTGTTTTGTGTGAGATTTACAAACTCGGAATCCATTACATCGGCCGAGTTGTATGTTTAACGTAGAGAAAACATCTGGATCCTACTTTTTACCAGGCGTTCTTGTTCAGAGTAGAAAGCATCTGACTTTTCATGTACTCGGATACTATTACATTGGCCAAGTTTGCAAATTTCTGACTTTTGAGTCAAAAGCGGACATTTTACAAACTCAGATCAAACTTCCATTACTGATCCCAGCCTTGGTGTTGCAAGAACTAGACGGCAGAGAAACACTGATTTCTCTACACGTTTCAATTGTATAAATATGGAGTAAACACAAATAAAAAAACACATTCTTCAGCTAAAATGCTAAAAAAACATGTTTTAGTTTACTAACTATAGCATTTATTCTTCTCACATCTCAATAATCTTTTCTGTAAGTTTTTAATTTATGATATGTTTTCTATGATTACTGAAGTGGTGTGCCACAGAATTATTTTAATAACATTACCCGAATACGAATGATGCCTGTTTAGCCTGTTGTAATTCACCATGTAAGGTCATATATTCCAATGATAAATACTGTAAACTAAAATGCAATAATAGCGAAAAAGAAAATAGATGAAAATGTAAACATTACTGTATATAAATATTGTACATAAACAGTTTTACAGTATCCTTAATATTTGACACAAAATTGAGAGGTCTGATTCAGAGTCACAGGCATTACCGATATTCACATAATTGAGTGGTTATTTACAACTGTGCACAGGGCTACCGACAGCTCTGTCGAGCCTGGTACTTGGAGGTTTATGTGGCCAACTTGGGAAAGTGTGGCCAGCTCCCCTCCTAAATACTGGAGTAGATCAAAAATATGCTAGGTGCGCACCTTCTCCACACTGAAGGGCGCCAGTGGCTCTTTCCAGTCAGATCTGGAGGTTGGAGGGTAGCCCCCTACACTCCCAGCACATCATGCAGGGATAAGCGGACATGGGCCCCTGCCCGGCCCCTCCGGCATTCACCAGCCTGGGTAAACAGTACCCACTACAGCCCTTCCCCCCCCCCTCTTCCTCGGTTGAGCATGTGTAAACAGTTGTGAAAACCCCTACAACGCATGCATTACCCAGAGGGTATGCACAATGGCACATTTGCAGTCGATTCAGATGATGAGAGTGGTGGCGGAAAAGTGATGGGCGGTGACTGGGAGGTAGCTAGTAGTGCATGCAAAAATGAACCGTTCAGTGGGCGTGTTATGGGAGTGTCATGGGCACATGTATGCAAACGGCTGTGTTCCTAGGCACACCCCCGCAGCCATAGGAGGACATGGTCAGATGGAGAAACTGCACTTGCCACAGTTTTTGATGGTGCCACCAATGGTGGCATATAAGGATGCACCAGTGGGTATTACAGCGTGCATGGGCGATAAAAGAGGGTGTTTCATTCCTTGCACAATCGGCCACATGGATGTACACAAGGGAAAGAGTTTGTAGGCCACTTGCATAAACTCCCAGATGGATGACCACCAATAGGCGCTGTTGCGTGTGCTTTTGCAGGTGACTCAGAATCAGGCCCTAGGTGTGTTTTGTCACAGGTAGCAGCAAATGAATGTATTATTATTATTATTATTATTATTATTATTATTATTATTGATTTATGCAGTGCTGCACTAGGGGGAAAACAGGGTTTACATAGAACAGTTCCATACAGAATAGTCAAAAGAAATACAGACATGAAATGTGTTGGGGGGGGGGGGGGGTAAGGGCTTTACTATTATATCACTTTCCTAATATGTAAGTCCATGTGTATATGAAAAAGAAGAACCATGACACACTATCAAGCCTGATACCACACAGTTGAAGTTTATTTTGTTGAGATACGTTTATATGAAGACATCAGGGAACAACAGGATGGATTAAGAATTTGTCCATGATTCTAACATTCATATGTGTCCAATATTTCCAGATTAATAATACATTTATAAAATATACAGGATGTATATAATTAAAGTTCACCTATTGCAAGCAGTCTACAGCAAAAACTACTTATTGGAATGTTGCTAAATTTTCAGTATGTTTTTATGAGGCCAAGGGAAAGATATTGATGGCAAAAAATGTTGGCGATTTAACATAGTATCTAAGGTTGAAAAATGACAATTTGTCCATCGAGTTCAACCTAATTGTGGTCTTCTATGCAGGATTATTTTGGTCTAAATTTTGTCTGATGCTGATGTCAGCCGTTGTATTTTGTTCCTCTTTGTATAGTACTATAGTGCGTGACTACGCACCATAACCCTGGATATCCTTATCCATTAGGAATTTATCTAACCCATTCTTAAAGGTGTTGACTGAGTCCGCCATTACAACTCCTGAGGCAGGGAATTCCAATCACGTATTGTCCTTACTGTGAAAAAATCTCCTCTCCTCTAACCTAAGCGAGTGTCCACGTGTTCTCTGTGCTGATCTTACCAAAAACAGGTCCCATGCAAGCTCTGTGTATTGTCCCCTTATATATTTGTAGATATCGACCATGTCCCTTCTTAGTCTCCTCTTTTCCAGTGTAAACATGCCTAGCCTTGCAAGCCTCTCCACGTATTCCAGCGTCTCCGTGCCCTTAATTAGTTTGGTTGTCCGCCTCTGAACCTTTTCTAGCTCCAGGATATCCTTTTTGTAGTATGGTGCCCAAAATTGTACACAGTATTCAAGATGTGGCCTCACTAGTGATTTATATAATGGGAGTATAACACTCTCGTCCCTAGCATCAATTCCCCATTTTATTCATGCTAATATCTTATTAGCCTTCTTTGCTGCAATCCATATTTGGGTACTGCTGCTTAGTTTGCTATCTATGTGAACACCTAAGTCCTTTTCCAGTACAGAATCCCCTAATATTACCCCATTTAGTATGTAGGTGTTATTTTTGTTCTTGTTACCACAGTGCATTAACTTACACTTGTCTGTATTGAAGTGCATTCTCCATTTGGCTACCCATGCTTCTAGTTTAACGAAGTCGTTCTGAAGAGACTCATGAAGACGTACTGAAAGCTTGGCGATATTCTGATAAGTAGTTTTTGCAGCTCACTGCTTCGAATAGGTGAACTTTAATTATGGACAGCCTGTGTATATGCTATCAGTCCACCTGTGATTGTGGTGGATATGACTAAAATGTTTTTTTAACTACACGCAGGATTGTAACATATATCCTCAAAAGGCTGAATGTTTTTTATTCTTGCCTTTCTGTCTTGTCTGTTTAGATTTCTCGTAGCAAACAAAATGTCTCTAGCGCTGCTAGTTTCCAGGAAGACTGCCAGGGAAAACGTTCAACTCCATAAAAAGAAAAGAAGTAAAACATACACATACGGTTTATTCTTTACTTTGTTTAAGTCTTTCATGTTCTCACTGCCTTGTTCTAGTTTTATGGTATTTGTGATTAGTTTGAGAAGTGTCAATAAACTGGTTGTTTAGGAAATCTGAAAAGGTTCTATCTACTCTGTTATCTGTGTTATTCCAACAGAACTGAGTGATTAATAGAATGAGCACAGCAGCCACAAGCAATTACTTATAATATGCAGGAATGACAGCTGGCAGTGAACAGAGCATGGCCCCAAATATGGTTCCTCTTCCGTTCCTCCCATAATCTAAACATTTCATCTGCAAGTTTATTTATAAGCTCACTTGAGCGTTTCTTGCAAACAGTAAGATTTTTCCTGTGTTCATTTTTCTTTCAGTTCATCTGCAAGTGATCTCCCCAGCTATGACCATGGGTGTTTAAGACGGAGCCATGACCAGTACAGTTCAAGAGGGAGCATGGAAAGCCTGGACCATACGTCATCTGCATGTAATCCTTGTCACCTTTCACCTGCCAAGTCCACCAACTCCATAGATCAACTTGCTCATCTGCACAACAAGAGAGACTCTGCTTACAGCTCATTCTCTACTAACGCCAGTATACCAGAATACAACCCTACTACATTCTGTAAGGAGAGGTCCTACTCAATGGAAAGCATGTTTTCCCGGAGTAACTTGCAAGAAGGAATAAAACATGCAGATATCAGGTATATCAAGACAGTCTATGATGCTCAGCGTGGTGTCTCAGAAGAGTATGAGGTGAACCTATCAACCGTCAAAAATCATGGTAGACTTTCTGGTGGTAATGTTAGGAACAATAGAGACCCTGTTGGAAGGCTTGATCAGAACAGAGTTTTTTCTGAGAGTGATATAGCTGAAAAGGGCCCACCTATGCCACCTACTAGGAGTGACAGTTATGCAATAACTAGACATCATGACAGACCAAGTTCTTGGTCTAGTTTGGACCAAAAAAGGTCTCTTCGAACACATTCTAAAGGGCCAGGATTGCATCCTACTAGTGCCACTTGTAATACAAATCAACAGTTGAAAGCAGTGTTTGGTGAAGGACAACTGCATACTGTGTTAGAAAAAAGTCCAGAATGTAGCCCACTAATGAAACCTAAGCAAATATATTCACAAGTGCCACAGCCTGGACAGCCAATGCTTCCTACGGGAATCTACCATGTCCCATCTCCAGAACCACATTTTGCTCATGCTCCTGAACCTCTTAAAAATAACAATGGAAGACTTTATCCAGCACTGGCCAAAGAGGGAGCATATTGTCCCACTGTACCCACTGGATGTAAAGGAGATTTATCTTTTCAGGCTAAAAATATTCAGAATATTCACAACGGTTATGTTGTATCATATCCAGTGGACCAGTCCAATAAAGTAGAAGAAAAAAAGGAAGATGGTCCTACACATTTTACTCACTACAAGCTTCACTTCTCTGCTGGTACTGAAATTACCCCTGATTCTTCTATAAACAATGAAAAGGAGACAACTATTTCAAAAGTAAATCACTGCTCAAGTAAAAATGATCATCTACAACCAAAAAATGAATCTAGAATAAAAACACAAAGATTGGTTTCTAGTGATGAACAAGCTAATAGTAAGGTACAGGAGTTCATCAATAATGGAAAAAGTAGGAGTTGGTCCAGGCCTACTTTCCAGAATGAGTGGAGCCCAAACCATATCATGCCACTTTTATCCTCCGTCGCGATAGGCATGGAATCACACAGAACTAGTAACAGCATTGAGACAAACAAACATAAGGATCTGGACTGCCAATATAATTCCATTTCATCACTGAACAATAAAATTGATGACAGACACTCCCCGTTAGCTTCTGACCATAGAATCAAATTGAACAGCCCAAGCTTTACAAAACACAATGAAGACATTGACAGCTCAGTGATGTCTTATCACGTACAATCTGATCAGCCTTCCTCACCTCCACATAAGAACTCTGTTGACTTTTCCAGAAGAAGATTAAGTTCAGGCAGCAACCAAAGTGGCAATAATCTACTACATAGCAGGAAAGATGTCAAACATAGGTCTTCAGTTTTAGAAAAAATCAGCAAGATTGAGAAACGAGAGCAGGAATGTCAGAAGTCCCAAGTCTTAAGTGGAAGCATATATGGCCAAAATTCAGGACAGTGCACAAGAGGAACAAACAACAGAGCATCTGTAAATAGCATTGAAGAATTAAGGAACAAGTTTAATTCACATGATCAAATTCAAGATGTTGAATGCAACCAACATTCAGGTTCCCATGCTACTGAGAAAGTTACTGGTATTAAGCATTTAAAAAGAGAGGACATTCAGAATGCAGCAGTGGATTCTCAAGTAGGCATAGTACAGCAGATTCATGACAAGCAACTTGTTTTGCAAGCCTTGGCAGATGGTGATAAAATAATAGCTGATTCTCAAACAATGCCAAATAAAGAAGACCAATGGCAGAGTGCTGCACAAGACACTCTAGGTTTTAGTAGGGCTTACAGAAACAGTATCAAAGATGCACAATCCAAAGTCCTAGAAGCAACATCTTATAGACGCAAGGATTTGGAATTTAGCCCAACACAATTTAAAACACAAGAGAAGAATGTAAAGAGACCTACTTCAGCTGTTGTCTATGGCAAAACTCCCCCTGTATCCCCTCACGCTCCAAAAGAAAGGCATAGTGTTACTCCCATGGACACCTTTACTAACAACCAAGAGTTTCACAGTCAAGAGGGATCAGGTGTATCATACCAAGTACCTCGAATTGGGGCCAGGAGGCGTTTGACAACGGAGCAGAAAAAGCGATCATATTCAGAGCCAGAAAAGATGAATGAGGTGGGTGCATCAGACAATGAACCATCCTCTACAAGGATTCAAAAGAAGGTGCAAAACATGAGCTTCTTGGAACAAACGGTGGCAGACAGGCGTAGAATGTTTGAGAGAGATGGCAAAGCTTGTTCAACTGTTAATCTGTCAAAACCAGAGCTTAAGCAGCTGCAGCAAAATGCCCTTGCGGACTACATAGAGCGCAAAACAGGTCGGAGGCCTTCCCCCCAGGAAACTGGCTTGTTAAAAGAAAGATCGCAGAGCACCTACTTCTCAGGGAGCTTGATGGACAGTCAGAGCATCTCCTCTACCTCTAGCATGAATTCCCTACAGGAGCACAACATGTCATTCCCTAGTAGGGACCCAAGAGAGAAACTATTTAAAACTAGATGTGTTTCCTCCACACTTCCACCTGGTCTCACAGGCTTGTTTGACTTAGCCAGCTTAGATAAGAAAAATGAACATCAAGAAAACCGGGGCCGCAGCAGTTCTTTTGTCCAGCAACGTCTTAGACTAGACTGTAGATCAAAAACAGAATGCAAAAGTTCCCCAGCGCGCCAACAGAAAGAAACAACTGCTGCTAAATCAACAGAATTGCTAGAGGTCTCGGCATCATCACCTAGAGATTTGCCTGAAACCTTTCAGCAGCCTGTTTCCCTGCACGTAAGATCAAGGTCCTCTCCTGCTGGGGAAAAGAGAAGCCAGGTAGGTGGAAATGAATAGTACAAGTAAAGAATGGTATGTTCTGTTGCTTTAGATATCTGTTTCTATAAGATTTCAGTCTATATTGTGTTTTTGTGTTGGAGAAAATGTACTTTACAACAGTATGATAAATATATACCCTACCCCAAAAAAACTATATTTCATTTTTAATTGAGTTTATGAGCAGTGTAAGCCCCTCGTCTATACTAACTAGCATCATGTAAATGTAAATATTTTATTAACAATCCACTCGACACCAACAAAAACATATAGTGTATGAAAGGACAATTTATTGCAGTCAGGAATACAGTATATCTCTCAAATGAATTAACTATTTTTAAGCCTATGATAATATTAGTTAATATCAGTTAATCTGTATTGTAGTTTAAGGTGAATATATATATATATATATATATATATACATATATGTATATATATATATATATACATAGCAAACCAAGTGTCCGGCACTCCGTGTAAAGCAATAACAATGCCTTGGTGCCCTCTGTTTAAACCATGAATACAGTCAGGGAGGGGGAAGGGGGGGCAGCGGCACTCACAGGTCTTCAGTTGCACACTTTAAAGATTCAACACTCAGTCCACATCAATTAGGGACAGTTCAATGCAGTGCAGTATATCAACCTGATATACTGCACTGCATTGGATCGTCCCTCTAATTGATGTGGACTGCATGTTGAATCTTAGATTTTAGTGTGTACTCTATGTAAGACATTACGTTATTAGATAGATAGATAGATAGATAGATAGATAGATAGATAGATAGATAGATAGATAGATAGAATGGTCTTTCTGCATTGTTTATTACAGCTTTAAAAAAAAAATTTTTATATACATTAGGCGCACATTAGACTGATCTTCAGGCGAGTGCTTCACCAGTCTGTGTACTGTATACATATTATTATTTTCTTTGAGCATATTACATCCCCTGTATTTTTTTATATGCTTGTACATCACTGCATATACAGTATATTTGGTGGAGCCTGTGTAACTTACATGTCAATAATCTTCATGCTGTATGTAAGCATAACTAGTTAGCACCAATAACAAAAATTGTATTACAGCACAATATGGATCATTTAGAATTTGTATAGTAGCTGAGAAACTCCAGAAGCTGATCCTGAAATACCTCATAATATGAAGCTACTGGAAGCTACTGTATTGCTGTATCTTATAACCCTCCAAAGATCACAATGTTTCCACCCTGTGGTCTGGAAACCACATTATACAGTGTATTTGAATGAATACACACATAAATATATCACAGGTAGATAAATCATGTATTTACTTTTTTGCTTGAAAACCATCAGCATGGAGTGTCTAACAGCTGGCAGTAATAACAGAACACTAGCAGCAGAAAAACACAAAGTTAGGAGCACATACAGTAGGTGAGTCGTTCAGAGATTCTTATGCACTTATATCAGTAACAACACATTCTCAATCATAATTAGAATGTTTGGTGTCTGGAGTCTTCCTTGTCACATAATATTCTCTACAGCTACTTCTCCCTCTCACATTGTCAATGGAGGAAGGTTTCAGCAATCTGCTTTTTGACCTGAGAGGCAAAACGAGCTCCCCCTTCACCCAGCCCCGTGTTGTTTCTCTGGAGACTCGGTAGCTGAATAGATGGCATTCTGGAGGACAGAATTCATCACTTAAAAGTCTCTTTTACTAGTTATGCCCATCCTCAATATACAGGTCTCCCTTTATTCATTAAGTGCCTTCAACTCATTTATATTCCATTTACTTGGTCTGACACATAAATGTTGGTTTGTGTGTTACAGCATCACTGCTCTGTACTCACAATACAGCAAATTATTATTAACATTTACATTACATTTTACCTATGCAAAATGCTTTTTTTTAATTCTGCAAATTTAGAATGTCATTTTGGGTAAGTGTCAAGAGTCTGTCACCTAATCAAAAAATGGCCGTGGTGCCTATTCATTATCACAGCTCCTAGTGATTTTATAGAAAAAAATGTCATTCTCATGCAGAGTGGCCAGCTCACAGTATGAGATGATGGGTATATTGTTAGGGATGTGATACAATTACAAGTTACTGTTATCATTCAGGGTGCTGGGGGAAACCAAATGCCTTTTTTTCTTGCATGTGATACAATTTACCAGTGTTCGGGATGTCGGCGGTCACATGACCAAAACAAGTAGAATGCCGACAGGGTAATTATTTTACACCTCCCCTGTTCCCTAACCTGCCTGGGGTGGAGACTAGGGCTAAGATACGGGAGGTGGCAGCTAGGGCTAAGACACCAGGGGTAACGGCTAGAGCTAACCCCCCCCCCCCCCAAATACCTAACCCCCACACACTTCAGACCCTAACCATAACTGTCACCCCAATACTTACCTTCGGGATGCCGGCGGTTGGTGTTCTGACGTCGGGTTTTCAAGTGGTGTCGGGATTCTGGCATCAGTCACATGACTGCTAGCATCCCGACTTCCAGGATGCTTACCGCATCCCATTATAAGGATATAAGCATTTGCCCATTTTAATTTTGAGCTTGCAGTTTCTATTCTCTTGCCATCTGTGTCAAATACCTATTGAACCTGTATCTTCTCTCCGCTTTGCATATGTAAGTATTAGACAGGAAATATCAAGAAAAGTTAGTAAATAGGTGGAATCGCCTTCCAACAGAAGTGATAGAGGCATGTATGGTAGTTAATTATGGGGGTCATTCCGACCCGATCGCTCGCTGCAGTTTGTCGCAGCGCAGTGATCGGTTCGGAACTGCGCATGCGCTGGCGCCGCAGTGCGCCGGCGCATGGCAGCTTTCGTTACCTAGCAATCGCCTCTGAGACAGAGACGGTCAGCAGGCGGGAGGGGGCTGTTTAGGGGGAGCGGTCCGGCCAATGCAGGCGTGGCCGGACCGTTGGAGGGGCGGGCTGCAGCGGCTGCTGCGGCCAGCAGGAGCGACGAGCAACTCCCGGCCAGCCGCAGGAGCTGCGCTGGCCGGGAGTTACTACTCAAATACAAAGGCATCGCCTCTGTGCGATGCTTTTGTATTTGTGCGGGGGGGGGGGGCGGCACTGACATGCGGGGCGGACTAGCCCTGTGCTGGGCGTCCCCCCGCATGTCTGAGTTAACGATCGTAGCTGTGCTAAACTTAGCACAGCTACGATCAACTCGGAATGACCCCCTATATCTGCTGAGGTGAGACAAGACTCCATCCTTAATCTAAAAAAAAAAAAACATTTATTTTTTTCTTGTTTGTGCTTCAGCTTGCACTTACTATGTGACATCAAAGTGAGCACGGTTTAAAAAAAAGTGCTGCAATACAGTTTATTTAGATACTAGCGTTTGCCTATGGCTTCGCTCATGTAGATGTCTGTTATTGTTCAGCTAAACTAATTTTACAAAGACAGTAGTGCCAATCCGTTTCATAACCAGAGACTCTATGATATATATCAACTCACATCATGGGGTAATTTACTAAGATGGGAGTTCTATTTAAGATGGGATGTTGCCCATAGCAACCAATCAGATTCCAGGTATTATCTTCTAGAAGGAGCTAGATAAATGAGAAGTAAAATCTGATTGATTGGTTGCTATGTGCAACATCCTATCTTAAACAGAACTCCATGTGTAACCATAGCGTGTAGTATTTGTCTTGGTGCACCATCTACTGGATTGATGTGTAAACTGAAACTTTATTGGCCAAGATAACCTGCCTGATTAGTGATTGATATATTGTTGGATATTCATGCGAAATAGATCTTGTATATCTATATACACGATTGAGTCATATTATTATCATCACCAGCTAATAGCCAGAATAACTGTCATGTGTAGCACAGACAGCAGCTAGACGGGCTGGGAGTGACTCAGTAAGGTGCTGGTAGGTTTGCACAGGCACATTTTGATTGTGAGCTGCTCCACTATAGCGTGTCGGTCAGCCCTCATGCACCTTCGTAGCCAACGTTCACCTCTCACATCAGTGGTACATGGTGCTCCGCAGTTTCCACATCAGTTATTCAAAATGGTTCCATTGTCCAGTCACGATATACCTTCACCACAGCAGCACGCGATCAGTTCACAAACTGCGCTGTGTCAGAAATACTGCCACCCTTGACCCAAAAGCCGATAATCTTCCCTTTTTGCGACTCTGATAAATTGCTCCTTTTACCCATGACATCAATGAGTGATATGTGTGCAGACTGCCTATCGCACACCTTATATACCCACCAAGCCAGCGCATGACACGTGACATTGGCTACACACTGCCGACGTCAAAGGTAGGAGGTGGTCATAATAATGTGACTCAACAGTGTATATATGCATACATATATAACTCCATTGCATTCAGGGTGTGCAATATATGTATGTGTGTGTGTGTGTGTATATATATATATATATATATATATATATATATACTGTATGTGTGTATATATATATATATATATATATATATATATATATAAAACACTCACTTCTCCAGCGATGCAGAAAAAGTAGACAAGCCAGCACTCACGTGTAGACGAAAGAAAAGCAGGATTTATTCCTTAACTAAACGGCATGGTGAAGTACAGCAAATACAGCAAACACAGCCCAACAGCTGTTTCAACCGACTGGTCTTCCTCAGGGGAAGACCAGTCTGTTGAAACAGCTGTCGGGCTGTGTTTGCTGTTTTTGCTGTACTTCACCATGCCGTTTGGTTAAGGAATAAATCCTGCTTTTCTTTCATCTACACGTGAGTGCTGGCTTGTCTACTTTTTCTGCATCGCTGGAGAAGTGAGTGTTTTATATTTATTGCTGCCTTGCACCACCATTTTTTGCTTTATATACATAGGCTTTGAGTGCTGTCGTGATTTCATATATATATATATATATATATATACACACACACATAGTTCGACTGACCAGCACTCCAATACAGATGCTTGCTGCGCCCGGTGCCCTCCTTAAATCTCCTCGGTAATCTGCATACACACTATGGGGGTAATTCTGAGTTGATCGCAGCAGCAAGTTTGTTAGCAATTGGGCAAAACCATGTGCACTGCAGGGGAGGCAGATATAACATGTGCAGAGAGAGTTAGATTTGGGTGGGTTATTTCGTTTCTGTGCAGGGTACATACTGGCTGCTTTATTTTTACACTGCAGTTTAGATTTCAGTTTGAATACACCCCACCCAAATCTAACTCTCTCTGCACATGTTATATCTGTCCCCCGTGCAGTGCACATGGTTTTGCCCAACTGCTAACAAATTTGTTGCTGCGATCAACTCAGAATAAGGCCCTATATCACGGCGGCGCTGAAGGGCTAAATAAACTTCACTTCACATGGAGCAGTGCTTTCCAACATTCTTTACCCTTGATGAAAAAGTAAAGAACTTTGAAACGTTGGAAAGCCCTGCTCCATGTGAAGTTTATTTATCCCTAGAGTGCCGCCGTGATATGGTGTGTGTGTGTGTACATATATATATATATATATATATATATATATATATTTATTTATAACATACAGTCATTTTGGACTTCAGGAGCCTCCCTGATGTCACATTGAGATCATACATATCTCAGTTTTTTCTACTTCATGAAAACACGATCCACATTAATCCAGTATTTTTGGAGTGATGCCGGAACGAACAGACAAACAAAAACAAAATTCTGAAAACTTGTTACTCGCCTCCATAGTTCACAAACAGGCCCTAGAAGTATATTTATAAAAAAAATATCTGTGTACAGACACAGCCCTTACAGTTTCATTATATGTATAGTTTACAGTGTTGCCTACTCTTAAAATTGTTGGTATACCCCCCCCCCCCCCCCACATGGAGCATCTGCTGATATGTAGTAGCTGGCAGCTGCCCATTGATATCGGTGATTGACAGTGAGAGTGACACTGGTCTATGATGTCAAACAACCTCATCATTTTGAGTTAGTATCGGGGGGGCTTGGGTGCTAACAATTCTCACAGCACCCTTATTACAAAATATAATTTTTGGAGCTTAGTTACACTTTAAATATTACTATTCCTTATGTAATTTTTCCCTGATAGTGATAATACTACTAATAATGTGGCAATATACCTGTGAAATTGATTTTTCTTTACAGATATTTATGCATATTTGTGAAATGAAACTTTCCCTAACCATGCTGAGAGGTCCTGAATTGGCAGAGTACTGTGTGTTTAGCTTTGCACAAACATCTATGGGGTTTAAACACTGTTGATTACGCACTCAGTTTGAGCTGGAGCTTAGGAAGTATGTGGGAATGCAGCTCAACATGTGGGATTAGAATGTCCATAGTCACTTAATTGCGTAGAATTCACGGGTAGTAGATAAAAATGTCTTTTAAGTAGGTAAGAGCAAAACTGTTCCCAAGCCCAGTGACTTTAAATAAAAAAACTTGCTGTCCATGGGCCCCATTTATCAACGACGAACAAACACCAGCGGCATATTTTATTTAGTATCCCTGTGATACAAACCAAAATGCAGCTGGTATTCAGCATTCCTTACCTCTTCGGCAGGGTCCAGTGATGTCCCCCTCCTCAGCGCCGTCCTCTGCTCTGCTGCAGGCAGCCTAACGCTGTCAGTGATGGGCTGCTGAGTCTTGCGCATGCGTGACGTCCAATCTGCACATGTGCATGACTCTTGCACCCAGTGGGGACCCAGCAATGGTCGGAAGCCTTCGCTGAAGCCGTAAAGGTACTCTGGGTCCACATTGATGGAAGTGCTACAGGGGTTATGTATCATTGATAAATGGGGCCCCATGTTTGGTTAGCGTATACCACTTAGGCCACTTTCCACTTAGCAACTGTAATTTACCGTGGCTAATTGACTCGCCTGGGGCTATCCTATGAGCCCCGATGCTGGCACTCGCCAGGGATTTTGTTTCTCCTGCCTCAGGTAGGCAAAAGCAAAAGTCCACGTAAACACATTGGGGGTCATTCCAACCTGATCGCAAGCAGCAACTTTATGCTGCCCGTGCGATCAGGTAGACGCCGCCTATGGAGGAGTGTTTTTTTGGATAGCAAGGCTGCGTTCGCTTGTGCAGCCGTGCTATGCAAAAAATGTTTTGTGCAAAAGTAGACTAGGGCTAGACATACTTACCCTGTTTCGATCACTTCAGCGTGGCAGGTCCAGGAATTGAAGTCAGACATCCGCCCTCCAAACGCCTCGACAAGCCTGCATTTGGATCTCCACGCCCCGAAAACGGTCAGTTGACGCCCAGGCCGCCTTCCTCCTGTCAATCTTCTTGCAGTCACTGCTGCAACTGCTTTCTTCATTGAAGGCGTTGCTGCCCGGCGATGCGGCCTGCGCAATGCGGCCGCAGCGCATGTGTAGTTCCGACCCGATCGCACGGCTGTGAAGAAGCGCAGCGTGCGATCGGGTCGGAATGACCCCCATAGGCCCATGGCTTTTCACGTATTCAGTGTGCTTCTGTGTGAAAATAGGTAATTTTTTTGCACAGAAAAAAAATAAGATTTTAAACCTACCGGTAAATCTTTTTCTCCTAGTCCGTAGAGGATGCTGGGGACTCCGTAAGGACCATGGGGTATAGACGGGCTCCGCAGGAAACATGGGCACTCTAAGACTTTAGATGGGTGTGAACTGGCTCCTCCCTCTATGCCCCTCCTCCAGACCTCAGTTATAGAACTGTGCCCAGAGGAGACGGACAGTACAAGGAAAGTATTTTTGTTAATCTAAGGGCAAGATACATACCAGCCCACACCATACACACCGTACAACATGGTATATACTAAACCAGTTAACAGCATGAACAAAACAGCATCAGCCAGAGACTGATCTCAACTGTAACATAACCCTTATGTAAGCAACAACTATATACAAGCCTTGCAGAATTTGTCCGTCTTCTACGGACTAGGAGAAAAAGATTTACCGGTAGGTTTAAAATCTTATTTCTCTGACGTCCTAGTGGATGCTGGGACTCCGTCAGGACCATGGGGAATAGCGGCTCCGCAGGAGACAGGGCACAAAATTTAAAAGTTTGACCACTAGGTGGTGTGTACTGGCTCCTCCCCCTATGACCCTCCTCCAAGCCTCAGTTAGGTTTTTGTGCCCGTCCGAGCAGGGTGCAATCTAGGTGGCTCTCCTAAAGAGCTGCTTAGAAAAAGTTTGTTAGGTTTTTTATTTTCAGTGAGTCCTGCTGGCAACAGGCTCACTGCAACGAGGGACTTAGGGGAGAAGAAGTGAACTCACCTGCGTGCAGGATGGATTTGCTTCTTAGGCTACTGGACACTAGCTCCAGAGGGACGATCACAGGTACAGCCTGGATGGGTCACCGGAGCCGCGCCGCCGACCCCCTTGCAGATGCCGAATAGAGAAGAGGTCCAGAAACCGGCGGCAGAAGACGTCTCAGTCTTCATGAGGTAGCGCACAGCACTGCAGCTGTGCGCCATTGCTCTCCGCACACTTCACACCAGCGGTCACTGAGGGTGCAGGGCGCTGGGGGGGGCGCCCTGGGCAGCAATGTAATATACCTATTCTGGCTAAAATATATCACATATAGCCCATAGGGCTATATGGATGTATTTAACCCCTGCCAGGTTCCAAAAAAACCGGGAGAAGAAGCCCACCGAAAAGGGAGCGGGGCCTATTCTCCTCAGCACACAGCGCCATTTTCCTGCCCAGCTCCGCTGCGAGGAAGGCTCCAAGGACTCTCCCCTGCACTGCACTACAGAAACAGGGTAAAAACAGAGAGGGGGGGCACTTATTGGCGATATTTATAATATTTGAGCTGCTATAAAGGGAACACACTTATTAAGGTTGTCCCTATATATATTTATAGCGCTTGGGGGTGTGCTGGCAAACTCTCCCTCTGTCTCCCCAAAGGGCTAGTGGGGTCCTGTCTTCTATCAGAGCATTCCCTGTGTGTCTGCTGTGTGTCGGTACGTGTGTGTCGACATGTATGAGGACGATGTTGGCGTGGAGGCGGAGCAATTGCCTGTAATGGTGATGTCACCCCCTAGGGAGTCGACACCAGAATGGATGGCTTTGTTTATGGAATTACGGGATAGTGTCAGCACGCTACAAAAGTCGGTTGACGACATGAGACAGCCGGCAAACCAGTTAGTACCTGTCCAGGCGTCTCAGACACCGTCAGGGGCTGTAAAACGCCCTTTACCTCAGTCGGTCGACACAGACCCAGACACTGACACTGAATCCAGTGTCGACGGTGAAGAAACAAACGTATTTTCCAGTAGGGCCACACGTTATATGATCACGGCAATGAAGGAGGCTTTGCATATCTCTGATACTGCAAGTACCACAAAAAGGGGTATTATGTGGGGTGTGAAAAAACTACCGATAGTTTTTCCTGAATCAGAGGAACTGAATGAAGTGTGTGATGAAGCGTGGGTTACCCCAGATAGAAAACTGCTAATTTCAAAGAAGTTATTGGCATTATACCCTTTCCCGCCAGAGGTTAGGGCGCGCTGGGAAACACCTCCTAGGGTGGATAAGGCGCTCACACGCTTATCAAAGCAAGTGGCGTTACCGTCTCCTGATACGGCCGCCCTCAAGGATCCAGCTGATAGGAGGCTGGAGAATACATTAAAAAGTATATACACACATACGGGTGTTATACTGAGACCAGCAATCGCCTCAGCCTGGATGTGCAGTGCTGGCGTGGCTTGGTCGGAGTCACTGTCTGAAAATATTGATACCCTGGATAGGGACAGTATTTTACTGACTATAGAGCAGTTAAAGGATGCATTTCTTTATATGCGAGATGCACAGAGAGATATTTGCACTCTGGCATCAAGAGTAAGTGCGATGTCCATATCTGCCAGAAGAAGTTTATGGACGCGCCAGTGGTCAGGTGATGCGGATTCCAAACGACATATGGAAGTATTGCCGTATAAGGGGGAGGAATTATTTGGGGTCGGTCTATCGGATCTGGTGGCCACGGCAACGGCCGGAAAATCCACCTTTTTACCCCAGGTCACCTCCCAGCAGAAAAAGCCGCAGGCTTTTCAGCCGCAGTCCTTTCGTTCCTATAAGAACAAACGAGCAAAAGGACATTCCTATTTGCCCCGAGGCAAAGGAAAGGGTAAGAGACTGCAACAAGCAGCTCCTTCCCAGGAGCAGAAGCCCTCCCCGGCTTCTACAAAGGCGTCAGCATGACGCTGGGACCTTACAAGCAGACTCGGGCGGTGGGGGGTCGCCTCAAACATTTCAGCGCACAGTGGGCTCACTCGCAGGTGGACCCCTGGATCCTGCAGGTAGTATCTCAGGGTTACAGGTTGGAATTCGAGAAGTCCCCTCCTCGCCGTTTCCTAAAGTCTGCTTTGCCAACGTCTCCCTCCGACAGGGCGACGGTATTGGAGGCCATTCACAAGCTGTATTCTCAGCAGTTGATAGTCAAGGTACCCCTCCTACAACAGGGACAGGGGTATTACTCCACGCTATTTGTGGTACCGAAGCCGGACGGCTCGGTAAGACCGATTCTAAATCTAAAATCTCTGAACCTGTACATACAAAAATTCAAGTTCAAGATGGAGTCACTCAGAGCAGTGATAGCGAATCTGGAAGAAGGGGATTTTATGGTGTCCTTGGACATCAAGGATGCTTACCTTCATGTTCCAATTTGTCCTTCACACCAAGGGTACCTCAGGTTCGTGGTCCAAAACTGTCATTATCAGTTTCAGACGCTGCCGTTTGGATTGTCCACGGCACCCCGGGTCTTTACCAAGGTAATGGCCGAAATGATGATCCTTCTTCGAAGAGAAGGCGTCTTAATTATCCCTTACTTGGACGATCTCCTGATAAGGGCAAGATCCAGAGAACAGCTGGAGGTCGGAGTAGCACTAACCCAAGTAGTGCTCCAACAACACGGGTGGATTCTGAATTTTCCAAAATCCCAACTGATCCCGACGACACGTCTGTTGTTCCTAGGGATGATTCTGGACACTGTTCAGAAAAAGGTATTTCTTCCGGAGGAGAAAGCCAGGGAGTTATCCGATCTAGTCAGGAACCTCCTAAAACCAGGAAAAGTATCTGTGCATCAATGCACAAGAGTCCTGGGAAAAATGGTAGCTTCTTACGAAGCGATTCCATTCGGCAGATTCCATGCACAAACTTTTCAGTGGGATCTGCTGGACAAATGGTCCGGATCGCATCTGCAGATGCATCAGCGGATAAAATTGTCCACAAGGACAAGAGTGTCTCTGCTATGGTGGTTGCAGAGTGCTCATCTGTTAGAGGGCCGCAGATTCGGCATACAGAACTGGGTCCTAGTGACCACGGATGCCAGCCTGAGAGGCTGGGGAGCGGTCACACAGGGAAGAAACTTCCAGGGCGTGTGGTCAAGCCTGGAGACGTCTCTTCACATAAATATACTGGAGCTAAGAGCAATCTACAATGCTCTAAGCCTGGCAAAACCTCTGCTTCAGGGTCAGCCGGTGTTGATTCAGTCGGACAACATCACGGCAGTCGCCCACGTAAACAGACAGGGCAGCACAAGAAGCAGGAGGGCAATGGCAGAAGCTGCAAGGATTCTCCGCTGGGCAGAAAATCATGTGTTAGCACTGTCAGCTGTGTTCATCCCGGGAGTGGACAACTGGGAAGCAGACTTCCTCAGCAGACACGATCTGCACCCGGGAGAGTGGGGACTTCATCCAGAAGTCTTCCACATGATTGTGGTCCATTGGGAAAGACCAATGGTGGACATGATGGCGTCCCGCCTCAACAAAAAACTGGACAGGTATTGCGCCAGGTCAAGAGACCCTCAGGCAATAGCTGTAGACGCTCTGGTAACACCATGGGTGTACCAGTCAGTGTATGTGTTTCCTCCTCTGCCTCTCATACCAAAAGTACTGAGAATTATACGGCAAAGGGGAGTAAGAACGATACTCGTGGCTCCGGATTGGCCAAGAAGAACTTGGTACCCGGAACTTCAGGAGATGCTCACGGAAGATCCGTGGCCTCTACCTCTAAGACGGGACCTGCTTCAGCAGGGACCGTGTCTATTCCAAGACTTACCGCGGCTGCGTTTGACGGCATGGCGGTTGAACGCCGAATCCTAAGGGAAAAAGGCATTCCGGAAGAGGTCATCCCTACCCTGGTAAAAGCCAGGAAGGAGGTGACTGCACAACATTATCACCGCATTTGGAGAAAATATGTTGCGTGGTGTGAGGCCAGGAAGGCCCCGACGGAGGAATTTCAACTGGGTCGATTCCTACATTTCCTGCAAACAGGATTGTCTATGGGCCTCAAATTAGGGTCCATTAAGGTTCAAATTTCGGCCCTGTCGATTTTCTTCCAGAAAGAATTGGCTTCAGTTCCTGAAGTCCAGACTTTTGTAAAAGGAGTACTACATATACAGCCCCCGGTTGTGCCCCCAGTGGCACCGTGGGATCTTAATGTAGTTTTGGATTTTCTCAAATCCCATTGGTTTGAGCCACTCAAATCGGTGGATTTGAAATATCTTACATGGAAAGTAACCATGCTACTGGCCCTGGCTTCAGCCAGGAGAGTGTCAGAATTGGCGGCTTTATCCTATAAAAGCCCATATCTGATTTTCCATTCGGACAGGGCAGAACTGCGGACGCGTCCTCACTTTCTGCCTAAGGTGGTTTCAGCGTTTCCCCTGAACCAGCCTATTGTGGTGCCTGCGGCTACTAGCGATTTGGAGGATTCCAAGTTGCTGGACGTTGTCAGAGCATTGAAAATATATATTTCAAGGACGGCTGGAGTCAGAAAATCTGACTCGCTGTTTATACTGTATGCACCCAACAAGCTGGGTGCTCCTGCTTCTAAGCAGACGATTGCTCGTTGGATTTGTAGCACAATTCAACTTGCACATTCTGTGGCAGGCCTGCCACAGCCTAAATCTGTCAAGGCCCATTCCACAAGGAAGGTGGGCTCATCTTGGGCGGCTGCCCGAGGGGTCTCGGCATTACAACTCTGCCGAGCAGCTACGTGGTCAGGGGAGAACACGTTTGTAAAATTCTACAAATTTGATACCCTGGCTAAGGAGGACCTGGAGTTCTCTCATTCGGTGCTGCAGAGTCATCCGCACTCTCCCGCCCGTTTGGGAGCTTTGGTATAATCCCCATGGTCCTGACGGAGTCCCAGCATCCACTAGGACGTCAGAGAAAATAAGATTTTACTTACCGATAAATCTATTTCTCGTAGTCCGTAGTGGATGCTGGGCGCCCATCCCAAGTGCGGATTGTCTGCAATACTTGTACATAGTTATTGTTACAAAAAAATCGGGTTGTTATTGTTGTGAGCCGTCTGTTCAGAGGCTCCTACGTTTGTCATACTGTTAACTGGGTTCAGATCACAAGTTGTACGGTGTGATTGGTGTGGCTGGTATGAGTCTTACCCGGGATTCAAAATCCTTCCTTATTGTGTACGCTCGTCCGGGCACAGTATCCTAACTGAGGCTTGGAGGAGGGTCATAGGGGGAGGAGCCAGTACACACCACCTAGTGGTCAAACTTTTAAATTTTGTGCCCTGTCTCCTGCGGAGCCGCTATTCCCCATGGTCCTGACGGAGTCCCAGCATCCACTACGGACTACGAGAAATAGATTTATCGGTAAGTAAAATCTTATTTTTCTCTTACGTCCTAGAGGATGCTGGGGACTCCGTAAGGACCATGGGGTTTATAACAAAGCTCCAGACCGGGCGGGAGAGTACGGATGACTCTGCAGCACCGATTGAGCAAACATGAGGTCCTCATCAGCCAGGGTATCAAACTTGTAGAATTTTGCAAAAGTGTTTGAACCCGACCAAGTATCTGCTCGGCAAAGCTGTAATGCCGAGACGCCTCGGGCAGCCACCCAAGAAGAGCCCACCTTTCTAGTGGAATGGGCCTTTACCGAATTTGGTAACGGCAATCCAGCTGTAGAATGAGCCTGCTGAATCGTGTTACAGATCCAGCGAGCAATAGTCTGCTTAGAAGCAGGAGCGCCAACCTTGTTGGCTGCATACAGGATAAACAGTGCCTCTGTTTTCCTTACCCGAGCCGTCCTGGCTACATACATTTTTAAGGCCCTGACTACACCAAGGGACTTGGAATCCTCCAAGTCACCCGTAGCCACAGGCACCACAATAGGTTGGTTCATATGAAACGACGAAACCACTTTAGGCAGAAATTGAGGACGAGTCCTCAACTCTGCTCAATCCACATGGAAAATCAGATAGGGGCTCTTGTGACACAAAGCTGCCAATTCGGACACCCGCCTCGCAGATGCCAAGGCCAACAACATGACCACTTTCCAAGTGAGAAATTTTAATTCATCTGTCTGAAGAGGTTCAAATCAGTGTGATTTAAGGAACTGTAACACCACGTTAAGGTCCCACGGTGCCACTGGGGGCACAAAAGGAGGCTGGATGTGCAGCACTCCCTTAACAAAAGTCTGGACTTCTGGGAGAGAAGCCAATTACTTCTGAAAGAATATAGACAAGGCCGAAATCTGCACCTTAATGGAGCCTAACTTTAGGCCCATATCCACTCCTGTCTGTAGAAAATGGAGAAAACGACCCAGCTGAAAATCTATCGTAGGAGCATTCTTGGCTTCACACCAAGATACATATTTCCTCCAGATACGGTGATAGTGCTTCGCCGTTACCTCCTTCCTAGCTTTGATTAGAGTAGGGATGACTTCCCCCGGAATACCTTTCCTAGCTAGGATTTGGTGTTCAACCGCCATGCCGTCAAACGTAACCGCGGTAATTCTTGGAACCCACAGGGCCCTTGTTGCAACAGGTCCTCCCTGGGAGGAAGAGGCCACGGATCTTCTGTGATCATTTCCTGAAGATCTGAATACCAGGCCCTTCGAGGCCAATCTGGAACAATGAGTATTGTCTGCACTCTTGTTCGTCTTATGATTCTCAATATTTTTGAGATAAATGGAAGTGGAGGGAACACATAGACCAACTGAAACACCCACGGTGTCACCAGGGCGTCCACCGCCACTGCCTGAGGGTCCCTTGACCTGGAACAACACGTCCGAAGCTTTTTGTTGAGGCGTGACGCCATCATGTCTATTTGAGGAAGTCCCCAACGACTTGTTACCTCTGCAAAGACCTCTTGATGAAGTCCCCACTCTCCTGGATGGAGATCGTGCCTGCTGAGGAAGTCTGCCTCCCAGTTGTCTACTCCCGGAATGAAGACCGCTGACAGAGCACTTACATGATTTTCCGCCCAGCGAAGAATCCTGGTGGCTTCTGCCATTGCTGCTCTGCTCCTTGTCCTGCCCTGGCGGTTTACATGTGCCACGGCTGTGACGTTGTCTGACTGGATCAGAACGGGTAGGTTGCAAAGAAGATTCTCTGCCTGTTGCAGGACGTTGTATATGTTCCTTAATTCCAGCACATTGATGTGTAGACAAACCTCTTGGCTTGACCATATTCCCTGAAATTTTTTTCCTTGTGTGACTGCTCCCCATCCTCGGAGGCTCGCGTCCGTGGTCACAAAAACCCAATCTTGAATGCCGAACCTGCGACCCTCTAGAAGGTGAGCACTCTGGAGCCACCACAGGAGAGAGACCCTGGTCCTGGGGGACAGGCTTATCCTCCAATGCATCTGTAGATGGGACGCTGACCACTTGTCCAGAAGGTCCCACTGAAAAGTTCTTGCATGGAACCTGCCGAACGGAATGGCCTCGTAGGCCGCCACCATCTTTCCCAATACTCGAGTGCATTGATGAACTGACACTCTTTTTGGCTTCAGCAGGTCCTTGACCATGTTCTGGAGTTCCTGGGCTTTTTCCATTGGGAGAAAACCCCTCTTTTTTTCCGTGTCCAGAATCATGCCCAAAAAAGACAGCCGAGTTGTCGGAACCAACTGCAACTTTGGTAGATTTAGAATCCAGCCGTGTTGTTGTAGTACTCTCAGGGAGAGAGACACGTTTTTTTAGTAACTAATCTCTTGATCTTGCCTTTATCAGGAGATCGTCCAAGTATGGGATAATCGTGACCCCCTGCTTGCGCAGGAGCACCATCATTTCCGCCATTACCTTGGTGAAAATTCTCGGGGCCGTGGAAAGCCCAAACGGCAACGTCTGAAACTGGTAATGACAATCCTGTACAGCGAATCTCAGGTACGCCTGATGAGGAGGATATATGGGGACATGAAGGTATGCATCCTTTATGTCTAGTGACACCATAAAATCCCCCCCTTCCAGGCTGGAGATCACTGCCCGGAGAGATTCCATCTTGAATTTGAATCTCTTCAAATATAGGTTTAGGGATTTTAGATTCAGAATTGGTCTGACCGAGCCATCCGGCTTCGGGACCACAAATAGGGTTGAATAAAACCCTTTCCCATGTTGCACTAGGGGAACCTTGATAATCACTTGCTGTTGACACAGCTTTTGTATGGCAGCTGAAACTATTTCCCTCTCTGGGGGAGAAGTTAGCAAGGCCGATTTGAAAAATTGGTGTGGCGGCACATCTTCGAACTCCAGTTTGTAGCCCTGGGATACAATTTTGACCACCCAAGGATCCAAATCCGACTGAACCCAGACTTGGCTGAAGAGTCGAAGACGTGTCCCCACCGGTGCGGACTCCCGTAGCGGAGCCCCAGCGTCATGCGGTGGATTTGGTAGAGGCTGGGGAGGATTTTTGTTCCTGGGAACTAGCCTTAGCTGGTGTTCTTTTCCCTCTACCTCTGGCGAGGAAGGAAGAGCCACGCCCCTTTCTGAACTTATGAGACCGAAAGGACTGCATCTGGTATTGAGGTGTTTTCTTCTGCTGTGGGGGAACGTAAGGCAAAAAAGAAAACTTACCCGCGGTAGCTGTGGAAACCAGGTCCGCGAGGCCCTCCCCAAATAAAACTTCACCTTTGTAAGGCAAAGCCTCCATATGTCTCTTTGAGTCAGCATCACCTGTCCACTGACGGGTCCACAGGGACCTTCTAGCAGAAACTGCCATGGCATTGGCTCTTGAACCCAAAAGCCCAATATCTCTCGCAGCCTCTCTCATATATAACACTGCGTCCTTGATGTGACCTAAGGTCAACAAAATACTGTCTTTATCTAGGGTGTCAATGTCAGATGACAAGTTATCTGCCCAAGCTTCAATTGCGCTACCCACCCATGCCGACGCTACTGCAGGTCTGAGCAGGCTCCCGTAGTCACATAAATTGATTTTAAGGTAGTTTCCTGCCTGCGATCCGCAGGATCCTTTAGGGCCGTCGTGTCCGGGGACAGTAGTGCCACCTTTTTGGACAAGCGCGTCAAGGCCTTGTGCACCGTGGGCGAGGATTCCCACCGTAACCTGTCCTTTGAGGGGAAAGGATACGCCATAATAATTATCTTGGGAACCTGCAGTCTCTTGTCTGGAGTTTCCCAAGCCTTTTCAAATAAAGCGTTAAGTTCATGAGATGGGGAAAACGTTATCCTTAAACATGCAGACCCTCGTGTCAGGGACAGAGGGGTCCTCTGTGATATGCAAAACATCTTTTATTGCAATAATCATATATTGAATACTCTTGGCCACTCTTGGGTGCAACCTTGCATCATCATAGCCGACACTGGAGTCGGAATCCGTGTCGGTATCAGTGTCTGCTATCTGGGAAAAGGGACGTTTATGGGACCCTGAAGGGTCTTGTGACACAGTACAAGCCATGGATTGACTCCCTGCTTTGTCTTCGGACTCTGCTTTGTCCAATCTCTTATGTAATAAAGCCACATTAGCATTTAAAACATTCCACATGTCCAACCAATCAGGTGTCGGCTGTGCCGACGGAGACACCACCACCATCTGCTCTGCTTCCTCCCTAGACGAGCCTTCCGCTTCAGACATGTCGACACACACGTACTGACACCCCCACACACACTGGGATATATGAATATGGGGACAGACCCACAATAAGGACCTTTGGAGAGACAGAGAGAGAGTATGCCAGCACACACCTAGCGCCACTAGATACTGAAACAAAGTCCCAGCCTGTACAGCGCTTTATATATATACAATTAGCACCAAATAAATGTGCCCCCCCCTCCTCGTTTTTGCCCCCTGTTACTTGTTCAGCAGGGGAGAGTCCGGCAGCAGCTTCTCTGCAGCATGCTGTGGAGAAAATGGCGCTGGTTAGTGCTGGAGGATCAAGCTCCGCCCCCTCGACGGCGTGCTTCGGTCCCGCTATTTTTATTATACTGCATGGGGATTTATTATATACTGCCTCCGCAGTATCTATATACGTGTGCCAGTCTTAAGTGAGGTAAAAATTACTGCCCCTGCGCCCTGCACCCTTGCTGTGCCTGTGTGTGTTGTGGGAGCAATGGCGCGCAGCGCGACCGCTGCGCGGTACCTCATGAAGATCTGAAGTCTTCTGCCGCCTTTGAAGTCTTCTTGCTTCCTATACTTACCCGGCTTCAATCTTCCGGCTCTGTGAAGAGGACGGCGGCGCGGCTCTGGGACGAACAGCAAGGACGACACCTGTATTCCGACCCTCTGGAGCTAATGGTGTCCAGTAGCCTAAGGAGCAGAGCCCATCAGTCCAGGGAAGTGGGTCTGCTACTCTCCCCTCAGTCCCACGATGCAGGGAGCCTGTTGCCAGCAGTGCTCCCTGAAAATAAAAAACCTAACAAAAGTCTTTTCAGAGAAACTCAGTAGAGCTCCCCTGTAGTGCATCCAGTCTCCTCTGGGCACAGGATCTAACTGAGGTCTGGAGGAGGGGCATAGAGGGAGGAGCCAGTTCACACCCATCTAAAGTATTAGAGTGCCCATGTCTCCTGCGGAGCCCGTCTATACCCCATGGTCCTTACGGAGTCCCCAGCATCCTCTAGGACATAATATAATTGGATATTGAGCATCAGGCAAAAATTGCAATAAAAGCCTGTTTTTTTCCATGTGAGAAATGACTGCGGCTAATATGATACAGCCCTTAGAGTTGGGTTTTATCCTATATTACATAATACTGTATATATTTTATAATATGGATTACTGAAATATTTTTTATTTTTGTCTTGTACTCCATCCTCTCGCTTCTGTTGTGAATCATTTTATACAAATAGCAGCTCATTTTTATCTGTCGCTACTGCAAGAGTGTATTCAAAATAATAGATATTCGTAGAAAAATGTTTACTCTTTGGGGGTAATTCAGAGTTGATCGCAGCAGCAAATTTGTTAGCAGTTGGGCAAAACCATGGTGGTCATTCTGAGTTGTTCGCTCACTAGCTACTTTTAGCAGAAATGCAAACACAAAAATGCCGCCCTCTGGGAGTGTATCTTGGCATGTAGTAAGAAGAAGAGAAACAAGGAAAAGTGACCTTTGTTGGGAGCACTCCCTCTTGGAAACAAATATGATTTGAGTGATAAACAATAATATAAGAATGAAATAGTTAAAACGTAACCTTTAATTATAATTACATAAAGTATAGGTACACCGAAAAAAAGGGAATGTTGTATATCTAAAATGTGGCTATGCAATGTGAGCCACCTGATAAAGCTAAACTGTGAAAATATTGATGAATAAGAAAGGCATTATTTGACAGGCCCACCAGGCACAGGTATATAGAGTTAGTGCAATAACCAATATAGTGCCGTCAAGAAACCTACAACACCTGGTATTCCTTAGTGGTCCACCACCTAAGTACTGACCAGGCCCAACACCGTATTGCTTCCAAGATCAGACGAGATTGGGCATACGCGGTGTGGTATGGTAGTAGATTGAAGTTGATGAGGCAAATTCTACAGCTAATATGTAGCTAATAGAAAATTATTGGTAAGCACCTTATTGCTGGAATGACCAAATAATCTCTAACTAGAGAGAAAATATATGTTTGACCGTCATTGCACCGAATTGTAACCCAAATATGTAGGTATACGTAGGTTTAAATCATGTGGTCAATAATTTTTAGCCAGCAGGAAATGCCTGTATATTTATTTGTGTGCTGTGCAGCACCATTGGACGTGGGGTTCTGTAATGGGTAAGGCAGATATGAACCCTTGTTATGCTGAGGACATGCCACAATATTTTTATGTGATCCAGAGAAAAGCTATCTCTGTTGCTAACTGGATCTCCCTGTTAGACATTGAATGGAAAAAAAGAGATTATTGTGACGGTCATATTGTGAACATCAAAGCATAAATCTGTTTGACATTTTGTACAATGCAATTAAAGCTGAAAAAACGATCTGAAACTTTCCACTTGTCTCCTACTGTACCATCACAAACAGTATAGGACAGAGGATGGAAATAAGCCAATATGGAGATCTATCAGCTTAAGGAAAAAGAGACAGACATATTAGCTGTAGAATTTGCCTCATCAACTTCAATCTACTACCATACCACACCGCGCATGCCCAATCTCGTCTGATCTTGGAAGCAATACGGTGTTGGGCCTGGTCAGTACTTAGGTGGTGGACCACTAAGGAATACCAGGTGTTGTAGGTTTCTTGACGGCACTATATTGGTTATTGCACTAACTCTATATACCTGTGCCTGGTGGGCCTGTCAAATAATGCCTTTCTTATTCATCAATATTTTCACAGTTTAGCTTTATCAGGTGGCTCACATTGCATAGCCACATTTTAGATATACAACATTCCCTTTTTTTCGGTGTACCTATACTTTATTTAATTATAATTAAAGGTTACGTTTTAACTATTTCATTCTTACATTATTGTTTATCACTCAAATCATATTTGTTTCCAAGAGGGAGTGCTCCCAACAAAGGTCACTTTTCCTTGTTTCTCTTCTTCTTACTACATACGTATTGGACCTATGGGAGCACCATCGACAATCACCGTTAACATCTACTCATAGAAATTCTCTTTTAGTGGTAGATGGTGATAAATTCCAGAATCACTTTCTGGTTGGTCGGTTATCTTGGAAACCTCTTTAAAAATTATACTTAATCTACATCACTTAGTCCTGTGCGGCATCCTTAACCCAATTCCTTACTGCCTAGTGTATCTTGGCATAGCAGAATTGCTAACGAAAGATTAGCAATTCTGCTATTAAGTATTTCCTTGCAGTTTCTAAGTAGCTCCAGACCTACTCCTACCTCAGTCCGATTAGTTCCTGGTTTGACGTCACAAACACGCCCAGCGTCCGGCCAGCCACCCCCCCCCCCCCCATTTCTCCAGCCACTCCTGCGTTTTCTGCTGGCACGCCTGCGTTATTTAGCACACTCCCGGAAAACGCTCAGTTACCTCCCAGAAACACCCACTTCCTGTCAATCAATCTCCGATCAACAGAGCGACTGAAAAGCTTAGTTCACCCGTGAGTAAAATAGCATAGTTTTGTGTAAAATTGCTTAGCGCGTGCGCCCTGCAGTGCATACGCATGCGCAAAACTGCCGGATTTTAGCCTATTAGCAATTCTGCTAAAGATAGCTGCGAGCGAACAGCTCAGAATGACCACCCATGTGCACTGCAGGTGTGGCAGATATCAAATTTGCAGAGAGTGTTAGATTTGGGTGGGTTATATTGTTTCTGTGCAGGGTAAATATTGGCTGCTTTATTTTTACACTGGCAAATTAGATTTCAGATTGAACACACCCCTCCCAAATCCAACTCTCTCTGCACATGTTACATCTGCCCCCTGCAGTGCACATGGTTTTGCCCAACTGCTAACAAAGTTACTGCTGCGATCAACTCTGAATTACCCCCTTAAGCAATGTATTGAATCTGGTGCATGTATTAATTAACAAATATTGTTTGAAGCAGTTATGTCCAATAGCCAGATTGTGGTCTGTTATTATTATTATTATTATTATTATTATTATTATTTTTATTACTATTATTCGTGAAATAGAGGTTGATTCCAATTTTAGTGCTGACCTCGTTTTTTTCCTTCTTTAATGTTAGGCCAAAACCTTATAATATCATAGGCAAATGCAGGGGTGGTTCTGGTTGCCCGAAAACCCCCTCCTCTTGGGGCCAGCGGCTCAAGGCTCAAATTATGACAATAGCAATAGTATATAATACAATTACTAGAGCTGATGACACAACATACAGTTTAAGGGACAGAGCAGAGCTGCTGTATATGTCCAGTGGCAGCAGCTTCTTCTACTAAGTTTGCGGTGTGTGTGGATCTGAGCCCTCAATGAGTGCCCTGGACCAGGTGCAATAATGTGGACGAGGTGGAATAATGTGCGTAGAAAGTGCAGTTCTGACTCCTACTGGTTCTATTATGTTTTTTTGTATTTATTTATTATTGGATACTTAACCTTTTCCTGACCACTTATCTTAAATATGTTTGATACAGCCTATACTATAGACTATATTGTTAAATATTAATACTGTATCCAGTGTATAAATGTGTACATTAATGTCCAAGGTCAGTACTAGGTATGTATACCGCTCCCCAGGCTCCACCACTTGCTCCAGTGTTCTGCAGAGTGGGAGATTGCATTTGGAAACCCCCCTCTAGAAATCCTGCTTTTGCCCCTGAATATGGTGATTGCAGATATTTCTCAAAGTGAAAGCTGTATGTTTAATGTAGTGCATCTATATTTGCAATGAAAATCATTGTCATGTGAACCCATTAAATGGTAAAGGACAATGCTGAATGCAGCAAAGCTTTAGTAATTGAATAATCAATGAACGATTACTATTATTATTGTTAGACCATAAAAAGAAACAAAAATGTTAACCTTTGGGTAAATGCACAACATGTATATTAAGCAATTAAATAGAATGTATAGAACTGCTGGACTGTCTACATAAGAGAATGCAAATAAAATGGAAAAACTAACATGGGTAAAAGAGATTTTAATGAACTCGACAAAGCCATTCCTTGACAAGGACAACTGTTCCAGTTTCAGCAGGGTCTGATTCGAGGGAGCTGTCCTGCCATCCTATAATCTGTCCATGTGCCCTGATTTCTCTAAAGTTGGGAGATACAGGGGTATATTCAATTAGCAGTGATAACGAACTTTTCACGTGAAAAGTCCGGTTTTCGCGCGAAAAACCGGACTTTTCCCGCAAAACGCAAAAACAGCCTATTCAATTTTCCGTGAAAATTTATTGGTGATCATTTTTTCACTAATTTCACTTCACCTACTCTGAAGCAGGTGAAAAGTTGGAAAAAGTCATTATTTTAAGGTAAAAATGTTTGGATATGGTCCAGAACTCCTGGGACTCCCCCTTAATGACTAATTAGGCACGTTGAAGTTTTTAATTATTTTTAATTGGCCAATAATGACATGTCATTTTTGGGGTGAAAAAGTAAAAAGTGATGGAAATTGGGGTTCAAGGTATAGAACAGGTATATTGGGGTGCTTTATGAGTGGGACAGATGTTTTTAGGCTTGCAGATGGGAGTAATCGGTCTGTTTCCACTTTTTTTTTTACGTACCCTAAAATGACCCAAATATATACTTATACCCATTTTCATGTACCCCAAATTTAATGAGTATTTATTTTGCTCAAAAAAACTTGCTTTCTATCATTTTTTTGCATTTTTAAAAAAAATGCATTTAACAGCCATTTCACACAAAACTCTCTAATGTGATCTCTAACACACTTCTCTTCTGTTTTCCTATGTTAGTTTAGCATTTTTGGGGGTACAGGCTGATTTCCCCATTTTCACCTGCACTTTTCACTGCAAGAATTTTCATGTGAAACCCGTTTGGAATTAAATAGGTCGAAAAACGGAGCGATTTCGCTGCAATTTTTGCGAAAAATTTTCGGGCGAAAAATTGCAGCGAATTTGCGGATAATTGAATACCCTAGACAGTATGTTCACTACTGTGCACAGCGGATGCAGGTGCCCCCAGTGATTCTGAAGCAGGTCCCAACATTTTCCCTTACAATAATGATTTTCCTTACCTTTTTCACACACACGAAAAGCAATTTCCTCTGAATAAGCAGTGTGAACTTGCTGTGAAAACGGTTAGCACAAGCCAATTCAAACCTAATTGGATGGATCCCCAGTTGCAAATTACCCTTTAGCTGACTTTGCTCCCAACGCTAAAGCTGGGTACATGCCATCCGATGGGGCGGTGCAGCGAGATGCAATGTAACGATTAGAGATTTGCACCGGAAATTTTTTGTGTTTTGTGTTTTGGTTTTGGATTCGGTTCCGCGGCCGTGTTTTGGATTCGGACGCGTTTTGCCAAAACCTCCCTGAAATTTTTTTGTCGGATTCGGGTGTGTTTTGGATTCGGGTGCTTTTTTTACAAAAAACCCTCAAAAACAGCTTCAATCATAGAATTTGGGTCATTTTGATCCCATAGTATTATTAACCTCAATAACCATAATTTACACTCATTTTCAGTCTATTCTGAACACCTCACACCTCACAATATTATTTTTAGTCCTAAAATTTGCACCGAGGTCGCTGGATGGCTAAGCTAAGCGACACAAGTGGCCGACACAAACACCTGGCCCATCTAGGAGTGGCACTGCAGTGTCAGGCAGGATGGCACTTCAAAAAAATTGTCCCCAAACAGCACATGATGCAAGGAAAAAAAGAGGCGCACCAAGGTCGCTGTGTGACTAAGCTAAGCGACACAAGTGGCCGACACAAACACCTGGCCCATCTAGGAGTGGCACTGCAGTGTCAGACAGGATGGCACTTCAAAAAAATAGTCCCCAAACAGCACATGATGCAAAGAAAAAAAGTGACGCACCAAGGTCGCTGTGTGACTAAGCTAAGCGACACAAGTGGCCGACACAAACACCTGGCCCATCTAGGAGTGGCACTGCAGTGTCAGACAGGATGGCACTTCAAAAAAATAGTCCCCAAACAGCACATGATGCAAAGAAAAAAAGAGGCGCACCAAGGTCGCTGTGTGACTAAGCTAAGCGACACAAGTGGCCGACACAAACACCTGGCCCATCTAGGAGTGGCACTGCAGTGTCAGACAGGATGGCACTTCAAAAAAATAGTCCCCAAACAGCACATGATGCAAAGAAAAAAAGTGACGCACCAAGATCGCTGTGTGACTAAGCTAAGCGACACAAGTGGCTGACACAAACACCTGGCCCATCTAGGAGTGGCACTGCAGTGTCAGACAGGATGGCACTTCAAAAAAATAGTCCCCAAACAGCACATGATGCAAAGAAAAAAAGAGGCGCACCAAGGTCGCTGTGTGACTAAGCTAAGCAACACAAGTGGCCGACACAAACACCTGGCCCATCTAGGAGTGGCACTGCAGTGTCAGACAGGATGGCACTTCAAAAAAATAGTCCCCAAACAGCACATGATGCAAAGAAAAAAAGAGGTGCACCAAAGTCGCTGTGTGACTAAGCTAAGCAACCCAAGTGGCCGACACAAACACCTGGCCCATCTAGGAGTGGCACTGCAGTGTCAGACAGGATGACAGATTTAAAAAATAGTCCCCAAACAGCACATGATGCAAAGAAAAAAAGAGGTGCAATGAGGTAGCTGTGTGACTAAGCTAAGCGACCCAAGTGGCCGACACAAACACCTGGCCCATCTAGGAGTGGTACTGCAGTGTCAGACAGGATGGCAGATTTAAAAAATAGTCCCCAAACAGCACATGATGCAAAGAAAAAAAGAGGTGCAATGAGGTAGCTGTGTGACTAAGCTAAGCGACCCAAGTGGCCGACACAAACACCTGGCCCATCTAGGAGTGGCACTGCAGTTTTCTAGCGAGAGGATGAGTGGTTCCATCCTCATGTGAATCTGAACCACTAGCCATGAACATAGGCCAAGGCCTCAGGCGTTCCTTGCCACTCCGTGTCGTAAATGGCATATTGGCAAGTTTACGCTTCTCATCAGACGCTTTTAATTTAGATTTTTGGGTAATTTAACTGAACTTTTGTTTTTTGGATTTTACATGCTCTCTACTATGACATTGGGCATCGGCCTTGGCAGACGACGTTGATGGCATTTCATCGTCTCGGCCATGACTAGTGGCAGCAGCTTCAGCACGAGGTGGAAGTGGATCTTGATCTTTCCCTATTTTAACCTCCACATTTTTATTCTCCATTTTTTAATGTGTGGAATTATATGCCAGTATCAATAGCAATGGCCTACTACTATATATACTGCGCACAACTGAAATGCACCACAGGTATGGATGGATAGTATACTTGACGACACAGAGGTAGGTAAAGCAGTGGCCTTCCGTACCGTACTGCTATATATACTGGTGGTCACTGTCAGCAAACTGCAAAACTAAAATGCACCACAGGTATAGAATCTAGATGGATAGTATACTTGACGACACAGAGGTAGGTAGAGCAGTGGCCTTCCGTACCGTACTGCTATATATACTGGTGGTCACTGTCAGCAAACTGCAAAACTAAAATGCACCACAGGTATAGAATCTAGATGGATAGTATACTTGACGACACACAGGTAGGTAGAGCAGTGGCCTTCCGTACCGTACTGCTATATATACCGGTGGTCACTGTCAGCAAAACTCTGCACTGTACTCCTCCTATATAATACTGCTGGTCCCCAGTCCCCACAATAAAGCAGTGTGAGCACAGATATATGCAGCACACTGAGCACAGATATGGAGCGTTTTTCAGGCAGACAACGTATAATACTGGTGGTCACTGGTCAGCAAAACTCTGCACTGTACTCCTCCTATATAATACTGCTGGTCCCCAGTCCCCACAATAAAGCAGTGTGAGCACAGATATATGCAGCACACTGAGCACAGATATGGAGCGTTTTTCAGGCAGAGAACGGATAAAACTGGTGTTCACTGATCAGCAAAACTCTGCACTGTACTCCTCCTATATAATACTGCTGGTCCCCAGTCCCCACAATAAAGCAGTGTGAGCACAGATATATGCAGCACACTGAGCACAGATATGGAGCGTTTTTCAGGCAGAGAACGGATATAACTGGTGGTCACTGATCAGCAAAACTCTGCACTGTACTCCTCCTATATAATACAGCTGCTCCCCAGTCCCCACAATTAAGCAATAAGCACAAATATTTGCAGCAACATTAATAAACGAAGAGGACGCCAGCCACGTCCTCTCCCTAACATTTCCAATGCACGAGTGAAAATGGCGGCGACACGCGGCTCCTTATATAGAATATGAATCTCGCGAGAATCCGACAGCGGGATGATGACGTTCGGGCGCGCTCGGGTTAACCGAGCTATACGGGAGAATCCGAGTATGCCTCGGACCCGTGTAAAATGGGTGAAGTTCGGGGGGGTTCGGTTTCCGAGGAACCGAACCCGCTCATCACTAGTAACGATACATCATATCCGCCGTACACACTAAACAATCTGCTGTATGATGGCATGGTGTATCGTTACATGCTGCATGTTAACTGTGTTCCCCGAAGTATTGTCCCATTGGAGGGGATGCGGTCAAGATCCCGTCGGACGGAATCCCGGCGGTCGAAATACCGACACTGGAATCCCGACCGGCACAATCCCGACATATTCTACCTCCGTGGGTGTCCACGACACCCATAGAGGGAGAATAAAATAGTGTGCCCGCAGCGTGGCGAGCGCAGCGAGCCCGCAAGGGGCTGCGTTCCGCTCGCCACCCCTGTCGGGATTGTGCTGGTCGGGATTCCGGTGTCGGTATTTCGACCGCCGGGATCCCGTCCAGCGGGATTTCGTACTGATCCCCACTGGAGAAGCAGCACATCCAGTGGGACAATTTAATGAATGATGGCCGAGAATGACAGATTTCTAGTCATGTAACAATTTAATTTTTGTGCTTACGGTATATGAAAGGTGGAACACGAGAGATCAGTGTCTAATTTTACTTACTTCCTAATCCCTGTCACCCCTATTTACCAATGTGTACCTATGCAACATGGGGGTACTAAGAGAGAAGGGGGCCCACATGGAGACTGCACATGGGTCCTCTCATCTCTTAATACACTCTAGTGGATGGCGCAGGGTAATAGACTCTGGCACTGTGCCAGAGCCAAAAGCGCATGTCCAGGTCTCTGGGAAAATGGCTACCACCGCACAATTTGTTGCGCACTCCATAGACAGGACTATGGAGATGTGAGCATAAAACATGGCTGCAGGGTGTGCAGTGTGGGCACCCATGGCCTGTGTGCAGCTCACCCTTTTACCATTATAGATACACTACTGCATGTAAACTAATGCAGAGGTGCAAGTAGAGGTGCTAGATTGTCACAAACCCTACCTCCCAACTGTTCGACTGCAGCGAACAATCCAGCTTTTCCAACAGTGTCTCTGTTCCACCTGCAGACTGCAGTATCCCGCGGGCAGGGGGAAGGTTAGCGGGGCATTACCCCACTGCTCTGCACAGCAGACTAGCAGGCGAATCCTAAATAGATGTCGTGCGTCAGGGGGAAGCCCAGCTGCTCAGGGAGCCCTGAATAGGCCTCCAAACTCAGAGTGACGAAAACTAAGGCTGTACCATGAAGCCACGCCCTCCACTCTATACCACTCTTCCATCCACCCAAGGCCACCCCCTCTTTTCTTAGACGTACAACATGTACTGAAGGCATACCTTAATTTTTTGGGAGGTATGCACAAATCGGGTGTGGTTCATAGGGTCAACCACCCTTAGGTCGACCACCTTTGGTCGACAGTGACTAAGTCGACACAAAAAATACGTCATCACAAGCATTAGGTCGACATGAGCAAGGTCGACATGAGGTTGTTTTTTGTGTCATTTTCTTCGTAGAGTGACTGCTTTGGGCGTGGTGCCTTGCTCCGCTGCACTTGGCACCGTTTACCGTTCCCAATTGTGAAAAACTCATGTCAGCATTTTGTCATGTCGATCTAGTAGACGTCGACACAGCGACCGTGTCGACCAAGAACCCTTGTTGACCTAATGCATGTCGACCAATAATGGTTGACCTAATGGCTGTCCACCTAAGTGTTGTTGACCTAGAGACCAGATACCGCACAAACTATTACTGCAGTGCTGGCTGGGGTAGTTTCTCTGATCTTTCAGAACCATCTGTGCTGAAGTTTGCAAGAAGATCAGTGAATGCTACAGGCTTTTGTTTTAAAAAGAACAGATCAACTGGCTACATTAATTCAACATGAGGCCCTTCAACTGCTGGGTAACTACACATCCCAGCATGCCACGCTATAGGTACACTGGAATGTATAGTTCCACAGCAGTTGGAGGGTCGCATGTTGTGTTGAATACCCCTGTAATACATTATACCATTGTGAGACAGGAGCAGACATTACAAATGGTCTTCATTCACAAGCACCTTTCGGATTATGGGCCTAATTCAGACTTGATCGCTCGCTAGCTGTTTTTTGCAGCGCTGCGATCAGATAGTCGCCGCCTACAGGGGAGTGTATTTTAGCTGTGCAAGAGTGCGGAACACATGTGCAGCCGAGCGGTACAGAAAGATCTTTTGCAGTTTCTGAGTAGCCCAGGACGTACTCAGCCGCTGCGATCACTTCAGCCTGTCCGGGACAGGAATTGACGTCAGACACCCGCCCTGCAAACGCTTGGACACGCCTGCATTTTTACAACCACTTCCTGAAAACGGTCAGTTGCCACCCATAAATGCCCTCTTCCTGTCAATCTCCTTGCTATCGGCTGTGCGAATGGATTCTTCGTAAAACACATCGCACAGCAACAATCCGCTTTGTACCCGAGCGACGCACCTGCGCATTGCGGTGCATACACATGTGCAGTTCTGACCTGATTGCAGCTCAGCGAAAAAAGCTAGCATGCGATCAGGTCTGAATGACCCCCTTAGAACCCTATTCAGTAAGGATTGCAAATTCTGCTTTTTTTGCAATACTTTGCCTCGCATGCTGGGGGCCGCCCCTTTCGCAGGGCAAGGCCTCCCAGCATGCTAACCGCCGCCCCCCATCTGCGGCCCGCATTAATTGCGATCGCGCCACAATTAGTGCGCAGTTGTAGAATTAGGGAAGCCTCCTGCCGGCGCAACCTGGCTGTGAAGGCAGGAGGCCCGCCGTCATCTTTTTGATCGGAGCAGCTGCGTGTGCCATCACGCAGCTGTCCCGATAAAGCCACCACCAAGCCCAAGTTCAGAAGCTGCCATCCCTGCAACGCTTCGTCTCCGATTTGCATTCGCAAATACTGTGGAGCGCCCGCAGTAAATGCAGGCACATGTGCAGGATGCGCCGTGCGCATGCACCCGCTGGGCGAACGCAGTAATTCCATTTGGATCGCGAATCAGGTCCTAAATTTACAAATTTGTCCTCATTTATTTTAAACAACTATTGATGTAGATTTTCTAAAGGTGCACACACACGGTGCGATGTATGCTTTACGAATCGCAAGGAAAGTTAGTCAGTATCGCACCGTGTGTACACAGCTTGCGATATCGATGCGCGCTCCCGTGGGGTCGGTATCACAAGAAAAAATAGACTGTGCAGGCAAGTCAATTTTGACTATATGGTACAAAGTATAGTATACAGTAGCTAAAATCGTACATAGCCAATTTCTCAAGTAAAGATCAAAATCTCACCGTGTATATGCACCTTTAGGACTTTCCCAGGAAAAACATCAAGATGCCTATACAGCAATGCACACAACATGAAGTGCTACAATGCATGTATTAGTACTCTTTAAAAGATGTATAATAAAGTATTTTTAGTTACTACAAGTTTATTGCAATGGTATAAGTTTAATTTACAATTTGATTTTTTCTTTGACTAAGTGTAAAGCAGCAGTAGTTTCTTCTGGACATTAGATAGCAAGAAAGGAGCTTTGAATACGGTACTTTGCTCTTGTTCCATGTTATCATATTGGCATATGCACAGAAGCAACATTTCTGGTGTGTGTGTGTGTGTGTGTGTGTGTGTGTGTGTGTGTGTGTGTGTGTGTGTGTGTGTGTGTGTGTGTGTGTGTGTGTGTGTGTGTGTGTGTGTGTGTGTGTGTGTGTGTGTGTGTGTGTGTGTGTGTGTGTGTGTGTGTGTGTGTGTGTGTGTGTGTGTGGGGGGGGGCGGGGCTTGTTCTCCAGTTTTCCTTGTCTGAGATGACTTGTCAGTTTGGAATAAAGTAATTAGAGCAATTTAGCGGGGATGGGTAATCAAACGTCCTTTTGATGTCTGTTGGCTTCTATAACAATCTTAATCTCTTCCAGCTAATTAGCACTGCAGCAACTTGATTTGCAGACAGATCTATAGCTGATTAAAGCAGCCTTGCTATCATTGAGCTAACTTATCAGCATTGAAAGTAAAGGAAAATTGTGAGATTTAGCCTTGATGTCTAATGCATAATTAGCTGCAAATCTTAAAAACAATGTTTCAAAATATTTATTTGCTTTTTACAGTATTTATTTAACGTTATCTTATTATGCAATACAAGGTTTTTGATAAGTCATTATACTTTGTGACATCGAGCAATTTAATTCTAATTATGAAAAGGATATAAAAACACAGTACTAAAGTCACAGACAGCGTCCTTTCACGTCAGTGTTCTTTTTCCCCAAGGTCACAAATGCCCAATCAAAATAGAGGCATTACACACAGACAGGGCCGAATTAACAATGGGGCAGATGCGGCTGCAGGATCAGGCTACCCATGAAAATAAGCCCAGACGGTGCTGGTAGATATTGGTGACAAGAAAAAATAAATAAATTCTGTCACCACAATCAGTGGCCGTCCGAAGACCCGCTTACTCTCTCTCTCACCCCCTCTACCCCTTTCACATCACAAAAATAACCCGGTATCGACCCGGCATATTGCCGGGTCGACACGGGTCTGTGTGCGATGTGAAAGGGGCCTTGGAGAATTCCCGGGTCGCCTGACCCGGTAATTCAACCCGGGTAATAATTCAACCCAGGTCAGTGGCAGAGTAAACAGGTTCCCGGGTCGATGCAACCCGGGACCGGTTTAATACATAGGGAGAGGCGGCGCGGAGATGAGCTCATCTACCAGCGGCGCCTCCACCCGTGCTGCCGGCTCCGCCCCCCGCTGCTATGGCAACCGACCCGGCATATTGCTGGGTCGGGAAGCCAGCGCAGAGGCTCCAATGCCGGATCCCACCCAGGAAGGACCCGTTTCCAATTCCCGGGTGGGATCCAGCATTGGAGATGTGAAAGGGGTATTAGTGTCCACATATACTCCAGTGGTGCAGCACAGTAGAATGCACTCCTGCGGTCCAGCCCCTCCCCTCCACTCATATTTCCTCCCCCTCCTTCTTTCGGACACTGCTGTGTGCTGTTGCTGCGGCTCAATGCCGCGAGATACAAATGACAGGGACCCGCTGCTGATGGCACTAATGATGGGGACTCGCTGCTGCCTTTGCTAATGACAGGGACCCACTGCTGCTGGCGATAATGGCGAGGATCTGCTGCTAATGAAGGTACAAAGTGCCACTTGAACGGGGTGGGGGTGGGGGTTAGGGGATGCCTGATCACATGATGAAGTGGTACCTGCAGTGGAGGGGGTTAGGTGATCCCTGTCTTAACCCTTTCTATGTCTCCCCCCTTTTCTCTTTCTCTCTGTCTCCTCCCCACTCTGTCTCTCTCTCTTTCTTGTTGTGTCTCCCCCATTCTCTTTCTCTCTGTCTCCCCTCTTCTCTATCTCTCTCTGTGTTATCCCTTCTCTTTCTCTCTCTCTCTCTCTCTCTGTATCCCCCTTCTCCTTGTGTTTCCCACATCACTGTCTCTGTCTCCCCCCTTCTCTCTCCTTGTCCCCCCCTCTCTCTCTCTGTCTACTCCCTCCTTTCTGTTTCCCCTTTCTCTCTGTCTCCCCCCTTCTTTCACTCTGTCTCCTCCCTTCTCTCTCTCTCTGTATCCCCCCCTTTTCTCTCTCTGTATCCCCCCTTCTCTCTCTCTGTATCCCCCCTTCTCTCTCTCTGTGTATCCCCCCCCTCTCGTCTCCATCTCTCCCCCTCTCTCTTTCTCCCCCCTTCTCTCTTTGTGTTTTCTCTTTCTCTCTGTCCCCCATACTTTCTCTCTAGATGTCTCCCCCTTCTTTCTCTCTCTGTCTCCCCCTTCTTTCTCTCCCTATTTTCCCTTTCTTTCTCTCTCTGTCTCCCCTTCTCTTTTTCTGTGTCTTGCCCCTTCTCTCTCTGTGTCTTGCCCCTTCTCTCTCTGTGTCTCCCCCTCTCTCTGTGTCCCCCCCTTCTCTCTATCTGTGTCTACCCACTTCTCTGCGTCTCCAGCTCCTTCACTCTTTCTCCCCCTTCTCTCTCTTCCCTCTCACCCCCTCTCTCTCTGTCTCCCCTTCTTTCTCTCTCTCTCTCCTTCTCTCTCTCTCTTTCTCCCCTTTCACTAATATAAGTATAGCAGGGAGGCTTATGCTGGCCATACATTAGGACGATATCGGATGCATTGTGTGTTTATTGTATGTGTTTTTGGTAGGCTTATGATGTGATGCGTGTCCCCGTTGGTCGAATGTCGCATCAAATGATCATTCGTGCAGCCCATATTATCCGTTGTAATCGTATGCACATACGGTCAGAGTCCTTTTAAAAAGAATTAAAAAAATTGTGATTACGTGCTAGGTGAGGCATACGATCGTACGATAGATCGTATGATTCATCTTCTGCAAAAAAAAAAAAAGCCAAATCATGTGCAGTGGGTTCCACGGGGGATTGAAGGGAAATCGTATGAGGAATCGGATCGGATGCTGGTCGTCCTAATGTATGGCCAGCATTAGGGTTAGGCTTCAGGAGGGGAAGTTAGGGTTAGGCACTAGGATGAAGGTTAGTGTTATGCTGCGGAAGAGGCAGGTTAGAATTAGTCTGTAGATGGATAAGGTTAGGGTTAGGCTGCATGAGGAGAGGGTTAGGGAGAGGGTAAGGGTAGGGTTCATTTAAGTACCAAGTAGTGTCAGTAATCTGACAGCCGACATCCTCACTGTTGGGATACCATACCCAACCCATAGAGGGGCACATATAGACATAGGCACATACAGACATAGCGGAGCATATACAGACATAGGCACATCAGGACATACAGGAGCACATTCAGACATAGGCACATAAAGACATAGCGGAGCACATACAGGCATACTACAGACACATACGGACATAAAGGAACACATACAGATATAGGGCCTAATTCAGACCTGATTGTTGTTGTGCGAAATCGTACAGCAGCCGATTATCGAATGACTGCGCATGCATATGCACTGCAATGCGCAGGCGCGAGCCCAAACAGCGACAGAATTGTGTGAAAATTTTGTAAGGTGATTGACAGGAATTGGACGTTTGTAGGTAGCAACTGGCCTCAAGCGTTTTCTGTGAGGGTGTGTGACGTCAGCTACGGCCCCGAACAGCCTGATTCTACCGCACTGTAAGAGTAAGTCCTGTGCTACACGCAGACTGCACAGACTGGAAAAATCATTAGATGGTGAGTGAGTTGCAAACAGATTTGCAGCTGTCCGCTGTCTGGTGTTTGCACGGCGTACACATGCATTCCCACACTTGCACTGGGCGCGATTTCACTCTCTATGGGCAGCACCTATCTGATCGCAGCCCTATGTAAATTAGCAGAGGAGCGATCAGGTCTGAATTAGGCCAGTAGTTCTCATGTTCAGTGTAAAAAAACAAAGCTACCCAGTAATTGTTCATTATATGCAACAGCAGCCTGTATTTACATGTATGCAATACAAAAAAAGCAGTTCATCCCTTGCATTGCAAAATGGTTTGATTTGTTCCTAGCAGTAATCCACTGTTCCTTCAATGGGATGTAGTTCCAATGCCGCCGGACGGGATCCCAGCGTTCGAAATACTGACGCCGGAATGCCAACCGGAGACATTATGCTGGCATCAAAATACAGACGGAGCTCGGTATCCCAGCGTCAAAATACAGACAGCTGGAATACCAGTCGTTCTTCCATCGGGGACGAGCTGTTGTCCTGCCGCGGGGGGCAGAGGTTAGGTTTAGGCATTAGAAGCGGGTTTAGGGTTAGGGTGCAGGGACGGGAAAGGTATGAATGTGTACTGGGGAGGGAGGGTTAGGTTTAGTCACTTAGAAGTGGAGGTTAGGGTTAGGCAGCGGGGAAGGGAGGTTTAGGATTAGGCACCACCCAAAATTCTAAAGGTTGGGATGCCGCTGTCTGTATTCTGACTGCCGGCATCCCGTCCATCGAGATATCTTTCTGAATCCCCTTCAATGTGTTCTTCATTTTACTGGTGACCTCTATACTTGCTTAAAGTGTACTCTGGACCGGTTGCATTCTCTGCAATAACCAGATTCACTTACACTTGGATAGTGGCACTTACTGAAGCTGTCGTATATGAGCCCTGGAGGAGCAGCACAGATACACTCTGTGAATGCTGTAGTCTGTGCTGGCAGAAGGAGCAGTTTTCATGATACGCCATAGAGACCCTGGTAACTACTCTTTTGCCCATCTGGCTCACCCTTCATCCCTGCCATTCACGTAGTGTATACTGTGCCATTCTTTCTACTATTTTGTGGTGGGTTTACATACTTGTCTGAATTAGGCCCATAGACAGCAGCTGTTTGGCTATGTGTATTCAATAAGATATATTATGATTACAAACAAACTCCCTGCCAGTATGGAAAATCAATTATAATTACAAGAGTGTACAAAATTTGATCCAGAAGTCGGTTGGTGAGTGTCTTTTATTCTTTAATTACATTTGAATAAAAATATTTTTCTGTAAACATCTGTTTTTTTTGTAAGCAATACAGTATACTGTTAAGGTTTGAGCAGAGCAAAAATGATGGGAGCACATAAGCTCCTGCTGAAAAGCTGACAAAAGTGAAAGCCTACAATATGATTACAAGGAGCAGTATTTAGAATATAATGTAATAAACAAGAAACATTTTTAAATTATGGCTGCTTTGTTTCATGCTGTACAAATATCAATAGTTGCTAGTCATACATTATTTAATCAGTCATTTTGGATTTTGTTTTGGATTAAAAGCGCAAACTGTATGCAAGTTTAGTCGCTCATTTACAATCAGTCACTCTGAGCAATATTATACCCCTTTCACACCACACAAATAACCCGGTATCGACCCGGTATATTGCCGAGTAGACACGGGCCACTGTGCGGTGTGAAAGGGGTCACTGATGAATTCCCGGATTTCCTGACCTGGAAATTCAACCCGGGAATAAAGAAGGGTTATTCCTGGGTTATTACTGGATCAGGTGCAGTGTGAACGAGTTGCTGAGTCGATGCGACCCGGGACCCGTTCATAGTATAGGCAGATGCGGCATGGAGATGATCTCATCACCCAGCCCTTGATTCCGCCGCAGTCCCTGCCCCCGATGGCAACCCGAACCAGCATATTGCCGGGTCAGGATGGAAGCCAGTGTGTAAGGGTCCAATGCTGGGTCGCATCCAGAAAGGACCTGTTTCTAATTCCTTGGGGTGACCCAGCATTGCGATGAGAACAGGGTATTAGTTTCACTCAATTGTGTTACAGTAAAAGCTGTATGGAGTCTGATCTATGTAGGATGCATTCCCTGGTGATGTCACTGCTCTGCTGTGGTTCTGCAGAGAGCTGCTAGGAATCCCCTAATATGGAACATACTTGCTGCATGACAAGATGAGAGAGCCAGGCAGAAGGAAGGCACTTACATTGAAAATACAAACTAAAAAGCTGTAACTCTGGTGTAGATAAATTACATATCTGGAAATATTCAAATAACGATAGCTACTGCTCACAATTTCCACCAGCTTTCATGTCTGATTTAATAAAAGTTTGGATCATACATTACATGAGTTCCCTATAAACAGGGGCGTTTCTACAGAGGAGGGGGCCTGTGTGCACCTCCGGGCGGGCCCCCTCCTCTGCACCGAGCTGTAGACTTCGGCATTGTGCCGGAGTCTACTGCGCATGCGCAGGTCTCCGGAAACATGGCGCCCGCCATGATCCGGAGACCAATTTGGCTACCGTGCATGTGCGGCGGCCATTTTGGCTGCTATTTCCAGCGCGATCATAGCTCCCGCCGCTGGACTCCGGAAAGGTAAGTATTAAAATGGGTGCAATGGGTGCGGTGTGGGCCCCCCTGGACCCAGGGGCCCGTGTGCACTGCACACATTGCACCCATTATAGAAACGCCAATGCCTATAAATGATATGCAATTAATACATTTTTCATTATGGGAATAAGGGGCAGATGTAGTAATTAATTAAGAAAAATGCCAAGAGGATTATTTTCATTGAGTTCACGTGGTGCAATGGTGTCAAGTCAATAAATCCATCGAGCCTCAAGCTTTTTAAGCATCAAATCACGATCCCCGCTACTAGATGGTTTAGGTACGTGGTCTATCAACATACAGCGGACAGTAGACACTTGGTGGCCATGTGCCGAATTTGGTGACCATTGATTACCTCTGACCCAGCATTGCAACTGAAGGGGACATGACCAAAGGTTCATTCCGTGACCGAATGGCCAATCACAGATATTCTATAAGATCTGTACAGGTACTACCGATAAACCGGTTGCGAAACACTATTTGGCACATAGCCACCAAGTGTCTACTGTCTGCTATATGTTGATAGACCACGTACCTAAACCATCTTGTGGTGGGGATCATGATTTGATTCTTAAAAAGCTTGAGGCTTGATGGATTTATTGACGTGTCACCATTGTACCATGTGGACTCAGTTAAATAAATCCTCTTGGAATTTTTCTTCATTAATTTTTTCAGTTATTGTCCTTCATTAATGAACTATTACTCTGCTGTCTGTGTGGGTTTCACATGTTTTGGAACTTTGTATTTTTTATTTTTCTAATTTTGTTATTTATCCTTTCTAGAGAAGTACCGTGATGTAATGTTATATATGTTATATATGTAATAATTGGGGGTACTGTTTATATGTATTTGTATGCTTTTTGTATATTGTAATGTTTATATAGTGTGATGCTTACTGAGTTGTGCTTCTCGGGCTCCTGTATGCCTCTAAAATATAACTCTAAATTACTACGTATATGTTGGCTAATTTACACCTTTGTTTTCATTCAGATATGGCCCTAGATTGATATCCTAATATGAACCATTTTAATATGGATAACCAGCGTAGTTGTATTATTAGAGTTACTGTGCAAACACTTAGTTTTTGTTTATTATTATCAGCAGCTCTTCAATTACCCGGAAGTGTTATTAGTATCAGGCTGTGGAAAGCACTGTATAGTGTGGAACGCAAGCCCACTCTGGGTGACGTGACTTCTGGTCCCAGCACTTTGAGCGGTTAAGTGTGTGCAACGCTCCCTGGCTGCATGGAACTTAAGCCGCTGAGTGGGTGACTTACTTCCGGGTAACGTGTCTTCCGGTGTTCGGAGCCGTGATGCTCTTGAGTGTGCTTTGGTTATGCAGAGGGTAAGGTTTGATGGTTATGCAGCTCATGGGATATATGTACTGTGCTTTATGTGATACAATTAGGTACATTTGAGTACTGGTTGAATATTGATATTGTGTCCCCAGTATGTCCGTGGAATTTCATACTTGCCTACCTGACCCTCTCCATGAGGGAGAAAATGCTCTGTTCCTGGACTTTCCTGGTAATGTATGATTGCCATCACCTGTGGTGAAACACCTTTCTTATCAATTAACTAGCTCACCACAGGTGATGGCAATCATACATTACCAGGAAAGTCCAGGAACAGAGCATTTTCTCCCTCATGGAGAGGGTCAGGTAGGCAAGTATGCCGTCTATACACATTGTACACTCCAAATTAGATGTTACTTCATTGAGACCCTGTACTCTGTATAAGTGATGTTAATGCAAAGTTGTTGGTTAATTTATTAATTATAAATAATATATATTAGGCGCTAAGTTTGTACTATCAAATTTAAATAGTAATTGCAGCTCACACAAGGAGGATCTGGAAGTCCTCCTGAACAAAGGGAACTGTCCCTATACACAAATTTAAAACGTATGAGCGCACAAATATTCAAAAGTGGTTAATTAGGCTGCTGGTTTGGTAAATAAAATATATTTTTATTAAAAGAACAGCAAACTAAATAAACATTCATAGATATAAAAACATCATGCTGGAAATCGCAGAATAATTAGTATCATACTTATAATCACTGCATGAAATTCAATAGATACCCCCGCATTAGCCAATTGGACTTATAATTAATTTAAAGCATGCATGCTTAATTGGTTAGCTGGTTAGTTAGTTGGACCAGTAATCAGTCCCAGTATACAGTCCTGGTTGTTAGTAACTGTTAATCCCTCCAGGGATTTTGTTATATTGATGTTAATAATTAGTTTGGTTAGATAGACAGAAATGTCCCTGGGTATATATGTCAACACAGTCCTTTTAAGATAGTGAAACTTTCTTCTGGTGATATTTCTGTGCCAGTTTATTCCATATAATGTAATATTGAGAGATTTAATAACCACTTAGTAACCCGTCGTGGCACTCATAGGGGCACTGCTTACCCTCCACTCTGCGGCGGTATTGGTGTCCACGATTGGGTTGAGGCACTGTATAGCTGGAAAGTTTCCTATCTGGCTGAGGCGGTGACACGCTGCCTGCGTGTAGCTGGGAGCGCTTGGCCGCGTATCGCGGCTTCCGGGTTGTGCAAAGCTTCCGGCTTACGATGCGCTCCAGCTGCGTTCCACTTGACGTCGTTAGGGTCACCTGACGCGTTTCTCCGCCTTTTGTGGGTGGCGGTTTCTTCAGAGGTTAATTTATTAATTGATTGATTCATTCATTAAACAATTATTGTCTAAGCTGAGAGGTATTTATAGAAGCCTGTGATGCACTGTCAGTGCACTTCCTGTCTCCACGGTGTGAAAATGTCCTGGTTACCTGTCTTGATAAAGACCCTTTTAGGGTCGAAACGTCGACTTCTTATGAATTGGTGATGACTTAGTAAAGACTATATTGGATGTTAAGTTTGGTGAGTGCCCTCTATCGGTTTGATTGACCATATTGGATTTCTCTCTCTCTCTCCCTCTCTCTCTCTCTCTATATATATATATTTATATATTATATACAGGTTGAGTATCCCTTATCCAAAATCCCAAATTTTTGAGTCCCCTACTGAGATAATGACATATATATTATATATTATGTGTATATATAGATATATTATATACATATATAATATAATATACATATATACCATAGATACTAAGCTTGCGAGCAGGGCCTTCCAGCCTCTATGTCTGACTGTTTTTACCCAGTTTTGTTCTATTACTGTCATTCTAATTGTAAAGCGCAACGGAATATGCTGCGCTATCAGAGCCGGCCCTAACCAATATGATGCCCTAGGCAAGATTTTGGCTGGTGCCCCCTAGCACCACCGCTAGTTCCGCCTCTGACCCTGCACCCCTTTCCCAGCACCATCACCCCCCACCCATAGCAGTCCTTTTTTATTTTTCCAACTCCTTGTAATTTAAATAAGAACAGTGTGCACATTCGGCGCATAGCCCAAAAAGGGGTGTGTTTTTGTTGGCTAGGGGCATGGCCACACAATAGTACCCCCAATTCAACTTATGCCTCACAGTAGTGCAACTTTATTTACAAATTTATAATGTGATAGTGTCCCTTATTCACATTACATCACACAGTAGTACCACTTTACCGTATATACGTTACTTCTCACAGTAGTGCCCCTCATTCACATAACATCATACTGAATTGCTCCTTATTAACATTACACCACACCATATTGCTCTTTATTCTCATTACACCAAACCATATTGCTCTTTAATCATATTAGACCACACAGTAGTGCCCTTTCTATACGTTACGCCAAACAGTAGAGCACCTTATACACAAAATGCCACACACTAGAAATGCATTTATACACATAATACAACACAGTAATGCCCCTTACATATATGACACACATTATTAATGTCCTTATAAACATAATGCGCCTTACACATTATGCCAACCCTTATTAATGCCCTTATACACATAATTTCCCTTAAACATATGCCACACATTGTTAATGCCCTTATACACGTAATGACACACATATGGGGGAATTCAAATGTTTGAAAAGTCGGTTGGGTGTCTGTTTTTGCCAGTCTATTAGATAGGAAAAAAAACAGACACCCAACTGACTTTTCAAACATTTGAATATCCCCAATAAAGTCCCTAACACATATGCCGCACATTATTAGTGCCCTTATACACATAATGACACACATAGTGCCCCTTACACATATGTTACACATTATTAATGCCCTTATACACATAATGACACATATAGTTCCTGGCGTGAGACAACTGGCAGCTCTGCTAATGTTGGGTGCCTATTTTTTATGAAAATGCATCTTATTTGCATTGCTATGTGGCTAGGATGCACAAGCAGCTTCTGCTGATTAAAATGATATGCGGCATGCCTATATACTGTGTGCGACTGTGGCTGTATCTGCATACGAAATGCTACACACAGAATATAGGCATGCCGCATATCATTTTAATCAGCAGAAGCTGATTGTGCCCCATGGCATACCAGATGCCCAAGGCAATTGCCTAGTTTGCCTATACCTAGGGCTGGCTCTGTGCGCTATATAAGAAACAGTTAATAATAATAATAATAATAATAATAATAATATATATGTCATTATCTCAGTAGGGGAAACAAAATTTGTGATTTTGAATTTTGGATAAGGAATACTCTACCTGTGCATATATATATATATATATATATATATATATATGTACATACATACACACACACACACACACACACACACACACACACACACACACACACACACACACACACACACACACACACACATATGTGTGTGTGTGGGAAGGGGCATCATAGCATGGGCTTTCTCTGAGGTCAATTTTGTCATGCCTCTTGCCCGCATGGCATGCGCCTTATGTCCCTATTGGAAAAAAAAGAAGAAGGAGGGGGCAATTCTCTTTCTGGCACTGGGCACCAAAAAGTCTAGTTAGCATATGGCCCTAAGTCTCAGTTTCACCAATCAATTTTAATTCTTAATTTGAACTATGTTGCAGTAAATTTGGTTGTAAATGTATTATTGAGAACAGGATTCCCGACAGCCGACAATGCCAACAGCCGGAACACCGGCGCAACAGGGCTATTCCCATTCGTGGCTGTTCATGACACCCATAGAGGGAGAATAGATCCTGTGGCGAGCGCAGCACAGTGACTCATAGAGCTTGCCCCACTGCCGGTATTCTAGCGGGCGGGATACTGCTGTCGGGATACTAACAGCCGGCATCCCGTCCGCTGGTAAATCATATGTAAACCATTAAGCACATATACTGACTCATACAACACGTATTGCCACAGAACAACATACACATTCTAATTAAATACAATATGACCAATGACCATTGGTAATTGTGGGTATATGGCTGGAAGACGATTCTGACTGCACATGCCAAAGTGATGGCACTAAGGAACCTATGGATGGCACTAAGGAACCTATGTGTGTGGCCAAAATGGACATGTGTGTGTCTAGCATTAGACACGGTTATGGCATTACCTCTTTAGTAGATACATATTAGTCGCTCACATTTACCCTCAGAATTGTCTAAGTAATTCAGGGCACACATTCCACAATAAAACAAAAATGTGGCCTTATACTGACTCATGTCATTGTGTTGCAGATTAGCTGGTGGTGGATCTGTGGTCCAAATAGCTAATTTCATCTCCTTCATACAGTACACTGAGATCCTGTGAAAGGTTAGGCCACTGCACTAGCTTCCTGCCACTGTCCTATTCCTGGATGGCTGGACCCATTCCACAGATTCTTGTCTTACTTAATGCTAGAATGCTAAAAACTGTAGCTTTGCAACATTGCTCTATCCATATAAGGTGTTCCTACAGAGCTCATTTACAAAGTGAACCCGAGGGGCACCACTATTCAGTTTGATTTTAAATCTATGTGACGTGAAGGTCTGTCTAGCATGGGGGTAGGCAAATTTTGGTTCGAGTGCCACAAGATGGCACTCAATTATGTTTTGAGTGGCACCTACTGAGTCAATCCACCTCATAATTCTTGCACTGTGCTGCTCGTCCCCTCCTAGGCCACTGTATTCCCTAAAAAGATGAAAACCATTTTCGTATATGAAACCGTCTACAAATAGGTGTTTGGCAGGCATATGCAGTGATGTCTGAACCTGTGGTGAGTGAACACTGCCACAGGTAGTCCTGCTCACAATTAAATAACAGTACAAAATTATGAGGCATATATTCATCCCTAGAGAGCACATTAATGTCTGCACCTCCTCTCCTCCTTCAGGAGGCCAATGAAAAGGTTAAATACTATCCATTTCAATGAGAAGCATTTCCATTTTGGCAAATACATTTTTGGGCAGGGGCATCTTATGAGAAGAGGGGGTCCGTGTGTACTTTCTGAGCCACAACAGCCCCCGCCCCCCCCCAACAACAAACTTACATACATACATACACACACACTGGCGCATGTGCAATGTAGACGCTAGCTTTATACCACTGCCTACTGAGTATGCACATACAGTATCTTGCCCGGTTCCACTTTCTGGCGATTTATCTAATGTGCATATTTCAACACTCTCTGCACCCATTGAAGATATGCCAATGTTGCTAGGAGTGCGCTTGAAAATGCACTCCTCTTTCCTGGCCCCATATGGCATAAAATGATAAAAAGTGAATTTCTGTGTAATATAACAGTCCTCATGTTTAGTGGCTTGTGTAGTAAGTACAAAAAATATACAGTACAAACCAGGCTTACGTAGGTCCCGCTTTTGGCACGTCATCTGTTCACAGGGGAGTGCTGGGAATGCCCCCAGAGAGATGAAAATGGGGCCATGTAGCAAGGCCAGCATTCAAATTTTAGAATGTTGGGAAGTATGTGCTTATGCAATAAAGTTTATTTTAAATTAATTTTAATTTATTTACTTATTTATTTATATATACTGTACCATGTCCAAGTACCTACAGACACTATGCCACAAATTTGCGTCTTCCCCTGCTCTCCTTCTGCATTAGTGGCTGCTATAAGGGGATGCGGTCACATGACCGGCAGTCAGGATCCCGACGGTCAGGATGCCAACGCCAAGATCCCGATCACTGGAAATGTCGCCGGTCGGCAAGCTAACACACAGGGACTATTCCCACTCGTGGGTGTCCACAACACCTATAGAGTGGGAATAGAACTTGTGGCTTGATATGTTGACCTCCGGGATCCCGACTGCTGGCAAAACAGTCCCAACCCGCTATAAGATAACAGTGACAATGCCAACAGTTCATATACTACACTGTGACATTATTTAGCAAGGGGAATTTTTCCAGAAGTGGAAAACTGTTTCATCTTAAAGATGTACATGAAATTGAAGGGCTGCTTATGTTCCCATGTCTTATGTTTTAGTCTTTCCTTTACATAGTAAAAGTAAATACATTTTATAGTAATACATAAAATAATACCATATCCCAAGCATACTGTAGCAGTTTAATACAGTGACTGTATAACTATTTTCTTAACTGTGCTAATATATTTCCAGTAGTGACTTCATGGAAAACTTTACAAACATTATGAGTTTTTTTGACGGCAGATAATAACCACTTGGTCCATCTAGTCTGCGTCCTTTTTTTTTTTTTTTCCATAATTTTGCCTTAACCTTAAAAGTAATTCAGTGACTTTATTAATTACTGTAGCATGCCCCCTCCTGTGACTGTTATTAAGCAAAGTGCATTTTTTAAATGTTTTCTGTGACATGGCAGAAAAATAAGGAAAGAAGGCATGCCTGAAATGGGCCTAATTCAGACCTGATCTCTGCAACGGCAGCGATCGCAGTCTGAAGCCCTGCACTGCGCACCCCGTGAAGACCAGTGAAATGCGATCGCTTCTGCCTGATTGACAGGCAGAGGTGGTCACGGGGTGGGAGGGGGCGTGCCAACGGTGTTAGAAGTCCATCAGCACTATTATGAGGTCATCGGACAAACCTTAGGCTAATCATACTGAATGGTTTTACTGCAAATAGATTTGTGTTATTTGGTCTCCGCGTATGCGTTCAGTGCTCAAAGATTCAATCATATTTAATTTTAATGTTACATGCCCATCTTTTTAATCATGTACTGATGTAGAACCAGGGCCGTAACTAGGTGTGTGCGGAGGGGACACCCCACATAGCGCTGCAGGGTAGGGTGCAGCACTTGTCAATTATTTGTTTTAATTACTTTCACTTGCAGCTTCCCGCCTTTTTGAAGCCCATTATTTCCTGACCGCCCCTATCTCCTACCCTGACCACTTCTGTTGCAAATACCTATACAACATTCATGGACTCAACTTGAGATTTCTTTATTATTCAGTCACACTGTCCTTTATTACATTTCAAGATGCTAACATACATGGATACATGGGATTTGAACCCATTGCCTGTGGCATTACAGTCAGACAATCCATTCATTGAGCTATCTGTCCTTGCATATAAAAGTAGATAATTCTAAGCTAGAGAATTCTAACTATTTGAAGCTTACCTTGTACATTGTGAAAAGATGATCAGCATTGCGGCTGAGCAGGTCTACTGTATGTAGTGTGTGGCTGCAAGAGATTGGATGTGTGGCTGCACACTAAATAGCTCTGCTCAATTACAATGCTAATTATATTTTTTACAAAGTTCCAGTAGCTTCATATAGTTCTGATAGTTTTTATGTGCACTTTGACCCGCGCCAGTAAATGAGTGTATGTGTGTTGGGAAGGGGGTCAAGAGGTGTACACCTATAGCATCTTTTTACTATAATAACATTATTGATTCATTCTCCATTTGCTATGTTGGTTACGAAGTGGCTGAAAAAAACAACCCATTTTATTTGGACATAGCTGTGCATTTCAATAGACAGTGAATAATTAAACGTTACAAGATTAACTATCTAATTTTCTTGGTTGTTTTATTGTAGGACTTTATGGTGAAACAGGAGGCTGTTGTCAGGAACGCTTCTTATACTTCAATCAATAAAGGATTTCGGTGAGCTGACAATAAAAATAGAAATCCTTAATGTTTTTAATTGTCCTATATTTAGACGAAAAAATCTTGTTCAGTAGTTTATGTTAGCAATGGACTTTGATAATTACTAATGCATTGAGATTTTCTTTCCTTTGTTTACACTAGTTTCTCTGTTTGTTATCAATTAGATGTGTGATTAGAATCTTAAGAGAACTAGATTTAGTTATAACTTGAATTCATAACTTTGATATGTGTGGGCTACACAGAGCCGGATTAAGCGGAGGGTACGTACTACCCTCTAAGGGATCTGCTCCGACCAAACTCCGGCGGTGCAGCAGCAACTCTCCCAACAACAGCACGACAACAATACTATATTATATAGGGGTGGGTGTGATGATTTGCCGCTCTGATGCAGGGAGATCCGCTGCTGGCGGGGGAGCCTGGAATCGGTCCTCTGTCAGTGCATGGCCAGCACCTGCATGTCTCTGTCCTCGCTTGGCGCTTGCTCTACTCCGGTAGCGATGAGCCGACGCACTGTGCTCAGTGCGCTGGGTCTGACACTGGAGGATGAGACGTACGAGGAGCAGGAGACTGGACTCTGCTCTGCAACTTCCTGCATGACAGTCCTGGGACTCTTGAAAGACTGAGCTGAACACAGCTAATCCCACTCAGAGGAGGTCAGAAAATAATTATTATAAGGGGGTGTGTGGAATAATTAAATATATAAGGGGTGTGTGTCGGGGGGGAGATTATTAAATATATTATTCAAGGGATGGGGTTGATGGGAGTAGTCAGAAAATATTTTAGAAAGGGAGTGAAGGGGGAAGAATATCATTACATTTATAATGGGGTGTGGGTGAGGGGGGAAAGAAAATATATATAAGGGAAGGAGTTGAGGGACATTTACTAGACATGATAGAATGGTGTATGTATGAATATATACAGGATACATATATATATATATACTGCTCAAAAAAATAAAGGGAACACTTAAACACAATGTAACTCCAAGTCAATCACACTTCTGTGAAATCAAACTGTCCACTTAGGAAGCAACACTCAATTTCACATGCTGTTGTGCAAATGGAATAGACAACAGGTGGGAATTATAGGCAATTAGCAAGACACCCCCAATAAAGGAGTTGTTCTGCAGGTGGTGACCACAGACCACTTCTCAGCTCCTATGCTTTCTGTCTGATGTTTTGGTCACTTTTGAAAGCTGGCGGTGCTTTCACTCTAGTGGTAGCATGAGACGGAGTCTACAACCCACACAAGTGGCTCAGGTAGTGCAGCTCATCCAGGATGGCACATCAATGCGAGCTGTGGCAAGAAGGTTTGCTGTGTCTGTCAGCGTAGTGTCCAGAGCATGGAGGCGCTACCAGGAGACAGGCCAGTACATCAGGAGACGTGGAGGAGGCCGTAGGAGGGCAACAACCCAGCAGCAGGACCGCTACCTCCGCCTTTGTGCAAGGAGGAACAGGAGGAACACTGCCAGAGCCCTGCAAAATGACCTCCAGCAAGCCACAAATGTGCATGTGTCTACTCAAACGATCAGAAACAGACTCCATGAGGGTGGTATGAGGGCCCGACGTCCACAGGTGGGGGTTGTGCTTACAGCCCAACACCGTGCATGATGTTTGGCATTTGCCAGAGAACACCAAGATTGGCAAATTCGCCACTGGCGCCCTGTGCTCTTCACAGATGAAAGCAGGTTCTCACTGAGCACATGTGACAGACGTGACAGAGTCTGGAGACACCAAGGAGAACGTTCTGCTGCCTGCAACATCCTCCAGCATGACCGGTTTGGCAGTGGGTCAGTAATGGTGTGGGGTGGCATTTCTTTGGGGGGCCGCACAGCCCTCCATGTGCTCGCCAGAGGTAGCCTGACTGCCATTAGGTACCGAGATGAAATCCTCAGACCCCTTGTGAGACCATATGCTGGTGCGGTTGGCCCTGGGTTCCTCCTAATGCAAGACAATGCTAGACCTCATGTGGCTGGAGTGTGTCAGCAGTTCCTGCAAGACGAAGGCATTGATGCTATGGACTGGCCCGCCCATTCCCCAGACCTGAATCCAATTGAGCACATCTGGGACATCATGTCTCGCTCCATCCACCAACGACACGTTGCACCACAGACTGTCCAGGAGTTGGCGGATGCTTTAGTCCAGGTCTGGGAGGAGATCCCTCAGGAGACCATCCGCCACCTCATCAGGAGCATGCCCAGGCGTTGTAGGGAGGTCATACAGGCACGTGGAGGCCACACACACTACTGAGCCTCATTTTGATGTGTTTTAAGGACATTACATCAAAGTTGGATCAGCCTGTAGTGTGTTTTTCCACTTTAATTTTGAGTGTGACTCCAAATCCAGACCTCCATGGGTTAATAAATTTGATTTTCATTGATCATTTTTGTGTGATTTTGTTGTCAGCACATTCAACTATGTAAAGAACAAAGTATTTAATAAGAATATTTCATTCATTCAGATCTAGGATGTGTTATTTTTTTTGAGCAGTGTGTATATATATATATATATATATATATATATATACACACAGCCCTGACTGAGAGGAGGGCCCCACACAGGCTTATTCCAGCGCTGGGGGTACACGTGATACTAAAGGTAACAGGATACAGTGGTAACTGTTATTAGCAATACGTGTTCATGGATACAGTCACTGTGCTATTTCCTGGCTCCAGCCAATTGCTGATCCCAAGCACAGTGTCATATCCCAGTCATGGGCCGCTAGTGACCACAGGCCAATGCCACTTATAAATGAACATTACATAAAATAATAAAGTCATTGATCAGTATTTGTACTGGATAAGTTCCCAAGTTATTATTATTATTATTATTATTAATAATAATAATAATAATAATAATAATAATAATATTTTTTTATATAGCACCAGCATACTTTACAACAATTAGGAGCAAACAGTAATAAACCAAAACTAGATATTCCCAGACAAAGAGGTAAAAAGGCCCTACATCCTATAGGAGAATACAGAGTTTTATACATGAGTTTAATTGCATATTAGTGCAAACAGATTGCACAATTGCATATGTATAATGTAATTGCTTATTGATCTAGTTGTTCTGACAGTGCTCCTAATAGTCAATTGCAGTACTGGCGATGTACAACCATTCATATCTTAATGTTCAGGTCAAACGATAACGCTGTCACTTTACAATGGATGTCATCCTTCAACCTGGTTTTCACCTTCAAACTGTTTTCCACCAAACTTCTGTGTTAATGCAACATATTAAATAAAATACATATGGTTGTAATTAGTTAGCCGACATTTCCTGCTAAATTAGGCCCATTTAACTAAAATTGACTAATAAATATATTACTGTATGAGGGCAGTTTTAGTGCCAAATACTGGCATTCATCTTGAGCCATTATAAGGGTACATGCAATAAGCCATTGCAATTATAATTGATTTTGATATCTTTATTTTATAGTTCCTTACAAAGCAAAGTTGAAGATCCCTCAGAGAAGTCTGTACATGAGTCGCCATTTCAGCCATTCACTGGTCGCCATACTGACATTGAAGGAGAGAAGCAGGTCCATCCATCTAATAGTATTGTCAGTCAGAGCGCTATGCAAATAGGTATTCAAAGACACACTAGAGCCCAAAGTCTTACAGCAGCCTTTGGATCGCACACTCCTCTGCACAGTGCAAGACTGGCCACACTATCTTCCCTCAATAACCGAAGTCCATCTAAAGGTTCCCCCAGTCACTATACAGTGGACTTTGTTACTGCTGAAGAATATTTATATTCTGAGAAGAACCAAAATCCAGATATTTTTCCAGATGAGGTTAAAGGTAAAAGTCATATGGATTTAAATTTGCATGACAATAATTCAGTGGATTACAACAATGACAAAGTAAAAGTAAAGTCTACTCCACCACAGAGGCCACCACCGCCAAAAATTAAGTGTATTAGTTCAGAAAGAGATGAAGACTTATCACAGAACAACATTCAATGTCCTAAGTCTAAGCAGATTCCTTCTCCTAGATCCAACAACAATACAATGTGGAGCACTAGTTCATCAGAGCCGGAGACGCCTTCACACAATGGAAAGATTTCTCTCCGTATTTCCGAGTCTTGTCTCCAGTCCTCCTCTCCTGTGGTTAGCCAAGAGGATGAGGATGATGAAGTGTTTGTCAAGGAGCAAGAGTTAGAAGCATTTCCCAAAACAACATTTGTTCCTCCATCCCCACCACCACCTTTGGAGGATGCTCTTTTCAAGGAAAGACAAGATAAAGCACAACATGCTTCTTTTGACCCACACAATAACTATGGAAGCAAAGTAGATTTATGTCCACAGGTCACAGAAGATTTGAATGAAAGGTAAGTGTTGCCTACTAGAAATTCAATTATTTTTAATGTTCAGTCACATAGAGATTAATATATTTCACAAAAGCCTGTCATTTTCAAATGAACCTTTTCATTACATATCCCAAAGCTGAAATCCGTTCAGCTTTCATAATTTACTGTATGCATGACTATTTTAAGGATTCTCCAAACCTTCCTTGAAGGTAAAGGCGACGTCAGTCAGCATAACTACTTTCTCAATTTTTACTTGTGAAAGAAGGAAAATAAAATATCCCTTTGCTGCAGGTCAATCTCTCTGATTTCCTATATGCCAACGTTGTGTTATCTGTGGACTGTTATCTAGGCTAATGGTATATGTTATAAGAGTTGATGCTGAAAGCATTATGTTGTTTTATTTGATAAAGATAGATTTTCCAGTTCCATTTGATTACATCCTACTGTGAAGTGTGTTCAGAAATACAGAAATAGAGAAGTGGTACTGTCCAGTTGATCAGTTGGAACAAATGTTTATGAGCAGGATGGTTATTGCAGGCGAATGAAAATGGTCAGCTGTGAATAACGCAACAAGTAAAATTTTTATACAACCAATTGCTTTATTTTTATTTCTTCTATAATTCCAGTCTGACCGTGCCTACTCCCATTACACCTGCTGGAGAATTTGAGCTTCCTCCAACTGAGGTTTCTTCTAAATTACCATCACATCTACACACTGCAAACTCACTGGGAGCAGATCACAGTTCTCCAAAATACCCCCCAACTCAGGAGGTGGCACCTTCCAACTTTACACCTGAACCCCCCGACAACAAAACACACTCTTGCGAAAGCACAAGTATAATGTCTCCTGAAGATGTCAAGTCACAAGAACTGGCCAAGGAGATTGTAAACAGAGACAAATCTCTAGCTGACATTTTAGATCCAGATCTTAAGATGAAGACCACTATGGACTTAATGGTTGGTCTGTTTGTGAAAAGTACCAGTGCACTAAGAGAGAATAATAGGAGGTGGCTGAAAGAGAAGATAACATCAGATAAGATGCCAACGGCAGAAAGTGGAAAGTAAGTGTTAATGGGCAGTTCTCTAATTACTGTATCTAGATCAGTATACTGCAGAATGATTTTCTATGATGATGTGTACAGGGTATGCAGTTAAGTTGCCAACAGCCGGAATCCTGGCCAACAGGGACTGTTCGCACTCGTGGGTGGCCACAACACCCATAGAGTGGCAATAGAACCTGTGGCGAGCGTAGCAAGCCACTGAGTCTGCAGCATGGCAGCAAGCACGTCAGGGGACTCTTTGCGCTCGCCCTGCTGCCGGCATACTGACGGCCGGAATCCTGATTGTTGGTAAATACTGATCCCATATACAGTACTGTGTCAGTTGGACTAATGTACCGGTAATACTTTGCTACTTTACTTTTATTGACTTTGTTGATGTTAGTACATTTTAACTGGATTAGACTTCATGTTGTTTAAGGTTATGTTCACTACAGATATGATTATGAAAATGTAAATAGATGATGTCATCATCTGGTATTTGCTATTCTTATGGGAGTTTTCACTTTATACTTGCAATTAAGAGATATCAGTGTTATTCTTCTGAATGAATGGCTATTATAGAAATGAAAAGGTGTAGGCAATGTTTGTTCTATAGTAACTGAAATGGTTTTGTAACTTTATAAAGCATAATAGTAACCTAATACTGAAAGTAATGACTTATACACCCAATTTTGCTTAGTTACAATCATTATATGACCCCCTTGAGATGTATTACGTTCAGAAAGATGGTGATGAATGTATAACCCTCATATTAAGCATTTTCACATTTTTAAAACAGCAAATATTATAAGCAACAAACATAAAATGGAGGAAATTTGGGATAGTAGATTTTATTATGACACATATCAGCTTATAATGTTTATTTTACCCTTACCAGGATTTTTATCTCATGCTATTGCCAAGTTCAGACATTTGTGTATGACACTGGGGAGGAGGAGGAGGAGATATATCAAAGCTTGGAAAGAGAAAGCACCAACCAGCCAGCTTTTCAAACACAGCCTATAGCATGACAGTTAGGAGCTGATTGGTTGGTACTTTATCTCTCTCCAAGCTTTGAGAAATCTCCCACTGGACTTGCTAAGAGTGGAAATATCACAGTCTCTCTCTCTTTCTCTCTCTCTCCCTCCTTCTTTCTTCCCCTCTTTCTTTCCTCTCCTGCCCTTTCTCTCTATCTGCCCCCCATCTCCCCCTCTTTCTATCTTTCTCACTCCCCCACCCTTCTCGACCTTTCACTTCCTCTCCCTACCTCTTTTATTCTCTTTCTCCTTCTCCCTCAAACCCCCCCCCCCGGCCTTCCTCCCTTCCTCTCTTTTTCATTCCCTCTCTCTCTCTTTTGGAGTTGAGAGAAGTGATGTGTACCCGCTATTGCGATGCTAACCAACATATATTGTAAACAAGGGACTTCACTTGTTTCATATTGGTAATAATAATGATACAATTAATATATTTTTAACTATTTCAGTACCTGCGGTGAGCATGTATAGCCTAAGCATGAGCCAAGTATATTCACACTTGTCAAGGGCGTAGCTACTATAGGTGCAGGCAGTGCAGCTGCTATGGGGCCCAGGGTTGAGAGGGGCCCCTTTTACCTGTAAAGTTCCATGTGTTATATACATACAGTATTTAATCATTCGGTGGTACATTGGGCCACTTACAAATATTTGTCTTGGAGCCTGCAATATATCTAGTTACGCCCCTGGACCTTTTCATTGTAATGTGCTAGAAAATGAACTGGAGGTGAATTATAATGTTGCATAATATGAGCTGAGGACACTGTATGTCATAATGTGAATTGATGCTATGTGGCATAATGTCTACTGGTAGCCCTATAATGTGAATTAGAGCACTACTATGGTTCAGAAATTAATTAGATATCTTCTATGGGGAATAATATAAACCAAGGCACTGCTATGGTCCAGAAAAGGAACTAGGGCATTATTATGGGGAATAAAATTAGAAACTGCTATGGAGAGGTGTCTCTCTAAAAGCATTTGGGTAGGGGCCCCTTCAAAATGTTGCTATGGGGCCTACAAAGTTCTGACTACGCCCCTGACACTTGTACAACGTGAGCAGTTACACTATAATAATGACGCTAACAGTCATAGTAAAAATTACAAATGTGTTAATATTTATCTTTCCACCCTCAACATTGGGGTTTCAGAAAATTTGAAGTATCCTAACCACTTACTCATCAGTCCCTCTCCAACATCAGCCAAAACCTTTTCTTGGCTTCTGCAACATTGCAAAGGAGCAATAGGTATAAATATGAAAATTGTTTCACAAAGTGCAAAAACATTATCATACTTGCAGGACTATAGACAAGACATGCAGCCATAGAAAAACAATTGTTAAAGGAAGAAATTGTGGAGGTAGCACCTCCTTGTGGTTGTTGGTGTAACAGCATTAATGTCATACTAGCAAAATTTGGTTATTTTTTTCTTCAGCTTTATAACATCAGTTAAATAATGTGATGAGATAGCAGCAGTTACATTAATAATTTACATACAGTAGAATCAGTGAGAGGGACCAAGATGGATGCTGACAGAGGTGGCTGCTGACCATCATCTTCATCCATGCTTGTTTTTCACAGGATTTGAGCAACAGCAAGGTGTATGCATCCCCGCAGGCGCACGTCTTTGTTGTGTTCTGCTTAAGCCACATTTGTGTAACTACTGTATGACCTTACTGTATTGGCTACACTTACACGCCTATACCCTTTCTGTTTTCTGTCTAATCGCAAAATCACCTCTCTTATGTCCCTCTCTACATCAGTCACTTTAGCGCCCTACACATTAGGCGATGTGCTGCCGAGGTGCCCGATGGCCGATACGGCCGACGGGCGACCCGGCGGCAGGGGGACAGTGACGGGGGGAGTGAAGTTTCTTCACTCTCCCCGTCACCCGGCTCCATAGACGTGCAGGCAAATATGGATGATCTCGTCCATATTGGCCTGCATGCACAGCCGACATGTCACCAGTGATGAACGAGCGCGGGGCCGCGCATCGTTCATCGCTGGTGACTCCACACTGCACGATATGAACGTTATCTCGTTCATTAATGAACGAGATCGTTCATATCGTGCAGTAATATCGGCCAGTGTGTAGGGCCCATTTGTGTCTGAAATCAACTTAGTTGTATAGTGTTTGTGTTAGTAGAATGGCAAGGTTGTACAGTATATTGTTAATTCATAACACAGCAATATAATTCTCGTTATACTGCAATTTGGCCATTAAGTGTATTCCTTTGATTGTTGTACAGGAAAGAAGATCAGAAGAAAATGGCAGAAAATGGATTGCGCTCTACTGCCTATTACTCACTGTCTGCCCCCAAAGCAGAGCTTCTGAGGAGGATCACAGACATGCACACATATGTGGAACGAGAAGGGCAGAACACTGATGTAAATGAAAAGAAGGTAGAGTGTGTTTCAATTGGAAAACCTACTTTTTTATATTTCATACCTGGGAAGATGTGTTGCGATCATATTGGGGGGCCTGCACACAGTAATTGTAAACCTAATAAGAGGTGCTAACATGCTGAGACTTGTTGTGCCACACAGAAAAAAAGAGAGAAAATGCAGGTGCACACTGTAAGCACTAAGATCACTGGCAATCAGAACAATTATAATAAATTCTACAGTTTAACATAAATTTAAATTTTGAATCTTAGCATAACTTTTGCCCAAAAATATGGGCCCACCTACCATGGTCAGGTGACCTCATCAGGTGGGTTCCTAACATTCCTAAGGTTCAAGTCCAGAGTACGGGACTCCCCAGCCCAACACAAAATACTGCACAGCGCCTAGGCATCACAAACAAGTCAGTCTGATATTAATCCTTTAGAATGTAAGCTCTCACGAGCAGGGCCCTCAACCCTCATGTGCTTATCCTTCTCTTACTTAAACATCCTCGACGGCACCTAATCCCACAGTTTTCTGCCACTCTAATACTTATGTCAGTGTTATTTACCTTGTATATGTCCTATATTGTCTTCAACTGTAAGTTACTATTGTCCCATTTTGATTTTTCATTATATACTCTGTAATTGGGCGCTGCGGATCTTTTGTGGCACGATATAAATAAAGGATAATAATAATAATAATAATAATAAGAAGAAGTAGAAAAAGAAGAAGAAAATACTTTGATAGCTTTGTAAGCAATTATACTGACCACGGCTGTATGGGACTCAAGGTCGACAGTGTCTAGGTCGACACCTATTGGCCAACAGTGGCTAGGTCGAACTAGAAATAGTTTGACATGAACAAGTTCGACATGAAAAAAAGGTTGACATGAGTTTTTAATGTTTTTTTGGTGTCGTTTTCTTCATAAAGTGACTAGGAACCCCAATTAGTGCACCGTGTCCCCTCGCATGGCTCGCTTCGATCGCCATGCTTCGGGCAAGGTGCCTCGCTCCCCTACCGCTGCGCTCGTCACAGTTTACTGTTCCCAATCGTAGTTCACATGGATCGGAAAGTATGAAAAAGTTCAAAAAAAAGAAAAAAAATGTGAAAAACTCATGTCGACCTTTTTGCATGTCGATCTTGTTCATGTCGACCTAATGGCAGGGTCAACCTATTTCTAGTGTCGACCTAGCCACTGTCGACCAATGGATGTCGACCTAAGTGGTGTCGACCCAGAGTCTGGATACCCTGACCGCATACCTAGTTTATAATTATGACTAGTCAGGTTTATAAAGTGACAAAGCAGCAGCAGCTGTCTAGTGACAGGGTTTTCAAACGCTCTCCTCAGGACCCCAAACCGTTCGTTATTTCCAAGTCACCTGTGGATCTTTAAATTCAATTGGTCATACATCTGTACATAGCTACATACTGTATCAACTAGTTTGGCGTGACCTGGATTTACTAGATACATCTATTTTTACTTTGTGTTACATTTTAAACTGGCATAATTAAAGCAGTATCTGAGAAGTTTCTTGACATTAAAAGTATTTTCAAAATTTGCCAACCTTGTGCTAAGGATATAGAAAAAACACTTTTGTATCCACATGAAATATGAACGTTTGCATGATGGTAACAGAGGTTCTGTTATGTTTGCTGCCTGAGATGTAAACACGAACAAGCTGTGCTCTGGAAGGATAATGTGACTGGCCAAGAGAACACCCTGTGATTCAAAGAGGCGTAGGGCCCACATGTGTCTGGGAAAAAGAGAAACTGATCTAAGTGATTAGTTCCAAGCCGATAATTACATTGCCATGTTTCCTTATACTGCACATGAAGGGACATTAGCATAGTCATTATGAGGCAGTTAATGGAGGACTCATTTGAGCTATGAAAGCTCACTTGTTTTGTGAGTGCACAATATCGTTATGTCAGCTGACTTTTTGGAATCACAGCAACACTGATTAATGAAAACAAAACAAGCCCTTGTAGGTTATGCTGCTTTCACATCGCAAAACCTGCTTTTGAAATGGTATTTGAAACGGTTCTTAAAACGGGTCTGAGCAGTTAAACCCCTTTCACATCTCATGTTGTAACCAGTAAATTACCATTTCATTCCCGTTTTGGTACCTTTCACACTGAACCCGTTTCACCCATAGAAAACAGTGGTTGTCATTATAAATGGACTTTTCTGGCCCACACATTATTATTAATCACTATTTAATTCATTATTAATAATTTGGATAGTCGTACGATGGAACCCAGCAGCTTGAAGCATATCTATTTTTATTAGATGGGATTAGGTACTTGGTTTGTCTTTTTTGGAGGCACAAGTATTATTTATATATTTTTTAAAATTATTATTTTTTTTTAAAGATGGAATGGTTAAAAACACGGAAAAAAATGGCGTGGGGTCCCCCCTCCAAAGCATAACCAGCCTCGGGCTCTTCGAGCTGGTCCTGGTTCTAAAAATGCGGGGGAAAAATTGACAGGGGATCCCCCGTATTTTTAAAACCAGCACCGGGCTCTGCGCCTGGTGCTGGTGCAAAAAATACGGGGGACAAAACGAGTAGGGGTCCCCCATATTTTTCACACCAGCATCGGGCTCCACTAGCTGGACAGATAATGCCACAGCCGGGGGTCACTTTTATGCCGTGCCCTGCGGCCGTGGCATTAAATATCCAACTAGTCACCCCTGGCCGGGGTACCCTGGGGGAGTGGGGACCCCTTCAATCAAGGGGTCCCCCCCCCCCAGCCACCCAAGGGCCAGGGGTGAAGCCCGAGGCTGTCCCCCCCCATCCAATGGGCTGCGGATGGGGGGGCTGATAGCCTTTGTTGTAAATGAAAAGATATTGTTTTTTCCAGTAGTACTACAAGTCCCAGCAAGCCTCCCCTGCAAGCTGGTACTTGGAGAACCACAAGTACCAGCATGCGGGAGAAAAACTGGCCCGCTGGTACCTGTAGTTCTAATGGAAAAAAAATACCCAAATAAAAACAGGACACAGACACCGTCGACAGTAAAACTTTATTACACACTGCCGACACACACATACTTACCTATGTTCACACGCCGACATCGGTCCTCTTCTCCATGTAGAATCCAGGGGTACCTGAAAATAAAAGTTCAATATACTCACCTCAGCCATGGTCCAGAGATAAATCCACGGACTTGGCAAAAAAAGAAAACGAACACCCGGACCTGCGGACCGAAAGGGGTCCCATGCTAACATATGAGACCCCTCTCCCCGAATGCCGGGACATCACGTGACTCCTGTCACTGAAGTCCCTTCAGCCAATCAGGAAGCGCTACTTCCGTGGCGCTCACCTGATTGGCTGTGCGCTGTCTGTACTGTGACAGCACATCGCAAAGCCGCTCCATTACTTTCAATGGTGGGAACTTTGCGGGTAGCGGTGGGGTCACCCGCCGGTCAGCCGCTGACCGGCGGGTGACCTTACCGCTAGCCGCTAAGTTCCCACCATTGAAAGTAATGGAGCGGCTTTGCGATGTGCTGTCACAGTACAGACAGCGCACAGCCAATCAGGTGAGCGCAACGAAGTTGCGCTTCCTGATTGGCTTAGAGACCTTTCTGTGACAGCTGTCACTGACAGGTCTCATTCGTGGAAAGGTGTCCCATGTGTCAGCATGGGACCCCTTTCAGTCCGGCATGGAGCGGGTGTTCGGTTTGTTTTTTTGCCAAGTACGTGGATTTATCTCTGGACCATGGCTGAGGTGAGTATATTGATCTTTTCTTTTCAGGTATCCGTGGATTCTACATGGAGAAGAGGACCGATGTCGGCGTGTGAACATAGGTAAGTATGTGTGTGTCGACGTATGAAATAAAGTTTTACTGTCGACGGTGTGTGTGTCCTGTTTTTATTTGGGTATTTTTTTCCCAGTAGTACTACAGGTACCAGCGGGCCCGTTTTTCTCCCGCATGCTGGTACTTGTGGTTCTCCAAGTACCAGCTTGCGGGGGAGGCTTGCTGGGACTTGTAGTACTACTGTAAAAAACAATATTCTTTCAATTTTGACAAGGCTATCAGCCCCCCCATCCGCAGCCCATTGGATGGGGGGGGACAGCCTCGGGCTTCACCCCTGGCCCTTGGGTGGCTGGGGGGGGGGGATCCCTTGATTGAAGGGGTCCCCACTCCCGCAGGGTACCCCGGCCAGGGGTGACTAGTTGGATATTTAATGCCACGGCCGCAGGGCACGGCATAAAAGTGACCCCCGGCTGTGGCATTATCTGTCCAGCTAGTGGAGCCCGATGCTGGTGTGAAAAATACGGGGGACCCCTACTCGTTTTGTCCCCCGTATTTTTTGCACCAGCACCAGGCGCAGAGCCCGGTGCTGGTTTTAAAAATACGGGGGATCCCCTGTCAATTTTCCCCCCGCATTTTTAGAACCAGGACCAGCTCGAAGAGCCCGTGGCTGGTTATGCTTTGGAGGGGGGACCCCACGCCATTTTTTTCCCGTGTTTTTCACATTTAAACGTTTATAAAGCCACTCTCTCATGTGTCTCCTGTGTTTTCCAAGCTGTTTCCTGGTTGTGGCTGGTGACATCACACATGGAGACAGCCTATCATCTTCTGGGGCTTGCAAATACCGTTTCAGACCCTTTCACACTGCACAGTGAAATGGGACTGAAACGGGTAGGACCCTGCTTTTTTACCGTTTCAAAATACCGGTATTTTGAAAACGGTAAATTGAAGGGGACCCTTTCACATCGCAGCTTGACCCGTTTAGGAAGCCAGTTAAAACGGCAAAATACCGGGTATAAGCTGCGGTGTGAAAGGGGTATTAGATATGCTGCCCATTGTCATTGGTCAATATGGCAAACTATGGTAGCTCAAAAAGGTCCTGTAACAGTCAGAGGCCAGACATTGAATGACGTCTTTTTTTCCCATGTGGTGTTGATCCAGGATTCGCCGTTAATGATGTAATGGCTTTCATTGTGTGAATGGGTCATAGTGCATAATGTACAGCGCTCTGGCTAGCAGAGATTGCATAGTCAGCGACTGTGCAGTCAATAAGCATGTCATGTATCTGAGTGAGGCACGCGTGCATGTATCATTCATTAGAACATCTATATAATTGCTCTGTAGAATCCATCATTCACCAGTAATTCATTGGTCGTTGCTTTAAAAGTAGTCTAGACTGTAAGTTCTAGAGCCAGTATGAGAATTACAGTGGAGGCAAACATAATAAAACATATTAAAGTTACTAAAGGTTTTTTAAACTTTTGTTACTAACTGATTGAATCTCTCCATATATTAAAAAATGTTAATGAAAATGACAGTGAAAATATCCACTACACATAAGAGTTAACTTACCGTAGCTCTACAAATAAGCCTTGTTTATAGATGACATCAGTATAATGTATTGAGCACACACTGTAATTTGTGGGTCTCCATTGTTATTTTAAATACGCTTTTAGCAAGGTTTTGAGTTACACAAATAAATTATTAATCTTGGTTCCCACAAGTGTTTCATTTTTATTCAAATTTGGAAAGTTTGGTAATGTGATATGTGCCTGACTGGACCAGCTCATATGAAAATACTGCAGGCTTGTAATGAGTAGTTATCGAGGAAGTTTATTAACAACACAGCATTAAATATATTTTATCTACACTATGTAGACAAATGTGAATGGACAGTGACAGCAAATAGATCATCAAGATTTTTTTGATAGAAGGAGCAATGAGCACACAGCACTGGATCCTATTGGTAAATATTAAAATCAATGTCCACCAATATACCATATACTTTTTTTTGGTATAAATTTCCAACAGGTTTCCCTCAGTCGATTTCCACACCAAATAACTTGTCTTTGAAAAGACATTCATTTACATAACTTGTGTTGTTCCCTGAAAGGTTTCTTTTAAGCTGATTGCAGTCTCTGCAACACTTCAACTCCTTTCTCTAAGGTTTTCCCGTTGGTACAATTGCCTCAGGTGTATATATATTTGGGAGAGAATGAATAACAGAATCCCTGGTAGTTTCAGAGAGCTGGTCCGGCAACAGCCTCAAGCTTTAGGGGTGCGTGATCACAGATGTGCAGATGGGAGAGTGCTGAGAAGGATACAGGAAGCAAGGGATCACGGACCCCTAAAGCTTGAGGCTGTTGCCGGACCAGCTCTCTGAAACTATCCGGGGTTGTTTCAGACTTAGTGCACAGCCTCATCATTCTGAGGGTACGAATGAGCTCTTATATCCTGTACCACTACTGTAATAATCCTGTTCTGTCACTTATGTTATTAATTGATTTTCTCTAACGTCCTAGAGGATGCTGGAACTCCGTAAGGACCATGGGGATAGACGGGCTCCGCAGGAGACATGGGCACTAAGAAAGAACTTTAGGTATGGGTGTGCACTGGCTCCTCCCTCTATGCCCCTCCTCCAGTTTGATACTGTGCCCAGTGGAGACTGGGTGCATTTCAGGGAGCTCTCCTGAGTTTCCTGTAAAGAAAATAAGATTTTAAACCTACCGGTAAATCTATTTCTCCTAGTCCGTAGAGGATGCTGGGGACTCCGTAAGGACCATGGGGTATAGACGGGCTCCGCAGGAGATAGGGCACCTAAAAAGAACTTTGACTATGGGTGTGCACTGGCTCCTCCCTCTATGCCCCTCCTCCAGACCTCAGTTAGAGAACTGTGCCCAGAGGAGATGGACAATACAAGGCAGGATTTAGAAATCCAAGGGCAAGATTCATACCAGCCCACACCAATCATACCATGTAACCTGGATCATACATAACCAGTTAACCGTATGAACAACAACAGTAACGATCCAAGACCGATTTCAACTGTAACATAACCCTTATGTAAGCAACAACTATATACAAGTCTTGCAGAGTTTCCGCACTGGACGGGCGCCCAGCATCCTCTACGGACTAGGAGAAATAGATTTACCGGTAGGTTTAAAATCTTATTTTCTCTTACGTCCTAGAGGATGCTGGGGACTCCGTAAGGACCATGGGGTTTATACCAAAGCATCCAATCGGGCGGGAGAGTGCGTATGACTCTGCAGCACCGACTGAGCAAACGCTAGGCCCTCATCAGCCAGGGTATCAAACTTGTAGAATTTAGCAAAAGTGTTTGACCCCGACCAAGTCGCCGCTCGGAAAAGTTGGTATGCCGAGACGCCTCGGGCAGCCGCCCAAGAAGAGCCCACCTTCCTAGTTGAATGGGCCTTAACCGAATTTGGTACCGGCAATCCAACCGTAGAGTGAGCCTGCTGAATCGTATTACAGATCCAGCGAGCAATAGTCTGCTTCGAAGCAGGTGCGCCAATCTTATTGGCCGCATACAGGACAAACAGAGCCTCTGTTTTCCTAATTCTAGCCATCCTGGCTACATAAATCTTTAAGGCCCTGACTACGTCCAGGGATCTGGAATCCTCCAGGTCACTTGTAGCCACAGGCACTACAATAGGTTGATTCACATGGAATGAAGAAACCACCTTAGGCAAAAATTGCGGACATGTCCTCAATTCAGCTCGATCCACATGAAAAATCAAGTAGGGGCTTTTGTGTGACAAAGCCGCCAATTCTGATACTCGCCTTGCTGATGCCAAGGCCAACAACATGACCACCTTCCAAGTAAGAAATTTCAACTCAACCTTGTTAAGGGGTTCAAACCAGTGTGATTTTAGGAACTGCAACACCACGTTGAGGTCCCACGGTGCCACTGGAGGCACAAAAGGAGGCTGGATGTGTAGCACTCCCTTTACAAAACGTCTGGACTTCTGGAAGAGAAGCCAATTCCTTCTGAAAGAAAATCGAGAGGGCCGAAATCTGAACCTTAACAGAGCCTAATTTTAGGCCCATATCCACTCCTGTCTGTAGGAAGTGGAGAAAACGACCCAGATGAAAATCTTCCGTAGGTGCATTCTTGGTCTCACACCAAGACACATACTTTCGCCAGATACGGTGATAATGCTTAACCGTCACCTCCTTCCTAGCCTTTATTAAAGTAAGGATGACCTCTTCCGGAATCCCCTTTTTCGCTAGGATTCGGCGTTCAACCGCCATGCCGTCAAACGTAACCGCGGTAAGTCCTGAAATACACAGGGCCTCTGTTGCAACAGGTCTTCCCTCAGAGTAACAAAGCTAAATATTTATCTTATTAAAAACACGTTAAAGGTTAAAGAACACAGTACGCAATTGGCGCAAAAAGTACCGCAAGGGTACTCCCTTAACTATACCTTAAGGAATGTACTTATACTGTAAACCTCTGTGTAGTGGTAGAGTGTAAATGCAACACAGTATAACCTTATTACCTCAAAAGCTGTTCGAGCGTCACCGACGCTCTGAGATTACTTAATACTATAAGAAATACACAGATACCGTGCTCAGGGTCCAACGCCTAAATATATATTATGAATGATATACTTGCAAAAGAATTTAACACAATACAAGCCATACACTACAATATAACATAGACTACCTAACCAGATAACTACACGGGAAATACAATACAATACAATACAATTACGTTTAAGGGAAAATAAGAGGGGGAGAGGAGAAGAGAGAGAGAGAAAGAAATGGCTCACAATAACAAGAAGACAAATATGATTGCAGAGAAAGCTTACACATGTGAGGAACAATCGCTGCGCAGTCAGTCAATGCTGAGAATCTTTGTTTAGAAAGTACTTGAGCTTACCCATGCTGCCTGTCCCTATATACACGACACCCAGCAACACAATTGTCCCTACAATGCCGCATGGGGCAGAAGCTAGACTCCATTTTGGGAAAACTCCACTTGATTCCAAAGACTACACCACATGGCTGAAAGGGGGAGGGGAAAATACCCGGCAGCAGCCATTTTAGATTTGCAGGTCCAAACACATGGCACTCTCTACTACACCACAATCACATAGCAGAAAACACAAGACTCCATTTTATTCCAAAATGTCCAAGCCTCAAAACAATGCATATGTTCTGATTTTACAATTCCAAACAATCTAAATCACCTTTCACAATGTAATCCAACTTCCTAGAACCATCTTATAATTTCACATTCCAAACAACTTCAGTATCTCAATAACCAGAGCATATTCATCACAAGACCAGATCACAATGTAATTAACACAAACGTAACTGCATGGTGGTATTTATGATTAACAAGATATATAGTATAACTAACCAGCACAATCTATTTTAAATCTCCATTAGGCAAACAAATACCACAAATACTATGCTACAGATTGTATACTGTTCCAATTCATCACAGACTTCACAGAGTATCCACAAACACCCAACAATCACACAACTGCCCAAACCTCGTTAACCTTAAGCCATTTGTATTTCCAAACTAACTAATCTATGCCAACCATTCTACAACTACATTGCTACAAACACATATTTAAAACTATTCTATGCCAATCAGCCATGAGATATTGAGATGATACTTAGTCTTTTCTAAGGAGCCCGGTGATGATCCAGCCATGCTTGCTGTGTGCTTTGTTCTGAGTGTAGCTACATTACATCTGTTCTCTGAGGCCACACCTGACCACTACCTTCCTGTTTGACCAGTACCTGGGGGAGGGGTCTTTCTTTCTTTGTATATGCTGATCAGGTTCAGCCCTGAAAACTTAGTAAAAGGTTGTCTTGAGCATCCATTGTTCTAACAATGTGATCTTAGCTTTTATACATATAATCATATCTATCTGCTGCAATGTCCCACAACTTCACAACCAGCATCAAACTAACCCACACATCATTCTGCTTGCTTCAATACCAAACATGATGGGCACATCTGGTTCTGTTCAAATGATACGTATTCATGACATCAATTCATCAGCCAATTCTAAATCTCCATGATGTCTGGTGCTTGACATTATTATAACCATGTACTGTATGAAACAAGCGCCGAATCCATCTCCGTGCCATGTCCGAGCAAATGCGTGTGTTTCCATATATTGCTGTGCTCGCTGCGCATATTTGCAAGTATAGCGACTTAAATGTGTGTGTGGTTTGAATGTTCTCTCTATGTAATATTTTTGACTTTGACAGTCCACCCTTTGGCAGTTACCAATAACTGCCACTTCCTAAAACATTTCAAAAAGAGAAAAATATATGTCATATGTAAATACATTTCTATGATTGGGTAAGGGAGGAGAGAAGAAGGTGGGAAAAAGGTATGACCTAGTGAGATAGCAGAAGTATGTATGTATGAATCCATGTTTGGGGGGTCATGTATCATCGTGCCGTACGTGTTGTACATCAAGCTTCGAGGTATTGCGAAGTATACATTTGAATTCCTTCTTATCCCGTACTAAGGGTCTGTGGATGGGCTGTCAAACTTTACCGAGCTCATTTCGGCTGTGGTTGTAACAAAATGGGGGAGCACATTTTAGTTGATGATACATGAATGGGGGAGGTATGTGATTGCTGATATCTGTGCCTGTATTCCCTATCGACTATGTGTGTCATTACCTGAGGGTTGTAGAGATGAAGATAAAGAACACTTATGGTAAATGCAGTGGTATTCTATGTCAGGTTAATGTACATCTGTCGGTTGAAGTTTTGTTCGGTATCAGTTGAAAGTCGTCTTCTTTGCGCTGTTTTGCCCATTAGGTGCGAGCAAAAAGCTTTGTCAATGCTCATAGATTTGCAAAAAATGTTGGGCTAGCGTAAGTTTAAGAATTCTAGGGAAACTGGGGATCCATGGCAAAGTTCATCAAGTGTCCGTATCTAAGGTTGTCAAAACTTCTTCTTTGGTCTATTCGTTGTCTGTATAGCGTCTCGTCAACTTCCTCGTCCAAGGAGGTCTTTTTATCTTGGAGAAAACGGAAAAACAGGTGAAAGAAACGGACCGTATAATCGCATTTTCATTACATCATTGTTTCTACCGTTGGGTCATAAATCAAATCCATTGGGATTACAGTTTCCTCACTCCTTAGACTCATTACCTCAGGTAGTACTTTTCCAATATAACACAATCCTTCAGAGTTTGGGGCAAGCCGCTCATACGCCTTTCTCCCGCATATGAAATATGCATCATCGGGGAGAACATATGGGACGGAATATGTCATTACCATGTTACACATTTTCCATGTGAACTCTCCTAACCCTAATTCTCCCATCTGTTTAGTACACGTATCAGTTTGTACGATATGTGCACAGTATCCTGGTGATACTTCTCCAACTCTCGTAATCCTATTTCCTAAGGTATACCTATACCGGAAAGATTTTCCTCTACTGGCTATGTGGCGTACAAGCTCTGTATCTGTAGGCATTCTATCTGCTCTATGCGAAAAGGTCATGGTTTGGTTGCTCCATGACACTTCCCAATTTCCCGGCTTTCGGGGATTGGAGATGTTAAAACATAATAGGGACCTATCCACATGGTATTGGTGGAGCTTCAAACTAGGAGGGCTGGAGATATTAAACCTCCTGTCCACCGGTCTCCCACCCTTTAGCTCAAGTACCTCCCTTACCGTTAAAGGAAATGGTACTAGCCCTGATTTGCTATGACCTTGAGGTACTTGAGAGCATACCCAACAATCTGTTTTATTTAACACGCTACCCACTAAGGAGTGATAGTCACTCAATGGATGCCGGTCCATATGGATATAAAAACTGGATTGGCATTTCTTTATGCATCCATCCTCAACCATTGTCACAGAGCCTACAGATACAGTTTTCTTTTTGAACTAACAATCCTTCACAATTGTTTACAAATAACATGGTTGTTAGATCGTGCCCGGTACTCGCCTTTGCTTGGTGATTGGGTTGCTATTGGAAATTTACACCTCCGTCTCAGTCATCAGGACCTTTCTGGATCCTTTCTCGACCTCCCTGGTACTCTCACCGAAACAGACTGTTCTGGTCAACATCATGGTCAACAGGAAAATCCATATCACAGTCTCTTGGGGCAAGTCCATCTTACAGGAGGAGAAAAGAAGAAATTTGTAAAGGGGGTATAAGAAATCAGTTTGAGGGGGAGAGAACTTGTTACGATAATAAGTTCTCTCGTCTTGTTGTTCTTCTTGTTCTGCTGTCCTCTCAAAGGTGCTGTCTCTCAGTCTTCCAAACGAACATTCTGGTGATGCAATATTCCTTCCTAACCGGCGATCTTTCTGTAAGGAGCAAAAATCTGGCATTACCATTGGTCCAACTGAGGGGTGACATACCATCTTTAAACCATGAAAACATGAGTGAGAAGAGAGAGAAAACAAAAAAAAAAAAAAAAGAGATAGAGAACAATTCATATGCATATATATATTACATAACTCGACATTAACCATCAATAGGAAAAGAGAATCAAAACATTTTTTTAAAAACATTGTTCAGCATTAGGAAAACATTGTCAGATTATCAGGCTGTCATATCTACGTGTCTAATGGTCTCCTTGAGCAGTCCCTCCCCACCAGCACCTGCATTACTCCACTGTCTGTATCTGGCCAGAAATACATTGTGGCGGAGGTCATGCTGGGGTTTGGTAGACTTCTGCAAGGACCAAGTGGATATGCAATGTGTGAATTCTTACCAATACTCGTCAGAGATGGGGATAGAGAGAGAGAGAAAAAAAAACATTTCACAGATACATTTACAACGTTTCACCTGGTCATTCCTGTGTCTTTCAGTGAATGACCTCCCAATTTATTAACCGTTACCTCAGGCTTACCATCAGTCCTAATGATCACCTTTCCTGACTATATATTATGGGTGTGGCCCAAAATCCTTCCTATATGATCCCTGATTATAATTTGGTGTGTCATAACTTTTGCTCATTTTCATGTCTAGGGGGTCTGATTTTATGTGGGCTGTTGCAGTTACTGGCATAATGCCCTTCTCTTTTGCACAGATCACAAATCCTTAAGTTCCTCCATGTGCCAATGGCCTGGGGTTTTGGTTGATTTGATGCCTCCTCAAACGCTTGGATGCTCATCACCATCAACCGCTTTCCCTGTACCTACCTGATTCCTTGGATACCATGATTATGTCGTTGTCTAGGGAGTTGATATACCTTCTGTGAATCTTTGATCATACAGTTAGATCTTTCCTAGGATCTGGGTAATCAGACATGATTGATCTCAATTCTGTCCGGGACCAGGGATGGCGCATTGCACTGTCCTTGACGGGAATGGTTCCCTGATCGTCAGTCTTCCCATTGGGGACTGTGATCACCCTGACAGGACTAAACTCAATTACATCACCTTGTTTTGGTCTTACAATATGGGGTACATTTGTTTGTGCGTGATATAAAACATTGTACGTACCTGTGGACACGACCTCACCTGACCCTCCGTTAGGGGGTTTGATTATTGCCTTTACCAATTTGGTCGCGTCCACCTGGATGTCTTGTAGGATGGCTGCTGGAAGAGATGCCGACATCGTTCTGGGCTCACTTTCTTGCTGATAATTCTGAGGGAAGTTTGACATGGGGTGCGACTTGCACAGGTTAACATTTGTGATTTTTACACTTTCATTTTTATAAACATTATTACATTTGTTACTTTCGTTCTTAATACAGTTACTAAGTGCATTTTTATCATACAACATTGTGCCATTTCTCTGCAACCATAATCCTCCTCATTGCCATGTCTCTCCTCTCAAGATGAAAGTTAGATATGTAAGTTACATTTCTTTGCATTTCACTTTCCTGTTGCCATAACTGCAAACAATCATCATGTTTAACTCGTTGTTTCCAGGATTTTATGAGACTGATCCTTTGCCTTAAATTATGCAACACCTCTGAGTCAAAACTACCTATCCCGGGAAATGGTGCCTTATCCCCCGCAGTCATTCGTGTCCATTCATCACAAAAGGTCTCAGTGTGGGGACCATATTTCCCCCACATTACTAACCGAGCAGACCCTCGGGGTCTGCAAGCCTCTGGAGTCTGAATCCTGACCTCCGACCGTCTCTGTGTTGTGCACTTGGCTGCCATTGTGGACCTTTTTAACACAGAAAAACTTCCTAAAATGCACCAAACACAGAACTTCGTTGGAAATCCTTAAAGCTCTTCCACTGAACTTCTTCTGCTCCGGGTATCTCCGGTCCGCCTTCTAGCAGACACGTGTAGCCGTTGCAGGCCCTATCTCTAGAGATTTTCCTGAGAAAATTCCCTTCCTTTTTCTTTACACAAATCACGCTTGCATGTGCTCCCTACAACACGTATGAGGGCAAGATTTACGCATGGATATACGACCTCATAACACGTTGCGTTATTGGTCACACATACAACCGTGCGGTCCAATCGTACCACTTATAGACACTTGTTGCCCATAAATGGTAGGATCATTGGAGTCTCCCTACTGTGCTCCAAAACAGCCAGAGCGTAATACAACGAAAACTTTATCACACTCTGTTGCACGTTTTCACTCAGACCGTGCTCATCACGTTCCACTAAAGATCACACAGATCACAAAGTCCACAAAGCGGAATTCAATACCGTTTTATCACATAGATCACAAAGTCCACAAAGCGGGATTCAATACACTCATACCGTTTTCAACCCACTATCATTCTTATAGTTTTCTGATCAGAAAAATCATTTCCCGTAGTCTGATAGCTCTCCCCAGAGGCGTTACAGTAAAGTAAGGTATTTAAACTAAATTTTGGAAACTGAACAAATGTGTGCTATTGTCTTGTGGCTTCTGTATCGCCTTACTATAAATGTAAGCGATATTTCACTATATAAACGCTTACCAAACACCACACAGTATCTTCTATGCTGTGTGCTTGTTTTTTTTCAATTACTCCCTTACCTTTTTTTTTTTTTTTAAATAGCAGCAAATTTTCTCAGCACGTTATCAATGCAAATGGCAAACAGGAAGGTGAGATATGTGAAAGTACACAGATGAAAATGCAATTCTAAATTAATCTAATAACATACATTGATATAAGCACAGACATATAGACATTACATATATGTACTAATCACTTATTACATATATGAGACCTTATTCAGTGCTTCCAATTTGCATTTCAATGGCCCATCTCACAACTAGCAGAGAATCCTAGAATCTTGGAGGTGAGAGGGGAAAAAGAAAAAAAACAACAAAAAACAAAACAACAACTTTCATTAAGCCCTATCTGAACTATTTATAATTGACTATGACACTGGTTAAATAAATGCATTGGTAACTCATAAATGGTGATTTTTTATTTTTTATTTTTATTTATTTATTTATTATTATTATTTTTGACAATGGATGGCTGATTATTTCCTGAGTCAACTGAAAAGCAGCCGTTAAAAAAAAAAAAAAAAAGATTTGACCTTCCCAAAATGGCCGCTGCTCCTCCCCCTTCCACCTCCATGAGGGTCACACAAAATGGTGGACAGACCATGCGGCCTCTCCTGCCATAAAGAAAATCACCATGCTAGCTCCCAAAGTAACTTTTAAATGTACTTTTAAACCTACTTAAACAGATAAACAATCTAATCTTAATCAAACACGATATGATCCATTTGAACCTGGTTTTGCGACAATAAAAATACATTTTAGCATCTTAAATATTATGAGAAACGCCTTGTCCCTTAAAATTTCCTATCAGCGTCTTACTGATACCACAATACATTAACGTGGGTGTTTTTTTTTTGTGTGTTTTTTTTCAGCATTTTGCGAGATGTCCATCATTAGCCGGTCAATTACAGCCGCGTTTGTAATGTACAGTGCATCATTAAGATCGTGATATCGCGGACCAGAGCCCCCATCTAACAAAGCTAAATATTTATCTTATTAAAAACACGTTAAAGGTTAAAGAACACAGTACGCAATTGGCGCAAAAAGTACCGCAAGGGTACTCCCTTAACTATACCTTAAGGAATGTACTTATACTGTAAACCTCTGTGTAGTGGTAGAGTGTAAATGCAACACAGTATAACCTTATTACCTCAAAAGCTGTTCGAGCGTCACCGACGCTCTGAGATTACTTAATACTATAAGAAATACACAGATACCGTGCTCAGGGTCCAACGCCTAAATATATATTATGAATGATATACTTGCAAAAGAATTTAACACAATACAAGCCATACACTACAATATAACATAGACTACCTAACCAGATAACTACACGGGAAATACAATACAATACAATTACGTTTAAGGGAAAATAAGAGGGGGAGAGGAGAAGAGAGAGAGAGAAAGAAATGGCTCACAATAACAAGAAGACAAATATGATTGCAGAGAAAGCTTACACATGTGAGGAACAATCGCTGCGCAGTCAGTCAATGCTGAGAATCTTTGTTTAGAAAGTACTTGAGCTTACCCATGCTGCCTGTCCCTATATACACGACACCCAGCAACACAATTGTCCCTACAATGCCGCATGGGGCAGAAGCTAGACTCCATTTTGGGAAAACTCCACTTGATTCCAAAGACTACACCACATGGCTGAAAGGGGGAGGGGAAAATACCCGGCAGCAGCCATTTTAGATTTGCAGGTCCAAACACATGGCACTCTCTACTACACCACAATCACATAGCAGAAAACACAAGACTCCATTTTATTCCAAAATGTCCAAGCCTCAAAACAATGCATATGTTCTGATTTTACAATTCCAAACAATCTAAATCACCTTTCACAATGTAATCCAACTTCCTAGAACCATCTTATAATTTCACATTCCAAACAACTTCAGTATCTCAATAACCAGAGCATATTCATCACAAGACCAGATCACAATGTAATTAACACAAACGTAACTGCATGGTGGTATTTATGATTAACAAGATATATAGTATAACTAACCAGCACAATCTATTTTAAATCTCCATTAGGCAAACAAATACCACAAATACTATGCTACAGATTGTATACTGTTCCAATTCATCACAGACTTCACAGAGTATCCACAAACACCCAACAATCACACAACTGCCCAAACCTCGTTAACCTTAAGCCATTTGTATTTCCAAACTAACTAATCTATGCCAACCATTCTACAACTACATTGCTACAAACACATATTTAAAACTATTCTATGCCAATCAGCCATGAGATATTGAGATGATACTTAGTCTTTTCTAAGGAGCCCGGTGATGATCCAGCCATGCTTGCTGTGTGCTTTGTTCTGAGTGTAGCTACATTACATCTGTTCTCTGAGGCCACACCTGACCACTACCTTCCTGTTTGACCAGTACCTGGGGGAGGGGTCTTTCTTTCTTTGTATATGCTGATCAGGTTCAGCCCTGAAAACTTAGTAAAAGGTTGTCTTGAGCATCCATTGTTCTAACAATGTGATCTTAGCTTTTATACATATAATCATATCTATCTGCTGCAATGTCCCACAACTTCACAACCAGCATCAAACTAACCCACACATCATTCTGCTTGCTTCAATACCAAACATGATGGGCACATCTGGTTCTGTTCAAATGATACGTATTCATGACATCAATTCATCAGCCAATTCTAAATCTCCATGATGTCTGGTGCTTGACATTATTATAACCATGTACTGTATGAAACAAGCGCCGAATCCATCTCCGTGCCATGTCCGAGCAAATGCGTGTGTTTCCATATATTGCTGTGCTCGCTGCGCATATTTGCAAGTATAGTGACTTAAATGTGTGTGTGGTTTGAATGTTCTCTCTATGTAATATTTTTGACTTTGACAAGAGGAAGAGGCCAGGGAGCTCCTGTGAGCATCTCTTGTAGGTCTGAGTACCAGGCCCTTCGAGGCTAGTCTGGGCAACGAGTATCGTCTGTACTATTCTTTGCCTTATGATCCTCAACACCTTTGTGATGAGAGGAAGAGGAGGAAACACGTAGACCGATTTGAACACCCACGGTGTTATCAGAGCGTCTACTGCCACTGCCTGAGGGTCCCGAGACCTGGCACAATACCTCCGAAGCTTTTTGTTGAGGCGTGACGCCATCATGTCTATTTGAGGAGTTCCCCAAAGACGTGTTATGTCTGCAAAGACTTCTTGATGAAGTCCCCACTCTCCTGGATGGAGATCGTGTCTGCTGAGGAAGTCTGCTTCCCAGTTGTCCACTGCCGGAATGAAGACAGCCGACAGAGCGCTTACATGATTTTCCGCCCAGCGAAGAATCCTGGTGGCTTCCGCCATCGCGACTCTGCTTCTTGTCCCGCCATGGCGGTTCACATGAGCCACTGCTGTGACATTGTCTGATTGAATCAGAACCGGTAGGTTTCGAAGAAGACTCTCCGCTTGTCGAAGGCCGTTGTAAATGGCCCTGAGTTCCAACACTGACCAAAGTCCCTGAAAATTTTTTCCCTGTGTGACCGCTCCCCATCCTCGGAGGCTCGCGTCCGTGGTAACCAGGATCCAGTCCTGAATTCCGAACCGGCGACCCTCCAGCAGGTGAGCACTTTGCATCCACCACAGGAGGGACACTCTGGCCCCTGGGGTGTTCCAGTCGGTCTATGTATTTCCTCCTCTTCCTCTCATACCCAAGGTGTTGCGAATAATAAGAAAAAGAGGAGTGAGAACAATACTCATTGTTCCGGATTGGCCACGAAGGACCTGGTATCCGGATCTGCAGGAAATGCTCACAGAAGATCCGTGGCCTCTTCCTCTAAGACAGGACCTGTTGCAACAGGGTCCCTGTCTGTTCCAAGACTTACCGCGGCTGCGTTTGACGGCATGGCGGTTGAACGCCGGATCCTAGCGGAAAAGGGTATTCCAGATGAGGTCATTCCTACGCTAATAAAGGCTAGGAAGGACGTGACATCTAAGCATTATCACTGAATATGGTGAAAATATTTTTCTTGGTGTGAGGCCAGGAATGCTCCTACGGAAGAATTCCATTTAGGCCGTTTTCTTCACTTCCTACAAACTGGAGTGAATTTGGGCCTAAAATTAGGCTCCATTAAAGTTCAGATTTCAACCTTATCCATTTTCTTTCAAAAGGAATTGGCCTCTCTACCTGAAGTGCAGACTTTTGTGAAGGAAGTACTGCATATTCAGCCTCCTTTTGTACCTCCGGTGGCGCCTTGGGACCTTAACGTGGTGTTAAGTTTCCTTAAGTCACATCGGTTTGAACCACTTAGAACAGTGGAGTTGAAATATCTCACTTGGAAGGTGGTCATGTTGTTAGCCTTGGCTTCGGCTAGGCGAGTTTCGGAATTAGCGGCTTTATCACATAAAAGCCCCTATCTGGTTTGCCATATGGATAGAGCGGAATTGCGGACCCGTCCTCAATTCCTACGTAAGGTGGTCTCATCCTTTCATATGAACCAACCTATTGTCATGCCTGTGGCTACACGTGACTTGGAGGATTCCGAGTCCCTTGATGTGGTCAGGGCTTTGAAAATTTACGTTGCCAGAACGGCTAGGATCAGGAAAACAGAAGCACTGTTTGTCCTGTATGGAGCCAACAAGGTCGGTGGCCCTGCTTCAAAGCAGACTATTGCTCGCTGGATCTGTAACACGATTCAGCAGGCGCATTCTACGGCAGGATTGCCGTTACCAAAATCGGTTAAGGCCCATTCCACTAGGAAGGTGGGCTCGTCTTGGGTGGCTGCCCGAGGGGTCTCGGCACTACAGCTCTGCAGAGCTGCTACTTGGTCGGGGACAAACACCTTTAAAAAGTTCTATAAGTTTGATACCCTGGCTGAGGAGGACCTCCTGTTTGCTCAATCGGTGCTGCAGAGTCATCCGCACTCTCCCGCCCGGTTGGGAGCTTTGGTATAAACCCCATGGTCCTTACGGAGTCCCAGCATCCTCTAGGACGTTAGAGAAAATAAGATTTTAAACCTACCGGTAAATCTTTTTCTCGTAGTCTGTAGAGGATGCTGGGCACCCGTCCCAAGTGCGGACTTCTTCTGCAAGACTTGTATATAGTTTTGCTTACATAAGGGTTATGTTATAGTTTTCATCGGTCTTGGACTGATGCTATGTTGTTTTCATACTGTTAACTGGTTAGTATATCACAAGTTATACGGTGTGATTGGTGTGGCTGGTATGAATCTTGCCCTTGGATTAACAAAAATCCTTTCCTCGTACTGTCCGTCTCCTCTGGGCACAGTTTCTCTAACTGAGGTCTGGAGGAGGGGAATAGAGGGAGGAGCCAGTGCACACCCATACCTAAAGTTCTTTCTTAGTGCCCATGTCTCCTGCGGAGCCCGTCTATCCCCATGGTCCTTACGGAGTCCCAGCATCCTCTACGGACTACGAGAAAAAGATTTACCGGTAGGTTTAAAATCTTATTTTAACACATTTTTAGAATACATTTTATGAATACTAGAGATTCTGTTATTCATTCTCTCCCATTTATATATACACCAGAGGCAATTCTAGCACCGTGCTAACCTTAGAGGTATGAGTTGAAGTTCTGCAGAGACTGCAATCAGCTTAAAAGAAACCTTTCAAGGAACGAAGCAAGTTATGTAAAACCTGTTGGAAATTTATACCAAAAAAAGTATATGGTGTATTGGTAGACAGTGATTGTAATACTTACCTATAGTATCCAGCGCTGTGTGCTTATTGCTCCTTTTATTATATGTGCTAATTGGTGTGGGTGTACACCTTCAGTGAGACAAGCCGCAGGCTCCAAGCGCATATAGAAACAGTTCCCTTTACTTTTCTTATTAAGATTTTTTTGATGTCAATAAAATCACCACGTGCAGTGATTACTGCAGACAGCCTTCTTGGCTAACTGTCCACAAGTTCCTGGACAACAGCAGGCGGTGTGTTTTGCTATTCTGCCTTAAGTACAGTGACCAGCTGTGAGATTGAAAAGGTTGAATTGGTCTAGAGCGCACCCGTTGCTCCAATTTGTCCCAGAGGTTCTCAGTGGGGTTAAGAACTGAACTATGAGCTGGCCAGTCAATCTGGGTTACCAAATTATTTATTATTTATTTATTACCAGTTATTTATATAGCTCATACATATTCCACAGCGCTTTACAGAGAGAATATTTGCCCATTCACATTGGTCCCTGCCCCAGTGGAGCTTACAATCTATATTCCCTATCACATAGACACATTCACACTAGGGTTAATTTTGTTGGGAGCCAATTAACCTACCAGTATATTTTTGGTTTGTGGGAGGAAACCAGAGTACCCGGAGGAAACCCACGCAAGTACGGGGAGAATATACAAACTCCACACAGGGCAATGGTGGGAATCGAACCCACGACCTCAGTGCTGTGAGGCAGTAATGGTAACCATTACACCAGCCGTACTGCCCAGTAGTCAGTATAACAGTCCAGCATCGCGCTGGAAACATGACATTGCACAGCCTACGATGATCCCCGTTTCAAACTCTGTAAGCTCCTTCCGGAAAGCCATTTCATTGCAAATTATCTAATCAATGCCCTTCTACCATTTTATACCTTCACGAACATGTCTACTGCAGAAGCATACCATTTTGCTTGTTCACGTGGTGGTGTGTGTGTGTGTGGGGGGGGGGGGGGCGTGCGGGGTCCAGTCAGTTTGTGTTCATTCCATTAAAAAATGTATCTCAGTTAGCTGCTATTGCAACAGCATTAAATATAATGTGCCTGCTTGTTAACCTATTATTATGTTTTACTGCTGTTACTGTATATTTAAGCTTTTAGTTGTGCTATTCAGTCTAAATCATCAGTCATATCAACTGAACAACATAATAAAAAATACAATACTTGTAATAAAAAAAGTACAAACATATGTAAATTGTATTGAATTTTTCTGTATTATTAGAAACTTCATATTTTGGATGCATTAATTAATGTACAGTATGTTGGTATTAGCACATGTATTTCAGCTTACCTTACATGTTTAGTTGTACATTTCTTAGGATGGCGAGCAGCTTGTAAGTCATGGAATGTTCCTCTGTAGGCTTTTTGACATTTGTATCCTTTTTACGCCCACAGGCAGAATTAATCGCCAGCCTTACTCACAAACTTGGGATTTTAAAGGGTGCCAAAGAATGTCTTCTCGGTGAAATAAAGCTCAACAACAGTCTTGGAGAGGAGGTGGAGGCTCTGGTTGAGAACCTCTGCAAACCCAATGAGTTTGACAAATATAAGATGTTCATTGGGGACCTGGACAAGATAGTAAATCTTCTGTTGTCACTCTCTGGACGTCTAGCCAAAGTGGAAAATGTGCTCTTTACCTTGGGTGAAGATGCCAGCGACGAAGAAAGGGTATGCTTAAATCATACTATTAATGCCTGTACTAAGTTTCTTTAGAGCTTAATTAATAATTACCGTATATACTCGAGTATAAGTCGACCCGAATATAAGCCGAGGCACCTAATTCTACCACAAAAACCTGGGAAAACTTATTGACTCGAGTATAAGCCTAGGGTGGGAAATGCAGCTCTAGCCGTACACAGCCCTCAGTGCCAGATATGCCCTCATAGTGCCAGATATGCCCCCACAGTGCTGCCAGATATGCCCCCACAGTGCTGCCAGATATGCCCCCACAGTGCTGCCAGATATGCCCCCACAGTGCTGCCAGATATGCCCCCACAGTGCTGCCAGATATGCCCCCACAGTGCTGCCAGATATGCCCCCACAGTGCTGCCAGATATGCCCCCACAGTGCTGCCAGATATGCCCCCACAGTGCTGCCAGATATGCCCCCACAGTGCTGCCAGTTATGCCCCCACAGTGCTGCCAGATATGCCCCCACAGTGCTGCCAGATATGCCCCCACAGTGCTGCCAGTTATGCCCCCACAGTGCTGCCAGTTATGCCCCCACAGTGCTGCCAGATATGCCCCCACAGTGCTGCCAGATATGCCCCCACAGTGCTGCCAGATATGCCCCCACAGTGCTGCCAGATATGCCCCCACAGTGCTGCCAGATATGCCCCCACAGTGCTGCCAGATATGCCCCCACAGTGCTGCCAGATATGCCCCCACAGTGCTGCCAGATATGCCCCCACAGTGCTGCCAGTTATGCCCCCACAGTGCTGCCAGATATGCCCCCACAGTGCTGCCAGATATGCCCCCACAGTGCTGCCAGATATGCCCCCACAGTGCTGCCAGTTATGCCCCCACAGTGCTGCCAGTTATGCCCCCACAGTGCTGCCAGATATGCCCCCACAGTGCTGCCAGATACGTTCCCTCCCCAAGTGCCAGGTATGCCCCACAGTGCTGTTACTTACCCCTCCGTCGATCCCGCGCTGTCTTCTGGAGGGACACGAAGCACACAGCGTGCGCGGCTCTCCTGTGTCCCTCCTGCATCTTCGGCGGCCGCGGCGGGTCTATTATAGGAAGTGCCGGTTCGTGATCAGAGGTCACGAACGGGTATTTCCTGTAATAGAACCGCCGCTGCTGCCGCCGGAGATGCAGGAGGGACACAGGAGCGCCGCGCGCTGTGCGCTCCATGTCCCTCCTTCACACTGCTCTGCCTCTGCCTGCACTGACTCGAGTATAAGCCGAGGTGGCTTTTTCAGCACAAAAAAAAGTGCTGAAAAAGTCGGCTTATACTCGAGTATATACGGTAAGTCAAATGTGAATTTTTTTAGTTACAGTTATCTTAAGCCAATATTAAAACATTGCCTGATTTTCTAATACAGCAGCTTGAAAAGTATATTAAAAGTTGGTATCTTTAGGGGATGTTAACAGTGTTTGCCTAATTATATTTATAATGTTTGGCCGAGGCACTTGGCTGCAGTGAGGTCTACTCGGTCGAAGAGCGGGTCCAAGGGTAAGGTGTAAGCAGGGGTGTAGTCAAAACTCTCCTCATTAATGCTCCTACAGAGAGACAACTTTCTTTGCAGAAGTTGTTCATTTTATGCCCCATAGTAATGCCCCAGTTATTTTATGGACTATTGTGGTATCTTAAAGTTGTGCTCCATATTAGTGCCCTAGTTAATTGTATGCCCCATAATAGTGCCCTATAAACAATATGCTACACTGTAGTTTTGCCAGTACATATTATGCCACAGAGTGCCCCCAATTCACATTAAAACATACATTGTCCACATTACATACTATGAAACATTGAAGTGTCCTCAGTTCATAATGCCACACTGTAATGCCACCAGTTCGTTTTATGCCATACTGTAGTAACCCTGTTTCTTTTTTTTTTCAATAAAATTTTTATTGAGTCATCATATGTTAACAAATAAAAACATAGCAATAATTGTCATACACTTTAGATAGAATTGACATCAGATATCTCAACATATGTTAACATAAATAAAACAGTAGCAATGGTTGATCGTGGTATGTTAAGTTTGTCAATTTGTTCTATCAAGGTAACATCAGATCTTTAAAGTTATCATAGCAGCTTTGAAGGGAGCCACCAACAGACCTCCGGCAGTAGTAAACCTATTTCATATTATGCCACATTGTAGTGCCCCCATTTCATATTATTCCACACTGTAACACCCACCGTTCATTTCACAACATTTCAATATTCCCAATTTATATTATACCACCTGACAGTTCCCTACTGTTTAAATTATGCCACATTACAGTGCCTCCTGCTCATATTATACCATACTATAGTGCCTCCAGTTCATATTGTGCCACATTATAGTGTCCCTGTTCAGATTATGCTACCTTACAGGCCCCCTTTACAATTATAACATCCCCTACACACATTATTCACTGAAAATGGACTGTTACCTCATTTAGGCCTGGACACGGGTCAGACCCAATTGCTTAGCAGGCAATTCTGGGAACTTGGTAGACATCTATATGACCTGTGTTGGGCCCACTAAGCATCTGGACTTAATAACAATGGCACTCTTTGCATCTGCTATAGCTGCACCCATGGATCTAAACTGAATTGTTCACATCCAGTTCTTCAATGCATTCTTTGGCCTACTTCCCACTGCTGGTGAGATCTTTGGCCAGTCATAATAAGCATTGCCATGTAACCCTTAACAATACATTATTAAACCATCTTAACTATAGCGTTATTGTAAAAATATAGTTAATGAATTACAGAGCTCTTGAAAGTTCCTACATGTTTAGCAAGTTATTTTTGAGTTATTTTGATGTTGTTCTTGCAACATATTGCAGAACACCTGGAATGTAAAGAAGAAGCAACTCTGTAGCCAACACGAGGACGCTCGGGAACTTAAGGAGAACCTTGATCGTCGAGAGAAATTGGTGACAGACATTTTAGTGAATTACCTCACCAGGGAACAATTTCAGGACTACCAACATTTTGTGAAAATGAAATCAGCTCTTCTTATTGAACAGAGGGAGCTGGATGACAAGATTAAACTTGGTCAGGAGCAACTGAATTGCCTGTTGGAAAGTTTACCAAGAGATTTCATGGTTGGTGGAAAAGTGCCTTCAAGAAAAGAAATTACATCTTCTTCAGGGAATGTAAAAATACTTCCGCCGCTGACAACTTCTCTATAATGTTATACCTTCAAACAATTCAGAATAAACACTTAAATTAAATAGATAGGGATTTCCATGAACATCAAACGTGTTACTGACACATCTTGCATTAATGACCGTTTCAGACTAAGAAAGCATCCAGTGCGGATGCTACTGCTATAGATATCATCGGCACAGTGAAGGGCCTACCAAATATGTGTATCTGGTGTCATTGCATTGCCCTTACCTTACATTTGATAGGTGCTGCTAGGAATAATGGAACTTCATAAACCATTCATTGTTGGAACAGGCAAACAATACTTCATTCCAAACTTCTTATGTCCTCATTGGGATTCTGCAGCCTTCAGCAATACTTAACGCAACAGAGGCCTTGATTCTACCTGCAAACTATTTCTATTTATAAAAGACATTTTGTAAGTGAATTATGTAAGTTTTGTATATATGCTAACATTTGATATCCTGTAGAAATAGCTTTTTTTATGTTGTAAAATAATTAACTAAACCTGAAGTCCCAAGTAAGTAAAGGTACTTATTTTATTGCATTTTTTAGTGTTTACATAAAGTCACCTCTTCTGAATTGCCATATCAGAGGCAAAGTTGTAATGAAGCATTTTGCTGAAATATTGGAGGGAAGGTGGGAAATAAATATAGATGTATGTACAGTTTGTCACAGAAGATTAATCAGCCATGATTTTTATTAACTGTGTGCCGACCCATTACAGTATAAGAGTGCCTAAAGCACACCATTCACTGGCACTTAAAAAAGAGTTTCTGTTCCGCTTGTTTTAAATGTTGTCCTTTTAAAGGAAACACTTTGCCCAGCAAAGACGTTCTGGGGCTGATGCAGAGTTGAACACAAATCAGATACAGGGCCTGATTTAGTAAGGATAGCAAATTCTGCTAATTAGCAGAATTTGCTGTCTTTTGGATCGCATACTGGGGGCCGCCCATCGCTGGGCAAGGCCGCCCAGCATGCTGACCGGTGTATCTTTTTCCCCCACATACATTATTGGCAGGATTACTCATATCAGCAATAGGCCAGTGCCTGATTATGGGGGGCAGGGGGTACATTACCCTGGGCCCCCCTATCCCAGGGGCCCCCCGTCCCTGCCGTCCGCTATAGGCCGTTCATTCAGTGCTGGCTTCACTGTAGAGGTTTTTTTTGCAGTTTCTTTTAAAAGGGGGTATGGTCAAAATGCTGTGATTAGGCCACGCACCCAAATTTGCATGGATCCGTTGCTTTCTCTGGAACCTTGCCTGTCTGGAACCTTGCCTGCCTACACCTCGATCAGACCTACAGTAGCTGGAGGAGGTAATTACACATCAGCACTCAGAGACTTTTTCAAAGTGCAAGTGTATTAAAGCATTATATATACAGTCAGTGTCATCTGTATCTATGATGCTTTAATACACTTGCACTTCGAAAATGTCTGAGTGCCGCTGCCTGTTTCCTATATGCTGCCTGTTTCCTGTATCCAGAGGGCATATAAATAAATAAATAAATATTATATATATATATATATTAGTCCATGGGGGCCCCCTGGCCTCCCGGAGCTTTAATCCATCTCTGCAATAGGCTGATGCGCTGTGGCTCTGGCAGGGATCGCTGGAGGGTTCATTTTCTCTCCCCCACATTAGCAGCTGAGCTGCTAATACTTCTTTTCTACCACCCCTAAACATACGTTAGGTTTCATAGCTGTCCTTATTAGTGCAAACCTGCACCAGCCTTATATAGGCGTTATGCCTTACACATGCACCACACTGCATAGCCTGCAGTTTCATCCAACACTCACACTGAACTAAGCCTACGTGAGATAGCCCCGCTGCAGTACGGTTACACTCCTTTTGACACAAGTGGCGACTGAAACTCTGCATCACAGTTTATCTACTTCTTTCTGGAGCATGTGTGGTGTGATAAAGCGCAAAATACACTTGTCAAACAGATTTACAAGCAACTCTGCGTCAGCCCCTCTGTGTGTCACTTTATGTTGTCCACGCTGTTTTATGTACTCTTGGTTTTCTATGAAGACACAAAAGCAGCACCATATATGAGATTTAAGATATAACAAGACACGACTATGGGAAATAATAAAAAGTCTTTACTGTAATTCAGTTTCCAAAATTCTTGTATTTTTTTTCTCCCATGAATGTTTGCAAAATGAAGGTTAAATAATCACAAAAGACTGGGTTTTACAGAGAGAACACTAATGGGTTTTGAATTGAAATGTCCTTGTTTTTGGTGTCAATTGTCAAACGTCATTAGTCACATGCTGCAGCTTTTGGGGGGCAGCCCCGTATTGTAGGTGTGCCGGGCCCAGGGTATGCTTTGTTGAACACACAGTGTGTGTGTTTAGGTTTCGGTGGGAGGGTTAGGGTAAGGCTGCGGGGTAGAGAGGGTTAGGCTGCGGGGAGAGGGGGGGATAGGCAGCCCCTGGGAGGGTTAGGGTTAGGCTGCAGGGGAGGGTGGATTAGGCATAGGCTGCAGGAAGGGAGGGTTAGGTTTAGGCACCACCAGGAGCGAAGGTTAGGGTTAGGCTGTGTCTGGGGGGGTTGTGGAGTGAGGTTAGGGTTAGGCTGTGTCTGGGTGGGTTGTGGAGGGAGGTTAGGGTTGGGCTGTGTCTGGGGGGTTGTGGTGGGAGGTTAGGGTTCGGCTGTGTCTGGGGGGGTTGTGGAGTGAGGTTAGGGTTAGGCTGTGTCTGGGGGGGGGGGGGTTGTGGTGGGAGGTTAGGGTTAGGCTGTGTCTGGGGGGGTTGTGGAGGGAGGTTAGGGTTGTGTCTGGGGGTGTTGTGGAGGGAGGCTAGGATTAGGCTGTGTCTGAGGGGGCTGTGGAGGGAAGTTAGGGTTAGGCTGTGTCTGGGGGGGTTGTGGAGGGAGGTTAGGGTTAGGCTGTTTCTGGGGGGGCTGTGGAGAGAGGTAAGGGTTGGGCTGTGTCTGGGGGGTTGTGGTGGGAGGTTAGGGTTCGGCTGTGTCTGGGGGGGTTGTGGAGTGAGGTTAGGGTTCGGCTGTGTCTGGGGGGGTTGTGGTGGGAGGTTAGGGTTAGGCTGTGTCTGGGGGGTTGTGGTGGGAGGTTAGGGTTCGGCTGTGTCTGGGGGGGTTGTGGAGTGAGGTTAGGGTTAGGCTGTGTCTGGGGGGTTGTGGGAGGTTAGGGTTAGGCTGTGTCTGGGGGGGCTGTGGAGAGAGGTAAGGGTTGGGCTGTGTCTGGGGGGTTGTGGTGGGAGGTTAGGGTTCGGCTGTGTCTGGGGGGGTTGTGGTGGGAGGTTAGGGTTAGGCTGTGTCTGGGGGGTTGTGGTGGGAGGTTAGGGTTCGGCTGTGTCTGGGGGGGTTGTGGAGTGAGGTTAGGGTTAGGCTGTGTCTGGGGGGTTGTGGGAGGTTAGGGTTAGGCTGTGTCTGGGGAGGTAGTGGAGGGAGGTTAGGCTGTGTCTGGGGGGTTGTGGTGGGAGGTTAGGGTTCGGCTGTGTCTGGGGGGGTTGTGGAGTGAGGTTAGGTTTCGGCTGTGTCTGGGGGGGTTGTGGTGGGAGGTTAGGGTTAGGCTGTGTCTGGGGGGTTGTGGTGGGAGGTTAGGGTTCGGCTGTGTCTGGGGGGGTTGTGAAGTGAGGTTAGGGTTAGGCTGTGTCTGGGGGGGTTGTGGTGGGAAGTTAGGGTTAGGCTGTGTCTGGGGGGGTAGTGGAGGGAGGTTAGGGTTGTGTCTGGGGGTGTTGTGGAGGGAGGCTAGGATTATGACCGGTCATATGACCACCGGGGTCCCATCCGCTGTATCCCACTGCCATGATGGTGAATTCATACAGTAAAAGCAGCAAGATGATTTCTAATGAACAATGGTATGTTCTTGTACAGGATAAGTAGTTGGTATTAATATACAGGTGTGCCCACATACACATCTTTGTTTTTGCGCAAGACGTCTGACGCCACTAATACCGTCTCAGTCTTCGGACCTAATTCATACCTGGTCACTGCAGCGGCATTGTACGCAGGCTGAAGCCCTGTGCTGTGTGCGCACGCACAGCAGCCGCACTGCGCGTGCACACACAGTCAGATGCAACTGCATCTCACTGGTGTGATTGCCTCTGCCTGATTGACAGGCAGAGGTGGTCGCAGGTTGTGTCACTGGCGTTGCGGCGACTGCAACGCAGGCATGTCCGGACCATTTCCGGGGGGCGGGCCGCGGCTGCAGCGTGATGATGCATGCAGCCGCTGTGACCCTAAACATGTCAAGTAGCGCCTGCCTATGCAGCTAGGCTATTCGGCATGTGCAAAAGCTTTGACGCTGTGCGATGCTTTCGCACATCTGAGGGGGTGTGTGGGAGAGGTGCAGGACCCGGCATGTGATGCGGACTTGCCCCGTGCTGGTCGTCCTCCTGCATGTCAGAGATTTTGATCATAGATGTGCGTTTTTTTGTACATCTACGATGAGGTCTGAATTAGGCCCTTAGTTGCTTGATAACGACTTTTGTCGCAAAGGGATTAGTACAACTCATGTACAAAGTTGCAGATTCAGCTTTTTAGCGCTGCAAATAAGACCCTACTTTTAAAAACAGACACTTAATGCACCAGCCCTGGCACACAGAGAGAGACTATATGGCAAGCCTGGAGCCAAAGTCTATGTACTCACATCTGTAGAGATATTCATGATTTTGCTTTCATTTTTTAGCCTTCTGATTGGTTGTTATGGCCTGTGCTTTTTTCTGTTCTTTTTTTCTTTGTTTTACACCATCATGTTGGTAAGTTTAAGCCTTACTGTCCCATGATGGATAATTATGTTTCAGCAATTACAGGTTGAGTATCCCTTATCCAAAATGCTTGGGGCCAGAAGTATTTTGGATATCGGATTTTTCCGTATTTTGGAATAATTGCATACCATAATGAGATATCATGGTGATGGGACCCAAGTCTAAGCACAGAATGCATTTATGTCTCATATACTGTACACCTGATACACTCAGCCTGAAGGTCATTTTAGACAATATTTTTAATAACTTTGTGTATTAAACAAGTTTGTGTACATTGACCCAACAGAAAACAAAGGTTTCACTATCTCACTCTCACTCAAAAAATTCTGTATTTCGGAATATTCCATATTTCGGAATATTTGGATATGGGATACTCAACCTGTACTATCCAGATATATGTTATGCCATTAACCTTTTTTATTTATTATTTTAAGTCCTTCAGGTTGTACTGTATCTCTTAAGTAAAATGTTCTGGTTTTGGTTTATAAGAGTAAGAGGGAGAGGGAGAAGTATTGCAGAGTGATAAAGTGGACCGAGATAGAGTTCCAGCCAATCAGCTCATAACTGCCATGTTACAGGCTGTGTATGGAAAAAGGAGAGTTAGGAACTGATTGGTTGGTAGTTTATCTCTCTCCACTTTATCTCTCTCTACGGCTTAGTACATCTACTCCAAAGTGTGCTTATTGGGGGTCATTCCGAGTTGTTCGCTCGTTGCCGATTTTCGCTATACTGCGATTAGTCGCTTACTGCGCATGCGCAAGGTTCGCATAGCGCATGCGCTTAGTTATTTTACACAAAAGTTAGGTATTTTACTCACGGCGTAACAAAGTTTTTTCTTCGTTCTGCTGATCGGTGAGTGATTGACAGGAAGTGGGTGTTTCTGGGTGGAAACTGACCGTTTTCTGGGAAAAACGCAGGCTTTTCAGGGAAAAACGCGGGAGTGGCTGGAGAAACAGGGAAGTGTCTGGCCGAACGTTGGGTGTGTTTGTGACGTCAAACCAGGAACGAAACTGACTGAACTGATCGCAATGTAGGAGTAAGTCTCGAGCTACTCAGAAACTGCTAAGAATTTTCTATTCGCAATTCTGCTAATCTTTCGTTCGCAATTCTGCTAAGCTAAGATACACTCCCAGAGGGCAGCGGCTTAGCGTGTGCAATGCGGCTAAAAGCAGCTAGCGAGCGAACAACTCGGAATGAGGGCCATTGCCTTTAGAGTGTTGTTAAAGATCAATACAACGGAACACGAACAACAATGCTCTGTATAATAATAAAATGTTTAGCTATTTTTGTGATGTGCCTACTAAGAACTTCATATCTTCACTGTATGTTGTAAGAAAATGTTCCAAGCAATTAAATGTTAAAGAAAAGTTGTGTACAAGCATACAATTATAATTTATCATACATTTAGTGGTGAAGAACTTTCATAAGAAAGACAAAAGCACAAAGTTACATGGCTACTGAAAGCTTAACATCTCTTGACAAATCTGAGCTGCCTTATATACCTCTATGAAATATAAGGATTGTGCTATTGAAACATTATCCGCATTGTTCAGTTTAATGGGAAGTTGTACAGCCACCAGAATGCATAATTATTCTATTCACAAAACAGTTGACGTACATCACCACTTTTTCTAGGAACTTGATAAATGGTCTTTGCCAAGCATGCCCTGCTCATCGTGTGTGTTGCAATTGCTTTGTGAGTAATAACAAGCTTTCAGATAGTGATAGTGATGATAATGAACGGGTGTGGTTCATCAAATCGACAGTGTCTAGGTCGACAATGTTTAGGTCGACAGTCACTAGGTCGACATGGATGGAAGGTCGACAGGGTTTCTAGGTCGACATGTGCTAGCTCGACAGGTCTAACGGTCGACATGAGGATTTTTTTTTTTTTTGTGTCGTTTTCTTCGTAGAGTGACCGGGATCCCAAATTAGTGCACCGCGTCCCCTCGCATGGCTCGCTTCGCTCGCCATGCTTCGGGCATGGTGCCTTCGCTCCGCTACCGCTTCGCTCGGCACACTTTACCGTTCCAATCGTAGTCCACGTGGATCGTTAAGTATGAAAAAATTCAAAAAAAGAAAAAAAATGTGAAAAACTCATGTCGACCTTTAGACCTGTCGACCTAGCACATGTCGACCTAGAAACCCTGCCGACCTTCCATCCATGTCGACCTAGTGACTGTCGACCTATAGTGGTCGACCTAAACATTGTCGACCTAGACACTGTCGATCTTCAGACCGGATCCCATAATGAACATAGACATTTTGTACAGTGGGAAGGAAAGTGTGGTGTGTCGTCTGTAGTACCCTCTAGAGTCTAGACATGATTACTGCTACAAAATAAAGTGTCAGTGTACCAATTAAGTAATAATATGTTGCTACATAGCTGGTGTACTATTATTATTTCTGCTGCGGGGTACACTGGGCTGGGCTCCACAAGGATTAACATCGGGGGGTGTAGAGTAGGATCTTGGGGGGTCATTCCGAGTTGTTCGCTTGTTATTTTTTTTCTCGCAACAGAGCGATTAGTCGCTAATGCGCATGTGCAATGTCCGCAGTGCGACTGCGCCAAGTAAATTTGCTATGCAGTTAGGTATTTTACTCACGGCATTACGAGGTTTTCTCTATCGTCCTAGTGGATGCTGGGGTTCCTGAAAGGACCATGGGGAATAGCGGCTCCGCAGGAGACAGGGCACAAAAGTAAAGCTTTCCGATCAGGTGGTGTGGACTGGCTCCTCCCCCTATGACCCTCCTCCAAGCCAGTTAGATTTTTGTGCCCGGCCGAGAAGGGTGCAATTCTAGGTGGCTCTCCTAAAGAGCTGCTTAGAGAAAGTTTAGCTTAGGTTTTTTACTTTACAGTGAGTCCTGCTGGCAACAGGATCACTGCAACGAGGGACAGAGGGGAGAAGAAGTGAACTCACCTGCGTGCAGGATGGATTGGCTTCTTGGCTACTGGACATCAGCTCCAGAGGGACGATCACAGGTACAGCCTGGATGGTCACCGGAGCCTTGCCGCCGGCCCCCTTGCAGATGCTGAAGTAAGAAGGTCCAGAATCGGCGGCAGAAGACTCCTCAGTCTTCTAAAGGTAGCGCACAGCACTGCAGCTGTGCGCCATTTTCCTCTCAGCACACTTCACACGGCAGTCACTGAGGGTGCAGGGCGTTGGGAGGGGGGCGCCCTGGGAGGCAAATGAATACCTATTTTGGCTAAAAATACCTCACATATAGCCTCCGGAGGCTATATGGAGATATTTAACCCCTGCCAGAATCCGTTAAGAGCGGGAGACGAGGCCGCCGAAAAAGGGGCGGGGCCTATCTCCTCAGCACACAGCGCCATTTTCCCTCACAGAAAGGCTGGAGGGAAGGCTCCCAGGCTCTCCCCTGCACTGCACTACAGAAACAGGGTTAAAACAGAGAGGGGGGGCACTAATTTGGCGATATGCTTATATATATTAAGATGCTATAAGGGAAAACACTTATATAAGGTTGTCCCTATATAATTATAGCGTTTTTGGTGTGTGCTGGCAAACTCTCCCTCTGTCTCTCCAAAGGGCTAGTGGGTCCTGTCCTCTATCAGAGCATTCCCTGTGTGTGTGCTGTGTGTCGGTACGTGTGTGTCGACATGTAGGAGGACGATGTTGGTGAGGAGGCGGAGCAATTGCCTGTAATGGTGGTGTCACTCTCTAGGGAGTCGACACCGGAATGGATGGCTTATTTAGGAAATTACGTGATAATGTCAACACGCTGCAAGGTCGGTTGACGACATGAGACGGCCGACAAACAATTAGTACCGGTCCAGACGTCTCAAAAACACCGTCAGGGGTTTTAAAACGCCCGTTTACTTTAGTCGGTCGACACAGACACAGACAGGGACACTGAATCCAGTGTCGACGGTGAATAAACAAACGTATTCCTTATTAGGGCCACACGTTAAAGGCAATGAAGGAGGTGTTACATATTTCTGATACTACAAGTACCACAAAAGAGGGTATTATGTGGGATGTGAAAAAACTACCATAGTTTTTCCTGAATCAGATAAATTAAATAAAGTGTGTGATGATGCGTGGGTTCCCCCCGATAGAAAATTATGGGCGGTATACCCTTTCCCGCCAGAAGTTAGGGCGCGTTGGGAAACACCCCTTAAGGTGGATAAGGCGCTCACACGCTTATCAAAACAAGTGGCGGTACCGTCTATAGATAGGGCCGTCCTCAAGGACCAGCTGACAGTAGGCTGGAAAAATATCATAAAAAGTATATACACACATACTGGTGTTATACTGCGACCAGCGATCGCCTCAGCCTGGATGTGCAGAGCTGGGGTGGCTTGGTCGGATTCCCTGACTAAAAATATTGATACCCTTGACAGGGACAGTATTTTATTGACTATAGAGCATTTAAAGGATGCATTTCTATATATGCGAGATGCACAGAGGGATATTTGCACTCTGGCATCATGAGTAAATGCGATGTCCATAACTGCCAAAAGATGTTATGGACACGACAGTGGTCAGGTGATGCAGATTCCAAACGGCACAAAGGTGTATTGCCGTATAAAGGAAGAGGAGTTATTTGGGGTCGGTCCATCGGACCTGGTGGCCACGGCAACTGCTGGAAAATCCACCGTTTTTTACCCTAAGTCACATCTCTGCAGAAAAAGACACCGTCTTTTCAGCCTCAGTCCTCTCGTCCCTATAAGATCATATCTGCCCAGGGATAGAGGAAAGGGAAGAAGACTGCAGCAGGCAGCCCATTCCCAGGAACAGAAGCGTTCCACCGCTTCTGACAAGTTCTCAGCATGGCGCTGAGACCGTACAGGACCCCTGGATCCTACAAGTAGTATCCCAGGGGTACAGATTGGAAGGTCGAGACGTTTCCCCTTCGCAGGCTTCTGAAGTCTGCTTTACCAAGGTCTCCCTCCGACAAGGAGGCAGTATGGAAAAAAATTCACAAGCTGTATTCCCAGCAGGTGATAACTAAATTACCCCTCCCACTACAAGAAAAGGGGTATTATTCCACACTATATTGTGGTACTGAAGCCAGAAGGCTAGGTGAGACTTATTCTAAAAAATTTTTTGAACACTTACAAAGGTTCAAATCAAGATGGAGTCACTCAGAGCAGTGATAACGAACCAGGAAGAAGAGGACTATATAGTGTCCCGGGACATCAGGGATGCTTACCTCTATGTCCCAAATTTGCCCTTCTCACTAAGGGTACCTCAGGTTCGTGGTGCAGAACTGTCACTATCAGTTTCAGACGCTGCCGTTTGGATTGTCCACGGCACCCCGGGTCTTTACCAAGGTAATGGCCGAAATGATGATTCTTCTTCGAAGAAAAGGCGTCTTAAGTATCCCTTACTTGGATGATCTCCTGATAAGGGCATAGTCCAGGGAACAGTTGGAGGTCGGAGTAGCACTATCTCGGATACTGCTACAACAGCACGGGTGGATTCTAAATATTCCAAAATCGCAGCTGATCCGACGACACGTCTGCTGTGCCTAGGGATGATTCTGGACACAGTCCAGAAGAAGGTGTTTCTCCCGGAAGAGAAAGCCAGGGAGTTATCCGAGCTAGTCAGGAACCTCCTAAAAACAGTGCATCATTGCACAAGGGTCCTGGTAAAAATGGTGGCTTCCTACGAAGCAATTCCATTCGGCAGATTTCACGCAAGAACTTTTCAGTGGGATCTGCTGGACAAATGGCCCGGATCGCATCTTCAGATGCATCAGCGGATAACCCTATATCCAAGGACAAGGGTGTCTCTCCTGTGGTGGTTATAGAGTGCTCATCTTCTAGAGGGCCGCAGATTCGGCATTCAGGATTGGATGCTGGTGACCACGGAGCCCAGCCCGAGAGGCTGGGGAGCAGTCACACAAGAAAAAAAAAAAAATTTCCAGGGAGTGTGATCAAGTCTGGAGACTTTTCTCCACATAAATATACTGGAGCTAAGGGTAAATTTATAATGCTCTAAGCTTAGCAAGACCTCTGCTTCAAGGTCAGCCGGTATTGATCCAGTGGGAAAAACATCACGGCAGTCGCCCACGTAAACAGACAGGGCGACACAAGAAGCAGGAGGGCAATGGCAAAAACTGCAAGGACTTTTCGCTGGGCGGAAAATCATGTGATAGCACTGTCAGCAGTGTTTCATCCCGGGAATGGAAACTGGGAAGCAGACTTCCTCAGCAGGCACGACCTCCACCCGGGAGAGTGGAAACTTCATCGGGAAGTTTTTTCCACATGATTGTAAACCGTTGGGAAATACCAAAGGTGGACATGATGGCGTCCCGTCTAAAAAAAAAACAAAAAAAACAAAAAAAAAAACCGGGACAGGTATTGCGCCAGGTCAAGAGACCCTCAGGCAATAGCTGTGGACGTTCTGGTAACACCGTGGGTGTACCAGTCGGTGTATGTGTTCCCTCCTCTGCTTCTCATACCTAAGGTGCTGAGAATTATAAGACGTAGAGGAGTAAGAACTATACTCATGGCTCCGGATTGGCCAAGAAGGACTTGGTACCCGGAACTTCAAGTGATGCTTACAGAGGTCTTATGGCCTCTGCCGCTAAGAAGGGACTTGCTTCAGCAAGTACCATGTCTGTTCCAAGACTTACCGCAGCTGCGTTTGTCGGCATGGCGGTGGAAAGCCGGATCCTAAGGGAAAAAGGCATTCCGGAAGAGGTCATTCCTACCCTGGTCAAAGCCAGAAAGGAGGTGACCGCACAACATTATCACCACATGTGGCGAAAATATGTTGCGTGGTGTGAGGCCAGGAAGGCCCCACAAAGAAATTTCAACTCGGTCGTTTCCTGCATTTCCTGCAAACAGGAGTGTCTATGGGCCTCAAATTGGGGTCCATTAAGGTTCAAATTTCGGCCCTGTCGATTTTCTTCCAGAAAGAATTGGCTTCAGTTCCTGAAGTCCAGAAGTTTGTCAAGGGAGTATTGCATATACAACCCCCTTTTGTGCCTCCAGTGGCACTGTGGGATCTCAACGTAGTTCTGGGATTCCTCAAATCACATTGGTTTAAAACCAGTCAAATCTGTGGATTTGAAGCATCTCACATGAACAGTGACCATGCTCTTGGCCCTGGCCTGGACCAGGCGAGTGTCAAATTGGTGGTTTTTTCTCAAAAAAAAAAAAAAAAGCCCATATCTGTTTGTCCATTCGGACAGGGCAGAGCTGCGGACTCGTCCCCAGTTCTTTCCCTAAGGTGGTGTCAGTGTTTCACCTGAACCAGCTTATTGTGGTGCCTTGCACCTACTAGGGACTTGGAGGACTCCAAGTTGCTAGATGTTGTCAGGGCCCTGAAAATATGTTCCAGGACGGCTGGAGTCAGGAAAACTGACTTGCTGTTATCCTGTATGCACCCAACAAACTGGGTGCTCTTGCTTCTAAGCAGACTATTGCTAGTTGGATGTGTAATACAATTCAGCTTGCACATTCTGTGGCAGGCCTGCCACAGCCAAAATATGTAAATGCCCATTCCACAAGGAAGGTGGGCTCATCTTGGGCGGCTGCCCGAGGGGTCTCGGCTTTACAACTTTGCCGAGCAGCTACTTGGTCAGGGGCAAACACGTTTGCTAAATTCTACAAATTTGATACCCTGGCTAAGGAGGACCTGGAGTTCTCTCATTCGGTGCTGCAGAGTCATCCGCACTCTCCCGCCCGTTTGGGAGCTTTGGTATAATCCCCATGGTCCTTTCAGGAACCCCAGCATCCACTAGGACGATAGAGAAAATAAGAATTTACTTACCGATAATTCTATTTCTCGGAGTCCGTAGTGGATGCTGGGCGCCCATCCCAAGTGCGGATTATCTGCAATACTTGTACATAGTTACAAAAATCGGGTTATTATTGTTGTGAGCCATCTTTTCAGAGGCTCCGCTGTTATCATACTGTTAACTGGGTTTAGATCACAAGTTGTACGGTGTGATTGGTGTGGCTGGTATGAGTCTTACCCGGGATTCAAAATTCCTCCCTTATTGTGTACGCTCGTCCGGGCACAGTACCTAACTGGCTTGGAGGAGGGTCATAGGGGGAGGAGCCAGTGCACACCACCTGATCGGAAAGCTTTACTTTTGTGCCCTGTCTCCTGCGGAGCCGCTATTCCCCATGGTCCTTTCAGGAACCCCAGCATCCACTACGGACTCCGAGAAATAGAATTATCGGTAAGTAAATTCTTATTTTTTCTTCGTTCTGCTGATCGGAGTGTGATTGACAGGAAGTGGGTGTTTCTGGGCGGAAACTGGCCGTTTTATGGGTGTGTGTGAAAAAACGCTGCCGTTTCTGGGAAAAACGCGGGAGTGGCTGGAGAAACGGAGGAGTGTCTGGGCGAACGCTGGGTGTGTTTGTGACGTCAAACCAGGAACGACAAGCACTGAACTGATCGCAGATGCCGAATAAGTCTGAAGCTACTCAGAAACTGCTAAGAAGTGTCTATTCGCAATTCTGCTAATCTTTCGTTCGCAATTTTGATAAGCTAAGATTCACTCCCAGTAGGCGGCGACTTAGCGTGTGCAAATCTGCTAAAAGCAGCTTGCGAGCGAACAACTCGGAATGACCACCTTGATCCGAGGCATCAACAGGCTCAAAGCTTTTGACTGTTCCCAAGATGCACAGCGCCGCCTCCTCTATAACCCCGCCTCCGTGCACAGGAGCTCAGTTTGTAAGTTGGTGCCATGCAGTAAGCAGGCACTTAACAGGAGGGCTGCCTTAGGCATCCTATTGATAGCTTTTTTTGAAGAAAAGACAGAAGAATTCTTCTAACAAGACTTCAGGGCTGCAGCATGTAAAGTCTCATAGACTTTTCTGACTGCAGCTCCATCACCCCCAGCGGCGCTGTATACTCCCGCGCCCTGGTTGCCGGGTCACTGCAGCGGAGGCTTTGGTTCCTTCCAAACGTCAGTCACACACACACCGCTGTCCTCCCGGATCGTGGGGCCACACTTTACCGCGATCCAGCGCGGCCGTGGGAGGCGGGCCGCGCGCGCACTGGCGTGAACACTGTTATTGGGAAGCCGCTCCACTAGCCACCAGGGACAATAACATGGCACAGGTCTGTTTCTGCTGCGGGGTACACTGGGCTCCACAAGTCTGGACAATGGGGTGTAGAGTAGGATCTTGATCCGAGGCACCAACAGGCTCAAAGCTTTGACTGTTCCCAGAATGCACAGCGCCGCCTCCTCTATAACCCCGCCTCCCAGCACAGGAGCTCAGTTTGTCAGTTGGTGCTGCAGTAAGCAGGCACTTAACAGAGGGGCTGCTCCAGGCTTCTGACATTCTCTGCTGCAGCTCCAGCTCTCCCCAGCGGCGCTGTATACTCCCGAGCCCTGGTACCTACAGCGGAGGCTCCGGTTTACTTCACGTTAGGCACACACGGCTGGGGCTCTCCAGACTCGCGTGGCCGCGCTTCAGGAGGTGGTAAGTGGGTCCCGCTCGTGGGTCTTTATTGCGATCCGGCGCGGTCAGTGGGAGGCGGGCTGCGCGCGCTGGCGGTGGACACTGTGGATACAGGCGATCCCACTAGATCACCAGGGCATGGGCGCAGGTCAGGTTTTCTCTTAAAACCGATTTTAATATCGCCCACAGTACCCGGTGGTTTTGCCAGCAAGGGGGATAAGGCTTAGACCTTAAGCCCCTCCCCCAGCCCCAGGGCGCCATTTCCAGCAAGTGTTCCCGCCCTGGAGCTGCATCTCTGTCTTTTCTCACTCCCTGTCAGTGTCTGTGGCGCCATTACTCCTCAGCTCACTGTTCCTGGGACTGCTTGGGCAAATCCTCCTATGTAAAGCCGCCTGGTTGTCAGTGCTGTGACTTTACATGACACTTAAGTATTCTACCTGCCTTTTTAGTCAGTGTTAGTAAGAAAGAGTGCATTTAGTCAGGGGTTTATAGTACAATACCCTGTGATATACATCCAGTTTCTTACTGTGTAGTGTTATATCTATTGTTATATAGCTGTGTAAGCTAGTCCAGTGCAGTATTATTGTCTAATAACCTCTGCATTGTACAAACTGTGACTATTTGTGTGTGCATTGATAGCTGAGTGGTGTCCATCTCGTGTCTTTCACTCAACTTGCTATCCCTATATTCTATAACCTGAGGGGGCTTGGTGCGTCAGGTGTTATTTAATATAGGATTTTCTCTGTGATTTAATCACCATATCTCTCCTTTATCTCTGCTGGTGCTGACTACACTGCGCAGGGGTTTGGGTTTAGGGATATAGTGCTGCTAATAATTGTACTGTGTTACCTCATACTGCAAGTTATATCATGTCTGCTTCTAAGGGTAACGGTTCTGGGGCGGAACACACTGCTGGTGTTGCTGAAGCCACCGGCACATATGGGGAGAATATAGCAGCTGTGGGCTCTGGTTCTGGGGGCTCCTTGCCCCCCAGTGGGACTGTGGCAACGGAGGCACATACTGACCCTCCGTGGGCTGCTTTTTCCACGCTTCTGCATACGCTAGTTCATAAACTAACACCCCCTATGGGACCCCCAATGCCGGTACAACCGTATGTGGTCCCTGCAGCTAACCCGCTGTGGGCGGACGATTTATCTGATCAATTAAAGAAGTTGAACCAGTCCCTGACTACTAAAAAGTCTGACCAACGCTCGCCTAAGTCCAAGAGGTCCTCTAAGCGAGCGCTCGTCTCCTCACAATCCACTGCTGTCACTGACACCTCGTCTGATGAAGACAGCACATACACTGACCCCACAGGTTCTGACTCAGCTACGGCTGATGGGGAGGGTAGTTCACATGTGGATGTTCCTGATCTTTTGGAGGCTATTAAGTTAATTCTGCAGATTACGGATGATCCCGAGCCATCCGTTCCTCCTAAGAAACCAGATAGGTTCAAGCGTCAGAAGGTGATTAAACAAGTTTTACCTCACTCTGACCACCTAGTGGATATACGTCAGGAACCCTGGCAAAGCCCGGGTACGAAGTTTGTGCCTCAAAAGAAGATGCTGGTGTGCTATCCCATTGCGCCAGAGTTGTCTAAGAATTGGGAAACGCCTCCTCCAGTAGACTCACATGTGGCTAGGATGGTGGTTTCCTCAGCTCTACCTATCACTACCGTCACGTCTCTAGAAGAGCTTGCGTATAAATGTGTCGAGGGTTGTCTAAAAGCAATTTACACCCTCACGGGTGCTGCACAAAGGCCCACTATTGCAGCTACATGGGCGGCAGAGGCTATTGAAGCATGGGCCTTGGAGTTAGAGGCTGAAATCTCCTCTGACCATGCTAGACAATGCTTGTAATATTGTCACAGCTTCTCGCTATATTAAAGAGGCGGCTTCTGATGCCGGTATCCTAGCAGCCAAGGCCTCTACTTCGTCAGTCCTGGCTCGCAGGATATTGTGGCTGAGATCCTGGTCTGTGGATCTGGACTCTAGAAAAACCCTGGAGGTACTCCCTTTCAAGGGGGATATTCTGTTTGGGGAGGACTTAAATAAGATAGTGGCTGACTTGGCTACTGCCAAAACTGCCTGTCTGCCTAATACAGCTCCTTCTGTGTCGAAGGCCAAAGGCACGTCCTTTCGCCCCTTTCGTCCTTCAGGTAAAGCAAAAGGTCAGGCGTACCATAAGCAGGCCCGCACTTCCAAACCTGGTAAGCCGAAGCCCAAAAGAGCTTGGGCTGCCCGTCAGCCAGCAGCCAAGACCGATAAGCCTGCCGCATGACGGGGCGGGCCTCCCCCTGGGGGATCCCAGGGTGGGGGGCCGGCTTCTAGGGTATACCCAGGAATGGTTGAAGACCACTTTAGATGCCTGGGTACGGTAAGTCGTCACTCGAGGTTACGCCATAGCCTTCAAAAACCGACCCCCTCATCGATTTTGCCAGACAGACGTCCCGTCGGACCAGACAAAGGCAAACACTCTGCATTCGGTGGTACAGACCCTCCTGGATACAGGAGTCGTAGTACAGGTGCCTCTTGCTCAGAGGGGCCGGGGGTACTATTCTCCGCTGTTTCTAGTCCCAAAACCGAATGTGTCCTCCCTGCCCATTCTCATCCTCAAGGCACTGAACAAGTTTGTGAAGGTTTCCAAGCAACCTCCATTACCAGTATAGCGTTACCTTTTGGTTTAACAACGTCTCCGCGAGTCTTCACCAAAGTTATGACGGTGGTACTCCGCCGTCAAGGGGTCAGGATACTGCCGTATCTGGACGATTTGTTAATCCTGGCAAATTCCCCAGATCTTCTCCTGCGTCATCTGGATATGACGGTCCGGTTTCTACAAGCCCACGGGTGGCTCATCAACTGGAAGAAATCCTCCCTGGTCCCTGCTCAGAGCATGGTGCATCTGGGAGCGCTGTTGGACACTCACAACCAGAGGTTGTTCTTGTCTCAGGAGAAAGTCCTGAAACTTCAGGACAGGATTCGTTGCTTCCTTTCTTGTCCGCAAGTGTCGATACATTCGGCAATGCAGGTGCTGGGCCTCATGGTGTCAGCATTCGACATGGTGGAGTATGCTCAATTCCATTCTCGCCCCCTCCAGAAGCTGATTCTAGCCAAGTGGGACGGCCTGCCTCACCGGATCAGGTCCCACATGATCTCTTTGACTCCGGAGGTCCGTCTGTCGCTGCTCTGGTGGCTCCTGGACCGACAATTGTGCAGAGGCCGTCCCTTCTGGATATCCAACTGGGTCCTGTTGACGACAAATGCCAGTCTAAGAGGTTGGGGCGCGGTGCTGGAGCAGCACTCCTTGCAGGGTCGGTGGACCAAGGACTCTTTTCTCGATCAACATTCTGGAATTGCGGGCGGTCTTCACTGCGTTGAACCTAGCCCAGCATTTGATTCAGAACCATCCTGTTCAAGTACAGTCGGACAACGCCACCACAGTGGCTTACATAAATCATCAAGGCGGCACTTGAAGCTGTTTGGCAATGAAGAAAGCCTCACGGATTCTACGATGGGCAGAACACCATCTACCGGCAATATCGGCAATATTCATTCCGGGAGTCCTGAATTGGGAAGCGGACTTTCTCAGTTGTCATGATGTGCATGCCTGCGAGTGGGGCCTCCATCCAGAAGTGTTTCAACTCCTCGTGGAAAGGTGGGGTCTTCCAGATGTGGATCTGATGGCGTCTCGACACAAGGTTCCAGTCTTCGGAGCAAGAACAAGGGATCCTCAAGCAGCATTCGTTGATGCGCTGGCAGTGCCGTGGAGGTTTCGGCTGCCGTACGTGTTCCCTCCGGTGTCACTCCTGCCCAGGGTAATTCGGAAGTTCAAGCAAGAAAAAGGAAATCTGCTTCTCATAGCTCCGGCGTGGCCCAGACGGCACTGGTTCTCAGACCTGCAAGGCCTATCGTCAGAGCGTCCACTTCTACTTCCACAACGCCCAGACCTCCTCGTTCAGGGCCCCTGTGTCTACCAGGACCTAGCCCGGCTGTCTTTGACGGCGTGGCTCTTGAAGCTTCCGTCTTAAGAGCTAAGGGTTTTTCTGAAGAGGTCATTAAAACTATGTTGCGGGCCCGGAAACCGGCCTCTGCTCGGATTTACCATCGGGTCTGGCATTCCTACTTTGTTTGGTGCGCATCTAACCATTATGACGCTTCCAAGTTTAGTACAGCCAAACTTTTGGCTTTTCTACAGCAGGGCCTAGATTTAGGCCTGCGTCTGGCCTCCCTCAAGGTTCATATTTCTGCCTTGTCGGTGTGGTTTCAGAGAAAAATTGCGACTTTACCTGATGTTCATACTTTCACTCAGGGTGTGTTGCGTATCCAACCTCCCTATGTCCCGCCTGTGGCTCCTTGGGACTTGTCGGTGGTTTTGGAGGCGTTGCAGGAGCCTCCATTTGAACCTCTTGGTTCAAGCTGACCTTAAGTAGCTTTCCCTTAAGGTGGTGTTCTTGCTGGCTATTGCCTCTGCTAGAAGGGTGTCGGATTTGGGTGCCTTGCCTTGTAGTTCCCCATATCTGATTTTTCACCGTGACCTGGCGGTTCTTAGGACTCGTCCCGGATATTTACCTAAGGTGGTTTCTTCGTTCCACCTTAATCAGGAGATTGTGGTTCCAGCTTTTGTCTCTCCTGATTTGTCTCCCAAAGAGCGGTCTTTGGATGTGGTACGGGCTCTCCGTATCTACGTGAAGAGAACTGCTTCTATTCGAAAGTCTGATTCTCTCTTTGTTTTGTTTGGATTTCACAAACGTGACCAGGTGGATTAGAATGGTGATTGCGCATGCTTATGTGAAGGCTGGTCTGTCAGCTCCTGTTCACATTACGGCCCATTCTACTCGGTCTGTTGGACCTTCTTGGGCGGCCCAACGTGATGCGACCCTTGACCAATTGTGCAAGGCGGCTACGTGGTCCTCCGGGAACACGTTCATAAGGTTCTATGCCTTCGATACTGCCGCTTCCCAGGATGCTTCCTTTGGACGCCGGGTTCTTGTGCCCGCTACAGTGCGTCCCTTCCAATAAGGAACTGCTTTAGGACATCCCCATTGTCCAGACTTGTGGAGCCCAGTGTACCCCGCAGCAGAAAACGAGTTTTATGGTAAGAACTTACCCTTGTTAAAACTCTTTTTGCGAGGTACACTGGGCTCCACAAGGCGCCCACCCTGACGCACTTAGCTTCTTTGGGTTGATATGGCATTAGCAGCTGACACTTCTCTTGTCGTGAGAGTGTGGTGTATGTGGCTACTAACCGTTGTCGTCTCTTTTCCTGCTACTGCATTGGGCTGGTTAACTAAACTGAGCTCCTGTGCTGGGAGGCGGGGTTATAGGAAGGCGGCGCTGTGCATTCTGGGAACAGTCAAAGCTTTGAGCCTGTTGGTGCCTCGGATCAAGATCCTACTCTACACCTCATTGTCCAGACTTGTGGAGCCCAGTGTACCTCGCAGAAAGAGTTTTAACAAGGGTAAGTTCTTACCATAAAACTCATTTTTAAAAAATATGTAAATAATCCCGCTTTGCAATGCCCGCAGCGCCCGGTGGGGATGCCAGCAAGGGGAGCAGGTCTGACCTGTGGCCCCTCCCCCAGCCCCAGGGCGCCATTTCTGCAAATGTTCCCGTCCTGGAGCTGCATTTCTCTCCTTCACTCCCTGTCAGCAGCCATCACAGACAGAGCTGAGCTGTTCCTGGGAATGCTGGGGCAAATCCTCCTCTGTAAAGCCGCCTGATCGCCTGCGTTGTGCTTCTTACAGGACACTTAAGTATTCTACCTGTCACTGGGACAGTGTTAGCTAAGAAAGAGTGTATACATTCAGGGTTGTGTGGTACAAACACCCTGTGATATACATCCAGTATCTACTGTGCTTTGTTATATCTATTGTTGACACATATAGCCATACTGCGTATTACTTTGTATTGCTAGTCCAGTGCAGTTTTATGGTGCATAATTTCTGCATGGTACGTTTGTGACTATATATGTGTGTGTGCATGTAGCTGCTGCATGGCTGCCCTATTGGGGTATTTAATTCAGCGTGCTACTCCTATATTACTGTACCTGAGGGGGCTAAGTGTATCAGGTTTTTCTGTTTAATATAGGATTGGTCTCACAAGGTATACTTACGGTGTATTTTTACTTGTGATCTATAGTCACTCTGTATATCTCTAGAACTCCCTGTTTGTGCTGTCATAGCTTTCACTGGGGGTTCTTGCTAGGTATATCGCTGCTTAGACTTGTACCAGGTTGCCCGATATTGTACATATTAGTATGTCAGCTACACCTGGCAATGGAGCTGGGGGTTCTCCCACATTGCGTGTTGGTGATGCCGCAGACGCACTGCAGGAAAATATGGCAGCTGAGAGTTCAGGTTTAGGGGGTTCCTTACCTCCCAGTGGGTCTGTAGCACCGGGGGCATCATGGGACCCACCTTGGGCTACATTTTCCACACTGTTATACACGCTTGTAACTATATTGGTGCCCCCTGCTGGACCACCTGTGCCACTGCAGCAGTTTATGGTCCCTGCTATTAATCTGCCATGTGCAGATCATATCTCCACTCAGTTACAGCATTTGAACTGGTCATTGATTAATTCTAAGTGTCACTCTTGCCCGCCTAAGACTAAGTCGTCTTCTAAATGGGCTATTACCTCCTCCCAATCCACTGCTATCCCAGACACGTCCTCTGAGGAGGATGGTGCATATACTGATCCCACAGACACTGACACAGATATTTCTGATGGGAAAGGGAAGTCATTGGTGGATGTCCCGGATTTGATTGAAGCAATTAGGCTCATTCTTCAGGTGTCTGATGATCCTGAGCCTGAGGCTGTCTCTAAGAAACCGGATAGGTTTAAACGTAAGAAGGTGGTTAAACAAGTTTTACCTCATTCTGAACACCTGGTTGACATACGTCAGGAATCCTGGAAAAATCCAGGGACAAAATTCACACCGAATAAGAGACTGTTGGCTAGCTATCCTCTCTGTGCGGAGATATGTAAGAATTGGGAAACTCCTCTGCCCGTAGATTCTCATGTGGCGCGTATGGTTGTTTCCTCTGCTCTGCCAGTAACTACCGTCACCTCTCTGAAGGAACCGACGGATAGACGTGTGGAGGGTTGTTTGAAAGCGATTTATACCCTAACGGGGGCTGTGCATAGGCCAACCATTGCAGCAACATGGGCTGCTTAAGCTGCTGAGGTGTGGACTCAGGAGCTTGAAGCGAAACTGCCTTCAAACGCATCTGAGCATGCTCGACAATGTCTCTCGTATATTACCACTGCTGTACCTTAAGGAGGCGGCCTCCCATGCCGGGGAGCTTGTGGCCAAGGCTGCTACTACGTCCGTCTTTGCCAGACGTATACTTTGGTTGAGATCCTGGTCGGTGGATATGGATTCCAAGAAAACCCTGGAGGAGCTTCCTTTCAAGGGAGACATTCTCTTTGGAGAAGACCTCAATAAGATTGTGGCTGATCTGGCTACTGCTAAAACAGCTTGCCTACCTAGTACGGCTCCTTCTGCACAGAAGGCTAAAAGTACTTTCCCTCGGCCCTTTCGTCCTCCGGGAAAAGCAAAAGGTCAGGCGTACCCAAAGCAAGCTCGTGCTTCCAGACCTGCCAAGCCCAGACCGAAGCGTGCCTCGGCCGCCCGTCAGACAGCTTCCAAAACTGACAAGCCTGCCGCATGACGGGGCGGGCCTGCCTCTGGGGGATCTCAGGGTGAGGGGCTGACTTCTAGGTTTTGCCCAGGAATGGATGAAGACCACTTCAGATACCTGGGTGAGGGAAGTCGTTGCTCGAGGTTACGCCATACCCTTCAAGAATCGTCCCCCTCATCGATTTTGCCTGACAAATGTGCTTCTGGATCCGGCAAAAACAAACACTTTGCACTCGGTGGTACATTCCCTCCTGACCACAGGAGTGGTAGTACAGGTGCCTCTGGCTCAGAGAGGCAAGTGGTACTATTCACCGCTGTTCCTAGTCTCGAAACCGAATGGGTCCTTGCGGCCTATTCTCAATCTGAAGTCCTTGAACAAGCATGTGCGGGTCTCCAAGTTGTGTATGGAAACTCTGCGCTCTATTGTTCTGGCCTTGGAGCCTGGGGACTATATGGTCTCCCTGGACATACAGGATGCCTGCCTACATATTCCTATTGCGGTATCTCAGCAGCAGTACCTGTGATTTGCGGTGGGCAACCTTCATTACCAATTTTGGGCGTTACCCTTTGGTTTGACAACGGCTCCCCGAGTTTTCACCAAAGTTATGGCGGTCATGACGGCTACACTCCGCCGTCAAGAGGTCAGGATCCTACCGTACTTGGATGATTTATTGATCCTGGCGAATTCCCCAGAACTTCTCCTGTGTCATCTCGATCTGACGGTCCAGTGCATGAAGGTCCACGGGTGGCTGCTCAACTGGAAGAAATCCTCCCTGGTTCCTGCTCGGAGCATGTTACATCTGGGAGCTTTATTGGACACTCACAACCAACAGTTGTTCCTGTCTCAGGAGAAAGTCCTGAAGCTTCAGGACAGGATTCGATGCTTCCTATCTCGTCTGCAAGTGTCGATACATTCGGCAATGCAAGTGCTAGGTCTCATGGTGTCGGCTTTCGACATGGTGGAGTATGCTCAATTCCACTCTCGCCCTCTGCAGAAGTTAATTCTGACCAAGTGGGACAGCCTGCCTCACCGGATCAGATCTCACATGATCTCCTTGTCTCCGGAGGTCCGTCTGTCACTGAGCTGGTGGCTTCAGGACCAACAATTGAGCAGGAGCCATCCCTTTTGGATATCCAACTGGGTCCTTCTGACGACGGATGCCAGTCTGAGAGATTGGGGCGCGGTGTTGGAACAACACTCCCTTCAGGGTCGATGGACCAAGGAGGAGTCTCTGCTCCCAATAAATATTCTGGAACTGCAGGCAGTGTTCAATGCGTTGATGACCCAGCATCTAATACAGAACAGACCTGTTCAAGTACAGTCGGACAATGCCACCACGGTGGCGTACATAAATCATCAAGGCGGCACTCGGAGCCGGATTCTTCAGTGGGTGGAGCGCCATCTGCCGGCCATATCTGCAGTGTTCATTCCGGGTGTCCTGAACTGGGAAGCCGACTCTCTCAGTCGTCAGGACGTACATGCCGGAGAGTGGAGCCTCCATCCGGAGGTGTTTCAACTTCTCGTGGTCACGTGGGGTCTTCCAGATATGGATCTGATGACGTCTCGACACAATCACAAGGTTCCGGTCTTCGGAGCAAGGACAAGGGACCCTCAAGCGGCGTTTGTGGATGCTCTGGCAATTCCATGGAACTTTCAGCTACCGTATGTGTTCCCTCCGGTGTCACTCCTGCCCAGAGTAATACGGAAGTTCAAGCAAGAAGGAGGAAATCTACTTCTGGTCGCTCCAGCGTGGCCTAGACGGCACTGGTTCTCCGATCTACTGGGTCTCTCGTGGGATCGGCCCCTTCTACTTCCACAACGACCAGACGTCCTCATTCAGGGCCCTTGTGTTTACCAGGATTTGGCCCGTCTGGCTTTGACGGCATGGCTCTTGAAGCTTCCGTCCTGAGGGCCAGAGGTTTTTCTGAGGCGGGTCATTCAAACTATGTTGAAGGCTCGTAAGCTAGCTTCTGCTCGGATCTACCATAGGGTCTGGAATGCTTACTTTACTTGGTGTGCGTCTCACAATCATGACGTTTTCAAGTTTAGTACGGCCAAACTATTGGCCTTTCTACAACAGGGCCTGGACTTAGGCCTGCGTCTGGCCTCCCTCAAGGTTCACATCTCTGCCTTGTCGGTTTGGTTTCAGAGAAAAATTGCTACCCTTCCTGATGTCCATACATTCACTCAGGGTGTGTTGCGGATTCAGCCTCCTTATGTGCCACCTGTGGCCCCTTGGGATTTGTCGGTGGTTTTGGAGGCCTTACAAGAGTCTCCATTTGAGCCTCTTGCCTCTGCTGGCCTTAAGTGGCTTTCCCTTAAGGTGCTATTCTTGCTGGCGATTGTTTCAGCTAGAAGGGTCTCGGACTTGGGTGCATTATCCTGTAAGTCTCCCTATTTGATTTTTCACCATGACCGGGCGGTTCTTAGAATGCGGCCAGGTTATTTACCTAAGGTGGTGTCTTCCTTCCACCTTAACCAGAAGATTGTGGTTCCGGCCTTTAATTCTCCTGAGTTGTCTGCCAAAGAGCGGTCTTTGGATGTGGTACGGGCTCTCCGTATCTATGTGAAGAGAACTTCCTCCATTATGAAATCTGATTCTCTTTTTGTATTGCTTGGTTTTCACAAACGTGGCTAGCCTGCTTCCAAGCAGACTTTGGCCAGATGGATTAGAATGGTGATTGAACAATTGGGCAAGGCGGCAACGTGGTCCTCAGGGAACACGTTTATAAGTTTCTATGCCTTCGATACCTCTGCCTCCCAGGATGCTTCCTTTGGACGCCGGGTTCTTGTGCCCGCTACAGTGCATCCCCTCCCATAAGAAACTGCTTTAGGACATCCCCAATGTTAATCCTTGTGGAGCCCAGTGTACCTCGTAGAAAGAGATTTAACAACGGTAAGTTCTTACCATACATTTCGTTATTTATTCCTTGGCTGACCAGCTCTTGATACAGAGTTGTACGAAATGTCGATTTTGTAATCGGGTTGGGTTCGTGTGATACGGGTCACCATACCGACGCCGAGATCCCATCTTTTAGATGCTGGGGGAGGTGGCAAGTGCGATGAAGCCCCTTGCAGGCTCGCTGCGCTTGCCACAGGTTCTATTCCCACGAGTGGGAATAGTCCCTGTTAGTCGGCATGCCGACTGTCGGGATTGTGAGTGGGCAGGATCCCTGCATAGGTTGGTTTGCCTACTGCTGTGATGTTAGAAGATCTGTACATGTGCCAGTCTCCTGCAGTTCCCCAAAGCCGCAGTCTTTCATTATTTGGCAGAAGGCTGGGGGAGGGGATGTGCCAAGGCTAGGGTCTGCGTCTACCGAGACTTGCTGCGACTGCCAATCTGAATAGCCTCAGGCTCACTCAGATGACCGATGTTTTCATAGAGTGATCTGATGCTGCATCTTAGGACTTAGCAGTGGATCACAGAAGCAGACAGGAGGTGTCTATTTGCACAAGACACCTCTTACATCAATAGCATATTTTTGCACCGTTGCTGAGTCCAAAGCAGCGATGTGAACTGCATCCATCTCTAAATCAGGCCCATATTGCACTGTAAGAAAGATCGCAGCAGGTGCTGCCAAGAGATACTGGAAAATTGTGCATATGCAGCTTGCCAGTCTGTGTCTGTGGAGAAGCTGGGAATACGTGCTGGCCAATCCCATTACACATCACACTAGTGTGGTCACACTTGGCAGCTTGTCATGTCCTTCTACTGCATACCTACAGATGGGAAGTAGTCACCATCCCGGCTGTTGGGATCCCGGCAGGCAGCATACCAACGCTGGATTCCCGGCTGACAGAATCCCGGCAGGGGGCCCAGGCCTATACCCACTCGTGGGTGTCCACATCACCCATACAGTGGTAATAGAACCTAGCCCGCTGCATATTGACGGCAGCGAGCCCGCAAGGGGCGTTGTTGCACTCGCCCCCCTGCCGGCATTCTAGCAGTGGGATTCCGGCGTCGGTATGCTGACCGCCGAGATCCAGGCCACCAGTCATGCATACCCAGTGCCTACAGATAACTGTCTGGGAAACTAGGTCCACTCAGTTCAGGGGAATGGTAATAGGGAAATGATCAGCGCTACAAACATGTTTCTGATTACGGAGATGGACATAGCTATGAATGAGCTTGTCACCTCCAGCATATTCGTCTGAGGAAAATGAAAGTGAGATATGGCTGAAATGAAATCTCTGTGGTTTGAAAACTCTGAGAATCAAACTGCTGAATAAAACATAATACAGGTAAAAGATGCATCTTTATACCATTTTTGTTGCAGCGCTGTATAGAGTGCTACTGGGACACACAACATACAAAATTTTAGCAGTTTGTTGAGTCTAGCTGTTGGAGATGCGTAGTGGGTTACAGCTGTGAATGTTATATATGCTATGGACAGATTCAGACACACTAACTTGAAACTTCCATCTAGTTTCTACCCAAGCCACATGAAAGACCCACAGACTGACACTTTCATCAAAATGGTAGCGAAAGACATAGGAAAAATAAACAAAAAAAACCCATGCATAATTTGACTAAACAAGAAGCCAACGTACTACAATAACTGAAGGACAACCGTTTGATAATTGTCAAAACAGCAGATAAAGGGGGAGGGACAGCCATACTCAACAAAACTGACTACTTGACAGAGGCACGCAGACTCTTAGACTATGTACAGACATAAACGAAAGTACATTGTGATCCCCCCAGTTAATTCCAGAAGCAATTTTAGGCACACCTACAGAAAGGCATCAACACAGGCATCCTGAACAAACAAGAATACCAATTAATACAAACACAGCACCCTGCCATCCCAGTATTGTACTATCTGCTGAAAATTCACAAAAACCTCATCACTCCACCTGGTAGACCCATCATCACAGGAATAGGTTCACTTACCTCAAACCTGTCACAATACCTAGATACCTTTCTACAGCCATACGTACAAAAGCAACCATCTTACCTGAGAGACACCACACACATTTTAAACCATCTACAGGATGTAAAATGGGTTGACAATTTATGGCTAGTCACCACAGACATCACATCGCTCCATTCAGTAATAGACAACCAAGGGATCACTAGCATCGGTTACTATCTGGAAAAAGACAACGATATGATACCACTAGCGTAGCTTCATTATTGATAGCATTGCTTTCATACTTAAACACAATGATGTAAGGTTCAAGGACACCTTTTACTTACAGACAATTGGAACAGCCATGTGTATGAGATTTGCTTCAAGCTATGCAAATTTGTACATGAGTTGGTGGGAGGATCACCACATATGGTCCAGCATGGACCTTGGGGCACATCTTGGACTGTAGAGCACATATTTAGAAAACATTTTTTTTTTCATCTAACGGGGGGGGGGGGGGGGAGATGTTGATACACACAACCTAGCCTACATGAACACAAACAACCTCAAATGTGCAAACCAGTACAGAAAGACTAATGTCAATTTTCTTGACCTCAACATATTCATAGCCAATGTATGTATACACACAAATACATTCCATAAAACAGTTGATGTCAAAAGCTTCATTCTATCCACCAGCTGGCACCACCCCAACTAATTAAAAAGTAACCAAAAGGGACAATACATTAGGTTGCGTAGAAAGTGCACCAAGTTAGACGACTACATCACAATTCAAAGAAACAGACCTAATTGAGCAAACATTTGAACAAGTAGAATCAGTAGATAGATCAGATTTGTTAAAATACAGGGAGAGAGGGGTAGAAGAAGAACGATGGAAAGAAGTCCTCTTCATCACTGATTACTCACAACAAGCTATGATAATCCAGCACATTCTGAGAAAACACAGGCCTCTACGCTTAGCAGATGAGACACTAGGGGATTATCTACCTGCAAGACCAAAAGTTGTCATTAGAAAAGCCCCAGATATTAAGATGAAATTATTACACAAGCCCACCGTGTTTGATTGGAATCAAAGTAGTGGACAGCTGGACAAAGTGGTTACTGATGGGTCTCCCCAGACACAGCTGATGGCGCTAGATGGATGCGGACAGTGTCCCTAGTAACCCGCTCTGTTGTGTGTACGAGTTCCTAAGGCAACGGGTATACGTCATGGGAGGTGGAGCGCACACTGGCTCTTGATTCACAGGACGCCAGGTGATGACGTCACCACTGTGCGACCCAGCGCCTGTGCACGAGCCACAAGCCCGCCGTGTTTGATTGGAATTCAAAGTAGTGGGTGCATATATAAGCGGGGTAAGTTGAGGCATGCTTGTATTGTAATTTTTTCACTTTATTATGTTTTGCACATCCTGAAGACGGTGTTATCTAGCACCGAAACGTTGATGGAGATATTTATGCTTATCGTTTAAATACAACGTTGAAAAATCCTCTGAGTGCCGTCCCCTCTGTATTTCTATATATATATATCTATATATATATATATATCTATATATATATATATACAAATCCAAGGAATCAGAGGCGGCACTCAGAGACTCTTAAACAAGTGAAAAAACTGTATTGGTGAGGTCAACATTTCGGGGACCACCTCCCCGTTTTCAGGACAAACACACAGTGCACAAGTGAATGTTTAAATACACACTTACCCCCCTCCCCCTTCCGATCTCCCCTCCAGCGCCCACCGCAGCCACGCCAGCCGTACTTCCTGCCCGGCCTTCTGTGTACATCACATGGTCCGGAAGTGACATCGCGATAAACTGCAGGCCGCGTGGCCATGACAATGCTGGGGGGGAACAAGGAAAGTAAACACATAAGGCTCCGTACATGCTCATTACTGTGATCAAAACATTAAAATATGAGAATAGTTTCCCATTTCTCCTATCTATGCTACTTTAAAAAGTATAATAAATAAAAAGAATTTACTCACCGGTAATTCTATTTCTCGTAGTCCGTAGTGGATGCTGGGAACTCCGTAAGGACCATGGGGATAGCGGCTCCGAAGGAGGCTGGGCACTCTAGAAAGATTTATGACTACCTGGTGTGCACTGGCTCCTCCCACTATGACCCTCCTCCAAGCCTCAGTTAGGACACTGTGCCCGGACGAGCTGACATAATAAGGAAGGATTTTGAATCCCGGGTAAGACTCATACCAGCCACACCAATCACACCGTACAACTCGTGATACTATATCCAGTTTGACAGTATGAAAACAACTGAGCCTCTCAACAGATGGCTCAACAATAACCCTTTAGTTAGCAATAACTATTTACAAGTATTGCAGACAATCCGCACTTGGGATGGGCGCCCAGCATCCACTACGGACTACGAGAAATAGAATTACCGGTGAGTAAATTCTTTTCTCTGACGTCCTAGTGGATGCTGGGGACTCCGTCAGGACCATGGGGATTAGCGGCTCCGCAGGAGACAGGGCACAAAAATAAAGCTTTAGGATCAGGTGGTGTGCACTGGCTCCTCCCCCTATGACCCTCCTCCAAGCCTCAGTTAGGTTTTTGTGCCCGTCCGAGCAGGGTGCAATCTAGGTGGCTCTCCTAAAGAGCTGCTTAGAAAAAGTTTTTAGGTTTTTTATTTTACAGTGAGTCCTGCTGGCAACAGGCTCACTGCAACGAGGGACTTAGGGGAGAAGAAGTGAACTCACCTGCGTGCAGGATGGATTGGCTTCTTAGGCTACTGGACACCATTAGCTCCAGAGGGATCGAACACAGGCCCAGCCATGGAGTCCGGTCCCGGAGCCGCGCCGCCGACCCCTTGCAGATGCCGAAAAGTGAAGAGGTCCAGAAACCGGCGGCAGAAGACTTTTCTTCATGAGGTAGCGCACAGCACTGCAGCTGTGCGCCATTGTTGTCACACACTTCACACCAGCGGTCACTGAGGGTGCAGGGCGCTGTGGGGGGCGCCCTGGGCAGCAATGAAATACCTATACTGGCTAAAAGATACATCACATATAGCCCCTTGGGCTATATGGATGTATTTAACCCCTGCCAGGTCTCAGAAAAACGGGAGAAGAAGCCCGCCGAAAAGGGGGCGGGGCCTATTCTCCTCAGCACACAGCGCCATTTTCCCTCACAGAAATGCTGGTGGGAAGGCTCCCAGGCTCTCCCCTGCACTGCACTACAGAAACAGAGAGGGGGGGCACTTATTTGGCGATATGATTATATATATTAAGATGCTATAAGGGAAAAACACTTATATAAAGGTTCAGGTTGTCCCTGTATAATTATAGCGTTTTGGTGTGTGCTGGCAAACTCTCCCTCTGTCTCTCCAAAGGGCTAGTGGGGTCCTGTCCTCTATCAGAGCATTCCCTGTGTGTGTGCTGTGTGTCGGTACGTGTGTGTCGACATGTATGAGGACGATGTTGGTGAGGAGGCGGAGCAATTGCCTGTAATGGTGATGTCACTCTCTAGGGAGTCGACACCGGAATGGATGGCTTATTTAAGGAATTACGTGATAATGTCAACACGCTGCAAGGTCGGTTGACGACATGAGACGGCCGGCAAACCAATTAGTACCTGTCCAGGCGTCTCAAACACCGTCAGGGGCGTTAAAACGTCTTTTTACCTCAGTCGGTCGACACAGACACAGACACTGACTCCAGTGTCGACGGTGAAGAAACAAACATATTTTTCTTTTAGGGCCACACGTTACTTGTTAAGGGCAATGAAGGAGGTGTTACATATTTCTGATACTACAAGTACCACAAAAAAGGGTATTTTGTGGAGTGTGAAAAAACTACCTGTAGTTTTTCCTGAATCAGATAAATTAAATGAAGTGTGTGATGATGCGTGGGTTTCCCCCGATAGAAAATTATTGTCGGTATACCCTTTCCCGCCAGAAGTTAGGGCGCGTTGGGAAACACCCCTTAGGGTGGATAAGGCGCTCACACGCTTATCAAAACAAGTGGCGGTACCGTCTCCAGATAGGGCCGCCCTCAAGGAGCCAGCTGATAGGAGGCTGGAAAATATCCTAAAAAGTATATACACACATACTGGTGTTATACTGCGACCAGCGATCGCCTCAGCCTGGATGTGCAGCGCTGGGGTGGCTTGGTCGGATTCCCTGACTGAAAATATTGATACCCTTGACAGGGACAGTATTTTATTGACTATAGAGCATTTAAAGGATGCATTTCTATATATGCGAGATGCACAGAGGGATATTTGCACTCTGGCATCAAGAGTAAGTGCGATGTCCATATCTGCCAGAAGTTGTTTATGGACACGACAGTGGTCAGGTGATGCAGATTCCAAACGGCACATGGAAGTATTGCCGTATAAAGGAGAAAAAGACAACGTCTTTTCAGCCTCAGTCCTTTCGTCCCCATAAGGGCAAGCGGTCAAAAGGCCAGTCATATCTGCCATGGGATAGAGGAAAGGGAAGAAGACTGCAGCAGGCAGCCCATTCCCAGGAACAGAAGCCCTCCACCGCTTCTGCCAAGTCCTCAGCATGACGCGGGGCCGTACAAGCGGACTCAGGTGCGGTGGGGGGTCGTCTCAAGAGTTTCAGCATGCAGTGGGCTCACTCGCAAGTGGACCCCTGGATCCTACAAGTAGTATCCCAGGGGTACAGATTGGAAATTCGAGACGTCTCCCCCTCGCAGGTTCCTGAAGTCTGCTTTACCAACGTCTCCCTCCGACAGGGAGGCAGTAGTGGAAACAATTCACAAGCTGTATTCCCAGCAGGTGATAATCAAAGTACCCCTCCTACAACAAGGAAAGGGGTATTATTCCACACTATATTGTGGTACTGAAGCCAGACGGCTCGGTGAGACCTATTCTAAATCTGAAATATTTGAACACTTACATAAAAAGGTTCAAATCAAGATGGAGTCACTCAGAGCAGTGATAGCGAACCAGGAAAAAGCGGACTATATGGTGTCCCGGGATAGATGCTTACCTCCATGTCCCAATTTGCCCTTCTCACCAAGGGTACCTCAGGTTCGTGGTACAGAACTGTCACTATCAGTTTCAGACGCTGCCGGTTGGATTGTCCACGGCACCCCGGGTCCTTACCAAGGTAATGGCCGAAATGATGATTCTTCTTCAAAGAAAATGGACGATCTCCTGATAAGGGCAAGGTCCAGAGAACAGCTGGAGGTCGGAGTAGCACTATCTCAAGTAGTTCTACGACAGCACGGGTGGATTCTAAATATTCCAAAACCGCAGCTGTTTCCGACGACACGTCTGCTGTTCCTAGGGATGATTCTGGACACAGTCCAGAAAAAGGTGTTTCTCCCGGAGAAGAAAGCCAGGGAGTTATCCGAGCTAGTCAGGAACCTCCTAAAACCAGGAAAAGTGTCAGTGCATCATTGCACAAGGGTCCTGGGAAAAATGGTGGCTTCTTACGAAGCGATTCCATTCGGCAGATTTCACGCAAGAACTTTTCAGTGGGATCTGCTGGACAAATGGTCCGGATCGCATCTGCAGATGCATCAGCGGATAACCTTATCGCCACGGACAAGGGTGTCTCTTCTGTGGTGGTTGCAGAGTGCTCATCTGTTAGAGGGCCGCAGATTCGGCATACAGGACTGGGTCCTGGTGACCACGGATGCCAGTCTGAGAGGCTGGGGAGCGGTCACACAGGGAAGAAACTTCCAGGGAGTATGGTCAAGCCTGGAGATGTCTCTTCACATAAATATACTGGAGCTAAGAGCGATTTACAATGCTCTAAGCCTGGCAAAACCCCTGGTTCAGGGTCAGCCGGTGTTGATCCAGTCGGACAACATCACGGCAGTCGCCCACGTAAACAGACAGGGCGGCACAAGAAGCAGGAGAGCAATGGCAGAAGCTGCAAGGATTCTTCGCTGGGCGGAAGATCATGTGATAGCACTGTCAGCAGTGTTCATTCCGGGAGTGGACAACTGGGAAGCAGACTTCCTCAGCAGACACGATCTACACCCGGGAGAGTGGGGACTTCATCCAGAAGTCTTCCACATGATTGTGAACCGTTGGGAAAAACCAAAGGTGGATATGATGGCGTCTCGCCTCAACAAAAAACTGGACAGGTATTGCGCCAGGTCAAGAGACCCTCAGGCAATAGCTGTGGACGCTCTGGTAACACCGTGGGTGTTCCAGTCAGTGTATGTGTTTCCTCCTCTGCCTCTCATACCAAAAGTACTGAGAATTATACGGCAGAGGGGAGTAAGAATGATACTCGTGGCTCCGGATTGGCGAAGAAGAACTTGGTACCCGGAACTTCAGGAGATGCTCACGGAAGATCCGTGGCCTCTACCTCTAAGACGGGACCTGCTTCAGCAGGGACCGTGTCTATTCCAAGACTTACCGCGGCTGCGTTTGACGGCATGGCGGTTGAACGCCGAATTCTAAGGGAAAAAGGCATTCCGGAAGAGGTCATTCCTACACTGGTAAAAGCCAGGAAGGAGGTGACTGCACAACATTATCACCGCATTTGGAGAAAATATGTTGCGTGGTGTGAGGCCAGGAAGGCCCCCACGGAGGAATTTCAATTGGGTCGATTCCTACATTTCCTGCAAACAGGATTGTCTATGGGCCTCAAATTGGGGTCCATTAAGGTTCAAATTTCGGCCCTGTCGATTTTCTTCCAGAAAGAATTGGCTTCAGTTCCTGAAGTCCAGACTTTTGTAAAAGGAGTACTACATATACAGCCCCCGGTTGTGCCCCCAGTGGCTCCGTGGGACCTTAATGTAGTTTTGGATTTTCTCAAATCCCATTGGTTTGAGCCACTCAAATCGGTGGATTTGAAATATCTTACATGGAATGTAACCATGCTACTGGCCCTGGCTTCAGCCAGGAGAGTGTCAGAATTGGCGGCTTTATCGTATAAAAGCCCATATCTGATTTTCCATTCGGACAGGGCAGAACTGCGGACGCGTCCTCAGTTTCTGCCTAAGGTGGTGTCAGCGTTTCACCTGAACCAGCCTATTGTGGTGCCTGCGGCTACTAGCGATTTGGAGGATTCCAAGTTGCTGGACGTTGTCAGGGCATTGAAAATATATATTTCAAGGACGGCTGGAGTCAGAAAATCTGACTCGCTGTTTATACTGTATGCACCCAACAAGCTGGGTGCTCCTGCTTCTAAGCAGACGATTGCTCGTTGGATTTGTAGCACAATTCAACTTGCACATTCTGTGGCAGGCCTGCCACAGCCTAAATCTGTCAAGGCCCATTCCACAAGGAAGGTGGGCTCATCCTGGGCGGCTGCCCGAGGGGTCTCGGCATTACAACTCTGCCGAGCAGCTACGTGGTCGGGGGAGAACACGTTTGTAAAATTCTACAAATTTGATACCCTGGCTAAAGAGGACCTGGAGTTCTCTCATTCGGTGCTGCAGAGTCATCCGCACTCTCCCGCCCGTTTGGGAGCTTTGGTATAATCCCCATGGTCCTGACGGAGTCCCCAGCATCCACTAGGACGTCAGAGAAAATAAGATTTTACTTACCGATAAATCTATTTCTCGTAGTCCGTAGTGGATGCTGGGCGCCCATCCCAAGTGCGGATTGTCTGCAATACTTGTACATAGTTATTGTTACAAAAAAATCGGGTTGTTATTGTTGTGAGCCGTCTGTTCAGAGGCTCCTACGTTTGTCATACTGTTAACTGGGTTCAGATCACAAGTTGTACGGTGTGATTGGTGTGGCTGGTATGAGTCTTACCCGGGATTCAAAATCCTTCCTTATTGTGTACGCTCGTCCGGGCACAGTATCCTAACTGAGGCTTGGAGGAGGGTCATAGGGGGAGGAGCCAGTGCACACCACCTGATCCTAAAGCTTTATTTTTGTGCCCTGTCTCCTGCGGAGCCGCTAATCCCCATGGTCCTGACGGAGTCCCCAGCATCCACTACGGACTACGAGAAATAGATTTATCGGTAAGTAAAATCTTATTATTTTCTCTGACGTCCTAGTGGATGCTGGGAACTCCGTAAGGACCATGGGGATTATACCAAAGCTCCCAAACGGGCGGGAGAGTGCGGATGACTCTGCAGCACCGAATGAGAGAACTCCAGGTCCTCCTCAGCCAGGGTATCAAATTTGTAGAATTTTACAAACGTGTTTGCCCCTGACCAAGTAGCTGCTCGGCAAAGTTGTAAAGCCGAGACCCCTCGGGCAGCCGCCCAAGATGAGCCCACCTTCCTTGTGGAGTGGGCATTTACAGATTTTGGCTGTGGCAGGCCTGTCACAGAATGTGCAAGCTGAATTGTACTACAAATCCAGCGAGCAATAGTCTGCTTAGAAGCAGGAGCACCCAGCTTGTTGGGTGCATACAGGATAAACAGCGAGTCAGATTTTCTGACTCCAGCCGTCCTGGAAACATATATTTTCAGGGCCCTGACAACGTCTAGCAACTTGGAGTCCTCCAAATCCCTAGTAGCCGCAGGCACCACAATAGGCTGGTTCAGGTGAAACGCTGACACCACCTTAGGGAGAAACTGGGGACGAGTCCTCAATTCTGCCCTATCCATATGGAAAATCAGATAAGGGCTTTTACATGATAAAGCCGCCAATTCTGACACTCGCCTGGCTGAAGCCAAGGCCAATAACATGACCACTTTCCACGTGAGATATTTTAGATCCACGGTTTTTAGTGGCTCAAACCAATGTGATTTTAAGAAACTCAACACCACGTTGAGATCCCAAGGTGCCACAGGAGGCACGAACGGGGGCTGAATATGCAGCACTCCTTTCACAAATGTCTGAACTTCAGGTACTGAAGCTAGTTCTTTTTGAAAGAAAATCGACAGAGCCGAGATCTGTACTTTAATGGAGCCTAGTTTTAGGCCCATATTCACTCCTGCTTGCAGGAAATGCAGAAATCGACCTAGTTGAAAAAATTCCCTTTTTGGCCTCGCACCATGCAACATATTTCCGCCATATGCGGTGATAATGATTTGCCGTAACATCTTTCCTGGCTTTAATAAGCGTAGGAATGACTTCTTCCGGAATACCCTTTTCCTTCAGGATCCGGCGTTCAACCGCCATGCCGTCAAACGCAGCCGCGGTAAGTCTTGGAACAGACAGGGCCCCTGCTGTAGCAGGTCCTGTCTGAGCGGCAGAGGCCACGGGTCCTCTGAGATCATCTCTTGAAGTTCCGGGTACCACGCTCGTCTTGGCCAATCCGGAACCACGAGAATTGTGTTTACTCCTCGCTTTCTTATTATTCTCAATACCTTTGGTATGAGAGGCAGAGGAGGGAACACATAAACCGACTGGTACACCCACGGTGTCACTAGAGCGTCCACAGCTATCGCCTGAGGGTCCCTTGACCTGGCGCAATATCTTTTTAACTTTTTGTTGAGGCGGGACGCCATCATGTCCACCTGTGGTTTTTCCCAATGGTTTACCAGCATCTGGAAAACTTCTGGATGAAGTCCCCACTCTCCCGGGTGGAGGTCGTGTCTGCTGAGGAAGTCTGCTTCCCAGTTGTCCACTCCCGGAATGAACACTGCTGACAGTGCTAGTACATGATTCTCCGCCCATCGGAGAATTCTTGTGGCTTCTGCCATCGCCATCCTGCTTCTTGTGCCTCCCTGTCGATTTACATGGGCGACTGCCATGATGTTGTCTGACTGGATCAGCACCGGCTGGTGTAGGAGCAGGGATTTTGCTTGACTTAGGGCATTGTAAATGGCCCTTAGTTCCAGAATATTTATGTGAAGGGAAGTCTCCTGACTCGACCATAGTCCTTGGAAGTTTCTTCCCCGTGTGACTGCCCCCCAGCCTCGAAGGCTGGCATCCGTGGTCACCAGGACCCATTCCTGTATGCCGAACCTGCGGCGCTCTAGAAGATGGGCACTCTGCAGCCACCACAGTAGAGACACCCTGGTTCTTGGAGACAGGGTTATTAAGCGATGCATCTGAAGATGCGATCCGGACCATTTGTCCAATAGGTCCCACTGAAAGATTCTGGCATGGAACCTGCCGAAGGGAATTGCTTCATAAGAAGCTACCATCTTTCCCAGGACCCGCGTGCAGTGATGCACCGATACCTGTTTTGGTTTCAGGAGGTCTCTGACTAGAGATGACAACTCCCTGGCTTTCTCCTCCGGGAGAAACACTTTTTTTTGGACTGTATCCAGAATCATACCCAGGAACAGTAGCCGTGTCGTCGGAACCAGCTGTGACTTTGGGATATTCAGAATCCAGCCGTGCTGGTGCAGCACTTCCTGAGATAGTGCTACTCCCACCAACAACTGTTCCTTGGACCTCGCCTTTATTAGGAGATCGTCCAAGTACGGGATAATTAAAACTCCCTTTTTTCGAAGGAGTATCATCATTTCCGCCATAACCTTGGTAAATACCCTCGGTGCCGTGGACAGTCCAAACGGCAGCGTCTGGAATTGGTAATGGCAATCCTGTACCACAAATCTGAGGTACTCCTGGTGAGGATGGTAAATGGGGACATGCAAGTAAGCATCCTTGCTGTCCAGGGATACCATGTAATCCCCCTCGTCCAGGCTTGCAATAACCGCCCTGAGCGATTCCATCTTGAACTTGAATTTTTTTATGTATGTGTTCAAGGATTTCAAATTTAAAATGGGTCTCACCGAACCGTCCGGTTTCGGCACCACAAATAGTATGGAATAGTAACCCCGGCCTTGTTGAAGTAGGGGTACCTTGATTATCACCTGCTGGGAATACAGCTTGTGAATTGCGGCTAGCACCGCCTCCCTGTCTGAGGGAGCAATCGGCAAGGCAGATTTTAGGAACCGGTGGGGTGGAGACGCCTCGAATTCCAGTTTGTACCCCTGAGATACTATTTGAAGGATCCAGGGATCCACCTGTGAGCGAGCCCACTGATCGCTGAAATTCTTGAGGCGGCCCCCCACCGTACCTGGCTCCGCCTGTGGAGCCCCACCGTCATGCGGCGGACTTGGAAGAAGAAGCGGGGGAGGACTTTTGCTCCTGGGAACCTGTTGTTTGTTGCAGCCTTTTTCCCCTACCTCTGCCTCTGGACAGAAAAGACCCGCCTTTTCCACGCTTGTTTTTCTGGGTCCGAAAGGACTGAACCTGATAAAACGGCGCCTTCTTAGGCTGTGAGGGGACATGGGGTAAAAATGCTGACTTCCCAGACGTTGCTGTGGAAACTAGGTCCGAGAGACCATCCCCAAATAATTCCTCACCCTTATAAGGCAAAACTTCCATGTGCCTTTTAGAATCTGCATCTCCTGTCCACTGGCGAGTCCATAAGCCTCTCCTAGCAGAAATGGACAATGCACTTACTTTAGATGCCAGCCGGCAGATTTCCCTCTGTGCATCTCTCATATATAAGACTGAGGGGTAAATTTACTAAGGTCCCGATTTTGACCGAGATGCCGTTTTTTCATCAAAGTGTCATCTCGGTAATTTACTAAGCAATAATCACGGCAGTGATGAGGGCATTCGTAATTTTTTGGAAGTCCAACAAAAAAATTACGAATGAATACACCATCGGTCAAAACGCGGCTGTTTAAGTATGAATCTCGGTCATTTACTAAGAAGTGCAAAGCAAAAAAAAAACAAACACTGCCGTGAAAAATTACAACTCGTAAAAAAGTGCTAAAAAAAAACAGACCTTTTTTTTTTTATTCGTGATTGGATAGGCATGCACGGATCCATGAGATCCGTGCATGTATATCAGTGGGAAGGGGTGGGAAAGTGCTTATTTTTTCAAAAAAAATTGCGTGGGGTCCCCCCTCCTAAGCATAAACAGCCTCGGGCTCTTTGAGCCGATCCTGGTTGCAGAAATATGGGGAAAAAATTGACAGGGGTTCCCCCATATTTAAGCAACCAGCATCGGGCTCTGCGCCTGGTCCTGGTTCCAAAAATACGGGGGACAAAAAGAGTAGGGGTCCCCCGTATTTTTAAAACCAGCACCGGGCTCCACTAGCTGGACAGATAATGCCACAGCCGGGGGTCACTTTTATATAGTGCCCTGCGGCCGTGGCATCAAAAATCCAACTAGTCACCCCTGGCCGGGGTACCCTGGGGGAGTGGGGACCCCTTCAATCAAGGGGTCCCCCCCCCCAGCCACCCAAGGGCCAGGGGTGAAGCCCGAGGCTGTCCCCCCCCATCCAATGGGCTGCGGATGGGGGGGCTGATAGCCTTTGTTGTAAAAGAAAAGATATTGTTTTTAGTAGCAGTACTACAAGTCCCAGCAAGCCTCCCCCGCATGCTGGTACTTGGAGAACCACAAGTACCAGCATGCGGCGGAAAAACGGGCCCGCTGGTACCTGTAGTACTACTACTAAAAAAATACCCAAAAAAACACAAGACACACACACCGTGAAAGTATAATTTTATTACATACATACACACATACATACATACTTACCTTATGTTCCCACGCAGGTCGGTCCTCTTCTCCAGTAGAATCCAAGGGGTACCTGTTGAAGAAATTATACTCACGAGATCCAGGGGTCCAGGGTCCTCGGGGAATCCAGGTGTAATCCACGTACTTGAAAAAAATAACAAATCGGACACCCGAGCCACGCACTAAAAGGGGACCCATGTTTGCACATGGATCCCCTTTTCCCGACTGCCAGAAAACCCACTCTGACTGATGTCTAAGTGGGTTTCCTCAGCCAATCAGGGAGCGCCACGTTGTAGCACTCTCCTGATCGGCTGTGTGCTCCTGTCCTGACTGACAGGCAGCACACGGCAGTGTTACAATGTAGCGCCTATGCGCTCCATTGTAACCAATGGTGGGAACTTTCTGCCCTGCGGTTGACCTAAAGTGACGTCACCGCTGAGCAGAAAGTTCCCAGCATTGGTTACAATGTAGCGCATAGGCGCTACATTGTAACACTGCCGTGTGCCGCCTGTCAGTTAGGACAGGAGCACACAGCCGATCAGGAGAGTGCTACAACGTGGCGCTCCCTGATTGGCTGAGGAAACCCACTTAGACAGAAGTCAGAGTGGGTTTTCTGGCAGTCGGGAAAAGGGGATCCATGTGCAAACATGGGTCCCCTTTTAGTGCGTGGCTCGGGTGTCCGATTTGTTATTTTTTTCAAGTACGTGGATTACACCTGGATTCCCCGAGGACCCTGGACCCCTGGATCTCGTGAGTATAATTTCTTCAACAGGTACCCCTTGGATTCTACTGGAGAAGAGGACCGACCTGCGTGGGAACATAAGGTAAGTATGTATGTATGTGTGTATGTATGTAATAAAATTATACTTTCACGGTGTGTGTGTCTTGTGTTTTTTTGGGTATTTTTTTAGTAGTAGTACTACAGGTACCAGCGGGCCCGTTTTTCCGCCGCATGCTGGTACTTGTGGTTCTCCAAGTACCAGCATGCGGGGGAGGCTTGCTGGGACTTGTAGTACTGCTACTAAAAACAATATCTTTTCTTTGACAACAAAGGCTATCAGCCCCCCCATCCGCAGCCCATTGGATGGGGGGGGGACAGCCTCGGGCTTCACCCCTGGCCCTTGGGTGGCTGGGGGGGGGGGGACCCCTTGATTGAAGGGGTCCCCACTCCCCCAGGGTACCCCGGCCAGGGGTGACTAGTTGGATTTTTGATGCCACGGCCGCAGGGCACTATATAAAAGTGACCCCCGGCTGTGGCATTATCTGTCCAGCTAGTGGAGCCCGGTGCTGGTTTTAAAAATACGGGGGACCCCTACTCTTTTTGTCCCCCGTATTTTTGGAACCAGGACCAGGCGCAGAGCCCGATGCTGGTTGCTTAAATATGGGGGAACCCCTGTCAATTTTTTCCCCATATTTCTGCAACCAGGATCGGCTCAAAGAGCCCGAGGCTGGTTATGCTTAGGAGGGGGGACCCCACGCAATTTTTTTTTAAATATTTGACAGTGTTTAATTTAAAAAAAAACAAAAAAAATGAACCCCAGCACGGATCACACAGATCCGGCCGAGATTAATTGTAAAAAAAGTCGGCAGTGTTTTGCTAATCACTGCCGTAAAAAAAAAAAAAAAACCACGAATGACATCGACATCGGAAGAAAAGAAAAACCCGAATACGACAGCTTAGTAAATCCATCGTAACAAATTCAAAAAGTTGCAGTTTTACACTTTCGATGTCATTCGTGATTGAACTTTGACCTGAAACGGGAAAACACGAATCTTAGTAAATTTACCCCTGAGTCTTTGATATGGTCTATGGTTAGCAGGATCGTGTCTCTGTCTAGTGTGTCAATATTTTCTGACAGTTTATCTGACCACGCAGCGGCAGCACTGCACATCCATGCTGACGCAATAGCTGGCCTAAGTATAATGCCTGAGTGTGTGTATACAGACTTCAGGATCGCCTCCTGCTTTCTATCAGCAGGTTCCTTGAGGGCGGCCGTATCCGGAGACGGTAGTGCCACCTTTTTAGACAAACGTGTGAGCGCTTTATCCACCCTAGGAGGTGTTTCCCAACGTGACCTATCCTCTGGCGGGAAAGGGAACGCCATTAGTACCTTCTTAGGAATTACCAATTTTTTATCAGGGAAAGCCCACGCTTCTTCACACACTTCATTTAATTCATCTGATGGGGGAAAAACTACGGGTAGTTTTTTCTCCCCAAACATAATACCCTTTTTAGTGGTACCTGTATTTATATCAGAAATGTGTAACACCTCTTTCATTGCCTCAATCATGCAGTGAATGGCCTTAGTGGGCATCAGGTTAGACTCATCGTCGTCGACACTGGTGTCAGTATCAGTGTCGACATCTGGGTCTGCGGTCTGAGGTAGCGGGCGTTTTAGAGCCCCTGATGACCTGTGAGACGCCTGGACAGGCACGAGCTGAGAAGTCGGCTGTCCCACATTTGGCATGTCGTCAAATTTCTTATGTAAGGAGTCTATACGTGCACTCATTTCTTTCCATAAGCTCATCCACTCAGGTGTCTGCCCCGCAGGGGGTGACATCCCTTCTAAAGGCATCTGCTCCGTCTCCACATCATTATCCTCATCAAACATGTCGACACAGCCGTACCGACACACCGCACACACACAGGGAATGCTCCAACAGAGGACAGGACCCACAAAAGCCCTTTGGGGGGACAGAGTGAGAGTATGCCAGCACACACCAGAGCGCTATATAATGCAGGGACTAACTGAGTTATGTCCCCTATAGCTGCTTTTTCTATATAAATGTATACTGCGCCTAAATTTAGTGCCCCCCCTCTCTTTTTTACCCTTTTCTGTAGTGTAGACTGCAGGAGAGAGCCAGGGAGCTTCCTTCCAGCGGAGCTGTGAGGGAAAAATGGCGCCAGTGTGCTGAAGGAGATAGCTCCGCCCCTTTTCCGCTGACTATTTTCCCGCTTTTTCCTATATTCTGGCAGGGGTATTTTCCACATATATAGCCTCTGGGGCTATATATTGTGGTATTTTTGCCAGCCAAGGTGTTATTATTGCTTCTCAGGGCGCCCCCCCCCCCCCAGCGCCCTGCACCCTCAGTGACCGGAGTGTGAAGTGTGTGTGAGGAGCAATGGCGCACAGCTGCAGTGCTGTGCGCTACCTTGGTGAAGACTGATGTCTTCTGCCGCCGATTTTCCGGACCTCTTCTTGCTTCTGGCTCTGTAAGGGGGACGGCGGCGCGGCTCCGGGACCGAACACCAAGGCTGGGCCTGCGGTCGATCCCTCTGGAGCTAATGGTGTCCAGTAGCCTAAGAAGCCCAAGCTGGCTGCAAGCAGGCAGGTTCGCTTCTTCTCCCCTTAGTCCCTCGCTGCAGTGAGCCTGTTGCCAGCACGTCTCACTGAAAATAAAAAACCTAATTTCTATACTTTCTTTCTAAAGGCTCAGGAGAGCCCCTAGTGTGCATCCAACCTCGGCCGGGCACAAAATCTAACTGAGGCTTGGAGGAGGGTCATAGTGGGAGGAGCCAGTGCACACCAGGTAGTCATAAATCTTTCTAGAGTGCCCAGCCTCCTTCGGAGCCCGCTATCCCCATGGTCCTTACGGAGTTCCCAGCATCCACTAGGACGTCAGAGAAATATAACAAACAACTTGCATTAGAATATATAAGTACATTTACACCGGAGTTCTATATATGGGTTCACTATGGTATGTCGGCGGTCGGGCTCCCGGCGACCGCCGGCATACGTAACTATGTTGTGATTTTTTTCAATACATCTAATTATTTCACAAGACCTCGAGTGCCGCTGCTGGTATTTTTTCTATTACATTCTATTTACTGAGGGCTCCGGGGCATCAGGTACATCAGTGGAGTGCCAGGCTGGTTGCACAATATATATATATATATATATATATATATATATATACACAAACAAATCTAGAAAACCACAGCACTCGCCACCCCAGAAGCGGGGTGCAATATCTGCACTCACCACTCATAGGGTGGGGTGCATGCAGCCCATGGCCACCAACCCAAATATATACAAACAGAAAGTTCAGCACTCACCATAGCAAGCTCACTTATCCTCACAACATCAATAAATAAATGATGGGGGTTTAGTTAGTGAATTGGCCAATGCACGGAAGCCTGCATACCGCTCGCCAAGGTACCCCACCTTCATGCAAGTCCTACACTATCACAAAGTCTCAAAAATTAAAACCTGGCAACTGTATCACACATAATATACTGCACACATGCCCACTAGGTTTAATGTGTATCTGCCATGCATCTTATGGCTTTTTTTTTTTTTTCGATCATAAAATTTTTTATTATGAGAAATAAACAAAGTGAACAACATTCGGTAATAAAGCGAACAATGATACAATAAATGTGTCATGGGTCAAATTTCACAAAACTCGTCATGGAGAATGTTATGACAATAGAGATTCATGAGTGATCAGGGGAGAAAAAACACAGTAAAAAAAAAAAGTGTGACTCCCCTAGGTGTAATCGTCGTATTAGAAGGTCTAATCAGATTGAGTAAGGGAGGTGGGTGGGGAAATATCGGGAAGGAAGGAGAGATGGAAAGCAGGAAGAGATCTCCGACGAGCCAGGGGCCCAGGTAATAGGGAACAGGGAAAAGGAAAGAGAGAGAAAGGTATGAGAGAGAGAAGAGAGAGAAAAGGAAAGGAAAAGAAGAAAAATAGAGGGGAAAAAAATGGGGAATTTGTGGGGGGGGGGGGGGGGGGGGACGGAACATCAATCGCGCCCAATTTGAGTTACAATCTAGTTAAGTCCTGGAAGGGGTGAATTTTTATATCTGTACCAAGGAAGCCAAGTGGAATGGAATAATTGGACTGTGTTGTGTTGGAGACTGGTAATGTATTCCATTTGTGCGATGAACCGAATCCTATTTGTTAGTGCCTGACGGTTGGGGGCGTCTGGTGCTTTCCAGTTACGCACTATTTGGTATTTAGCCGCACAGGAGATATGGAGGATCAGTTTATTTGAGTCTCTGGGTACTTGGTCCATGAGGGCACAGAGGAGTAGGTTGTTAGGTGAGAGAGGCTGCGGCAAATCTAGCAGCTGGGCAAGCAGGGCACGGACCATGGTCCAGTAACATGAGATCACTGGGCAAGACCACCACGTGTGAAAAAACATGCCCACCTGACCACAGTTTCTCCAGCAAAGGTTTGAAGTGCTAGGAAACATTCTATGTAGGCGGTCTGGAACCAAATACCATCTTGTATAGATTTTAAACGAGTTCTCACGGATGGCCACGCTGATGGAGCACTTTGAGACCGCGGCCCGGATAGTTTCCCACTCCTCGACCTCGAATTGTCGCCCCAAGTCCGTTTCCCAGGCCTGTTCGTGAGGTTCTAGGGCGGGGGTTTCCGGGGATAAGATGGTTTTGTAAAGAAGAGAGATGACGCCTCTGTCAGTAGGGTTATGCAGGCAAAGCCTTTCAAAAGAGGAAGGGAATGGAAGTGGGAATGGAAGGTGTAGAGATGAAATGTAGTGCCGTATTTGTAGGTATTGGTAGTGCAGGGAGTTGGGCAGGCCATATGTAGTCTGTAGGTCAGAGAAAGATCTGATGGCGTGAGTTCCTGTAAAGTGGTGGATTCTAGTGACACCAGCAGAGATCCAAAGACGGGCCATTGCTGAGGATAAGCCTGGGGGAAATGCCAAATTGTTCCAGATAGGGGTTAGGGGGGAGGGGTAAATGGGCAATTTACATTTTTTGCTCAGGAGCTCCCAGTTTCCGAGTGTGACCGCTACAGTGGGTGTAGGGAGGCTAAATTGAGGATAGCTTTTGCGGTGAACCCAAGGTAGATAGGAGACCGAAGGGATGCCAATTAAGTCGCTCTCTAAGTCGACCCATCGTTTAGCGCCCTTCGGAGCGTGCCAAGCAACCAATTGGCTCAGTTTAGTCGCAGCAAAATAACGCTGAAGGATGGGAAGGCCTAGGCCACCCAGCTGAGAATGTTTGGCCAGGGTTTCTCGGCGGAGTCGAGGTTTTGTATGGTTCCAAATAAAGTCACCTAACGAGGACTGGAGAGAGCGGAGGGTATGCGAGGGGATCTGAGTTGGGAGCGTTTGGAATAAGTACAGGAGTTTGGGGAGTACATTCATTTTTATGGCGTTAATACGTCCAATCCAAGAGAGATAATAAGAGTCCCATTGGCGGATGTCCTTGAGAATTGAATTTATGAGTGGGGGGTAGTTAGCTCGGTAGAGAGAGTTGTAGGATTTGGTTATGAAGACTCCTAGGTATTTAAGTGAATGTTTACGCCATGAGAATTCGAAGTTTGTTTGTAACAGAGTCTTGGTGCGCTTGGGGATGTGTAAGGAAAGGGCCTCGGATTTTGATTGGTTGATTTTATATCCCGAGAGGTTGCCGTATATAGACAGCTCTCGAAATAGATTGGGAAGAGAGATGGTCGGGTTCGTTAATGTGAGGAGTATGTCGTCTGCGAATAGGGAGACAGTATAGTGAGTGCGGTTGACAGTGATCCCAGAAATATCTGTGTTGGCTCTGATACGGCACGCGAGAGGTTCGATTATCAGTGCGAAAATGAGGGGGGATAGCGGGCAACCTTGTCTAGTTCCGTTAGAGATCGTAATAGGATCCGATAGTAGACCATTTGAGTGTACTGAAGCCGAGGGGTTGTGGTATAGAGCTTGTATAGCCTGAAGGAATTTACCGCGAAAGCCAAAGTGTTGCAGGGTTTGCAGCATGAAGGGCCAGGAAACCCTATCGAAGGCCTTCTCCGCGTCCAGAGCAAGCGCCAGGGATGGGATCTTGTGGAGGTTAATATAGTGAATAATGTCAATCGTGCGTCTAGTGTTGTCAAGCGCTTGTCTGGACGGGACAAAGCCCACCTGGTCAGGGTGAATCAGGGAGGGGAGAATAGGGTTGAGCCTGTTAGCCAAGACTTTGGCAAAAATTTTGAGGTCTGTGTTCAGTAGCGAAATGGGCCGGTAGTTAGTAATTAGTTGGGGATCTTTATTTGGTTTCGGAATTACAGTGATAGTAGCCTTGGTGGTTTGAGAGTGGAAGGGGGAGCCCTCCAGTATTAGGTTAAATACCTTTGTGAGATGGGAAAGTAATGAAGACTGAAAGGTTTTGTAGTATGACATAGGAAAGCCGTCTGGGCCAGGAGCTTTAGACGGTTTCTGGAATTTAATAGCGAAAGCAATTTCTTCCTCAGAGATAGGCCTGTCCAAGCCTGAAGAGGTCTCTGGATCTAAATGGGGCAGGTCGCACGATGTCAGGTAGTCAGAAGCTGGCGGGTAGGTCTGGTTGGGAGTGGGCGGTCTATCTGGGAGATTGTAAAGTCGCTCATAATAAGCTTTAAAAAGGGAGTTGATAGTGGAAGGGTTATATTGGAGTGAGTCACTGTCATCCTTGATCGCCGAAATGGCAGATTGCGCTTTCCGAGCCCTCAGTCTGCTGGCCAGTAAAGTGTCAGCTTTGTTGCTCTTTTCGTAGTATATTTGTTTCAGCCAGCGGAGTGAGTGCTCAGTTTTTTCGGCCAACAAAGCGTTTAGGGCCGCTCTGGCAGTGGTAAGTTGTGCATAGAGAGGGCGGGAGGGCCGCTGTTTGTGTTGGGTTTCCAGATTGTGGACCTCTTCTGTGAGGGAGGCCAATTTTTGTTTATGTTCCTTGTTCCTGTGTGAGGCGTAACTAATGATGTGACCTCTGATGACGGCCTTGTGTGCCTCCCATATCAATGGGGTGCAAGAGGAGTCAGTGATGTTTAAAGTAAAATAGTCTACAAGGGCAAGTTTGATTTTTTCCTGGAATTGAGGAATTTTCAGCAGCATCTCATTTAAACGCCAGGCAGGTTGGGATGTCGGGGTGTCAAGGAAGTCAAAGGTGGCAGTGACGATGGAGTGATCTGACCACGGGTTGGTGATGATGGATGAGTCGGATATGTGTTTGGAGGCCTGGGTACTGCAAAAAAAGAGATCGATACGGGAGTAAGATTGGTGTGGAAACGAGAAGAAGGTGTAATCCTTGGATGTGGGGTTGAGGGCCCGCCAAACGTCAATAAGACCGGATTCCCGCGTGTTTTTATTTAGAGCTCGGGATGAGGAGTCACGGTGTAGGCGTGACTGGGGAGAGGATTTATCTAATTGAGTATCCGGGGCAGTATTAAAATCTCCACCTAATATTAAATAGCCTTTTCTGATTTTGGACAGTGTGGAGAAGAAGGAGTTGAGGAAGGACGCTTGTCCAGAGTTAGGGGCGTAGACAGTGGCTATTGTGCATTCTAAGTGTCCAAGCCTACCCGTTAAAATGATGAACCGCCCGTCTTTATCCGTATGTGAGGAATCCAACACAAACGGAATTTTAGAGTTTACCAAAATGGCCACCCCATTGTGTTTGGATTGGCTCGAGGAGTAAAAAGCCATCGGGTATCGTTTGGAGGTGAGGGCCGGGTGTGACTGGGATTTGAAGTGAGTCTCCTGGATAAATACTAGGCCCGCCTTAAGGGTGCGAAGGGATCGAAATAAGGAGGAGCGTTTCTGGGGGGTATTGAGGCCCTTGACGTTCAAAGACGCTATCAACAGGGGCATTGTAAGTTGTGATTAAGAGGAGGGGAAAAAAGAGAGGGAGAGGAGAAGAAGGAGAGAAAAAAGAAGGAGGGGGGAGAAAGAGAGAATGAGGGGGAGGAAAAAAAATATTTGGGGGGGGGGGGGGGGAGGAGAGAGCTAGTGGAGGGTCCCGGCCCGTCGGAAGAAAAAGGGGAGTTAGCGGTAATGAACCAGGAGAGGGCAAGAGAAGAAAAAAAAAAAGGGGGGGGGGGGGGTCCGTGCTAAGGTACCTCACGACCAGCGAGGAGGAACCAGCACAGAGATTAGGACCAACTGGTCCAGGGTGGGGAAGCACCAGGTGATAACCGTACTCCCTACGAGGAGGTAGGGTGGGGGGAGTGTGTTTACAAATTGGAGTTCGGCAATATGAACTCGTGGGTTATATAGAGTGGATGAGGGATCATGCGCCCTCCAGTGGTGGAATATTCAGAGAATGAGCTAACATTGGCCTTAGGGAAAAAAGCATTAAAGAGAAGTAACGTGAAATAAATGTATAAGCAGTAAATAACATAACAGTAACATTGATTAAGTATAAACAGAGCAAACAAGGTAGGGTCGTGAACATCAACCAGTACCCTATGTGCTCCAACATATTATCTCAAAGGTCGGTTCACACCCTATGGAGGTGTTCCGAGTCATAAGCCCAAATGTGTCCAGTATGACCGAGGCGTTGACTTAAAAGCAGTGAGTATGATAGCAAGATGGAGGGGTCTCGTAACACATTCTTAACTATACCGTTGCATTAAGCATTGTGGAAGAACTAGGTGGTTGCTATATAAAACCCCTCCCCCCACATAATAGTAACCATTATATATTATATGCAATAAGCGTCAACTTGTCAAGTGGATCTAAAAAAAAAAAAAAAAAAAAAAGGTGGGCCAAGGTGCTTCTATCAAGCAAAAAGTTTAGGTAGCATTTGAAGTGAGGGTAGTTAGGTCGCCTGGTAGGTAGGGGGTGCCACCTGTGCTGAGTCGGAGTCCTCTAGGTTTGACAGAAAGTCTCTACCCTCTCTCGGGTCTCTGACGATGAGTGTTTTTCCATTGAAGTCGATCAGCAGCTTGAAGGGGAACCCCCAGCGATATCGAATTCCGCGCGTGCGAAGCGCGGAGGTCAGATCCTTAAGCTCTCTCCTTTTGAGTAGCGTGGAGGGAGCCAAGTCCTGAAAGAATTGCAACCTAGCGTTTTTGAATAGGATGTATGGCTTGCTCCGGGTGGGATTAAGAACCAGTTCTTTATCTTTAAAGTTGAGAAAGCGCAAGATTACATCTCTGGGGGGATCACCATCACGTGGCTTGGGCCGGAGAGCTCTATGGGCCCTTTCCAGTGGCAGTTCACGGGAGCCTAGGGTCGGCACTACGGTGGAGAATAGTTTGTGTAGGTATGCTTCGAGACTCGCGGGGAGGACGGATTCCGGGACATTCCGTATGCGGAGATTGTTTCTTCTCTCGCGATTCTCCAGGTACTCGTTCTTATCGCGTAGTTCCGAGATGTCCCGGATAAGATGGTCGATGTCTCTAATGGTCTCACTCTGCTCTTTGTGAAGGGTGTCCTGACGAGTTTCAAGTTTGGAGGTCCTAGAGGATAGAGACGTAATATCCGACTTGATGGTGGCAACCACGTTGTCTAGTTTGGACTCCAGTGATTCCTTGAAATCCATGATGAGCGATTTCAGAGCGAGGATGTCCTCCTTGGTTGATAGAGCGGGGGATGGAGACGAGTCTTCCTTGTCGGACACTGAGTGGCTAGGGGAGGAGGGTCCAGAGAGCGAGGGCGGTTTGTCGTTTTTGTCAGCCCTGGTGAAGTGCTGGGTTATATCTGTCCCCGCCCACTTTCTAATGGAGGCGGCGGATTTAGACATGGTAGCAGTCTGGTAGATTGAGTCGGGATGGGTTAGATAAAGTGTCGGAGCGGCTCGTGGAGATGTGCAAGCGATAAGGCCTGGGGGCGAACCACTGGAGGGCTAGATTATGGTATGTTCAGTGGGGCATGAGGCCCGTCGGCAGTAGTGTAGAAGAAGAAACCCAGGGGGTAGAATGATGCCCTGCGGGTTGTGGCTGAAGGTAGATTAGCAGTGGATGGGGAGGAGGTACGGCCTCCTTGTGTTGGTGCGGCCTCCTAGTGAAAGGGAGGGCTCGTTATAGATGGGTCGTGGCAATAGCTATATGCTGGGGCTGTAGCTGTAAGATAAGGAAGCTACCTGCAAGGTTAGTAGGTCTTCAGCCAGCTGCGTGATGTTCACTACTGGATCGCAATGCTCCAGAGGGCAGCTCGTAGCAGCAGGGGGGAAATGGCCACCGGGACCCGTGTCGCATCAGAGAGGTGAGATGCGGCACCCCTGTTCAGGTCCCCCTGTAGGGTTATCAGTCGTGGGCTGAGCGGGGCCGTCCGCTGGCAGCATCCAGTCCCAGGGGGATATCGGGGTAGATGGTGCAGGGTCAGGTGTCGTTGCCACTGCGCGCCCGGAAGATCGGGGGACCCGGCGGGGGCTGGAAGTGGGGTGCTGCTGTTGTTGCAAGAGTGTTAATGATGATCCCCTGGCTGAAAATCCCGGTCGCAGGTACCTCTGATCCTCTGCGTGGTGGCGTTAGCGGGCTCCAAGTCTCCGCTGGCGGCCCCACGGGTCCGCAGGCAGAGGGAGGTGATGAACAGGGCAGGAGGACAGAGGGGAGAGTTCCTCACCGCACCATCGACGAGTTGTGGTAGTGACAGTGCGGCTCCCGTCTCCTTCTGTCACTGGTTCCCTCAGCAGCGGTGGCAAGATGGCCGCCGGCCGGGATGAAGTGCTGGAGGTGCAGGCTTCAGGTCCGTCTCCAGGGTCGCCGGTGCAAGGTAGCCATCCCCGGGTCACCCAGGGCCCGCCACGGGCGGATGGCACCGCCGGATCGTGTAGGAGGGAGCAGGGCGCGCTCGTCCGCGGCCAGCACGAGCGCCCGGAGGTCCGGCGGGCCGACGCCAAACTCGATGTCCCCGGCTTTGAGCTGGTGAGTGGGCCTCCGCTCGCGGGAGCGTCCGCAGCAGCCCCCAGTTCAGTTTGGCTGCAGTGTGCGGTAGGGGAAGGAGTGAGGAGGGGGGTGAGGGTGCAGGGCAGTATAAATGCTCCCCAGGAGGGTATTTTAGGGTATTTGAGGGTGGATGATTGCAGGAGCTGATGGAAGCTGCATCCACTCTCCTCTAGCGCCAAGCCACGCCCCGCATCTTATGGCTTTTAAAGGTACACTAGTCACCTGACACTGGCTGATAAATTACTAAGGAGCATCTGACACAGGTTTAGAACAAGTGAGATTACACAGGGGTGCATGAAAAGGCCTGTGACCACGGTTAATAAGAGTTAACCAAAGATTAACCCCGTAATATACAAACAAATCTAGAAAACCACAGCACTCGCCACCCCAGAAGCGGGGCGCAATATCTGCACTCACCACTCATAGGGTGGGGTGCATGCAGCCCATGGCCACCAACCAAAATATATACAAACAGAAAGTTCAGCACTCACCATAGCAAGCTCACTTATCCTCACAACATCAAGTGAGCTTGCTATGGTGAGTGCTGAACTTTCTGTTTGTATATATATATATATATATATATATATATATATAGAAAACAACTATTACCTGACATTCCTACATCCTCCGTGTGATCTCCATCGTTATTGTCCAGTCCTGAAGGTACAGAGCACATAGCAGAGCCGAAACATCCGGGATGACACAGCGGCAAGAGACAAGCAAGGGAGGGCTGGACTTGTGGAGCGCGGTGTCAGTGTTGTGATTGACACAAGTACCAACAGGACTGGACCAAGTGGACAGTAACCACGGGGGGGGATGCTGGTGTGGACAGACGGTTAATTTTTTGTTTTGTTTTGTTATTGGCAGACTGTTTAAAAATTATAAAATAGGTGTCAGGGGCAGATTGGGAGGAGACACCAGCCCTGATTGGGAGGAAACAGCTCTGATAGAAATGCCTATGCAAGGATGGGCTCCTATAATGGGTGTACACACTGCACCCATATATTATACTTACCCCTCTGGAGTCCCAAGGCGGCGGCCCTCCAGTGCGGGCATAAATCACTTGCAAAAATAGGATTTTGGTACTTACCAGGTAAATCCTTTTCTTTGAATCCATAGGGGGCACTGGAGTACTCTTGGGATATGGACGGTGTTAGCAAGGATAGGCACTGAATATTTAAATTTAGTAATTCTCTTCCCCTCCATACTCCCAGAATACCTCAGTGTTTTTTCCTGAGGCGAACAGGAGCGATAGAGAGGATGAACAATGGAGAATTACATATAACATTATAACATAACGGACAACAATAAAGTTGACACATAACGTAACTGACAACTAAACAGTTGACACCATAACCGATAGAACTTGAAAATTTGAACAAATCGGTGAGAATGTGTTACCATAAGATCCACTGAACTTACCACAAACCAGGTAAAACTGCTCTGGGTGGGCGTCCAGTGCCACCTATGGATTCAAAGAAAAGGATTTACCTGGTCACTGGTGTACTCTTGGGACGTACCAAAGCTTCCCCCGTGGGCGGGAGAGCTGTTTGGCACCTGTAACACTAGGCGGCCAAAGCTAGATGCTGATGCCGCAAACGTATCAAACTTGTAAAAGCGCACAAATGTGTGCACTGATGACCATGTAGCTGCACGGCAAAGCTGCGTCGTAGAAGCCCCACGACCAGCTGCCTATGAACTTCCCACAGAACGTGTGGAATGAGCTGTTACTGATGTAGGCGGCTGTAACCTAGCATGAAGGTAAGCCTGACGTATGGTCAGTTTAATCCATCTGGATAAGGTCTGCTTAGAAGCTGGCCAACCCATCTTGGCAGCATCACAGAGAACAAACAACGTATCCCTCTTACGAACTGTAGACGTTCGGGATACATAAAAGCGTAATGCGCGTACCACATCCAAAGTTCCAGAATCTCCTGTTAACACCTGAACTACTATTGGTTGATTGATGTGAAAAGATGACACTACCTTTGGCAAGAAAGCGGGATTCGTCCGAAGTTCCGCTCTGTCATCATGAAACACCAAATACGGTGGCTTGCATGACAAGGCACCCAAATCTAAAACACGCCTTGCCGAAGCTAAGGCTAGGAGAAAATTTTTTTCCAAGTGAGAAACTTAATATCCACTTGTTGTAAGGGTTCAAAATATGAAGACTGTAAAAAATCTAAAACCAGATTCAAGTCCCATGGCGCTGTAGGTGGAATGAATGGAGGCTGTACTCTGAGGACACCTTGCAAAAAGGTGTGTACAGACGGCAATAGAGCCAAAAGTCTTTGAAAGTAAATTGACAAGGCAGAGACCTGCACCTTTAGTGTAGATAAACGCAGTCCTCCATCTAACCCCGTCTGTACAAATAACAAAAGACGGGATAACTTGAAAGATGATGTCGGAAACTTCCGATCTTCACACCAACCTATATAGGCACGCCAAATTCTGTAATAATGAGCTGCCGTAACTGGCTTCCTAGCACGTAACATGGTTGGTATAACCGATTCTGGAATGCCCTCTCTTCCTAAGAGGGCGGTCTCAACAGCCACCCCGTCAAACGCAGCCGCGCTAAATCGGGGTCAAGAAACGGACCCTATTGTAACAGGTCCGGACGTAGCGGGAGCGGCCAAGGATTGTCTGCGAGTAGTCCGCGGAGAACCGAGAACCATGCTCTCCGAGACCAATGAGGCGCCACTAGTATGACTGTGGCGGACTCTCGTTTGATCCGTTTTAGCAACAGAGGGAGCAGCGGAAACGGTGGAAACAGATACACGAGGCTGTACGGCCACGCGATTGTGAGAGCATCCACCGCCACTGCCTTTGGATCTCGCGTTCTGGACACATACTGGGGCGTGTGGTGATTCTGGCGAGATGCCCCACCTCTGGACCAACATGTGAAACACTTCTGGATTTAATGCCCATTCTCCTGGATGAAAATCCCGACGGGTGAGATTATCCGCCTCCCAGTTGTCCACTCCCGGAATGAACACTGCCGACAATATCACTTGGTGATGCTCGGCCCAAATGAGGATTCGAGCTACGTCCCGCATGGCCATGCGGCTTCTCGTATGTCCTTGTTTGTTAATGTACGCGACCGCCGTCGCGTTGTCTGACTGCACCTGGACAGTCTAAGACCGGAGCATGTGCACTGCTTGTCGTAGCGCATTGTAAATTACCTGGAGTTCCAGGACATTTAGAGACAGCAATCTTTCGTGATCTGCCCAGAGACCCTGGAGCTGACAATTTTGAACCACAGCTCCCCAACCTCTGAGACTCGCGTCCGTCGTTAGAATTATCCAATTCCAGACGCCGAACCGTTTCCCTGCGGTTAGCGTGTGTACTTTGAGCCACCAGAGTAGAGATACTCTGGCCCGTGGAGACAACCTCACCATCTGGTGAATCTGCAGATGCGAGCCCGACCACTGTGCGAGCACATCCAGTTGAAAAGGACGTGAGTGAAATTTTCCGAACTGAAGCGCTTCGAAAGCCGCCACCAATTTTCCTAACAGTCGAATGCACAAATGTACCGAGACTGTGCGTGGCTTGAGCACTAATTGTACCAGATGACGAATACTCTGTACTTTCTGTTCTGGTAGGTAAATTATTTGATCTATCGTATCGAGAATCATTCCTAGGAATTGAATGTGATTTCTTGAAGTTGACAATCCAACCGTGCTGAACTAGCACATTGTACGTTAGCAACGCATGTTGGAGGAACATCTGTTGAGACGGAACTTTGATGAGTAGATCGTCCAAGTACGAAACTATTATCACTCCCAGGGATCTGAGATGAGCTATCATCACAGACATCACTTTGGTGAATACCCGAGGCGCTGACGAGAGGCCAAACGGTAGAGCCTGAAACTGGGAATGGTTTTGCCATACCGCAAAACGCAAGAACCTCTGATGAAGTGGCCAAATTGTAATGTGTAAGTACGCATTCTTGAGATCCAGCGCAATCATGAATTCCTGTAGCTCTAAACCTGCAAATACTGACCGCAGGGATTCCATCTTGAATCTGTAGTAAGTGACGTACTGATTGAGACCCTTTAAGTTCAATATTGGTCTGACCGAGCCATCCGGCTTTGGTCCTACAAAAAGACTGGAACAATAACCCTGACCTTGTTGGTGAAAGGGACCGGAATCAGAACTGCTGAATCCAGCATGTCACAACTGAGGGCCTGAGCTGACGGGAGGCAGCCTCAGTTGTAGGGGCTGAGATGTAACGGAACCTGGGAGGTTGTATCAGACCCCTAGACATGTAAGTAACATGTAGAATAACTGCCCGAAGGCGTGACCACGACAACCAGGATAAAAGTCAATGATGTTTATTATGACAAACTCCGTAACACAGCAGCAGTAAAAGGAAACATAAAAGTCAACAGAGGATAAATACAATTCCTGGGTACTACAGGGTGGCAAGGGCCACAGGCACTGGTAGAGTGAGACAGTTCTTATAATCTTCTAGTTGGAAAGTCCTTACCAGGCCTGACTGTAGCAATGGAGAGAACCCAGGATCATACCAGCTGATGTTCCAGGAAAGGCTGGGCTGCTGAAGGTAAAACGGCTGCTGTGGATACTGGCTGGAACCAGACTGTTGTTGGTACGGAGTGGATACTGGCTGGAACCAGTTAAATAATAAACGAACTTGAGAGCGATGAAATAATAATGAAGTTTGGAGTTTGAGAGCGGTGAAATAATAATACCGGTGGAGAGTGGTAAACTGCAGAAAAGGACACCGGCCCTTTAAGAGAAGCTATACACTGCTGGAAGCTGGGCTGGAAGCAGGTGATTGTTTGAGAGCGGTGAAATAATAATACCGGTGGAGAGTGGTAAACTGCAGAAAGGACACCGGCCCTTTAAGAGAAGCTGTACACTGCTGGAAGCTGGGCTGGGAGCAGGTGATTGTTGTAGCTGGAAACAGGTGAGTCCAGAATGGATCGGAGAGTCAGGCTACACCGCAGATGGAATGCTGGTGCGGGTCTCTATAGCAGAAGTCTGGAGACAGGAGCTGGAACCTGGAAGACAACCACAGGAGAGAGACAAACTGGAACTAGGTTAGACAACCAAAGCACTGACGCCTTCCTTGCTCAGGCACAGCATACTTATACCTGCAGCAAGGAAGGGGTTGGCTAGGCAATTATGCAAATCAACAATACAGACAGCAGATTGGTGGAAATAATCAGATGACAAAATCCAAGATGGCTGCGCCCATGCAGACACTTGGAGGGAAGTTTGGTTTGTAATCCATGTGAGAATTGAAACAGTAATGGCGACGCCGGCCACAGGAGACAGGAGACGCCAGACTGACAAGCGCACATTTAACCACGCGGGCACAGCGGAGGCCGCGGCTGATGAAATCACCACTCTGACATTCTGCATGTGGAAACTCAGGAACAGCGGGATCCGGTCCTGGAACAGCGAGCCAGCCTTAGGAGGCATCTGAAGGGTAAGTAATGGCGTCCAGATACCCGGATCGTGACAGCACCCCCCCCCCCTTTAGGAGTGGCCCCAGGACACTTCTTAGGCTTTAAAGGAAACTTTGCGTGGAAATTTCGGACCAAGGCAGGAGCATGGACGTCTGAGGCATTGGTCCAAGAGCGTTCTTCAGGACCATAGCCCTTCCAGTCAATGAGGTATTGTAACTGACCGTAACGGAAACGTGAGTCCAAAATCTTGGCCACCTCGTACTCGACTCCCCGTTGAGTCTGAACTTTGGGAGCTGGAGGAAGTGCGGAATGAAACCGATTCAGGATCAGCGGTTTCAACAAAGAAACATGAAATGTCCTGGGTATTTTCAAGAAGGATGGTGACTGTAACCTGTAGGCAACAGGATTGATGACTTGTTCAATCTTGAAGGGTCCGATGTAGCGAGGTGCAAATTTCATGCTGGGAACTCTCAACCTCAAATTCTTCGTGGACAGCCACACACGATCACCCACCTTGAGAGCAGGAACCGCTCTACGCTTCCTATCGGCAAACTTCTTATACCTGAATGAGGCTTTAAGTAGGGCTGCGCGGACGTTCCTCCAGTTATTTGAAAACTGACGCAAGGTGACATCCACTGCTGGAACAGAAGTTGCGGGAAGCGGTTGGAATTCTGGGACTTTAGGGTGGAATCCATAATTAATGAAGAATGGTGTAGAAGAAGATGAGGAATGGTATTGATTGTTGTGGCTGAACTCGGCCCAAGGAAGGAGTTGAACCCAGTCATCTTGAGAGGAAGACACATATATACGGAGGAAGGCCTCCAAGTCCTGATTCACCCTCTCGGTTTGACCATTGGTCTGAGGATGGTAAGCCGTGGAAAACTTTAACTTGACTTGGAGGGCTTGACACAAACTTCGCCAAAATTTGGCTACAAATTGTACTCCACGATCCGAGATGATCTCTTCAGGAAGACCGTGAAGTCGGAAGATCTCTTGTATAAACACTTGAGCCAACTTGGAAGCTGACGGAAGACCGGTGAGAGGGATGAAATGTGCCATCTTGGTGAACCGGTCAACTACCACCCAGATGGTATTAAACTTGTTGCAGATAGGTAGATCGGAAACAAAGTCCATCGACAAATGGGTCCAAGGTCGACGGGGAACAGATAATGGAACCAGTTGCCCCGCAGGCGACTGGCGGGAGACTTTGTGTTGGGCACACTTTGGGCAGGAGGCAATAAATTCCATAACGTCCTTCTTCAGAGTTGGCCACCAGTAGGACCTAGAAATAAATTCAAGGGTTTTCTGAATGCCTGTATGTCCAGCAAAACGGGAAGCATGGGCCCAATGCATGAGCTTCTTCCTTAGAACTGGCTTAACAAAACTTTTCCCTGGTGGAGGCGTAGAGTCCATCCCTACCGTGGAGAATGCCAACGGATTAATAATAGGATGCTTGTCTGCAGACTCGGACTCATTTTCTTGCTCCCATGAGCGGGAAAGGGCATCGGCCTTACGATTCTGAGAACCCGGACAGAACTGGAGTTTAAAGTCAAACCTAGAGAAGAAAAGTGCCCATCTGGCCTGACGAGGATTCAGACATTGTGCGCCTTTGAGATATAAAAGATTTTTGTGGTCGGTAAGTATGGTGATTGAGTGGGAAGCTCCCTCCAACAGGTATCTCCACTCCTCCAGAGCGAGCTTGATGGCTAGCAACTCCTGATCGCCAATGGCATAGTTGCGCTCAGCTGGGGAGAACTTCCGGGAGAAGAAACTGCAAGGATGTAGATGTCCATCTTTGGCCCTCTGGGATAACACTGCTCCTACTCCAACGGAGGAGGCATCTACCTCTAAGATAAAAGGAGAGTCGGTGTCGGGCTGTTTCAGAACTGGTGCAGAGATGAACCGTTGCTTCAGAAGGTGAAAGGCCTGTGTAGCTTCCTCGGACCACTTGGACGGATTAGCACCTTTCTTGGTTAATGCAGTGATAGGCGCCACGATGGTGGAAAAGTCTCGTATAAATTTTCTATAATAATTGGCGAACCCTAAGAACCTCTGGACCCCTTTGAGGCTTAAGGGTATAGGCCAATTCTGGATTGCTTGGAGTTTCTCAGGATCCATCTCTAGTCCGGAACCGGACACAATGTAACCTAGAAACGGAATGGTTTTAACTTCAAACACACACTTCTCCAATTTACAATAGAGGTGATTGACACGGAGACGGGAAAGAACCTCTTTTACCCAGAAACGATGATCTTCGAGATTATTAGCAAAGATGAGGATGTCGTCTAGATAAACCACGACATGGCGGTACAAGATGTCCCTGAAAATCTCATTCACGAAGTGCTGGAAGACTGCTGGAGCGTTGCTCAATCCGAAGGGCATGACGAGGTACTCATAATGTCCGTCACGGGTGTTAAAGGCGGTCTTCCACTCGTCACCCTCACGGATTCGGATGAGATTGTAGGCACCCCTCAAGTCCAGCTTTGTGAAAATAGTTGCACCACTAACTCTATCAAAGAGCTCGGTAATCAGGGGTAAAGGGTATCGGTTCTTGACGGTAATGTCGTTCAGACCTCTGTAGTCGATGCACGGACGCAGACCACCGTCTTTCTTCTTAACGAAGAAGAAGCCTGCGCCGGCTGGAGAAGAAGATGGTCGGATGAAACCCTTCGCCAGGTTCTCTTTGATGTACTCTTCCATGGAGTGTGTCTCAGGCAGAGACAACGGATAAGTTCGGCCTCGCGGTGGAACCTTCCCTGGAATGAGGTCGATTGGGCAGTCCCATTCTCTATGAGGAGGAAGGATATCAGCAGAGGCTTTACTGAACACGTCCGTGAAGTATTGATATGGAGGAGGCGGAACATCAGATGACCTGGGGAAGGAAGAACAAACAGGAAGAACTTTGGCTAAACAAGTCTCAGCACAGGAGGGACCCCATACCAGTATTTGCGTAGTTGTCCAGTCAATTGATGGGTTGTGGAGACGGAGCCATGGAAGGCCTAAAACCACTGGATGTGTGGCTCTTGGAATCACTAAAAAAGAAATATACTCAGAATGAAGAACTCCCACTCTCAGACGAACTGGAAGAGTCCTTAAGGAAATGACTGCGTCAAAAATCTTGCTGCCATCCACGGCAGTCAAAGAGATGGACGAGGACAGTCTCTCGGTGGGTAGGGACCACCGTTTAACATAAGCTTCGGTTATGAAATTCCCAGCTGCTCCGGAATCAAGGAGGGCAATGACGTTCCTGTAACGTTGAGCAATTTGGAGCGACACTGGGAGGTTACAGTCATGAGGAGATGGAGAGGAGATCATTACTCCTAGCCGGCCCTCTCCTTGGCGAGCTAGGATCTGGAGTTTCCCGGACGTTTGGGACAGGCATTGATAGTGTGCGACGGAGCTGCACAGTAGAGACAGAGAGACTCAGAGAGACATCTTCGGCGCTCAGCGGGAGATAGACGGGAACGACTAATTTGCATAGGCTCATCCTTGGATGGAGATGGTTGACGAGGAGGAGGAGCAGAAGATTTAGGAGTAGATGATCTTCCTCGCTCGGTTGCTCTCTCTCTGAAACGTAGATCAACCTTCGTGCAAAGAGAAATTAGCTCATCCAACTTAGAGGGCAAGTCTCTGGTAGCTAACTCATCCTTGATGCGTTCTGATAAGCCATGCCAGAATGCAGCATACAGGGCCTCGTCGTTCCATGCCAGTTCGGATGCCAGGATTTTAAACTGTATAAGATACTGTCCCACAGTACGTGTTCCCTGGCGTAAACGGAGAATCTCAGATGAAGCAGATGTTATCCGGCCTGGCTCGTCGAAGATGCGCCTGAATGTAGCTACAAAATCAGTATAGGAGGATAGCAGGGGATCAGACTTCTCCCATAAAGGTGATGCCCAGTCAAGGGCTGAGCGACTGAGAAGGGAGATGATATAGGCAATTTTGGTACGGTCACTGAAGAAATTGCCAGGTAGAAGCTCAAAGTGGATTTCACATTGATTGAGAAATCCCCTGCAGAACCTTGGAGATCCATCAAATTTTGCTGGCGTTGGAAGATGAAGATGTGGACTGAAAATGGGTAAGGTGGGTGGGGTTACAGCTGGTGTTACTGTAGTGGACGCACCGGACGTGCCAGGTCCACGGAGGGTCGTTTGAATCCCATCCAGCCGTGTAGAGAGATCCTGGAGACAGCGGATGATGTGGCCCTGTGCAGCCTCCTGATGTTCAAGTCGGGCTGCCAGTTCTTGCATCGGCCTGGCCGCTTGATCCTGGTCTCCGGCTGGATTCATTAGGTCAGTGCTTACTGTCACAACTGAGGGCCTGAGCTGACGGGAGGCAGCCTCAGTTGTAGGGGCTGAGATGTAACGGAACCTGGGAGGTTGTATCAGACCCCTAGACATGTAAGTAACATGTAGAATAACTGCCCGAAGGCGTGACCACGACAACCAGGATAAAAGTCAATGATGTTTATTATGACAAACTCCGTAACACAGCAGCAGTAAAAGGAAACATAAAAGTCAACAGAGGATAAATACAATTCCTGGGTACTACAGGGTGGCAAGAACCACAGGCACTGGTAGAGTGAGACAGTTCTTATAATCTTCTAGTTGGAAAGTCCTTACCAGGCCTGACTGTAGCAATGGAGAGAACCCAGGATCGTACCAGCTGATGTTCCAGGAAAGGCTGGGCTGCTGAAGGTAAAACGGCTGCTGTGGATACTGGCTGGAACCAGACTGTTGTTGGTACGGAGTGGATACTGGCTGGAACCAGTTAAATAATAAACGAACTTGAGAGCGATGAAATAATAATGAAGTTTGGAGTTTGAGAGCGGTGAAATAATAATACCGGTGGAGAGTGGTAAACTGCAGAAAAGGACACCGGCCCTTTAAGAGAAGCTATACACTGCTGGAAGCTGGGCTGGAAGCAGGTGATTGTTTGAGAGCGGTGAAATAATAATACCGGTGGAGAGTGGTAAACTGCAGAAAGGACACCGGCCCTTTAAGAGAAGCTGTACACTGCTGGAAGCTGGGCTGGGAGCAGGTTATTGTTGTAGCTGGAAACAGGTGAGTCCAGAATGGATCGGAGAGTCAGGCTACACCGCAGATGGAATGCTGGTGCGGGTCTCTATAGCAGAAGTCTGGAGACAGGAGCTGGAACCTGGAAGACAACCACAGGAGAGAGACAAACTGGAACTAGGTTAGACAACCAAAGCACTGACGCCTTCCTTGCTCAGGCACAGCATACTTATACCTGCAGCAAGGAAGGGGTTGGCTAGGCAATTATGCAAATCAACAATACAGACAGCAGATTGGTGGAAATAATCAGATGACAAAATCCAAGATGGCTGCGCCCATGCAGACACTTGGAGGGAAGTTTGGTTTGTAATCCATGTGAGAATTGAAACAGTAATGGCGACGCCGGCCACAGGAGACAGGAGACACCAGACTGACAAGCGCACATTTAACCACGCGGGCACAGCGGAGGCCGCGGCTGATGAAATCACCACTCTGACATTCTGCATGTGGAAACTCAGGAACAGCGGGATCCGGTCCTGGAACGCTGAGCCAGCCTTAGGAGGCATCTGAAGGGTAAGTAATGGCGTCCAGATACCCGGATCGTGACACAGCAGAGACTGAATGGCAATTTGGAGAACCGCCTTCTTGTCTTCCAACACAGGCAGTCCTGTCTTGAAAAACCAGAGTGATGGGAGACAGTCGAACTCTATTTTGTAACCTTTTAACACTAAATTGCGGATCCACCCATCCGTGGATGTCTGGAACCACACCAAATGGAACGTATGAAGGCGTGCCCCCACAACTGGAGATCCAAGATGGACTGGAAGGCCATCATGCCACTGGCTTGTCGGTGACCTTAGCGTTTTGACGACGGGTGGTGGTTTGTTTAAAACCACGTCCTCTGCCTTGTCCACCAGGTGTGGTTGTTCCACTACCACGGCCTCGAAAGGGCTGAGGTCTAAAGGATTTGAACGCTGGTCCAGAGTATATCCGTCTAGGTACCGTTGGAAGCAATGGTAGGAAAGCAGACTTGCCCCCCCGTGGTCTGAAAAATCCATTTGTCCAATTCAGGACCAAACAACTTTCGCGTAAGGTAATGCTTCTATTCTTCTCTCGACCTTTGCCTCCGCCTGCCAAGGACGCAGCCAGAGCGCTTGTCGTGCCGCAACTAGTGATGGTGAAAGGCGAGAACTGACTAGTCAGACGTCCGTAGAAGCTGTACGTAGATAATCAGCAGCTTCGCAGATTCGATCAGCGAGAAGTATAAGGTGGTCGTCTTGTAGGGCGGACCGGAGTCCTGTTATCCATACAAGCAGCGCCGTAGTTACCCAAATGCCAACCAAACGCGGTCGAAGCAACGCCCCTGCTGCTGTATACATCGACTTTAGCATAGCTCCCATGGAGATGTCACTGACTCTGGATACGGGTAACTAGACTTAAATCGGCGAGGTTTAGAAACCTGTGTATAAGGATTCTATATTAACATCTTATTTAGAGATTCCGAAAAAAAAATAAGAAACACGCTGGAGATGTTCTAGTAAAGACCCCCTTATAATTTGTCAGAGGTTCCTCAGTCTCTGTAAACGTCAGAGACTGACGCACCCACACTATCTGACTGCTGGTCTATTCACCCTTCTCATATTCATCTTGCGCAGTTAGGCCTGGCATAGAATCGTCAGGATTGCAACATAGCAGAAACTGGGAATTTATAAGGCAAATGATAACTATCTTTGCAAAATCGGAGATGAACTGGGAGTATAAAATATACTGTGCATGTGTTAGAACCCCCTGGGAACCCACCCTTACAGACATTGCAGTGAAACTACTGTTTAGTTTTTGCTGGTGACTTACTCATTATGTAACCAGACAAATTCCACCTCAGTAAAATTACTAAAATGTGTATATGGCCAAAGTGCAGTGCACATGGGCAGACTATAAGAAACCTAATCCAAAAATTCCTACTAACACCCCTGCGCCATCCGGTGGAGCAGTGTTGTAGGACAGGAACGTTCTGGAAAAGAAACAGAAAGTATGATTAAAATGGCCTCCAGCCATGTGCTAATAGTCAAAGAACATAGAGCATATTTCCTTACGTGACCATATATACCTATAGCATTTTATATAAATTTTCTATGGTATAATAAGTGCTTGTATAATACGTATGCATATATAACACAATGCAGCCCTTTCTTTAGCAGAGGCTGTCTATTGCTGCTGCTGTGGCATAATCTCCCCCCCCCCCCCCCCCTGCAGCTGCGCTGCATGTAACAGGGACAGGGAAAACTCCTGACTGCCCAGCATGAGCCCACTAGTTACTAGAGAGCTGTTTTATAGGGACAGACCGCGGCAGCAGTGTGCACTGTCCGCGGTCTGAGTGATCAGAGGCGCCGGCATCTCCCCCCCCTGCTTCCCCCTTAGCGTGTGCAGGGAGCGCTGGCAGCGACTGTTACGCTGAGCTGCCGGCCGTTACCGAGACAGACCGCGGCAGCAGTGAACGCTGTCCGCGGTCTGAGTGAGCAGAGACGCCGGCAGCTTCTTTCCCCTAAGTGACGGAGCCTCCGGTCGTTACATGGACAGGCCGCGGCAGCACTGAACTCTGTCCGCGGTCTGATTGTGCACAACAGGCAGGGAGCGCTGACAGCGGCGTTTGTAGCGGCCGTTCAGCGCGTCCCTCTGAGCGGCGGCCGAGAGTAGGGGAGCGGCGCGGGGAGCTGTTATCAGCAGTGGCAGGGAGCGGAGCAGCAGGACCTGAGAGTGAGGCGACGCACATAGCAGTCCCCCCACACGGTGGGACCGCCCCGGTCATAAATACCTGTGATCCTGTACTATGACGGGGCTTCTCTAGCAAGCTCCGTTCTGTAGTCTCAGCTGAAGGTAGCTGACCTGTGCTCTTGGGCTCTGACGGGGCTTCTCCAGCAAGCTCCGTCCAGTCCTTTCTGCAGCCTCAGCTTAAGTTAGCTGAGCTGCTTGTGGCTGTGAGGGGGCTCCTATTGTGAGGCCCGACACGCCAAGAGCTGCACGCAGCAGCTTCTGTAATCCCGGACCCAGAGCTTTTGTGTAAGCTGGGAAGGGATTGTAATTAGAAAAAAGTATAAAAAATAAAAAGAAAATAATCTAAATGTAAAATATGTGGTAGCTCCACACTTTGTGCTTCTATCCATGTGAGCACCGAAAAAACACTGAGGTATTCTGGGAGTATGGAGGGGAGGAGAGTTACTAAATTTAAATATTCAGTGCCTGTCCTTGCTAACACCGTCCATATCCCAAGAGTACTCCAGTGACCCCTAGTGGATGAAAAAGAAATGGCCACCGTGTACCTGGGAACAAGTCGCGGTCGCCATATTACTGGAGACATGCTCATGTGCAGTAGACTCTGGCATTATGCCTTATGCCAGAGTCTACTTTCTGCCGAAGAGGAGGGGGCACGCGACAGAGGCTGCACGCGGGTCCCTTCCTCTCTTAAAATGTCCCTGCCTCCTTACCATATATAAAGTAAAGTGATCAATTTAGCGATCACTTCACTTAATGCTGCGGGACCACAGGCAGCCTACTATGCATGTGCAGTCATCATTATGGGATCTGTAGCTCAAACTGCAGTGCTAACGCCATCTTAAGATGGAATTAGCTAATGACGCTGCTACTGTGATCAGGAACAGGGACACATCTCCTGAGGAAACACTATAATACATTCAGGGGATACTTACATTTGCTGGTATCCGTTTTTGGAGGATTTCCAACAAAATGTATTTAATAAATATTCCTTTATATCACACTAATAGCACCCCCACAATACATTAATATCACAACGCCCACACAAATTATAGTAACATCACGCAAACATATTACATTAATATCACGTCTACATATATTATATTCATGCCATAATGCACAAATTACATTAACACCATCAAATACACAAATGCATATACAGTATATCATATTAATAGCATTACACACACACACAAACACAAAAATTATACTAATACTGTGACACACACTCACATTATAATTAATATCATTACACACAATATTAATACTATCACATGCATACACCGAGATATACATAATATTAATACCATTATACACATACTGTAGTATAGTCCAGGGCCGAAACTAGGATTTCTGTCGCCCGGGGCAAGGCAGTAATTTGGCGCCTCCCACCCCACCCCACCCAAAAAAAAACAAATTTAAAAACATAAATAAATAAAATAATAAATAAAAATATGGAGTGCCGCTGACTATGTATTGCTATATATATATATATATATATATAGTCCTTGGTGTCCGGCACCCCTAAACAATTGCAGCAATGGCCCACGTGCCCTCTGTACTAAATAGTATATTGTCAGGTGTCACATCATATAAGCCAATGTAACGAGGCCCGTAGCCCAAAGGGGCAAAGGAGAGGCTACGGGCCCCGGAACATTGCTTGTTTGATGTGACACCTGACAATATACTTGTAACACTTCAAAAGACCTGCCTGAGTGCAGATATATTTATATATCTATATGTGTATAATATATATTTATATAAATATTATATATATATATATATATATATATATATAGCAGGCGGATGGAGGCGGCACTCAGAGACTTTTCAATATTAAACGTGAACAAGTTTAATGGTGCATCTACGTTTCGGAGCCATAGACCCGTCTGCTCCGAAACGTAGATGCACCATTAAACTTGTTCACGTTTAATATTGAAAAGTCTCTGAGTGCCGCCTCCATCCGCTTGCTACATTGGGGGCTATTGTGTCCATGAGGAAGGCACCGTGAGCACATCAGCATTTGCAGCCGAGGGCCTGCTGGAGTGCCGGATCATTCTGTATGTGTATATATATATATAAACAATAGTCCAAAGTCCGGCACTCCCTCCGCTGTTGGCTGCCCCGGTGCCCTCAGTATAAATGTTGATACAGGAAACAAAGGCTGCGGCACTCAGGGTCTTGTACTTGAAAAAGATTGTATTTGAAATTCAATTACATAGCGCACCCGCGCCCCACCAACGTTTCGGGGATTCCAACCCCATTGTCAAGGTGTAGGTGAACCTGTGTACGCTATGTAATTGAATTTCAAATACAATCTTTTTCAAGTACAAGACCCTGAGTGCCGCAGCCTTTGTTTCCTGTATATATATATATATATATATATATGTGTATATATATATATATATATATATATATATGCATATACATATATACACATACAGTATAATATATTTACATATAGATACACATACTGTATATATAATATAAAATATATTTTATATATATAATATATTAAAATATATATATATATATATTATATATATACACACACACACACACACACACACACACACACACACACACACACACACACACACATACATATATTAATGTGGGATACTGGTTTCAAAAAAATGTCACATGTCAGTGAGCCAGTCAGTGTATATTTATTAAGTCCCCCCTCAGTGCTGTGTACTCTGCAGCCAGCAGTGGTCCACAGTGTGGAGGTAGCCACCCGCAGCACGCACCTACTTTTTTTGAGCGCATGCAGCCAGGATTTTATAGTTTAGCCACGGCCGCCGGCGCCAGAGACTCCCGCCTCCAGCTCCGTGCTCAATCTAGCCGGGTGCACGCGTGTGATGTCACATGCACGTGCGACGTCATGACGTCACACGCGCGATGTGCCCGCATCCCGGAAGCACAGAGAGCCGCGTCTAGTGCTGCTGGCTCCCTACAGCAGGTCAGTTGCTGTCGGGGAGCTAGCGGAAGCTATTCATACAGACGAACTGGCCTCATTAGCGCCCCCTACAGCCCAGCACCTGGGGCACGTGACCCCCTAGCCCCCCCCCCTAGTTTCGGCCCTGAGTATACTAAAAACATCACACACAGATCACAGATACTGCATGCACATCACATTAATATAATTAAACACTGTAAGTATATTAAAACCATCTAACACACTTTGCTGTTGTTTACATATGCTTTAATACTACTGAAAGCACCACTTGCTGCCTCTGTTTATTTAGAGTGCATTCCTTTAACATAGACCCTATGCTCACTCACCACCCATCGTTGTAGGCTGTGGAGGTTTTGGTAGCTCTGGGGCTCCGCTGTTCCCTGCTGTTCTCACACCGCTGATTACTGTATGTCACCTCCGGCCAGCAGTGAATGTTGCTGCACATTTATAGGAGCAGAGATGGGTAGCCATTGTAGACGGCGATGCTCAGGGGCATGTCAGATCTCCGCAGGACACAGGAACCTGGAGGAAAGACTGCGCGGGATGCCAGACATGTGCAGAAGGCAGGTAGGAAGTTGTGAGTCCTTGGAGAGCCGCTGGATCCTAGTGCCTGTCGGCTAGGTAACTAAGAAGCATCAGGGAGCAGCACAGTGTACGGAGTCTGTTCACTACCTGCCTGTCATCACCCAGCATCCCTGGCCCAGACCAGCCCTTGTCAGAGAGGGACCCAGGTCACATCTGAGCCTTCCAAGCAATCCACCAATGATAGATGCATGCAGCTGCCCCATTTTTAATTCCCTAATCCTTGGGGCCCCACTGACTCACGGGGCCCCATACAGGTGTCCCCTTTGACCCCCCCCTGTCACCGGGCCTGGTGACAGATACAAATATGCCCCCTCCCCAGTGCCGGATACACATATACCCCAGTGCCAGATATGTCCCCACAGTGCCAGATACACATATGCCCCCCAAGTGCCAGGTACACATATGCCCCCAGTGCCACATATCCCTCCCCAGTGCCAGATACAAATATGGCCCAAGTGCATGTCCACCCCAGTGCCAGGTACACATATGCCCCCAGTGCTAAGTATGCCCCCCAGTGCCAAGTACACGTATGCCCCCCCAGTGCCAGTTACACTCGCTCACCGCAGCGTACGCCTCTCGTGTCCCTCCTGTGTCTCCGGCGGAGGAAGCACGTCTCTGAAATGAGGCGTCGGTTGTTGAGCCATTCAGAGCTCGCTGATCGTCAGCCAATCAGGAGCCGCAGCTGCCAGTCCAGGAGCTCACGAACCGGCACCTCATTTCAGAGACACGCTGCCACCGGAGACACAGGAGAAACACAGGCGAGGCGAACACTGCACAGTGGCTGCAAGTATGGAGGTCGGGCCGGCGGTACTGCGTACCGGCTGGCAAATTCTTACCGGTATGCAGTACTGACCCGTACCGCCATACTTGCCGCATTGATAATACTGCAGATAAAAGCATTAGCAGAGGCAGCTATCAGATCTGCCTCACTGAGGGGGGTGTTACTTGATGCAGTGTCAGGTGGCCTATCCAGGAAGTTCCCCAGCACCCAACCAGGAGCAGTCATCTTGAAGGAGAATTTGATGATCAAGATGACTGTATTGCTGGTGAGTGGCTGCTGGGGCTGGGCAAAAGAGGCACAGCATTAGCCTACTTCCCTCCTGTGGGCAGCAGATAATACCTAACAAGTTTTAGGATTCTTCTGCAGACGTTCTGCAACATGACTTAAATTAGAGATGTGCCTCGACCCCCGGGGTTTGTCTTTGATTGTAATGTGTAGTCAGGTTTTGGTTTTGCCAAAACTGCCCTCACATGTTTTGGATCCGTACTTTTTTTTTTTCAAAAAAATGATAAAAACAGCTAAAACCACATAATTTGGGACTATTTTTGCTCCTACGGTATTATTAACCCCAATAACATTAATTTCCACTCAGTTTTGACCACATCACAGCTTACAATATTCTTTTCAGACAGCGTAAGCCAAACAGTTGCACCGAGCTAGCTGGCTAACTAAGCTAAGCGACAGCAGTGGGTGGCACAAACACTTGGCAGTTCAACTTCAAACATGGCACATCTAGGAAACAGAGTGGCACTGCAGTGACAGCCAGGATGGCAGTTTAATGAACTATCCAACCCCATAGAAACCAAGAATATTTTCTATAATTAAGAACTAGATTAGAAACCCGAGGGAGGTGGAGCATTTATGTAGTGGAAAGCAGGTAAAAGAAAGTAAAATTAAAATTATTTTAATTTGTTTGATTCCGAAAATTTTAATGAATAATTGGGGGCATTGGTGATGGTCTTTGTTGCATAGACAACATTTGTTATTGGTTATTGCACTAATCTGACCATTACTAATTTGCAACCATATTTTTAATAACCATAAAAAATACAGTTTTAATAAGCAAGGATTCCTGACAAGGCTTACAAAGCCAAGAAAATGCAGAGCTGCAAATTTACCAAAATTCACCAATAAAAACTCCATAATTAAAAGATAGGGAGATTTTAGTTGTAAAATGCATGCACATTTTAACAAACCAATCACTTCAGCAAAAGGGACTTCTAATTTTGTGGCTGAAGTACTTGATTTGTTTGGGCTTCCACAAAACAATCTACCAATGACAGTGCTGGCAATGATCTTTACAGAGGCTCTACAAAGGCAAATGTAAGTGCAATAAACATCCTCATCATCACCCTCATCAGTGTGTACATCATATTCACACAATATTAATTTGTCCCTCCTTGAATCCACCATTACCACTGTCACTGTACTGCGATGTAATTGCTGGTAAAGGTCTCCCTCATGGAATTTGTAGTTTTTTTTAATGAACATCATCTTTTCCACATTTTGAGGAAGTAGCCTCCTATGCTGATCGCTGACAAGGTTGTACTGAAAACTCTTTCAGAGTACAGTGTGTGGAGGGTGGGCATCTTAAGTAATGTGGAAAGGCAGTTTGTACAAGGGCCTGCAAATTGCCATTTTTTTCTCCCAGTACTCAAAGAGACTGTCTGACATGCCTATTTGTATGCTGTCATTAAAATAATCCACCATTCTTTGGATGTTGACCATAACAGATGGAGTCATATGTCACTAATTTTGGGCAATTCTTTTAGACCCGACCAGGGGGTATATTTACTAAAATTCGTGTTTGTGCCGATTTGATGGGAGTTGAATTTTGATTTTTATCGGACGTATTTTACTGCAACCTTTTGAATCCATCTACGCAAATTTACTAAGCTGCCGAGTTTTCTATTTTCGTATTTTTCGATGTCCATGTGATTCGTATTGTCGGGCAGTGTTTTACGGGAGTGATTAGTAAAATACTGCCGGACATAACACATTGAAGCCCGGCAGGATCAGTGAGATCCGTGCAGGGCTTCATTGTGTACATGATGAAGTGTTTAAAGAGTTAAAAAAAAATTAAAACATTTGTGTGGGGTCCCCCCTCCTATGTATAACCAGCCTTGGGCTCTTTGAGCCGGCCCTGGTTTTCAAGATACAGGGGAAAAATTGCGTAGGGTCCCCCCATATTTAAACAACCAGCACTGGGCTCTGTGTCCGGTCCTGGTTCAAAAAATACGGGGGACAAAAGATGTAGGGGTCCCCCGTATTTTTCAAGCCAGCACCGGGCTCCACTAGCCAGAGAGATAATGCCACATCCGGGGGCCAATTGGTCCCTGCGGCCATGGCATTACCCCCACAACTAGTCACCCCTGGTCGGGGTACCCTGGTGGAGTGGGGACCCCTTAAATCAAGGGGTCCCCCCCTCTAGCCACCCAAGGGTCAGGGGTGAGGCCCGAGGATGTCCCCCGCACCCCAGGGCGGTGGGTGCAGGGCTGATAGCCTTTGTGTAAAAAAAAGAATATTGGTTTTTGTGGTAGAACTACAAGTCCCAGCAAGCCTCCCCAGCAAGCTGGTACTTGGAGAACCACAAGTACCAGCATGCTGGGAAATAACGGGCTCACTGGTACCTGTAGTTCTACTACAAAAAAATACCCCCCCAAAAAAACACAACACACTCACCATGAAAGTAAAGCTTTATTTTACATACATGCACACTCACATACTTACCTATTGTGCCACGTAGCCCCTCGGTCCCCTCGTCCCGTAGAATCCAGGGCACTCAGGAAGGACTGAATATCCAAAACGTGTTGGTACCAGTTTTTTAGACCCTGGCGGTAAGGTTTGTTCCACTTTTTTAACCCTGATTAGGGACCGTGGTTTGGATAGATTTCAAATTTTATATTGGGAACACTACAGTATATCATTCCCTATCGGTTTCCTAGGGGGGTATGATAGGACAAACCCAAGGCCGCTAATTTGGGGCTGTATTTTAGTATATTTTTTGGAATGTTTTGTATTTTAATGAAGGATATTGTAATACCCTGAAGTTATTAAAAAATGGGGATCCCCTTGTTTTTTTTTTTACATTGTGGAACTACAAAGCCCAGGATAGAACATGGGCTGCACTGTTGTGTTAACTGACAGCCCAGGAGTTAGATATTTGGCGCCACTGCCTTCTATAATTAGTTCCCCCTCCTCAGCAACACAAAACCCGGGAAACTGGGCCCCTCACTGATAGACCCCCCAGGTTGCAGGGCAGAAATATCCTGGGGTGGGCTATTGCTGGGGCTCAGGAGCCAGTGGGGACCCAGGAGAGGGGAGGGATACCAGGAGAGGACCTTTAAAAGGGCCCCACAGCGCGGGAGAAAGAGGCTCAGAGAATGGGAAAGTGTTCCAGAGAAGAATATGCCATGTAGCCGGCGGAGCTGCACAAAGAAGAGCTCACCTGGGAAGAGGGTTGAGCAGCCATGGAGCCGGAGGTCGCGCCGAGAGAGCTGAGGGTCCTGTGGAGTCTGAGGGTCGATCGCTCAGCTGTGTGCCATGCTGCCTGGAAGTCCGGAGAGTGAGCCTTCTGTGGTGCTGGAGCGCGGAGAGAAGTGGAGTTTCCCCGGCCAGGACCCCTGCAGAAGAGGAGCTGTCTGCGGCACTGCCGGACGAAGATGAGGACAAGGCTGAAGACCAGAGTCCTGCGGAAGAGACAGCCGGCTGGAGGATCGCCCTCTGCCGAGGACAATCGTGACCGGAGCGTGTGGTGAGCGCCGATAGCAGCCAAGGATGGAAAAGGATGCAGGCACCGCGGAGGACATCACCTCTCCCAGGAGCGAGAACCCAGAGAAGACCCCAGCGGTGAGAGGACGGCAGAGAGACGTCCAGAACGGTGCAGAAGACCCCAGCGTGGAGAGGATGCTGCAGACCTCAGCATAGAAAGGACGCTGAAGACATCGCCGCGGAAGGGAGCACCTCCTACCTCAGATCAAGGGCGCATCCCCGGTGCTGTGCTCTGCATCCCGGGAGGCACCGAAGATGCGGGACCAGACCGGAGGTGGCAGAAGCACCGCAGCGGTGGTGAGAACCCTTTAACCCCTTCCGCTGCATAAACTCTGCCCCTGCTTCACCTTCCACTGCAACACTCTGCATTGGGGATACAATGTAAAAAGGGGGTAGGCTCCCCTAAGCCCCCTGTCCCCCGCATGACTTATTTAATAAGGGGGTAGGCTCCCCTTCATGAGTGCCCCGCTTCACCATTTAACACGTCCGCTGCCAGAACTCTGCAAATGGGGACAAAATAATAAAGGGGTAGGCTCACCTTCATCAGTGCCTGAAGGACAAGTTATTTAATAGGGGGTAGGCTCCCCTCATCTCAGTGACCCCACATATAAGTAGAGGGGATAGGCACCCCTTAATTAACCAGTGCCCAGCATATTTAATAAGGGGGTAGGCTCCCCTTCATAGTGCCCGCAGGACCAGTTTAATGGAGGGGGTGAGCTCCCCTAATGACCTCCATGCCCCACAAGTTAAGTTAATTATGGGGAAGGGCACCCCTCAATAGCTGTGCCCCTGCTTATGTGCAAACAAGGGGTAAGCACCTCTTACGGTGTTGTTTCCTAGCGCGGATAAGTCAACAGGGACCAATGTGTACTTCTTAACTGTATATAATAAATATGCTGAGTTCAATGCTTAATGTGATACTGCAAACGTAAGCAAGGAAGTCAATATAGATAGGCAGTTGCTATAGCTGGGCGCCCCTAGACAATGTGTGAGTCATTCAATTAGATAGAATAATACATTCCTTTGTAAAGGTCGGTCCTCTAGATCTCTTTTGGCCGATGCGTATTTGACTCTCAGCACATGGAGTGTAGCACCTTACACCTGGACTTGTGGAATTGAAATTTTAGAACATTTTGGATTTGTTTATATGTGTTGTATTGTACCACACATGATATGTTTTTATTCCATTCCATGTGCTGAGAGTCAAATACGCATCGGCCAAAAGAGATCTTGAGGACCGACCTCTACAAAGGAATGTATTATTCTATCTAATTGAATGACTCACACATTGTCTAGGGGCGCCCAGCTATAGCAACTGCCTATCTATATTGTATTCTTATTGTATTGGAGTGTTTTGGGGAGACACTTGTTTTGGGAGTTATAGTAGCCAGGCAGCCTTTTGCGCAGTTGAAGGCACAACAGTTTTTTCTGTTATAGATCACGTAAACAAGTAAGTGTTAATGCCGTTATACTAGGAATATAGGGGGTCATTCCGCCCTGTTCGCCGGCAGCGGTTTTTCGCTGTGGTGCGAACGGGTGCAGAATGCGCATGCGCGGCGGGCGCAGTGCACATGCGCGACGTTGCCCTGCAACAGGGGTCTCTGGGTTATGTCGCCGCTACCGACGGAAGCGGTCGCAGCGGCGACCGCTACGAAGATTGAAAGGAGTGAGGCATGGATGGGCGGATACGGACCATTGGAGAGCGTTTTCGGGAAGTGGTGAGTAAAACGCAGAAGTGTCCAGGACAACGGATGTGACGTCAAAGCCGGGCCCATCATCGCTGGATCCATCGCACAGGGTAAGTATGTCCAGGCCTAGTCTACTTCTGCTTGAAATTTTTTTAGCTTAGCAGAGCTGCACAAGCGATCGCAGCCCTGCTAAGCTAAAATACACTCCCCCATAGGCGTGGACTATTGATCGCAGCAGCAGCTAAAAGTTGCTGGCTGCGATCAACTTGGAATGACCACCATAGAGCTGACAGTTACTGTTGTGGTAGTGTCTTTAAATGTGAAATGTGTTAATGCAGAAAACTGAAGTATAGTAAAGTGATTGTTTCTCTTGGTTCAAGTGCTCTCAGACTCTATGGGGTATATTTACTAAGGTCCCGATTTTGACCGAGATGACGTTTTTCTCTTCAAAGTGACATCTCTGGAATTTACTAAACTCACACACATTATGGCAGCCAGTCCCCCTTTTTACACATTGTGACAGACAGACACTTACCATCTCTCCCCGCTGGCTCAGGCTCCTTGGTGCAGGCTTCATGCAGCAGATCCCGTGCAGGGTAGAAGGAGGAGGAGGAGAGAGTGGGACTGGAGCCGCAGCAGCGCAGTGTAATTGGTGGTGGCGCCGCTGCAGCAGTCCCTCTCCTTCCGCATTGGCTGGCTGACGCCGCTGTGAATGCTGGAATGAGGGAAGTGCATCCCAGCATTCACAGCAGCGCCGGGCAGCCAATACGGAAGGAGAGGGATTGCTGCAGTGGCACCACTACCAATTACATAGCGCTGCTGGGGCTCCAGTCCCCCTCCCTCCTCCTCCTCCCCTGCCTCCGACGCTCCTGCTCTTCTCTTCTCCTCCAGCTCGGCGCAGACAGCACAGCACACACGGCTTGTAATGAGTCAATTTGACTCATTACAAGCCGCTTGCTGTTGCACCCTCAGGGCGACTGCGCTGTGTGCCAGACACACCTGACACACACATAGTTATGGCTCTGTCTGGCACTATACTGTAGACATTATGTGTATCTGGCACTATACTGGAGACATTATGTGTATCTGGCACTATACTGGAGACATTATGTGTATCTGGCACTATACTAGAGACATTATGTGTAAGGAACACTACTGTGGCTGTTATGTGTAAGGCTGCTAATTGTGTGCGTAGAGGGGGTGTGAAAATATATTTAATTATAGTTTGATAATATGAAATTGCGAGGCCACGCCCACTTTTCCAGGAGCGTGCGTGCCTTAGGTGTGCGCATGGGTGCGGGATGGGGGGGGGGGGGGGGGTTGCTTTGAGATTTTCTTGCTCAGGGTACAAGTAGGCCTGGAGCCAGCCCTGCTCCCACTGTCTTTTGTCTTCTAAACACATCAGAGCCGGGTGGCTTTGCGGCAGCTCTACTGGCAGCACGATGCCATTCTTGCACCCTGCAAGCAGAATGCAGGTGCCACGGGCAGTGGTGGTGGCATCCCTAGCGCCCTGCGTCATGTATGGTGGCGCTATTCACATACCTCCATTTATGGCCCTGCTACTCATCATCATAGTTCAGGGGTGGCCAGACTTTTCGGACCTGAGATCTACTGTTTGCTCACTTACTTACCTGTGATCTACCGGCGTCCATGCATTGAAACTTGGCTGATTCAACACATGACTGTTAATTTAAGACTAACGCCTTCAAATAACAACACCAATAATGATGCATACATTTAAAAATAGCATTAAGAATAACACCATCAAATAACAACACCAATAATGATGCATATATTTAAAAATAGCATTAAGAATGACGCCATCAAATAACAACACCAATAATATCACGCACACATTTAAAAAAAGTACAGATGAGCGGTTTCGGATTTACTTGGTTCTTTACGCCAGAATTATCGCCATTTCTTATTTTCTGGATTTTTCTTATTGGCTAACCAAAACATGTGATGTCCGATAGCCAATAAGGAGATTCGGGTAAATCCGAGTAAAACCGAACCCGCTCATCTCTAAAAAAAAAAAAAAAAGCATTAATAATGACGCCATCAAATAACAACACCAATAATGATGCATACATTTAAGTATAGCATTAACAATGACGCCATCAAATAACAACACCAATAAGGATGCACACATTTAAAAAAAGCATTAATAATGACGCCATCAAATAACGACACCAATAAGAATGCACACATTAAAAAAAAATAAGAATTTACTTACCGATAATTCTATTTCTCGTAGTCCGTAGTGGATGCTGGGGACTCCGTCAGGACCATGGGGAATAGCGGCTCCGCAGGAGACAGGGCACAAAAGTAAAAGCTTTAGGATCAGGTGGTGTGCACTGGCTCCTCCCCCCATGACCCTCCTCCAAGCCTCAGTTAGGATACTGTGCCCGGACGAGCGTACACAATAAGGAAGGATTTTGAATCCCGGGTAAGACTCATACCAGCCACACCAATCACACTGTACAACCTGTGATCTGAACCCAGTTAACAGCATGATAACAGCGGAGCCTCTGAAAAGATGGCTCACAACAATAATAACCCGATTTTTGTAACAATAACTATGTACAAGTATTGCAGACAATCCGCACTTGGGATGGGCGCCCAGCATCCACTACGGACTACGAGAAATAGAATTATCGGTAAGTAAATTCTTATTTTCTCTGACGTCCTAAGTGGATGCTGGGGACTCCGTCAGGACCATGGGGATTATACCAAAGCTCCCAAATGGGCGGGAGAGTGCGGATGACTCTGCAGCACCGAATGAGAGAACTCCAGGTCCTCCTCAGCCAGGGTGTGCCCCTGACCAAGTAGCAGCTCGGCAAAGTTGTAAAGCCGAGACCCCTCGGGCAGCCGCCCAAGATGAGCCCACCTTCCTTGTGGAATGGGCATTTACATATTTTGGCTGTGGCAGGCCTGCCACAGAATGTGCAAGCTGAATTGTACTACACATCCAACTAGCAATCGTCTGCTTAGAAGCAAGAGCACCCAGTTTTTTGGGTGCCTACAGGATAACAGCAAGTCAGTTTTCCTGACTCCAGCCGTCCTGGAACCTATATTTTCAGGGCCCTGACAACATCCAGCAACTTGGAGTCCTCCAAGTCCCTAGTAGCCGCAGGTACCACAATAAGCTGGTGCAGGTGAAACGCTGACACCACCTTAGGGAGAAACTGGGGACGAGTCCGCAGCTCTGCCCTGTCCGAATGGACAATCAGATATGGGCTTTGTGAGACAAAGCCGCCAATTCTGACACTCGCCTGGCCGAGGCCAGGGCCAACAGCATGGTCACTTTCCATGTGAGACATTTCAAATCCACAGATTTGAGCGGTTTAAACCAATGTGATTTGAGGAATCCCAGAACTACGTTGAGATCCCACAGTGCCACTGGAGGCACAAAGGGGGTTGTATATGCAGTACTCCCTTGACAAACTTCTGGACTTCAGGAACTGAAGCCAATCTTTTCTGGAAGAAAATTGACAGGGCCGAAATTTGAACCCTAATGGACCCCAATTTGTGGCCCATAGACACTCCTGTTTGCAGGAAATGCAGGAATCGACCGAGTTGAAATTTCTTCGTGGGGCCTTCCTGGCCTCACACCACGCAACATATTTTCGCCACATGTGGTGATAATGTTGTGCGGTCACCTCCTTCCTGGCTTTGACCAGGGTAGGAATGACCTCTTCCAGAATGCCTTTTTCCCTTAGGATCCGGCGTTCCACCGCCATGCCGTCAAACGCAGCCGCGGTAAGTCTTGGAACAGACATGGTACTTGCTGAAGCAAGTCCCTTCTTAGCGGCAGAGGCCATGAGTCCTCTGTGAGCATTTCTTGAAGTTCCGGGTACCAAGTCCTTCTTGGCCAATCCGGAACCACGAGTATAGTTCTTACTCCTCTACGTCTTATAATTCTCAGTACCTTGGGTATGAGAAGCAGAGGAGGGAACACATACACCGACTGGTACACCCACGGTGTTACCAGAACGTCCACAGCTATTGCCTGAGGGTCTCTTGACCTGGCGCAATACCTGTCCAGTTTTTTTGTTCAGGCGGGACGCCATCATTTCCACCTTTGGTCTTTCCCAACGGTTCACAATCATGTGGAAGACTTCCCGATGAAGTCCCCACTCTCCCGGGTGGAGGTCATGCCTGCTGAGGAAGTCTGCTTCCCAGTTGTCCACTCCCGGAATGAACACTGCTGACAGTGTTATCACATGATTTTCCGCCCAGCGAAGAATCCTTGCAGTTTCTGCCATTGCCCTCCTGCTTCTTGTGCCGCCCTGTCTGTTTACGTGGGCGACTGCCGTGATGTTGTCCCACTGGATCAATACCGGCTGACCTTGAAGCAGAGGTCTTGCTAAGCTTAGAGCATTGTAAATTGCCCTTAGCTCCAGTATATTTATGTGGAGAGAAGTCTCCAGACTATATCACACTCCCTGGAAATTTTTTCCCTGTGTGACTGCTCCCCAGCCTCTCAGGCTGGCATCCGTGGTCACCAGGACCCAGTCCTGAATGCCGAATCTGCGGCCCTTTAATAGATGAGCACTCTGCAGCCACCGCAGAAGAAACACCCTTGTCCTTGGAGACAGGGTTATCCGCTGATGCATCTGAAGATGCGATCCGGACCATTTTTCCAGCAGATCCCACTGAAAAGTTCTTGCGTGAAATCTGACGAATGGAATCGCTTCGTAAGAAGCCACCATTTTTCCCAGGACCCTTGTGCAATGATGCACTGACACTTTTCCTGGTTTTAGGAGGTTCCTGACTAGCTCGGATAACTCCCTGGCTTTCTTCTCCGGGAGAAACACCCTTTTCTGGACTGTGTCCAGAATCATCCCTAGGAACAGCAGACGTGTCGTCGGAAACAGCTGCGATTTTGGAATATTTAGAATCCACCCGTGCTGTCGTAGAACTACTTGAGATAGTGCTACTCCGACCTCCAACTGTTCTCTGGACCTTGCCCTTATCAGGAGATCGTCCATTTTCTTTGAAGAAGAATCATCATTTCGGTCATTACCTTGGTAAAGACCCGGGGTGCCGTGGACAATCCAAACGGCAGCGTCTGAAACTGATAGTGACAGTTCTGTACCACGAACCTGAGGTACCCTTGGTGAGAAGGGCAAATTGGGACATGGAGGTAAGCATCCCTGATGTCCAGGGACACCATATAGTCCCCTTCTTCCTGGTTCGCTATCACTGCTCTGAGTGACTCCATCTTGATTTGAACCTTTGTATGTAAGTGTTCAAATATTTCAGATTTAGAATAGGTCTCACCGAGCCGTCTGGCTTCAGTACCACAATATAGTGTGGAATAATACCCCTTTCCTTGTTGTAGGAGGGGTACTTTGATTATCACCTGCTGGGAATACAGCTTGTGAATTGTTTCCAATACTGCCTCCCTGTCGGAGGGAGACGTTGGTAAAGCAGACTTCAGGAACCTGCGAGGGGGAGACATCTCGAATTTCCAATCTGTACCCCTGGGATACTACTTGTAGGCTCCAGGGGTCCACTTGCGAGTGAGCCCACTGCGTGCTGAAACTCTTGAGACGACCCCCCACCGCACCTGAGTCCGCTTGTACGGCCCCAGCGTCATGCTGAGGACTTGGTAGAAGCGGTGGAGGGCTTCTGTTCCTGGGAATGGGCTGCCTGCTGCAGTCTTCTTCCCTTTCCTCTATCCCTGGGCAGATATGACTGGCCTTTTGCCCGCTTGCCCTTATGGGGACGAAAGGACTGAGGCTGAAAAGACGGTGTCTTTTTCTGCTGAGATGTGACTTGGGGTAAAAAAGGTGGATTTTCCAGCTGTTGCCGTGGCCACCAGGTCCGATGGACCGACCCCAAATAACTCCTCCCCTTTATACGGCAATACTTCCATGTGCCGTTTGGAATCTGCATCACCTGACCACTGTCGTGTCCATAAACATCTTCTGGCAGATATGGACATCGCACTTACTCTTGATGCCAGAGTGCAAATATCCCTCTGTGCATCTCGCATATATAGAAATGCATCCTTTAAATGCTCTATAGTCAATAAAATACTGTCCCTGTCAAGGGTATCAATATTTTCAGTCAGGGAATCCGACCAAGCCACCCCAGCGCTGCACATCCAGGCTGAAGCGATCGCTGGTCGCAGTATAACACCAATATGTGTGTATATACTTTTTAGGATATTTTCCAGCCTCCTATCAGCTGGCTCCTTGAGGGCGGCCGTATCTGGAGACGGTAACGCCACTTGTGATAAGCGTGTGAGCGCCTTCATTTAATTTATCTGATTCAGGAAAAACTACAGGTAGTTTTTTCACACCCCACATAATACCCTTTTTTGTGGTACTTGTAGTATCAGAAATATGTAACACCTCCTTCATTGCCCTTAACATGTAACGTGTGGCCCTAAAGGAAAATACGTTTGTTTCTTCACCGTCGACACTGGAGTCAGTGTCCGTGTCTGTGTCGACCGACTGAGGTAAATGGGCGTTTTAAAACCCCTGACGGTGTTTGAGACGCCTGGACAGGTACTAATTTGTTTGCCGGCCGTCTCATGTCGTCAACCGACCTTGCAGCGTGTTGACATTATCACGTAATTCCCTAAATAAGCCATCCATTCCGGTGTCGACTCCCTAGAGAGTGACATCACCATTACAGGCAATTGCTCCGCCTCCTCACCAACATCGTCCTCATACATGTCGACACACACGTACCGACACACAGCACACACACAGGGAATGCTCTGATAGAGGACAGGACCCCACTAGCCCTTTGGGGAGACAGAGGGAGAGTTTGCCAGCACACACCAAAAACGCTATAATTATACAGGGACAACCTTTATATAAGTGTTTTCCCTTATAGCATCTTAATATATAATCATATCGCCAAATAAGTGCCCCCCCTCTCTGTTTTAACCCTGTTTCTGTAGTGCAGTGCAGGGGAGAGCCTGGGAGCCTTCCCTCCAGCAGTTCTGTGAGGGAAAATGGCGCTGTGTGCTGAGGAGAATAGGCCCCGCCCCCTTTTCGGCGGGCTTCTTCTCCCGTTTTTCTGACAACCTGGCAGGGGTTAAATACATCCATATAGCCCCAGAGGCTATATGTGATGTATTTTTAGCCAGTATAGGTACTTTCATTGCTGCCCAGGGCGCCCCCCCCAGCGCCCTGCACCCTCAGTGACCGTTGGTGTGAAGTGTGCTGAGAGCAATGGCGCACAGCTGCAGTGCTGTGCGCTACCTCATGAAGACTGAGAAGTCTTCAGCCGCCGATTTCTGGACCTCTTCTCTCTTCAGCATCTGCAAGGGGGTCGGCGGCGCGGCTCCGGTGACCCATCCAGGCAGTACCTGTGATCGTCCCTCTGGAGCTAGTGTCCAGTAGCCTAAGAAGCCAATCCATCCTGCACGCAGGTGAGTTCACTTCTTCTCCCCTAAGTCCCTCGTTGCAGTGAGCCTGTTGCCAGCAGGACTCACTGAAAATAAAAAACCTAATAAAACTTTTACTCTAAGCAGCTCTTTAGGAGAGCCACCTAGATTGCACCCTTCTCGGCCGGGCACAAAAACCTAACTAAGGCTTGGAGGAGGGTCATGGGGGAGGAGCCAGTGCACACCACCTGATCCTAAAGCTTTTACTTTTGTGCCCTGTCTCCTGCGGAGCCGCTATTCCCCATGGTCCTGGCGGAGTCCCCAGCATCCACTTAGGACGTCAGAGAAAAAGCATTAATAACGACAACATTAAATAACCAGGGACGTGCAGTCAGAGCTGTTTTTCCACTGATCTGTGGTATAACACAGATCAGTGGAAATATCTGCTATTTTCATAGGGGTATGAATTAGCAGCACTCCCCCGCACGTAGAGAGAGACAGAGGAGAGGCAGTGAAATCTCTGCCTCTCTCCGGCACCAGAATCTGCTTGGAGCTGGGGGCGGAGTTTTGGTGGCGGGCCACACCTCATGCAGTTTCACTGCATTGAAAAAAGTGCCAGTGGAGGCAGCGCTGACATGCGTGCCTTGACATGGGCTCAAGGCATGCCCCCTCAATGATGTAGACTATGGGGGTCATTCCGAGTTGTTCGCTCGCTGCCGTTTTTAGCAGAATTGCAATCAGGCTTAAAACCGGCAATTCTGCGCATGCGTATGGGCCGCAGGGCGCACGCGCTAAGTACTTTCACACACAATTATGCAATTTTACACAGGGCTGTGCGATGCTTTTCAGTCGCTCTGCTGACCGGTGAGTGATTGACAGGAAGTGGGTGTTTCTGGGTGGTAACTGAGCGTTTTCCGGGAGTGTGCTAAAAAACACAGGCGTGCCAGACGAAAACGCAGGAGTGGCTGGCAGAACGCAGGGTGTGTTTGTGACGTCAAACCAGGAACCAAACAGTCTGCAGTGATCGCAATCTAGGAGTAGGTCTGGAGCTACTCAGAAACTGCAGGGAAATATTTAATAGCAGAACTGCTAAACTTTCGTTAGCAATTCTGCTAAGCTAAGATACACTCCCAGAGGGCGGCGGCCTAGCGTTTGCAATGCTGCTAAAAGCAGCTAGCGAGCGATCAACTCGGAATGAGGGCCTATGTATGGCCACCTGCCGTCAGTGTAACTGCTAAGTGGAGTGCAGTATTTCCGGGTGCCACTAGATGCCCCCATCTCCATTTGTGCCACAGTCAACCCTGGGCCTGCTGATCACAGTCACTGAGCAGAGGGATGGAATGGTTGTGTCTATGTTGCCTTCGTGCTAAGGACCTGAACGTGACAAAACGAGAGGGCAGGAGAGCACTTCCGCCCTTATAGCATCTAAATGTCTCCTTCGTTCTCCAATCGTTTGGGGTAATTTTATTTCTCTATGCAGCATTGGACCCTCGCGGGCTCGCTTCGCTCGCCATGCATCGGGCTCGGTGTCTCGCTCCGCTCCGCTTGCCACACTTTACTATTCCAAATAGATTGTGACATGGACCCAAGGGGTTATGGGAAAGGTCCTTAGCGCGAAGAGTATCTAGATGCTCCCGGGATGGAATGCAGCTCAGAGGCAGGACCTGACTCAGGGAAATTCCAGAGATCCCACTAAGAAGGGTCAGTATCTTTCTTTCTCTCTCTCTCTCTCTCTCTCTCATATCTATCTTTCTTTCTATCTATCTATCTATCTATCTATCTATCTATCTATCTATCATCTATCGGTCTATCTAGCGAACAATAGCCTGGCACTCAGTAATGGATATAATTGCTTGTTGCTGCGGTGCCCTCCCTAGCGCCAACTACGTGGGCCAATATAGACATGTAGAAAGACAGCGGCACTTGATGCAGACTTGATGAAGTTTTAAATGACAACTTTATTAGTCCAATGGCGTTTCGGGGATACACCCCGTCGACAGGGACAGGCGTTCACGAATGCCTGTCCCTGGCGACGGGGTATATCCCCGAAACGCTGTTGGAGTAATAAAGTTGTCATTTAAAACTTCATCAAGTCTGCATCGAGTGCCGCTGTCATTCTACATGTCTATCTATCTAGCTGTATATCTTGTATTTAATAATACAAACTAATAACTGGTATGGGCTGTAGTATCAGAAAGCAGAAATTGTGTAATAGTTAGTGGTGTAGTCTAGATATGAGCGGGTTCGGTTCCTCGGAAACCGAACCCCCCCGAACTTCACCCATTTTACACGGGTCCGAGACATACTCGGATTCTCCCGTATGGCTCGGTTAACCCGCGCGCGCCCGAACGTCATCATCCCGCTGTCGGATTCTCGCGAGATTCGGATTCTATATAAGCAGCCGCGCGTTGCCGCCATTTTCACTCGTGCATTGGAAATGTTAGGGAGAGGACGTGGCTGGCGTCCTCTCTGTTTATTGTTGAACTTGATTGTGCTTTATTGCTTAATTGTGGGGAGGACTGGGGAGGAGCTGTATAATATAGGAGGAGTACAGTGCACAGTTTTGCTGATCAGTGACCACCAATTTTATCCGTTCTCTGCCTGAAAAAAACGCTCCTTATCTGTGCTCAGTGTGCTGCATATATCTGTGCTCACACTGCTTAATTGTGGGGACTGGGGAGCAGCTATATTATATAGCAGGAGTACAGTGCAGAGTTTTGCTGACAGTGACCACCAGTATACGTTGTCTGCCTGAAAAACACTCCATATCTGTGCTCAGTGTGCTGCTTTATTGTGGGGACTGGGGACCACCAGTATAATATTATATAGGAGGAGTACAGTGCAGAGTTTTGCTGACCAGTGACCACCAGTATACGTTGCCTGCCTGAAAAATACTCCATATCTGTGCTGCATTGTAGACAGTATATAGTAGGAGTACAGTGCATAATTTTGCTGACCACCAGTATATAATATATAGGAGTACGGTACAGAAGGCCACTGCTGTACCTACCTCTGTGTCGTCAAGTATACTATCCATCCAAATCCTTGGGTGCATTTCAGTTTTGCACAGTTTGCTGACCACCAGTATATAATATATAGCATTACGGTACAGTAGGCCACTGCTGTACCTACCTCTGTGTCGTCAAGTATACTATCCATCCATACCTGTGGTTCATTTCATTTTTGCACAGTTTGCTGACCACCAGTATATAATATATAGCAGTACGGTACAGTAGGCCACTGCTGTACCTACCTCTGTGTCGTCAAGTATACTATCCATCCATACCTGTGGTGCATTTCAGTTTTGCACAGTTTGCTGACCACCAGTATATAATATATATAGCAGTACAGTACAGTAGGCCACTGCTGTACCTACCTCTGTGTCGTCAAGTATACTATCCATCCATACCTGTGGTGCATTTCAGTTTTGCACAGTTTGCTGACCACCAGTATATAATATATAGCATTACGGTACAGTAGGCCACTGCTGTACCTACCTCTGTGTCGTCAAGTATACTTTCCATCCATACCTGTGGTGCATTTCAGTTTTGCACAGTTTGCTGACCACCAGTATATAATAATTAGCAGTACGGTACAGTAGGCCACTGCTGTACCTACCTCTGTGTCGTCAAGTATACTATCCATCCATACCTGTGGTGCATTTCAGTTTTGCACAGTTTGCTGACCACCAGTATATAATATATAGCAGTACGGTACAGTAGGCCACTGCTGTACCTACCTCTGTGTCGTCAAGTATACTATCCATCCATACCTGTGGTGCATTTCAGTTTTGCACAGTTTGCTGACCACCAGTATATAATATATAGCAGTACGGTACAGTAGGCCACTGCTGTACCTACCTCTGTGTCGTCAAGTATGCTATCCATCCATACCTGTGGTGCATTTCAGTTGTGCGCAGTATATATAGTAGTAGGCCATTGCTATTGATACTGGCATATAATTCCACACATTAAAAAATGGAGAACAAAAATGTGGAGGTTAAAATAGGGAAGGATCAAGATCCACTTCCACCTCGTGCTGAAGCTGCTGCCACTAGTCATGGCCCAGACGATGAAATGCCATCAACGTCGTCTGCCAAGGCCGATGCCCAATGTCATAGTGGAGAGCATGTAAAATCCAAAAAACAAAAGTTCAGTAAAAGGACCCAAAAATCAAAATTGAAAGCGTCTGATGAGAAGCGTAAACTTGCCAATATGCCATTTTACGACACGGAGTGGCAAGGAACGGCTGAGGCCCTGGCCTATGTTCATGGCTAGTGGTTCAGATTCACATGAGGATGGAAGCACTCATCCTCTCGCTAGAAAAATGAAAAGACTTAAGCTGACAAAAGCACAGCAAAGAACTGTGCATTCTTCTAAATCACAAATCCCCAAGGAGAGTCCAATTGTGTCGGTTGCGACGCCTGACCTTCCCAACACTGGACGGGAAGAGCCTTCCACCATTTGCACGCCCCCTGCAAGTGCTGGAAGGAGCACCCGCAGTCCAGTTTCTGATAGTCAAATTGAAGATGTCACTGTTGAAGTACACCAGGATGAGGATATGGGTGTTGCTGGCGCTGGGGAGGAAATTGACAAGGAGGATTCTGATGGTGGTGGTTTGTTTAAGTCAGGCACCCGGGGAGACACCTGTTGTCCGTGGGACGAATATGGCCATTGACATGCCTAGTCAAAATACAAAAAAAATCACCTCTTCGGTGTGGAATTATTTCAACACAAATGCGGACAACAGGTGTCAAGCCGTGTGTTGCCTTTGTCAAGCTGTAATAAGTAGGGGTAAGGACGTTAACCACCTAGGAACATCCTCCCTTATACGTCACCTGGACCGCATTCATCAGAAGTCAGTGACAAGTTCAAAAACTTTGGATGACAGCGGAAGTAACCAAGCTCCTGCAAACCACACCACCAACTCCCTCAGTGTCAATTTCCACCTTACACAGGAAAGCCAATAGTCCTGCAGGCCATGTCACTGGCAAGTATGACGAGTCCTCTCCTGCCTGGGATTCCTCCGATGCATCCTGAGTGTAACACCTACTGCTGCTGGCGCTGCTGTTGTTGCTGCTGGGAGTCGATCGTCATCCCAGAGGGGAAGTCGGAAGACCACTTGTACTACTTCCAGTAAGCAATTGACTGTCCAACAGTCCTTTGCGAGGAAGATGAAATATCACAGCAGTCATCCTGCTGCAAAGCGGATAACTCAGGCCTTGGCAGCCTGGGCGGTGAGAAACGTGGTTCCGGTATCCACCGTTAATTCAGAGGCAACTAGAGACTTGATTGAGGTACTGTGTCCCTGGTACCAAATACCATCTAGGTTCCATTTCTCTAGGCAGGCGATACCGAAAATGTACTCAGACGTCAGAAAAAGTCACCAGTGTCCTAAAAAATGCAGTTGTACCCAATGTCCACTTAACCACGGACATGTGGACAAGTGGAGCAGGGCAGACTCAGGACTATATGACTGTGACAGCCCACTGGGTAGATGTATTGCCTCCCTCAGCAAGAACAGCAGCAGCGGCGGCACCAGTAGCAGCATCTCGCAAACGCCAACTCGTTCCTAGGCAGGCTACGCTTTGTATCACCGCTTTCCAGAAGAGGCACACAGCTGACAACCTCTTACGGAAACTGAGGAACATCATCGCAGAATGGCTTACCCCAATTGGACTCTCCTGGGGATTTGTGACATCGGACAACGCCAGCAATATTGTGCGTGCATTACATCTGGGCAAATTCCAGCACGTCCCATGTTTTGCACATACATTGAATTTGGTGGTGCAGAATTATTTAAAAAACGACAGGGGCGTGCAAGAGATGCTGTCGGGGGCACGAAGAATTGCGGGCCACTTTCGGCATTCAGCCACCGCGTACCGAAGACTGGAGCACCACCAAACATTCCTGAACCTGCCCTGCCATCATCTGAAGCAAGAGGTGGTAACGAGGTGGAATTCAACCCTCTATATGCTTCAGAGGATGGAGGAGCAGCAAAAGGCCTATACATCTGCCCACGATATAGGCAAAGGAGGGAGAATGCACCTGACTCAAGCGCAGTGGAGAATGATTTCAACGTTGTGCAAGGTTCTGCAACCCTTTGAACTTGCCACACGTGAAGTCAGTTCAGACACTGCCAGCCTGAGTCAGGTCATTCCCCTCATCAGGCTTTTGCAGAAGAAGCTGGAGACATTGAAGGAGGAGCTAAAACAGAGCGATTCCGCTAGGCATGTGGGACTTGTGGATGGAGCCCTTAATTCGCTTAACCAGGATTCACGGGTGGTCAATCTGTTGAAATCAGAGCACTACATTTTGTCCACCGTGCTCGATCCTAGATTTAAAACCTACGTTGTATCTCTCTTTCCGGCAGACACAAGTCTGCAGAGGTTCAAAGACCTGCTGGTGAGAAAATTGTCAAGTCAAGCGGAACGTGACCCGTCAACATCTCCTCCTTCACATTCTCCCGCAACTGGGGGTGCGAGGAAAAGGCTAAGAATTCCGAGCCCACCCGCTGGCGGTGATGCAGGGCAGTCTGGAGCGAGTGCTGACATCTGGTCCGGACTGAAGGACCTGCCAACGATTACTGACATGTCGTCTACTGTCACTGCATATGATTCTCTCACCATTTAAAGAATGTTGGAGGATTATATGAGTGACCGCATCCAAGTAGGCATGTCAGACAGTCCGTACGTATACTGGCAGGAAAAAGAGGCAATTTGGAGGCCCTTGCACAAACTGGCTTTATTCTACCTAAGTTGCCCTCCCTCCAGTGTGTACTCCGAAAGAGTGTTTAGTGCAGCCGCTCACCTTGTCAGCAATCGGCGTACGAGGTTACTTCCAGAAAATGTGGAGAAGATGATGTTCATCAAAATGAATTATAATCAATTCCTCCGTGGAGACATTCACCAGCAGCAATTGCCTCCAGAAAGTACACAGGGACCTGAGATGGTGGATTCCAGTGGGGACGAATTAACAATCTGTGAGGAGGGGGATGTACACAGTGAAAGGGGTGAGGAATCGGAGGATGATGATGAGGTGGACATCTTGCCTCTGTAGAGCCAGTTTGTGCAAGGAGAGATTGATTGCTTCTTTTTTTGGTGGGGGCCCAAACCAACCAGTCATTTCAGTCACAGTCGTGTGGCAGACCCTGTCGCTGAAATGATGGGTTTGTTAAAGTGTGCATGTCCTGTTTATACAACATAAGGGTGGGTGGGAGGGCCCAAGGACAATTCTATCTTGCACCTCTTTTTTCTTTCATTTTTCTTTGCATCATGTGCTGTTTGGGGACAATTTTTTTGAAGTGCCATCCTGCCTGACACTGCAGTGCCACTCCTAGATGGGCCAGGTGTTTGTGTCGGCCACTTTGGTCGCTTAGCTTAGTCACACAGCTACCTCATTGCGCCTCTTTTTTTCTTTGCATCATGTGCTGTTTGGGGACAATTTTTTTAATCTGCCATCCTGTCTGACACTGCAGTGCCACTCCTAGATGAGCCAGGTGTTTGTGTCGGCCACTTGGGTTGCTTAGCTTAGTCACACAGCTACCTCATTGCTCCTCTTTTTTTCTTTGCATCATGTGCTGTTTGGGGACAATTTTTAAATCTGACATCCTGTCTGACACTGCAGTGCCACTCCTAGATGGGCCAGGTGTTTGTGTCGGCCACTTGGGTCGCTTAGCTTAGTCACACAGCTACCTCATTGCGCCTCTTTTTTTCTTTGCATCATGTGCTGTTTGAGGACAATTTATTTGAAGTGCCATCCTGCCTGACACTGCAGTGCCACTCCTAGATGGGCCAGGTGTTTGTGTCGGCCACTTGTGTCGCTTAGCTTAGCCATCCAGCGACCTAGGTGCAAATTTTAGGACTAAAAATAATATTGTGAGGTGTGAGGTGTTCAGAATAGACTGAAAATGAGTGTAAATTATGGTTATTGAGGTTAATAATACTATGGGATCAAAATGACCCCAAATTCTATGATTTAAGCTGTTTTTGAGGGTTTTTTGTAAAAAAAAAAAAAACGAATCCAAAACACACCCGAATCCGACAAAAAATTTTCAGGGAGGTTTTGCCAAAACGCGTCCGAATCCAAAACACGGCCGCGGAACCGAATCCAAAACCAAAACACAAAACCCGAAAAATTAACTAGTGTAGTCATAGTTATCACACATGCAATAGGTCTTTAACTACCACTTGAAAAACATTACTTAAGCTGGGTGCCCTCACATAATACAGGTACGTTATACAGGTCACTCAAATGGTTACCGTATATTTATATATATATATATATCATTTTATTTCTTTTTTAATGGGAAACCCCCCCTTATAATTCCTGTGTTGGCACCTGGGAGAAGAGGGGAGCGGGCAGCAGCCGGCATGTAGATGCTGGGGAGACGTGCAGAGTGGGGAGCCGGGGTGGTCAGCAGCCCGCTGTTCAGAGAGACTCACTGAGGACACTTGGCCAGGGGTTCATTGCTCTCAAGCCTCTTGAAGTGAGACCTGGCATGAAAGCAGCCAGGCAGTACAGGTGCAGAGAGTTAGGGATGCAGCTGCAGGTATGCAGGGAGAATAGTGATTCTTAAATTTGTCACTGATGCAAGCCAGTGCCTCCCTAGCCACTGACCTCACCGCACGTCACTGTAAATAACAGCACCAATAGTAATGTCCACATTAAAGAAAAACTTTAATATTTATTAACACAATGTTTTGCAGATTCCCCCTTGTGCAGAATACCCCCCCACACTCACAGTGCTATACCCCCATATATGCAGAACAGTCCCCTGTGCTATACCCTCCTTTATGCAGAACAGCTCCATGAGCAATGCATATCTCCCCTCCCTCTCCCATTGCAAAACAACCCGCTGTGCAGCATACTCCCCCACCATGTGGAGAGTCCCCCTCTGTGCAATACCCCCCCTCCCCCTGTGTGCAGATACCACCCCTTGTGAAGATACTCTGATGTGCAGCATAACCTCCTCCTCCCACTCCAGAACAGCCTACTGTGCAACATACTGTTATTCACGATGGTTGGCTGGCTTCAAAGGCTGGTTGGGAGCTGGCTGTCTGGCTGGCTTGTTTCAGAGGCTGGCTGGCTCCCCGCTATGACGCTGTGTCTGCTCCCGGAGTCCCCCTTCCCGCCGCCGCTGACTGCATCCACATGCGCACAGGCTCCTCACAGTGTGGGTCGCGGGTGACGTCACACCTGCACAATGCAGCACTGAGACCGCTGCAAATCACCAGAAGGCGGCAGATGACTGAAGTTGGTCGCGATCCACCTCCGTGAGCTACCGGAATATCGTGATCGACGTTTTGGCCGCCTCTCCTTTAGTTTTCAGCGTAGTCATGCACTGACTTAAATATATGATAATGTTGTCAGGCCAGGATATAATTCATCAGAGATTCTTTCCTGGACACCATCTCCAGAGAGAGAATTTTAAACCATGAAGTACAGTAAGACTGTCTTAGAGGCCTTATTGAAATAAATGTAATGTATGCACTATCTTCCCATACTACCTAGAGGCATTTGAAAAGAATATTCTGTACACTTAAATCACTATACACAGGTTATTAAAACTTAATTTATTAAAAAAATTGATCAGAAGTACAACATTATTCAATTTATTCCCTGTCACCGTGGATTAAAATTGCAATGTTCATTTGCCACCTAGGAGTACATTTGTAAAACATACATTCACAAGTCCACTGTATCCATATTTCAATAAATTAATTTAAAAAAATGAAATTTTAACTGTTAATTCTATGTTATCTTCTTTTTATTTAAAGTCTATATAATATCCTGGAGAGCACCCCAACACATAAATATCTGATACTTACTGTAATTCACAGACTAGAAGAGGGTTTCCCAACCATGCTTCAGTGCTTGAGTACAGATGGTTAAATAAAAATAACTTAAGTATTAATGGGTGGTCTTCTGTATGCCGAATGTCGGGATCCCGGCGCACAGTATACCGGCGCCGGAATCCCGACACCTGGCATACCGACAACTATTCTCCCTCGTGGGGGTCCACGACCCCCCTGGAGGAAGAATAAAATAGTGTGGCGCGCATAGCGTGGCGAGCGCAGCGAGCCCGCAAGGGGCTCCTTTGCGCTCGCCACGCTGCCGGTATGCCGGCGGTCGGGCTCCCGGCGCCGGTATGCTGGTTGCCGGGAGCCCGAGCGCCGGCATACCATACTACACCCGTATTAATTAAGGGGTACATTTTTTACTAGCAGTGATAAGAGCGGAGAAGTAAGCCAGTGGAGAAATTTCCCCATCAACCAATCAGCAGCTCTTTATCATTTTATAGTATGCAAATTATAGATGTTACTTCGGTGTTGATTGGTTGCCATGGGCAACTTCTCCGCTGGCTCACTTCTCCGCTCTTATCACTGCTTAGTAAATGTACCCCTTAGTCACCTGTGCTCAATTATAGCTATACCTAAAACCTGGACCGTTAGTGTGCCTTGTGGACCAAGGTAGGGAAACACTGGTCCTGGAAACTGGTTCTCAAACTCAGTCCTCCGCACCTCAAACAGTTCACGTTTCCTAGGTCACCTACCACATGCGCAGATGTAGTCATTACTCAGTGACACAATTTAAAAGATCCACAGGTGGAACTAATTATTTGTCTTGTAATTCTGTGTGGAGACCTGGAAAACCTGAACTGTTTGTGGTCCGGAGGACCGAGTTTGAGAACCTGCAGTATAGAACAGAGGGTCCCAAATTCAGTCCTTAAGACTTGCTAACGGTCCAGGTTTTTAGGATAACCATGCTTGGGCACAGGTGACTTAATTAGTACCTCTGTCAATTTGATTTAACAATCTATGCTTTAGCCATGTATATTCGTAAAACCTGGACTGTTAGGGTGCCTTGTGGACCGATGATTATAATGTAAGGTCACACAGCCACTTGCAGTGAGGACAGACTTTCTTTTTTTGTGTACAGATGTTTCTCTTGCGTCCTAGAGAATGCTGGTGTCCACATTAGTACCATGGGGTATAGACCGGTCCAGCAGGAGCCATTGGCACTTTAAGAGTTTGAGAGTGTGGGCTGGCTCCTCCCTCTATGCCCCTCCTACCAGACTCAGTTTAGAAAATGTGCCCGGAGGAGCCGGTCACAGCTAGGGGAGCTTTACAGAGCTTTTCTATTAAAAGTTGTTTTTAGAGTTTATTTTTTTACAGGAGGCTGTTGGCAACAGCCTGCCTGCAGCGAGAAACTAAGGGGGGGAGCAGTGTCCGCCCTGCGGGGTCTGAGCCACTGTCTCCGCTGTCTGGACACTGAGCTCCAGAGGGGTCAGATCGGTCTCCGCAACAGGGGACCGCTCGCCCCAGCAGTATGCCGCCAACACCTTACAGAGCTGAAGAGTGGTGAGTGAGACACAGACCCCCCTAGCAAGCGGAGGGCCGGTGTGAAGATGGCGACAACAGGGAGGGAGCGCAGTATTAACTGTGCTCCTGTGAAGGTTCAGAGGCACATGGTGCGGTGCTGTGAGGGGCGCCCTGGGCCAGCGCTTACCCCCACACTGGTCCACAATTCTGTCGGGGTCCGCGGATCTCAGCCAGCATGTTTTACCTCAGGCCAGTATAAATCTTGAAGAGTGGGAAGACAGCGCCATTAAGGGGGCGGAGCTTCTCCTCAGAGCGGATCCAGCAGCATTCCAGCGCCATTTTCCTGCCTGCACAGCGCTGGATGGAAGATCAGGTCCCTCCACAGCAACTCCAGCTATCAGTACACGGTACCGGGGGTTGTAGAAGGGAAGGGAGGCTGTAAAACAACTGTGTCTCCTATTAAGGGACACAGTCTGCGCTGACTAGGGGTCTCCCTTTGCTGTAAGCGCTGTGTGTGGGTTGGCTCCGATCTCTGTGTCTCTCTTGCCATTCTTGGGGGGAAACTCTGTCTGCCCCCACCTGTGTGTACTGTGTACAGTGTTTGGTGGTCTCCTTTAGCTATGTCCAGGGACACTGTGTCATATGCTGCAGAGGATTTATCCTCCCAGGATGATCCCATTCCATGTAATCAGGATAGCACCTGTTTAGCACAGATACCAGCAAGGGAACCAGAGTGGTTTTCCTCTATTAAATCTTGGATTTCTCATATTTCTGACAGGGTTGCAAGTAATGAATCTGCAACTTAGGTATTACAGAGCTCTATGGCAGTATGGCCTGGTTCTGGTACCTCAGGACGCCCCGCTATATACCCTCACAAACGTGCGCTTGTGCTTGTCACACAAGACGACGTGGATACCGATTCTGACAGTACAGATGGTGATAGGGATGTGTTGCGGGGGTCCGCATCTCTTGCAAAGGGGGTGCAATTGTTGATAGAGGCTTTCAGGGATGTGTTGAATATTAATGATACCACACCTGAGCAGGTTGAGGAGGCTTTTTTCACTGAAAATAAAAAAGCCTCGCTAACCTTCCCTGCGTCAAAGGAATTGAATGCTATATTTGAAAAAGCATGGGAAAACCCTGAGAAAAAATTCCAGGTCCCTAAAAGGGTACAGGTGGCATTTCCTTTCCCTGAGGATAGGAATAAATGGGAAAACCCACCGATTGTTGACGCATCTGTGTCCAGACTCTCAAAGAAGGGGGTTTTACCTGTTCCAGGATCTACCGCCTTAAAGGAGCCGGTAGATAGAAAAATTGATAACACGCTTAAATCAATGTACACTGCTTCAGGGGCCATATTACGTCCCACTCTTGCTACTGCATGGATTGCAAAGGCAATAGTGAAGTGGTCGGCTACCTTACTTGAGGACTTGGATACGATGGATAGTGATGACGTTGCTTGGTATTCGCGCAACATACATGATTCTGCAGGTTTTATGGTAGAATCCATGAAAGACCTGGGTTCCATGGCTGCGGGAATATCTTCCATGTCTGTTTCAGCTCGTCGGGGACTGTGGCTGCGCCAGTGGTCGGCCGACGCGGAATCCAGAAGAAGTGTGGAGTCCCTACCCTATACAGGTCAGGCTCTCTTTGGGGAAGCTCTAGACGCGTTGATATTCACTGCTACAGTGGGTAAGTCTCCGTTTCTTCCCTCAGCAGCACCTGCTCCAAAGAAATCCTTCTCTTCAGCTGCAACGCAGTCCTTTCGGCCTAACAAACCTAGAAAGGCCAGCTCTTTAGGGGAAGTCGGGTTAAGTCCTGCAGGTTCCCAGGAACAAAAGCCTACTTCTGATACGCCAAAGTTCTCCGCATGACGGTGGACTGCACGCCCCGGTGGTGGGACCAGTGGTAGCGAGACTCAGACACTTCAGTCATGTCTGGGTATCATCTGGCCTGGATCCCTGGGTGATAGATATTGTGTCTCAGGGATACAGGCTGGAATTTCAAAATCTCCCTCCTCATCGCTTTTTCGAGTCAGGCTTACCAACTCTGTTGGAGGACAGCACTGTACTACAGGACACTGTCCAAAAGCTGCTGGAGGCACAGGTCATTGTGCCAGTGCCACCTCATATGCTGACCAAAGGTTACTATTCGAACCTTTTCGTGGTATCGAAACCGGATGGTTCGGTCAGCCCATTCTGAACCTAAAATCATTGAACCCCTTTCTAAAGGAGTTCAAGTTCAAGATGGAGTCTCTCAGGGCGGTGATATCAGGTCTGGAAGAAGGGGAATTCCTGGTATCACTGGATATCAAGGATGTGTACCTCAACATTCCGATCTGGCTGCCGCATCAGGCTTATCTCCGCTTCGCATTGCTGGACTGTCATTTCCAGTTCCAGGCCCTGCCATTCGGCCTCTCCACATGAAATGATGATTCTCCTCTGCAAGCAAAGTGTGAACATCATTCCATATCTGGACGATGTGCTGATAAAGGCATCGTCCAAGGAGAAGCTTCTGCAGTCCATTGTTCTCACAACACGACTGCTCCAGAGTCACGGTTGGATTCTGAATCTTCCAAAGTCACATTTGGAGTCATTTCTGGGAATGATCCTGGATACGGAAGTGCAGAGGGTGTTTCTTCCGCAGGAAAAGGCGTTGGTGATAAAAGCTGTGGTCCGGAATGTCCTGAAGCCACCCCGGCTCTCGGTTCATCAATGCATTGCCTATTGGGAAAGATGGTGACCTCTTACGAGGCTCTCCAGTACTGAAGGTTCCACGCTCGGACCTTCCAACTGGATCTCCTGGAAAAGTGGTCGGGATCTCACCTCCACATGCACCAGAGAATTTGTCTGTCACCAAAGGCAAGGATTTCACTCCTCTGGTGGCTCCAGTTACCTCGCCTTCTGGAGGGCCGCAGGTTCGGGATTCAGGACTGGGTCCTTCTAACCATGGATGCGAGCCTTCAGGGTTGGGGAGCAGTCACTCAAGGAGTAACCTGGCAAGGACGGTGATCACACCTGGAAGCCGGCCTGCCAATCAACATCCTGGAACTAAGAGCTGCCTACAACGGTCTTCTTCAGGCGGCCCCTCTTCTTAGAAATCAGGCCATTCAAGTGCAGTCAGACAACGTAACAACAGTGGCTTACATAAACTGACAAGGTGGAACGAAGAGCAGAGCGGCAATGTCAGAGGTCACAAGAATACTCCTCTGGACAGAAAAACACGCATTAGCGCTATCAGCCATCTTCATTCCGGGAGTAGACAACTGGGAAGCAGACTTCCTCAGCAGACACGATCTCCATCCAGGGGAGTGGGGTCTCCATCCGGAGGTATTCAAGGAAATAACAGACCTTTGGGGATTACCCCTGTCAAAGTCAGAAAAATATCTCTATGCACACTACCATATTTGCACCTCACACAGGTCCGTGCTGCGCATGCGTACGCTCTCCCGTACGTGCGCATACTCACAGTCGCGGGCACCCGCAGGCGCATGGTATGCGTATTTACGGTAGAGTTTATGCGATCGTAGCGTGCGACTCAATCATTACATATTTTCACTAATAATGTATTTTGTAGATCATGGTCCCTTTGATAGATTCTGAAAGTTTAGTTAATATAGAATGTTTATGAACAGAGGAATCCCTCTTTGTTTGATACGAAGGGTCAGACAGGAGTAATACAGTGGTGTTTAGTATCCATCGGAAGAATATTTAATTAGAAATATTCCGGTGTTGGTTTGAAACAGATCAATCGCTCGTGCGAATAGTTATGGACATAAGAAGTTTATGAACATTTACTTTATTTGCACTTTATTACCCATGCGGCGGGAAACCCAGTTTCCCTCCCACCTGAGCAGTTGGAAATAGTCACAGCCCACCTGTATGAATCAACCTATGACCTTTTGTTATAATACGAAGCCGAATTCCTATGTCCAATGAACAATGAGATTGTAGGGACCATTGAATTGTATTGTGTGTGGGGCATAAATAGGCAGGCCGACCGTATCCAGAGCTCTCTCTTCAACGGTTCTCATTGCTGATAATCGGGAGCTGGATATCGAGGCGCATGCGATCGTTCCCTTTGTGCGTAAGTTTTCTCCGTAATCATATTGTCTTACTGTGAGCCATCTCTCTCTCTCTCCTTTCTCTTTCTCTCGTATTTTCCCTTAAATAGTATTGTATTGTATTTCCTGTAATAGTTATCTGGTTAGTTGGTTTATGTTATATTGTAGTGTATGCTTTGTACTGTGATTCTTTTTGCAAGTATAATAGTCATAATACATATAATAGGTTTCGGACCCTAAGCCCAGGTATCTGTGTATTCTTTATAGTGTTAAGTATTCTCTGAGCGTCGGTGACGCTCAAGCAGCTTTGTAGTTAATCAGGTTACACCAGGTTGCACTTACACTCTATCACCACACTAAGGTTTACTGTGTATTTCATAGTTAAAGGTATAGATATAAAGGTTTAACGTTGGGAGCGTCTGCACCGCTGGTGATCTCCTCGTGGTCCCGAGCGTCCGCTACGCTATAACGAATCGTTACGTTAGTCGGCAGCCAATAGCGTGCCTGCCTGTGATCTCTGGGCCGTAAGCGAACGTGACGTTTGAGCGTCTCGACTACGGTTGAGCGATCGCTACGCAACTTGCGTACCCTTACGGTACTTCCTACGTAGATAGCGTACAGTGTTCTTAGACCTCTTAAAGTGTTTTATATACGATAAATATTCAGCTTTATCAATTGGGGGCCGTCCAGTCCTTCACATATCTGCACTAGGTAATATCAGCAGACATTATCCATCAGCAAAGGGCGGGAGGTTGTATCCCTCGTAGTGCTGACGGGATAAGCGTCTGCTTCGCTTAGGTAAAGAGTGCTGAAGGAATCCGGGAACCGGAGGTAAGAGCAAAACGCTAGTGTCTTTTAAAACTGTTTATTTTTCTGTCTTGCGGACACACGCACGCACATATATATATCTGCATTTCTTTTTCATTTGTGTATTTTCGTATATCACTCTCCTGCTTGCCTTTTATAGTTGATAAACGTGCTGAGAGAGATTTGCCGCTATTTCAATAGTTTGAGTAAAGGTAATATAGTTAAAGTGTAGACAAACACACAGTTTTTGCCTGGGAGATAAGGCGAAGTCAGTGTGGTGTGTGGTAGATGATCAAGGATCATCTACATTGATAAAAGTATAAATTGTGTTACGGTGGATCTTTGCTTTGCGTATACGTGTCTCTAACAAAGACTTGCGTACACAATCCAAAGGCCGACGCACGCAGCGTATATTACGCAACGGAGCGTCTGTGTACACCCACGTAACTCAAACCACAAGTTGATTCTAACAGGCGATAAATAGCGCAAAGCGATAAATAGCGCAACGCGGTAAATAACGCAAGGCGATAAATAGCACAAATTGATTTCAGCTTTCCCAAAACTTAGTTTAAATACCTTACTTTACTGTAACGCCTCTGGGGAGAGCTATCAGACTACGGGAAATGATTTTTCTGATCAGAAAACTATAAGAATGATAGTGGGTTGAAAACGGTATGAGTGTATTGAATCCCGCTTTGTGGACTTTGTGATCTATGTGATAAAACGGTATTGAATTCCGCTTTGTGGACTTTGTGATCTGTGTGATCTTTAGTGGAACGTGATGAGCACGGTCTGAGTGAAAACGTGCAACAGAGTGTGATAAAGTTTTCGTTGTATTACGCTCTGGCTGTTTTGGAGCACAGTAGGGAGACTCCAATGATCCTACCATTTATGGGCAACAAGTGTCTATAAGTGGTACGATTGGACCGCACGGTTGTATGTGTGACCAATAACGCAACGTGATATGAGGTCGTATATCCATGCGTAAATCTTGCCCTCATACGTGTTGTAGGGAGCACATGCAAGCGTGATTTGTGTAAAGAAAAAGGAAGGGAATTTTCTCAGGAAAATCTCTAGAGATAGGGCCTGCAACGGCTACACGTGTCTGCTAGAAGGCGGACCGGAGATACCCGGAGCAGAAGAAGTTCAGTGGAAGAGCTTTAAGGATTTCCAACGAAGTTCTGTGTTTGGTGCATTTTAGGAAGTTTTTCTGTGTTAAAAAGGTCCACAATGGCAGCCAAGTGCACAACACAGAGACGGTCGGAGGTCAGGATTCAGACTCCAGAGGCTTGCAGACCCCGAGGGTCTGCTCGGTTAGTAATGTGGGGGAAATATGGTCCCCACACTGAGACCTTTTGTGATGAATGGACACGAATGACTGCGGGGGATAAGGTACCATTTCCCGGGATAGGTAGTTTTAACTCAGAGGTGTTGCATAATTTAAGGCGAAGGATATGTCTCATTAAATCAGCAAAGAGACGAATCAAGCATTATGATTGTTTACAGTTATGGCAACAGGAAGGTGAAATGCAAAGAAATGTAACTTACATACCTAACTTTCATATGGAGAGGAGAGACATGGCAATGGAGGGGATTATGGTTGCGGAGAAAAGCACAAGGGTGAACAATAAAAACGCTCTTAGCAACTGTAGTATAGATGATAAGAATAAGTGTAATAAATGTAACAAAGATAATTGTAATACTGTTGAATGTACAACTATTAACCCATGCAAGTCGCACCCCATGTTAAACTTTCCTCAGGAACACCAACAAGAAAGTGAGCCCAGAACGATGTCGGCACCTTTTCCAGAAGCCATCACACAAGACATCCAGGTGGACGCGACCCAATCGGTAAAAACTGTAATCAAACCCCCTAATGGAGGGTCAGGTGAGGTCGTGTCCACAGGTACGTATGGTATTATACATCACGCACAAACAAATGTACCTTATATCGTAGAATCAATTCAGAATGACATTACTGGACTTAATCCTGTTAGGGTAATTGCAGTACCAAAAGGGGAAACTGACTCTTCAGGAATCACTCCTGTCAGGAACATCGCCATGTACTGCCCTTTTTCCCGAACAGAATTAAGAACAATTCTGACTGAATTTCCTGATCCCAGGAAAGACTTAGTTGCTTGTCAAAGATACATTAGAGTGCTAGGACATACTGCAGAGCCAAGTAACAAAGATTGGAGGACAGTTTTGAGGGCATGTTTACTCCCCGATGTTGATTCATTGAAATTTATCGCTGATTGTAAGCTAGATGAGGAAGTGCCACTAACAAACGAGTATAACCAAGATAATGTAAAAAGAATCAATCTACAGTTGAAAGAATATTTTCCTACAGTAGTAAAGTGGAATAAAATCTATACAATAAAACAAAAAGAAGATGAATCCGCAGAAGAGTATTTTCACCGGGCTCTGCAGGATATGGCTAGGTACACTGGTATAGATGACATTGAAACTAATGTACACCACAGAGAGGTAGCTGTGTCCGTATTAATGAACAACTTAAAAGACACACTAAAAATTAGGGTACAAACCTCAATACCTCATTGGAGAGGTATCTCGGTTGCGGCATTAAGAGAGTCCGCTATCGAGCATGACCGAAATATCCAAAGAACCAGGGAAGCACAGGGAGAGCGGTTGATGACACTGAACATCCAAGCACTAGAGGATGCATCAAGTCGACCGGAATCCCGGGCTCATAGCACATGGAGAAAGCCAAGGATTTGTTACCATTGTAGAAGAGAAGGGCATTATGCCAGCAACTGTAATAACCCACATAAAGTCAGACCCCCTAGACCAAGAAATGAGCAAAATTATAACACACAAAATTATAATCAGGGATCACATAGGCAGGAAAGGTGATCATTAGGACTGATGGTAAGCCTGAGGTAACGGTTAATAAATTGGGAGGTCATTCACTGAAGACACAGGAATGACCAGGTGAAACGTTGTAAATGTATTTGTGAAGAAAAATGTTTTTCTCTCTCTCTCTATCCCCATCTCTGACGATTATTGGTAAGAATTCACACATTACATATCCACTTGGTCCTTGCAGAAGTTCTTCAAACCCCAGCATGACCTATCCGCCACAATGTATTTCTGGCCAGATACAAACAGTGGAGTAATGCAGGTGCTGGTGGGGAGGGACTGTTCAAGGAGACCATTAGACACGTAGATATGACAGCTTGATAATGCTACCAATGTTTTCTTAATGTTGAAAAATGTTTGATAAAAAAAATGCTTTGCTTCTCGTTTCCTATTGTTGTTTGTTGTTGAGTTATGTAATATGTATATATGCACATGAATTGTTCTCTATCTCTTTTGTTTTTTTTGTTTTCTCTCTCTTCTCACTCATGTTTTCATGGTTTAAAGATGGTATGTCACCCCTCAGTTGGACCAATGGTAATGCCAGATTTTTGCTCCTTACAGAAAGATCGCTGGTTAGGAAGGAATATTGCATCACCAGAATGTTCGTTTGGAAGACTGAGAGATAGCACCTTTTGAGAGGACAGCAGAACAAGAAGAACAACAAGACGAGAGAACTTATTATCGTAACAAGTTCTCTCCCCCACAAACTGTTTTCTTATACCCCCATTACAAATTTCTTCTTTTCTCCTCCTGTAAGATGGACTTGCCCCAAGAGACTGTGATCTGGATTTTCCTGTTGACCATGATGTTGACCAGAGCAGTCTGTTCCGGTGAGAGTATCAGTGAGGTCGAGAAAGGATCCAGAAAGGTTCTGATGACTGAGACGGAGGTGTAAATTTCCAATAGCAACCCAATCACCAAGCAAAGGCGAGTACCGGACACGATCTAACAACCTTGTTATTTGTAAACATTTTGAAGGATTGTTAGTTTAAGAAGAAAACTGTATCTGTAGGCTCTGTAACAATGTCATTAAGGATGGGTGCATTAAGAAATGCCAATCCAGTTTTAATATCCATATGGACCAGCATCCATTGAGTGACTATCACTCCCTAGTGGGTAGTGTGTTAAACAAAACAGATTGTTGGGTATGTTCTCAAGTACCTCAGGGTCATAGCAAATCAGGGCTAGTACCATTTCCTTTAACGATAGGGGAGGTACTTGAGCTAAAGGGTGGGAGACCGGTGGACAGGAGGTTTAATATCTCCAGCCCTCCTAGTTTGAAGCTCCACCAATACCATGTGGATAGGTCCCTATTATGTTTTAACATCTCCAATCCCAGAAAGCCGGGAAATTGGGAAGTGTCATGGAGTAACCACACCATGACCTTTTCGCATAGAGCAGATAGAATGCCTACAGATACAGAGCTTGTACGCCACATAGCCAGTAGAGGAAAGTCTTTCAGGTATAGATATACCTTAGGAAATAGGATTACTAGAGTTGGAGAAGTATCACCAGGATACTGTGCACATATCGTACAACCTGATACGTGTATTAAGCAGATGGAAGAATTAGGGTTAGGAGATTTCACCTGGAAGGTGTGTAATATGGTTATGTCCTTCTCCGTCCCATATGTTCTCCCCGATGATGCATATTTCATATGCGGGAGAAAGGCGTACAAGTGGCTTGCCCCAAACTCTGAAGGATTGTGTTATATTGGAAAAGTATTGCCTGAAGTGATGACTGTAACACATGATAAAATGAAAGACATACATCGTGGTGCCCAAGCTCCTTATACTCACACCCATTACGAGCACGTCGTTAAAAGGCACCTGATAGAGAAGACAGAGCATCCGGCCTCTGATCTGATAAGTGAATCCACCGGGATTCAATTCTTAATCGCGTTAGATTTCACCCGCACCGCTAGAGGAGTGCTGAATTATAAATACATATCGGCGCTCGCAAATTTGTTAGATAATATCACGGAAATGTATGATGACACGTTTAGATATACGGGAAGGGAACTTCAAGCTTATAAAACAGAACTGGTGCAGCATAGAATGGTTCTTAATTACCTCACAGCAGTGACAGGTGGATATTGTGTTACATTAGCAACACAGTACGGCGTGAAATGTTGCACGTATATCACGAATAGCACCGAGGATCCGGTCGAGGTCATAGACCAAAAGATGGACGATATTCTCCAATTGAAGTGGGAATTTCGCCGAAAACACAATCTCACTCTTGCTGCTGTAGGTAATGAGCTGACTGGTTGGGTGTCATGGTTGAACCCGCGAAATTGGTTCTCCGGTTTGGGAGACTGGGCTCAAGGAGTCATAATGGATGTTGGGAAGTTTCTCCTATGTATCTTAGGTGTTATCATAACGATCGGTTTGATATTTAGATGCGGTCAGGCTTTAATGAGGTGCAATCGTCGTACTAAGGTAATGAGTTTGAGGAGTGAGGAAACTGTAATTAACCTGGATTTGATTTATGACCCAATGATAGAAACAATGATGTGATGAAAATGCGATTTCTACGGTCCGTTTCTTTCACCTGTTTTTCTGGTTTTTCTCCAAGATAAAAAGACCCACTTGGACGAGGAAGTTGACGAGACGCTATACAGACAACGGATAGACCAAAGAAGAAGTTTTGACCACTTGAGATACGGACATTTGATGAACTTTGCCATGGATCCCCAGTTTCCCTAGAATTCTTAAACTTACGCTAGCCCAACATTTTTTGTAAATCTAATGGCATTGACAAAGCTTTTTGCTCACACCTAATGGGCAACACAGCGCAAAGAAGACGACTTTCAACTGATACCGAACAAAACTTCAACCGACAAATGTACATTAACCTGACATAGAATACCACCGCATTTACCGTAATTATGTCTTTTCTTCATTTCTACAACCCTCAGGTAATGACACACATAATATAGGGAATACAGGCACAGATATCAGCAATCACATATCCCCCCCCATTCATGTATCATCAACTAAAATGTGCTCCCCATTTTGTTCAAAACCCGAAAAGAGCTCGGTAAAGTTTGACAGCCCATCCACAGACCCGTACCACGGGATAAGAAGGAATTCAAATGTATACTTCGCAATACCTCGAAGCTTGATTTACAACACGTACGGCACGATGATACATGACCCCCCAAACATGGACTCATACACACATGCTTCTGCTATCTCACTAGGTCATACCCTCTTCCCACCTACTCCTCTCTCCTCCCTTACCCAACCATGGAAATGAATTAACCCCTGACATATATTTTTCTCCTTTTGAAATGTTTTAGAAGGTGGCAGTTATTATTGACTGCCAAAGGGTGGACTGTCAAAGTCAGAAAAATATCTCTATGCACACTACCATATTTGCACCTCACACAGGTCCGTGCTGCGCATGCGTACGCTCTCCCGTACGTGCGCATACTCACAGTCGCGGGCACCCGCAGGCGCATGGTATGCGTATTTACGGTAGAGTTTATGCGATCGTAGCGTGCGACTCAATCATTACATATTTTCACTAATAATGTATTTTGTAGATCATGGTCCCTTTGATAGATTCTGAAAGTTTAGTTAATATAGAATGTTTATGAACAGAGGAATCCCTCTTTGTTTGATACGAAGGGTCAGACAGGAGTAATACAGTGGTGTTTAGTATCCATCGGAAGAATATTTAATTAGAAATATTCCGGTGTTGGTTTGAAACAGATCAATCGCTCGTGCGAATAGTTATGGACATAAGAAGTTTATGAACATTTACTTTATTTGCACTTTATTACCCATGCGGCGGGAAACCCAGTTTCCCTCCCACCTGAGCAGTTGGAAATAGTCACAGCCCACCTGTATGAATCAACCTATGACCTTTTGTTATAATACGAAGCCGAATTCCTATGTCCAATGAACAATGAGATTGTAGGGACCATTGAATTGTATTGTGTGTGGGGCATAAATAGGCAGGCCGACCGTATCCAGAGCTCTCTCTTCAACGGTTCTCATTGCTGATAATCGGGAGCTGGATATCGAGGCGCATGCGATCGTTCCCTTTGTGCGTAAGTTTTCTCCGTAATCATATTGTCTTACTGTGAGCCATCTCTCTCTCTCTCCTTTCTCTTTCTCTTGTATTTTCCCTTAAATAGTATTGTATTGTATTTCCTGTAATAGTTATCTGGTTAGTTGGTTTATGTTATATTGTAGTGTATGCTTTGTACTGTGATTCTTTTTGCAAGTATAATAGTCATAATACATATAATAGGTTTCGGACCCTAAGCCCAGGTATCTGTGTATTCTTTATAGTGTTAAGTATTCTCTGAGCGTCGGTGACGCTCAAGCAGCTTTGTAGTTAATCAGGTTACACCAGGTTGCACTTACACTCTATCACCACACTAAGGTTTACTGTGTATTTCATAGTTAAAGGTATAGATATAAAGGTTTAACGTTGGGAGCGTCTGCACCACTGGTGATCTCCTCGTGGTCCCGAGCGTCCGCTACGCTATAACGAATCGTTATGTTAGTCGGCAGCCAATAGCGTGCCTGCCTGTGATCTCTGGGCCGTAAGCGAACGTGACGCTTGAGCGTCTCGACTACGGTTGAGCGATCGCTACGCAACTTGCGTACCCTTACGGTACTTCCTACGTAGATAGCGTACAGTGTTCTTAGACCTCTTAAAGTGTTTTATATACGATAAATATTCAGCTTTATCACCCCAAATAGACATGATGGCCTCTCGTCTCAACAAGAAGCTTCAGCGTTATTGTTCCAGGTCGAGGGACCCACATGCAGTGGCAGTGGACGCCCTGATGTCTCCGTGGGTGTTCCACCACTCCCACTCATCCCAAGAATCCTAAAGCTCATAAGGAGAACAAGGGTTCGAGCGATCCTCATTGCTCCAGACTGGCCAAGAAGGGCTTGGTACACGGACCTTATGAATCTACTGCAAGAAGAACCGAGGCCTCTTCCACTTCGGGAGGACCTGCTGCAGCAGGGGCCATTCGCCTATCAAGACTTACCGCTGCTACGTTTGATGGCATGGAAGTTGAGCGCCTGATTCTTGCTCGGAAGGGCATTCCGAAGAAGGTCATTCCTACCCTGATTCAGGCTAGGAAAGGGGTAACGTCTAAACATTATCATCGTATTTGGAAGAAGTATGTCTCATGGTGTGAATCCAAGAAGTTTCCTACGGTGGAATTTCAACTCTGACGTTTTCTCCTCTTCCTGCAGGCAGGAGTGGATATGGGCCTGAAGTTGGGATCTGTGAAGGTCCAGATTTCATCCCTCTCCATCTTCTTCCAGAAACAATTGGCTGCCCTACGGCGCCTTGGGACCTTAACGTGGTACTGGAGTTCCTCCAGTCGGATTGGTTTTAGCCTCTACAGGAGGTTGAGGTCAAATTTCTTACATGGAAGGCGGTCACGTTGTTGGCCTTAGCTTCTGATAGACGCGTGTCCGAATTGGGGGCTTTATTCTGTAAAAGCCCTTTCTTGATCTTCCACGAAGATAGAGCTGAGCTCCGGACACGTCAGCAGTTTCTTCTGAAAGTTGTGTCGGCATTTCATATCAACCAACCTATTGTGGTGCCAGTGGCTACTGACTCCTCAATTTCATCAAAGTCCTTGGATGTTGTAAGGGCTCTGAGAATATATGTGAAGAGGACTGCTTGTCACAGGAAGTCGGACTCTCTGTTTGTCCTGTATGATCCCAAGAAACTTGGGTTCTAAGCAGACAATCTCTCGCTGGATCAGGTTCACTATCCAGCATGCGTATTCTATGGCAGGCTTGCCGTGTCCTACGTCTGTCAAGGCCCACTCTACTCGTAAGGTGGGATCTTCCTGGGCGGCTGCCCGGGGGTTTCTCGGCATTGCAACTTTGCCGAGCTGCAACTTGGTCTGGGTCGAACACGTTTGCAAAGTTCTACAAGTTCGATACTTTGGTCTCTGATGATCTGAAGTTCAGTCAATCAGTTCTGCAGGCGCCTCCGTGCTCTCCCTTCCATTCTGGGAGCTTTGGTACATCCCCATGGTACTAATGTGGACCCCAGCATCCTCTAGGACGTAAGAGAAAATAGGATTTTGGTTACCTACCGGTAAATCCTTTTCTCGTAGTCCATAGAGGATGCTGGGCACCCACCTAGCGCTTTGTTTTCCTTCAGCCGTTATCTGGTTCAGTGCAACTTTGTTTAGTTATGTACTGTATTGTTACTTGGTAAGTAATGTTTCAGCAGTTGCTGAGTTTTTCAAGCTAGTTAGCTTGATGTGCCTTGTATGTTTGAGCTGGTATGAATCTCGCCACTATCTGTGTTAAATCCTTCTCTCAAAGATGTCCGTCTCCTCGGGTACAGTTTCTAGACTGAGTCTGGTAGGAGGGGCAGAGAGGGAGGAGCCAGCCCACACTCTCAAACTCTTAGGCTCCTAGTGGACCCATCTATACCCCATGGCACTAGTGTGGACCCCAACATCCTCTACGGACTACGAGAAAAGGATTTACCGGTAGGTAACCAAAATCCTATCTTATATATATATATATATATATGGGTGGTAGTCATGTGACCGCCGGTCGGCTGACCGACAGTCACATGACCTCCTCCGTGAGCCCGACGGCTCACTATCCCGATGGTCGGCATGCCGACCAACAGGGACTATTTCCATTTGTGGGTGTCCACGACACCCATAGAGTGGGAATAGAACCCGTGGCGACCGCAGGTCGCCACCGAGCCCGCAAGGGGCTTGCTGCACTCGCCCCTCCACGCCGGGATCCCGGCGTCGGTATGCTGCCGGGATCCCGGCGTCGGTAAGGTGACCGGCGGTCAGGAGACCGCCGGTCACCCGTACTACACCCATATATATATATATAGAGAAGAGATTTTCCCAGGGAGCTTAACTTCCTTTGATATGTACAAGAAGCAGTGATTAAGTTGCTCCATGGGCTTGATTATACCAATATGGTTTGAAATTAATTTCTGAACCAGGTCTTACTTAGTGGATAATCACCTAGTGGGTCATATCTAATCCCAATCGATATCTCATATGGTGAAATCTGGTCCAACACCAATTTTTTAATATTGCTAAATTGCCTTTGAAGACACGAAAGATATATGTCCATATTGTGATCCTTTGACATTATATATAAACCCCTGATGAAGTCTGTAAGACGAAACGCGTTGGGTTAAGACAGTGTTTCTCTCATTTCTTCAAGAAAGAACGTTCAATTTGACTGAAATGGATTAATACCAACACAACTATTGTCTGTATAAATATTGTTTATTGTCATCTTTGGCAAATTGTCAAACAGTTTTTACCAAACGTATGTTTTAAATAATAATAAACACAATTTTAATTTTAAAGATTGTATCAGCAATTGATAATACTTGTACATATCAAAGGAAGTTAAGCTCCCTGGGAAAATCTCTTCTCTATATTTCTCATAATTATATCCCATCTAACAGGGGGTATCTTTCCCTAAGGTGTAACTTTCCATATCATATAGCGCGAGAAAGGCCTTATCCTTTTTAGTTGTTTATATATATATATATATATATATATATACGCTGCTCAAAAAAATAAAGGGAACACTTAAACAACACAATGTAACTCCAAGTCAATCACACTTCTGTGAAATCAAGGATATATATATATATATATATATATATATATATATATATATATATATATATTTTGATTGTGCGCATACATATACAGCGGAGTGTATTGTTAATCCACCGGACTATGTACGCACAGAATCAATTTCGGGCGCAAAATAGTTTTCCACAAAGCTGTATTAGAATATTATTATAATTACACACAATTAAACTATGCAGCTCCCACAGTGTAGTCTGAAATGTCCTACTATAAGCAAATGTACAATAATTTAAATAATAATTTAAACCAAGGGAGCGCAAAAATATTTCATATTTATTGTAAAACAGTGGATAAAACAATTGCAAGTTAAAAAGCTAAAGATTACACTATCGGATTAGAACTCTCCAACCATATATCATATGGGATCCCTAGTATTGTGATCACACCATATATCTGTAATAATCCCTTTTTCACTTTTCTATATTCGCTGTGAATAGGAATATCAACAAATAAAGAATGTCATTTTGTATCCAATTATTCCATGCGCATTTTAAACATCGTTGGATAATTGCAGTCTGATTAGATGTTGAGTATTGTATGTCACACAGTCCCAGATAGTATTTAGGTTCTCACCCTTTTCAGTGCGCGGTATTGCGCTATGCTCCACCTCCGTTAACCTCAGTTTCTGAGTATAGGTCCATATACCGGTGTTTCTAATGCCGTGTTGAGAGCAATCAGCTCCGGCCAATGCAGGCTTTGACGGACCCACCAGGCGGGTATTAACAGCGTATTTCCCCGTTACCTCTTGGTCACTGGATGGTATTACGGCTCCGGTACCTATTGCAGATATGGAACAGCAAGGAGGGAGGGCGCTTTCACCGCAGCAGTTGAATGGAGTTTTTAAATGGATGGCAGTCTATCTCCGATATTAAATTGTCCCTTAACGCGTTTCTCCGTTCTCAAGTCATAACGGTTTCATCAGAAGGATTTCAATGTGTGGTGCACAGCCCTTGTATTTAACAGAGCTTTCCTCCAATCATAGTATGGTTTTAATTATGCCATACAGGTGTATGAATCAGGTGTGACCACACTAACTATATTGAATTCATTTGTTCTAATATTTTGTTAATCCACAATATCAATTTCTTATATAAACATACATAAAAAACATCTCTACATAAAATATAATCAACATTTTCATATACAGCCTATTTTGTTATATTATTTTCATTTACTTAATGGCATCGCGTGGTTTAAAAGGTTTTTCTCCTTAATATATCTAACTTTATATATGTCCAGATACCATGTGGGCTCCTATACATCTCCCATAGCCAAACACCAAGTCTCTGGTTTAGCAAAGTAACACAGATAACAATATCTGGTTCGATTCACTGTGGTGATCACCCCAAATTCGCCACCGCAATTAATTTACCATATAATATTTCTACTTTTCTACATACATATACATATTGCTTTTAAATATATTATCTTTTCTTTTTATTATTTATTTTTTACACATATACATGTATGCACATATATATAAAGAATATATAAAGCCCCACATTGTTCCCTTTATCATAATTATCTAAAGATATGACCAATTATAATTGTCTCAAAGTGTCTCCTATACATACTAAAAAGACATCGTAGTCTAGTGGTTAGAGGTCTCGACTACCAAAAATAAACTGCAGGTTCCCAGTTCAAACCCCCTCCAATATGAATGTCCGTTCCAAATATCTTATTTTATATAAATTATTGTATTATATTTTACCAAACCCCATATATATTTTTTTTTTTCCATGACCAACATCCATTCTTAGTAAATTTCTTACATGAATCCATATTATTGGAGAACCACCGATTTCTACAACATTATATCAACATGGTTCCCCATTCGTCTAGATGGTATTCATCTCTATATTATCATTTAATCCTAGAGGAAAAAGAGATCCCATAGAGAAAATCCAGAACGCCTCTCTTTTACACAATTTGCTGAACCTATCTCCACCTCTCTCAGTGACAGGGATATGTTCAATACCCTGCAAGCGCAAACCCTCAAGTTTTCCCTGATGTTTTATATGGATATGTGATGAAAGACTGTGTGAACGAACCCCCTTGAGAATGTTCCGTCTGTGCTCCAGAAATCTCACATTAAGCTTACGGGTGGTTCGACCCACATATTGCTCACCACATATACATGTTAATAAATATATAACATAGGTAGTATTACAGTCAATATGACTATTAATCTCAAACTTATTCCCATAAATGGTGGATTGGAATTGCACACTTTTATCTACCACATGTTTACAAGTAATGGGCACCAAGTTCACCCCTAGTTTTGCCAATCTATATATGGGCCACTTTGAGGATAATTATATCTGGGGTGGCCCTTTTTGGGGCGAGCTTGGTGCTCTATGGCAGGTATATAGATGATTTGTTTTTTATATGGGACGGGGATATAAATTCTGCACAGTTATTTGTTGAGCACTTAAATCACAATAATTTTGGACTAAAATTCACTAGCACTATACATGACACTCATATTACCTTCCTGGATATTGCCCTCGATATTAGAAATAAAAGAATAGTTACGTCCACTTACAAAAAAACAGTGGACTGTAACAAATTTCTGAACTACAACAGTTGTCACTATCAGCCATGGCTCAGAAATATTCCTAAGAGTCAGTTTTTGAGGCATAAACGTAATTGTTCTGATCTTTTGGAGTTTGATAAACATGCTATGGAGCTAACTACAGCTCTTACAGAACAAAATTATCCAGTAAATATTTTGAATGATGCTCTAAAACAAGCAAGGGAAGCTGATAGAGAGACTCTTTTGAATTCAAAAAAACTAACCCAAATAGATAGTATGGAGGCCAATAACGATTTGAGATTTATAACTAAATTTAATTCCAGTTCAAAAGAAATAAAAAAGATCATTAAGAGTAATATTGACATCTTGAAAGCAGACAAGATTCTGGCACCATTATTAATAAAGGAACCACAAGTTGTTTTTAAAAAAGCGAGGAACTTACAGAGCTTTTTGACACCAAGCCACTATACAGGGCTTAATCTAGATAAGGGTACTCGAGGAACATGGCTTGATCAATATAGAAATAATAATAAAAAAGGCTTTTTTAAATGCGGCCATGAAGGCTGCATTACTTGTAAACATGTGGTAGATGAAAGTGTGCAATTCCAATCCACCATTTATGGGAATAAGTTTGAGATTAATAGTCATATTGACTGTAATACTACCTATGTTATATATTTATTAACATGTATATGTGGTGAGCAATATGTGGGTCGAACCACCCGTAAGCTTAATGTGAGATTTCTGGAGCACAGACGGAACATTCTCAAGGGGGTTCGTTCACACAGTCTTTCATCACATATCCATATAAAACATCAGGGAAAACTTGAGGGTTTGCGCTTGCAGGGTATTGAACATATCCCTGTCACTGAGAGAGGTGGAGATAGGTTCAGCAAATTGTGTAAAAGAGAGGCGTTCTGGATTTTCTCTATGGGATCTCTTTTTCCTCTAGGATTAAATGATAATATAGAGATGAATAACATCTAGACGAATGGGGAACCATGTTGATATAATGTTGTAGAAATCGGTGTTTCTCCAATAATATGGATTCATGTAAGAAATTTACTAAGAATGGATGTTGGTCATGAAAAAAATATATATATATGGGGTTTGGTAAAATATAATACAATAATTTATATAAAATAAGATATTTGGAACGGACATTCATATTGGAGGGGGTTTGAACTGGGAACCTGCAGTTTATTTTTGGTAGTCGAGACCTCTAACCACTAGACTACGATGTCTTTTTAGTATGTATAGGAGACACTTTGAGACAATTATAATTGGTCATATCTTTAGATAATTATGATAAAGGGAACCATGTGGGGCTTTATATATTCTTTATATATATGTGCATATATGTATATGTGTAAAAAATAAATAATAAAAAGAAAAGATAATATATTTAAAAGCAATATGTATATGTATGTAGAAAAGTAGAAATATTATATGGTAAATTAATTGCGGTGGCGAATTTGGGGTGATCACCACAGTGAATCGAACCAGATATTGTTATCTGTGTTACTTTGCTAAACCAGAGACTTGGTGTTTGGCTATGGGAGATGTATAGGAGCCCACATGGTATCTGGACATATATAAAGTTAGATATATTAAGGAGAAAAACCTTTTAAACCACGCGATGCCATTAAGTAAATGAAAATAATATAACAAAATAGGCTGTATATGAAAATGTTGATTATATTTTATGTAGAGATGTTTTTTATGTATGTTTATATAAGAAATTGATATTGTGGATTAACAAAATATTAGAACAAATGAATTCAATATAGTTAGTGTGGTCACACCTGATTGATACACCTGTATGGCATAATTAAAACCATACTATGATTGGAGGAAAGCTCTGTTAAATACAAGGGCTGTGCACCACACATTGAAATCCTTCTGATGAAACCGTTATGACTTGAGAACGGAGAAACGCGTTAAGGGACAATTTAATATCGGAGATAGACTGCCATCCATTTAAAAACTCCATTCAACTGCTGCGGTGAAAGCGCCCTCCCTCCTTGCTGTTCCATATCTGCAATAGGTACCGGAGCCGTAATACCATCCAGTGACCAAGAGGTAACGGGGAAATACGCTGTTAATACCCGCCTGGTGGGTCCGTCAAAGCCTGCATTGGCCGGAGCTGATTGCTCTCAACACGGCATTAGAAACACCGGTATATGGACCTATACTCAGAAACTGAGGTTAACGGAGGTGGAGCATAGCGCAATACCGCGCACTGAAAAGGGTGAGAACCTAAATACTATCTGGGACTGTGTGACATACAATACTCAACATCTAATCAGACTGCAATTATCCAACGATGTTTAAAATGCGCATGGAATAATTGGATACAAAATGACATTCTTTATTTGTTGATATTCCTATTCACAGCGAATATAGAAAAGTGAAAAAGGGATTATTACAGATATATGGTGTGATCACAATACTAGGGATCCCATATGATATATGGTTGGAGAGTTCTAATCCGATAGTGTAATCTTTAGCTTTTTAACTTGCAATTGTTTTATCCACTGTTTTACAATAAATATGAAATATTTTTGCGCTCCCTTGGTTTAAATTATTATTTAAATTATTGTACTTCTGTGAAATCAAACTGTCCACTTAGGAAGCAACACTGATTGACAATCAATTTCACATGCTGTTGTGCAAATGGAATAGACAACAGGTGGGAATTATAGGCAATTAGCAAGACACCCCCAATAAAGGAGTTGTTCTGCAGGTGGTGGCCACAGACCACTTCGCAGCTTCTATGCTTTCTGGCTGATGTTTTGGTCACTTTTGCAAGCTGGCGGTGCTTTCACTCTAGTGGTAGCATGAGACGGAATGCAAGCCACAAGCCACAAATGTGCATGTGTCTACTCAAACGATCAGAAACAGACTCCATGAGGGTGATATGAGGGCCCGACGTCCACAGGTGGGGGTTGTGCTTACAGCCCAACACCGTGCAGGACGTTTGGCATTTGCCAGAGAATACCAAGATTGGCAAATTCGCCACTGGCGCCCTGTGCTCTTCACAGATGAAAGCAGGTTCTCACCTGAGCACGTGACAGATGTGATAGAGTCTGGAGACGCCAAGGAGAACGTTCTGCTGTCTGCAACATCCTCCAGCATGACCGGTTTGGCAGTGGGTCAGTAATGGTGTGGGGTGGCATTTCTTTGGGGGGCCGCACAGCCCTCCATGTGCTCGCCAGAGGTAGCCTAACTGCCATTAGGTACCAAGATGAGATCCTCAGACCCCTTGTGAGACCATATGCTGGTGCGGTTGGCCCTGGGTTCCTCCTAATGCAAAACAATGCTAGACCTCATGTGGCTGGAGTGTGTCAGCAGTTCCTGCAAGACGAAGGCATTGATGCTATGGACTGGCCCGCCCGTTCCCCAGACCTGAATCCAATTGAGCACATCTGGGACATCATGTCTCGCTCCATCCACCAACGCCACGTTGCACCACAGACTGTCCAGGAGTTGGCGGATGCTTTAGTCCAGGTCTGGGAGGAGATCCCTCAGGAGACCATCCGCCACCTCATTAGGAGCATGCCCAGGCATTGTAGGGAAGTCATACAGGCACGTGAAGGCCACACACACTACTGAGCCTCATTTTGACTTGTTTGAAGGACATTACATCAAAGTTGGATCAGCCTGTAGTGTGTTTTTCCACTTTAATTTTGAGTGTGACTCCAAATCCAGACCTCCATGGGTTAATAAATTTGATTTCCATTGATAATTTTTGTGTGATTTTGTTGTCAGCACATTCAACTATGTAAAGAACAAAGTATTTAATAAGAATATTTCATTCATTCAGATCTAGGATGTGTTATTTTAGTGTTCCCTTTATTTTTTTGAGCAATGTATATATATAAGCCGACCTTTACACATTAAAGTCCAAATAAGAGTGCATGGTACATATAAATAGTATAGTCCAGAGCCAAGAACCAGCACCTCCAATAAATGCAAAAAATTGTTTTAATATCTACAAAAAAATCCATAAATTCCATTTAAAAACAGATGCAAAAAAACGGAGACATAAGTCATAATAGGAGCAAGACAAAAGTATGCATAGGGTGGCCATTAATATAGTTACATGTCTCCAATGTGTCATATTCAGGTCGACAGCCGTTTCGGTGCCATCACAGCACCTTCATCATGGTCTGCTGAGGACTTTGTGATCCGTGCACACACACTTATTTGGAATCTGAGCATATAATATTTGTGGGTCCAGTATAATTCTCAGTGAATGTATTGGTCACCAGTGAGAGTGTTTTTCTCATTTTCATAGGGTATTTGTGGATGCTATTTTTAAGTAAAATTGGGACGTTTAAAGGAATATGCATCCCTGCCAATGAGTGGAAGTACCACAGTGTGAAAGTCCTCAGCGGAGCAACTGATGGTCTAAATCATCTTTTGAGTAAAATCTTCATAACACCTCTGAAGAAGTCCTCGTGACGAAACACGTAGGGTTCACCAATATACAATACTGTGTCACTGTATTCATATTGTCTCGCCTATAGCTCACACCTTTTTTTAATGTGAGGGTGAGCCATATTAACATCTACTGTACATCAACATACTTGTTGTAATATTGGTGTAAGACGAATTTTATGTATGTTTTAAAGAATACATTGTACGAATAAAACAATGTCTGATTATTATTATTTTTTTGTGTGATATTTCTGGTGAGAGGGTCCATTTCAGGTGTCCTGATTCCATTCAACCATCAAAGGCTCTTGGTACTTTCAATTGGTCCACATCCTCAGTCCTGAAGTGAATTCAGTATTGTATATACTAGCGCACTTGGATACTGTTTGTTTATATGTGATATGTATAGGTTCTCACTAACGGGTTCCAGCCTAAGTGCTGCTCTGTTATAGCGCAAAGAAGGAGTATTTTTTTGTTCATCTATATATATATATATATATATATATATATATATATTTATTTATTTATGAACAGTTTCTTATATAGCGCAGCATATTCCGTTGCCCTTTACAATTACATACCTCCCAACTGTCCCGATTTTGGCGGGACAGTTCCGTTTTTCACGGTCTGTCCCACCCGCGGGTCGCAGTGTCCCGCAAGTGGGGGGGCAGTTGGGAGATCCCTCCCTGTCACTCGCTGCTATGAGGAGAGCAGCAGTGAATAGATGCTGTGCGCATGCGCACATCGTCTATTCCTGGCAAAGAGGGACAGGGGGCATGGCCAGCAGCTCTCACAGCGCTGTCCATGCCCCCATAATGATGAAAACGGGGCGTGGTTTGCGATCGCGGCACTTGCCGCGAGGCCACACCCCCTAATTTTGGGCTGATGTCCCTCCTTCAATGCCGGCAAAGTTGGGAGGTATGCAATTAGAACAACAGTAATACAACAAAACTGGGTAAACACAGACAGACATAAATAGTAGGAAGGCCCTGCTCGCAAGCTTGCAATCTATATATATGTATATAAAGGGAAATGATAACCGCGGCACTCAAGGACTTAAATCAAACAGAGTGTATTGAAGAAATCAATAACCAGCCAACGTTTCGGGGTGCCTAACCCCTTTATCAAGGGGGTTAGACACCCTGAAACGTTGCCTGGTTATGCAGTGATTTTTTTTCAATAGACTCTGTTTGATTTAAGTCCTTGAGTGCCGCGGTTGTCATTTCCCTAAATTACAAGTCGCTTTCCGAGGGCACCGGGGCAAAGGAGTTACTAGACTAGTGGCGGGCTGTTTGTCTACTATATTTATATAAATAAATACTGTACATATATGTTTGTGTGTGTGTATGTATGTATATTGTATGTATATTATGTGGAAGAAATACAGAGCCAACTAGCAGATACCGAAGTATATGAGGAGCTGACCCGTGACCCTACCCTTGAATATCAGAAAGCACTGAAGAGCACTTTAGATACAGCCAAAGAAAATGGGAAATTAACCTCTAAACTGCACAAGGCACTTTTTCAGGAACATCCCTGAGTGCCGGTATTCTTCACGGTTCCTAAACTGCATAAGAACCTGCACGCTCCACCAGGCAGACCTATCATTGCTGCCAGAGAATCAATCTTCCAGCCAGTATCAGTTTTTCTGGACAGCATACTGCAACCTCTGGTTTTAAAGCACAAGCACTTTATAAAAGATACCACAAGTTTCCTCAACCGATTAAGGGGGATACAACAGATACCGAGGGGAACCCTCATGTGTGTGGTTGATGTAGTTAGCCTCTACACAAACATACCACATGAGGCAGGTCTATCGGCAATGGAGACATTCTTGAAAAATGAAAACATGAAGACGTTAGACATCCCACTGTTCATGGATCTCCTCCGAATGACTTTGGAAAAGAACTACTTCTTGTTCAACGGCAGATTCTACCGTCAAAAGACGGGGTGTGCGATGGGGAGCAACGTCTCCCCATCGTTCGCCAACGTCTATATGTTCGAGGAGGAAGAA